>NC_057832.1:112603651-113228651 GCF_910594005.1 Cervus elaphus
CAGTCGTGTCCGACTCTTAGCGACCCCATGGACTGTAGCCTACCAGAATCCTCCATCCATAGAATTTTCCAGGCAAGAGTACTGGAGTGGGGTGCCATTGCCTTCTCCAGTGTGTATATGCTAGTTGCTCAGTTGTGTCCAACTCTTTGCGACCCCATGGACAGTAGCCCACCAGGCTCTTCTGTCCACACGGTTTCCCAGGTAAGAATACGAGAATGGGTTGCCATTTCCTTCTCTAGGGATCTTCTCGACCCAGGGATTGAGCCCCAATCTCCTGCACTGAAAGTAGATGCTTTACTCTCTGAGCCACCATGGAAAATGGGCCCCAACAATCCCTGGCTCCAGATATTCATGGTCTTGTGTAATCCTCTCATTTTGAGTTTGGACTGGAACTAGTGACTCACTTCTAATGAAAAGAAGCTGACAAAAATGATGAGATGTCACTTTTGAATTTAGATTACAAAAAGACTCTGTCTTTTGTCTTTGTCTCTGGAAGCCTTCACACTTGTGGAAGCAAGCTGCCATGGTATGACTAGGTCTTATGCAGAAACCCATGTGGCAAAGGACTGATGTGTCTAACCAAAGCCATGAGGCCAAGAGTTCTGCCAACACTCATATTAGGTGAGCTTGAAAGGGATTTCCTTCAGCCAGCTTTGAGATGACTATAGCTCCAGCCAATACCTTGCTTATAGCCAGTGAGAGACAGTGAGTCAGACTCCTAGAAAAGCTCCTCCTGAATTCTTGACCCATTGAAACTGTGAGATATAATCTATTTATTTGTTTTGCTGTTTTAAGCTGCTAAGTGTTGGTGTAATTTGTTACATAGCAATAGATAGTATTAATAATACAAATCCCAAATGAGCAACAACCAATAAATGTAGAATGGATAAATTAAAGTATGTTGTTGTTCATTTGCCAAGTTGTGTCCAAGTCTTTGCAACCCCGTGGACTGTAGCATGCCAGGCTTCCCTATCCTTCACTATCTCCCAGAGTTTGCTCAAATTCATGTCCATTGAGCTGGTGATGCTACTCAAACTATAAGCAGTGAAAATGAAGAAATTATCCCCAGGGGTGAACCTCAAAAACCCAAGAATACATATAGTATAATGCCATTAATATGAAAGTAAAAAATAGGGAAAGCCAACACACACATATATATATGGTTTTGGAATATATTAGACACTTCCCTTGTGGCTCAGCAGCAAAGATCTGCCTGTCAATGCAGGAGATGTGGGTTTGATCCTTGAGTTGGGAAGATCCCATGGAGAAGGAAATGGCAACCCATTCTAGTCTTCTTGCCTGGGAAATCCCATGAACAAAAGAGCCTGGTGGGGTACAGTCCATGAGAAAAAGAGTCGGACACAACTTAAGCAACTAAAAAACAATAAACGAAAGCAAGGACATGATTAATACAAAAGTCAGGGTAGATATTATATCTCAGGGAGGAGAGAAGGATGGGCATGACCGAGGATACAGGAGTTCTATTTCTTGACCGAGGAGAAGGTCAGGCATTCACTTTGTATGTTTTATATACTTTTTATTTGGAGAAGGAAATGGCAACCCACTCCAGTATTCTTGCCTGGAGAATCCCAGGGACAGAGGAATTTGAAGGTCTACAGTCCATGGGGTCGCAAACAGTTGGGCATGACTGAAGCGAGACTTAGCAAGCAAGCACACCTTTTATTAATGTTTAAAAAAACCAAGCTGAAGAAAAAAAGAAAGCAAAGTATTGAATTTAAGTCAATTCACAAAGAAATATTTTGAGGAATGGAAGGATGGATGGGTGGATGGTCAGCTAGACAGATTCATTCTGCTCTTTTATGTCTAGTTGGACTGGCACATCTTCCAAGAAGTTTCCAAGATCATCTGATTCATGAATCTTTTTCTCCCATACGAAAGGCCTCTCCATTGCAGGATGAGCCAACTCAGTGGCCAGCTGGGGGATGTTTACCTGGGAACTGTTGAATTCAGCACTGACTGCCTCAGGCCCAACGCATTGCAGGCTAAGCTGTCCACCCGGTGCCCCGCACCCACTCTCTCGCACCTCGCCCTTTCCTCTGCAGCAGACACACGCAGCGCCGGATGGCGCCTAGAGCACTTGGGGGAGGAGAGGACTTTCACCTTGGGTTTCTGCAGAAGCCAGCTACCGCCCCCCCCCCCCCCCGCTTCCCCCCACCCCACGCCCAAAAAATTCAAGAGCAAGTCCCCAGGAGGTGAAATGCATCGCCTCCAAGGTTCCTTTCGGTTCAGATCTCCATGGCTCCCTGCGGGAGCTCAAAAATGCACAAGAAAAACAGGGGTCCCTCATCTCCAGACAAGCAAGGGTGAACAACAATGCAGCAAGAAGGGAACTGAGATGGAGCCTTTAGGATTCACCATGGAAGGGGCCGAGAAGTAAACAGCAAGCAGCCCCCGGTGGACTTGTCCGCTGCCCTCCCCTCGGGGACCGCAGGGGCCCCGTGACGGTCCCCACGCCTCCCGGACCCCACACAAACGAACGTCCCGGGCATCCCCTCACGTCGCCCCGTCTCCCCGCGCGGCCACCCGCGCTGTGGCCCGTGTCACCGCCAGGCCTTTCTCGTCCAGAACCCATCGCGGGCCCACACTCACCCTTAGCCCCGCTACTCCCTGCAGCGCGGGTTGGGGGCAGAGGGCCCGGCTAGGAGCGGGCGGCCGCACTTCCCAGGGGAAAACAGCGCTTCAGGCGAAAAGGGACTGGGCGGCTGGCCGAGTTCAGGGACGTGGAACGGACAGGGCGGGACGAGAAGGAGGCCGTCCCGGGAGCTGATTGGCGGCCGCGGTGGTGGGGGCGGAGCCTGGCTTGCCGCCTGAAATCGCAGAGGTCCGGCTTTGTGTCAGTTTCTGCAGGAAGGCGCAGCCTCACATCCAGGATGGAGATCCCAGCCCCGCCCTGGGAGTGCAGCAGGGCAATTTGCTGTAAATCCGTTAGACTATAAACTAGTGAGCGGTTGAAAATGATAATGTATTTTCATAGAGTATAATGCACAATTATTTCCAAGGACAAGTTAAGTCTATGAGTCCTAGGCATATTTTTAATTAAAAGAATAAAGTTGCATTAAAATGGAGGGTATAGTTACACTGTTCCATAAATAGAAATCAAATCTCACGTTGTTTTCATGGAGAGAAGGGATAAGAATGAGGAAGTTGGCTATTGATACTTATCTTCATAACCACTGAATTGTTTTAAAATATCACGTGTTGTCTTATAAAGCAAATAAAAGGGAAGGTATGAAACATTTTTGCTAACCAACGGATAGCTGACAGATGCTGGGCGTGAGGGAGAGAAAGAAAGACATGGTTGTTGAAAACCTGGACTCTGAAATGCCTGCCTCCTCTTCTACTAGCCGGGCACGCATTCCATTCCTGTGGATGCCTTAAAAAGTGACCACAAACTCAGTGCCTTGAAACAACACGTTTGTTATCTTGCACCTCTGTAGGTCAGAAGCCCAGAGAGTGAGCGAGCGTCTCGCTAGGTACATCAAGCTGTAGGCAGGGCTCATTGTTCCTTCCGGAGCCTCTAGCGGACTATCCATTTCCTTGCCTTTTCCAGCTTTGAGAGGCTGCCCAAATTCTTTGGCTTGGGGCCCCTTGCTCCATCAGCCAACAATCTCATCCCTTGGATCTCTGTTTCTATCGTCACATCCCCTTCTCTGCTTCTCCTCTTCTATTTATTTCTGAGCAAGTTTGACCTGTTAGTTCCTTTGTGCCCTGGATCCAATAGGCCTCCCTCAGTTCTAAATTCTACTGCCTTTTTTATGCTCATTTCCCTTCGGTCTTTCTGTTCATCTCCTCCTTTTTGCATTGTTCATCTTTGTCCTCCAGATAATTTTTTTTTTTTTAATGTAGGAAGTGGTGTTGTTAGAACACGTTATCAAAACACTTGCCTTGTTCTCTTACTTCCACTCAAAAGTCTGCTGCTACTCGGAGCTCAGAGTTGTTGACATACATGTGACATTTGTAAGAAAGGACGTCCTAAACTCCTAGGGGCAGTGAGTATAAGATCCCAGTCTGCCTGAGCTCCCCTGCCCTCCTTTCCTCCCCAGGCCCAGAGCCAGTCAGCAAAGAGCATGCTGGTGCCATCAGAGGAGGAGGGGTGAGGGGCCCGGGGTGAGGGGCAGCCTCAGGGGGAGGAAAGGAGCGGAGCAGAATAGCCGGGTCCCCATTGGCCAGGAATTTGCTGGCTGAAGTCTGTGCAGTCTGCTTGTGTTTGCAGGCTGGAGGAGGTTCCCAGGCTGCCCTGGCCTTGTTTCCTGCCAGCCCCCCAAACACACACACACACACACACACACACACACATCCTAGTTTCCTGCCAGCCTCCCAAACACACACACACACACACACACACACACCCACACATCCTAAAGAAGCCTGGAGGGCCAGTGCAGGCTGGAGGAGGTTCACAGGCTGCCCTGGCCTTGTTTCCTGCTAGCCCCCAAAACACACACACACACACGCAGGCAAGCATGCACGCACGCACGCACCCTAAAGCCTGGAGGGCCAGTGATCCTGGCCTCAGGGATTTTGTACTGAAACCCTGTGGTCATACTCCGTCGTCCCCACCCGTGCTCACCCTTTCTGCTGCCTATGTCTCAGTATTCCTTTTTTTTTTTTTTTTTTAAATAAAGGTGGAAATTGGATGATATATTTTAGCTCTGAAACTCTGTGACCAATTGCACAGCAAACACAACCTCAACTGAAAGTGGTGGACTCTGTAGGTGTGTCTGGGGAGAGTCCGGGTGAGCAGACATGTTGCCTGTGTGCTGTCCATTTTTGAGAGGAGGAGGGATATGGCAAGAGAGAAATGCAGCTGTCTTGGCAGAGAAGGAGAGCGAAAACTCAAGGCCAAGTCTGCAATCTCTCAACACCCATCTGCATCCACCAGGTCCCCCAGCAGCCCCGCCTCTCAGCTGCACATACCTGCCCAGACATTCGCTTTTCCTTTTACCCTCAAAGGACTCTGTAGTCAGAAACTACCTCTTTGGGTCTGGGTGGCAGGTTGCTCACTTCTGGAAACCTCTGAGAAGTCATCCCCCCTTGTCTGCCTTTCAGTGCCAGAGCAGACTTCGGCAGGGAAGTGCCAAAGTCTTGCCTGTTTTCAGTAAAAGAAGCAAAGGGGAAGGGAGCAGAGGTTGTGAATGCAAACACAAAGGTTGACCTTGCCCTGAGTCAGGGGAATTCTTCCTGCCTTCAAACTGGGACGTGTGGCTTTTTGTCCTGCCTGTAAAAGCCAGTTGAAACGTGGGCTCTTCCTGAGTGTTGTGCCTGTTGACTTTCAAACTGGAATTAACCATTAACTCTCCTGGCCTCCAGCGTCCAGACTCACCCGGCAGATTTTTAGGCTTGCCAGCCTCCATAATTGTGGGAGCAATTCCTAACGTTAAATAAATCTTCATCTATGTATCTATGTGTCTATCTATCCATCTATCCATCCGTTCCATCTGTGTATCCTGTTGGTTCTGTTTCTCTGGAGACCCCACCCTCCCCTGAGTTACTCATCTGGAACTTGCTGTCCAGTACTATGTACCCTCCTCAGCTGCTTCCAGCCTCCACATGGCTCTGTTGCTGGAACTCCTGAATGCAGCCCCTCACAGGGGCTTCTCTTTATATAAGTAAGAGTGAACTCAAGACAGGTCTTACTCGCTGTGTTTCCTTGTGCTGTTTTCCCTTTCACCACCCTTAGAGATCTGTGTTGTATAGCAAAAGGGGAGATTTCAGTACCCTGATTGTAACTCTTCACTCTAGTCGGGGATAAAACTCATAAATAAGTCGACTCCTGCAGAGTCTTTATGGTTGCTTCCTTCTCTCCCCATTTTCTTCCTTATCTGCTCATGTGACCTTCCCTATTAACTTTCATAGGGACTGAAATAGATGTTTAAAATGGAATTATTACAAACACCAGTGAAGAAAAAAGTTAAAGTTTATGCTCGGGATATTTTGTGGTTTGAAATCAGGTTTTCTCAGTCTTAAGTAAGAACTTCACTGAGAAATAAATGTAATTAAATTAGGAACAGTGGGAGGATGGGAGAAAACTGGAGGATGACTGATTAAACTGGAGAATTATTTTTTAAAAAAGAAATATTAAGTACCATCTCTTTTTTAGGATAATGACTTCCTTATTTTTATGAAAGCAATGCATTGCATAAAGAGATGGGCATAAAGGAAAAATAATAAAGAGGATCATATTGTACACTGTATTTTTAATATAAAAGGTATTGGTCTTAGATTGGGCTGCTATAACAAAGATCGACTGGGTGAAATCAAGCAAGATATTTATTTCTGGGAAAGACCGAAGGCAAAAGGAGAAGAGGGTAGCAGAGGACGAGGTGGTTAGATAGCATCACCAACGCAATGGACATGAATCTGAGGAAAGTCTGGGAGACATTGAAGGACAGGGAAGCCTGAAGTGCTGCAGCCCGGGTTGCAAAGAGTCGGACAGGATTTGCCAACAGAATGACAATGTCTCATAGTTCCAGAGGCTGGGCAATCTGAGATCAAGGTGCCCGTAGGTTTGGTGTCTGGTGATAACCCTCATCCTGGTTCATAGACAGTGTCTTCTTGATGGCCTCACATGGCAGAGAAAGCTCAGATTTCTTCATCCCCTTCCTAGGGCAATAATCCCATTCTTGAGGGCTCCACCCTCATGACCTAATGCCCTCCCAAAGGCCCCACCTCCTAATACCTACACATTAGGGTTTAAAGTTTCAACATATGAATTCTGGGGGACAGAAACATTCATTCCCTAACGGTGTTACTTTTAAGCTAAACTGAATTCAACAAAGAAGCTGAAGAACTGCTCAGGTAAACGTTTCACCACAACAAGAACATCTGAATATCGCTAAGTGTTCTGGCCCAGGGTTTCCTCCCCTGGGTTCAGCGTGTCCTCTCCTCAGAGCATGACACGTTTGAACCCTGGAAGGCCTTGAGTGCTACAAGTTTCCTTGTTCTTTGCCAAGACCATGGTGGAGGTAGAGAGAAGTTTCCACCTCTCAGAGTGTACTCTGACTTTTTCCCAGGCTACTCTCATGTCATCCCACAGACTCAGAACTAGATAATATCAGTGAGAATACTTAGCATTTGGTACACTCACCTTCTTTCCTTAGTACAATTTCTCAGTGATGGGGTTGTTGGAATGTGAGTGAAAGCAGTGTTTAAGCATCATTCCAGAATGAATCAGAATATAATTTTTTGTAGAGGCAGGATCTAGAACCTGGCTTCAAATACCCATTTTTATGTAAGACGTGACTTGAAGAGAGCCTGGTATATAACAAGGGCCATGCATTTATTATTAAATTATGTTCACTTTCAGAAGTTTGTGAAATGAGGTTGTGCTCCTTTCCTTCTTTGCTGTATGTTAAGAAATATTTCTTTTGTGCTCTTACACTTTTTCTTAAGTTAATTTCATTAGATATTGATGGAAGGGAATTTTGGGACCTGGCCTGCTTCTACTATTTTTACTTGGAAATTCCTCCAGTTACCATCTAACAGAAGTGAGCATTTATGTGAACCAGTACATTTCTGGAAAACATCTGTTTTCTTTTATAAAATTCTCAAGTGATCACACTTTTTACTTTAACTTTAAAAAGTCTTATGAGTCATTTTTCTCCTAGTCACTCAAATATATAGTCTGCAGTCTCTTTTCTCTTGCTGTCTCTCTCTCTCTCTAAATCCCATTTGGAAATTCAAGTAAAGTGGTTTGGAGAAAGAAAAAATGACCTAGCATCCTTCTAAGGGAAGAAAAGTGACCCATTTTAAAGCAGGATAAAAAAAAAAGTTGACACTCTTTTGATCAAAGTTCAGGCTGGGACACTCCTGGGGAGCCACTCTCGGACATTTCCTGGCTTGTAGAAGTTATTGATGATGGTACTACCAGAGGCTGGGAGTGTGGGAACCTCCAGATCCACTCAGTCTCTTGTAGCTAGCTTTCTGCCAGGTACCGATTCCCTCAGATTCAAGGCCTAGATTTCAGGCAAGTAACCCTTGGCAAGGACTAATGCTAAAGCTAAAGCTCCAGTACTTCGGCCACTGGATGCGAAGAGCCGACTCTTGGGAAAAGACCCTGATGCTGGGAAAGATTGAAGCAAAGGAGAGGGGGCGGCAAGGGGATGAGATGGTTAGATACCGTCACTGATTCAACGGACATGAGTTTGAGCAAACTCCAGGAGACAGTGAAGGACAGAGGAGCCTAGCGTGCTGCAGCTCATGGGGTTGCAGAGTCAGATACGACTTAGTGACTGAACAGAAACAACAAATACTAAAATACGTAAAATCCGGAATGAGAGAGGCATGTTATTCAATTTCTTCTGTTTTTTCTAATTGATCCAGTAGATTTCCAGATTTTAACTTCTTACGTTTGTGGAATATATGTCCTTTGTTATAGTAAATTCTATTTTCAATAAGCTGTTATACATTTGTTAAGCTGTTTATATTTATTTAAAAATGAAACTTTTATTTCTGGTATACCTATTAAAATGTGTGGGACAGAGTTCTGTGGAATAATAATTGAGGACAAACTGGTCTATGGATTGCTTTTCTTGTTTTAAGTTTGCCTGGTTTAGTACGAGA
This sequence comes from Cervus elaphus, assembly GCF_910594005.1. Classification (NCBI taxonomy): domain Eukaryota; kingdom Metazoa; phylum Chordata; class Mammalia; order Artiodactyla; family Cervidae; genus Cervus; species Cervus elaphus. The sequence goes on from NC_057832.1 coordinate 112,612,235, forward strand.
GCTGTGTTAACTTTCTAGAATCTGGACATGAATAAAACTTTGTCAATATTTTGGTTTATTATATTAACATATGTTTCATGATTATAAAACTATCCTGTTCATTACATAAAATTGGGAAAATATAAAAAATCAGAGAACAAAAATATTTAAGTCACCTAAATATATTCCCAGTACTAAAGATAACTGTGGTTAACATTCTAATCACTTTTAATTTATCTATATCTGTATTGGTATCTTTCTTGGATTTATATATGTTCAGATACTTATGAAACAAATTATTATGTGTGTTGTATGCAGTTCTATGTTGTATTCTTTTCACCACGATTTCCCCACGACATTTCCCCATGACATTAAATGTTCTTTAAATATATTTTTGATAACTGTATAACAGTTCCGCTCACTGAAATTATACTTATTTTCCATTTTGAAATTAGGTTACTCCAGAAATTTGCTAGTCAAAATAATCTTGTTAAAAGCATCTGTTTTACTTACATCTTGATCTGCATTTCTGATTATAGGATGGATTCCTTGAAGTAGAAGTAAGGAGCCAAAAGACATAGCATTTATAAGATTTTTGATACATAGTGCCAATTTATCCTCTAGAAATATACTCTCAACAGCCCAGTGTAAATGTATTCTTCTGGATTTCCAGTGCACTATCTTATTTTCTAAACCTTATATAAGCTTTCCACATATTACCTGAGACCCCTTTTGGTACAGATAGAAACATGTGTGGCCTAATGGGCTTTCCTTTCCTTTCTTCTGAGTCCAACACACATAGAGCCTAAAATGAGAGAAAAGCACATTTTTCTAGCATAAACCAGGTTACAGGGCGGTTATGAAGATTTACTAGCTTAAAATCAGATTTGCACTTCATATATTAGGTTAGCCAAAAATTTCGCTGGGTTTTAAGTAGAAATAAAAGACACATTTTTCATTTTATCCAAGACCATTATTGAACAAGTATTCCTTAACTGAACGAACTTTTTGGCCAACCCAATGCCTGCTGCACAAGGCTCCAGATGGCAGTGCCAGGGAAGGCAGCCCCTGCACACGGCCCCCGGCGCCATCTTGGACCGCAGTGCTGTGAGCGGCCTCTTTGCACACGGTCCCCAGCTGCCATCTTGGATTGCTGTGCTGTGAGACGTGCTTCTGCACGCTGCCACAGAGCTGAGCTAATGGCGGCAGCCATTCCACACTAGCAACTCTGGTCTGAAGAACCGAGTATAAGACCTCTACATGTGGCCCCCTGTGAGCATGTGAAACTGGACTGAGCACAAAAGGGAAAAAAAGGTTAGGCTTTATCTTATTAACCAGATTCTGTTTTTCTGCCTGAAAATTGTTAATGGGCTGCACCAGTGACCCTTGTGGGGCAGAACCCTGGTTAAAAATGGCCCAGATACTTCAAGGGGGTGTTTGTGAGGCCGTGCAGTGAGCTGTGGGGAGGGCTGCAGCGCCGCCTCTGTCTCCCCGGAGACGCTCTGTGGAAGCAAAGTCGTCTTACGGGACTTTGGATTCGGACCTCAGTTTTCTCAGAGGAGAGGGTGGCGAGGGCAGGTCCCCGGGAGCAGATCTGCCTCTTGTTTGCTCTGCTGCCAGGATCCTGGTGGGAGAAGGAAGTGAATGGAGATTGCAACCACACACTGGTATTAATATTTTGTGTGTCTAATGTGTCCTGTTCCTGCTTCTGCTCTGTTCTGCCATGAGATCTTGGCTTTGTGTCTCCCAGCCCTCCAGCTGGGTTGAAAATGAAGGTCACTCTTCCTCGTTCCCTTGCCCTCCAGCTTGCCCCTTTGGGATGGGTTCTCTGCAGTCTCCCTGTGGGCCTGGTCTTCTGCCTAAAGCAGGGATTTGTCCAGAGAGGCATCAAAGTTTACTCAGCCGTGTGTGTGTGTGTGTGTGTGTGTGTGTGTGTGTGTGTGTGTGTGTGTGTGTGTGTGTGTGTGTGTGTGTGTGTGTGTGTGTGTGTGTGTGTGTGTGTGTGTGTGGTCACTCAGTCCTGTCAGATTCTGCCACCCCATGGACTATAGCCCTCTAGGCTCCTCTGTCCATGGAATTTTTCAGGTAAGAATACTGGAGTGGGGTGCCATTTCCTCCTCCAGGGGATCGTCCCTACCTAGGGATTGAACCCACCATGTCTCCTGTGTCTCCTGCATTGGGATGTGGATTCTCGACCACTAGCCCTACCTGGGGAACACACTAAGTCCTTTACTTGTCTTTTCTTTCCTGGTGAGGGTTTTTTTGGCTCCCTCTTCCATTGTCACCTTTCCAGTTTAGGATACATCCCCTCCCTCACTGTCATTTTGCTAATCTCAGAACTAGAAAGAAAACGAGTAGGAAAATCAGAAAATGGCATTAATCTGTACAGAAATACCCTTGGTTCTCAGGGAGTTGAGGGTTTGACAAGAACCATGGATACTCACATGCAATGAAAGTGACCAATGTCCTAATTTTATTGAATTAATTCTAACTTCCTTCTGCCCTTGATCCCCCCTGCCCCGAAACTTTATTCTGAGACTCTAGGTAGGTCTCTTGAGCTCTCTTGGCTTCTCGTGGGGATAATGACATCTTACCTGAAGTCAGGGGCAGGACCATGGTCTCTGAAGGCCCCTCAGTACTAAGATCTACAATTCTATGAATACTCTTTGAATTCCCAGAAACAAAGTCACAATCCAACAGAATTTCAGCATTCCCACTCTCCACCGAAGTGTTCTGAGATAAGAAAGGCTAAAGAAATGAGATGGTATGTAAGTCAGAATACAGATCTCTAAAATAAGAAGGACTGAGAAAATGTATATGCAGACTTCTGACTATCAGTGAATGGGCAAAAAATTCTAACTATGAAATGAAATTATACCGAATCTTCTGTAAGGCAATCATAAAGGCCATAAAAATGTAACCTGATTCAGCCAAGGCACAGACAGGAGGCATTTAGAGTCAAACACAACTGAATGACTTACTGGCATAACCAGCCTGGAAGCCATTTGGGGTTCTTTTTGCTAATGTATAATTGAAGTGAAAGAGGAGGAAGCCAAAGCCAGGGAGAAATATGAGACTCAGGATAGAATGGCTGAGGCTGCATCTTGGACCCAAGGTGAAGTTTCAGAGTTTGATGTCAGTCTGTCTGAAGCTGACAGACTGACAGCTTGAACTGATGGTGGCTCTTTGCTTCTAAAGGCAGAGAGGACTGAGAGAGCAAGACATACCACTTGGGCCAGGAGAGGATGCAGGTAGAGAGGACATCTCAACTTTTATTATTCATGAAGGCTGGATGGGCATGAAATCATAGACTTTACTCTCCTGGGCAGAATTCACAGGAAGTTAAACAAAGGGTCTTAATAGTCCATTGGATGATTTTGCTAAATAAAGTTTGTTGTTGTTCAGTTGCTAAGTTTTCTCCAACTCTTTATGAGCCCCTGGACTGTAGCACACCAGGTGTACCTGTCCTTCACTGTCTCCCGGAGTTAGCTCAAACTCATGTCTGTTGGGTCGGTGATACCATCCAACCACCTCATCCTCTGTTGCTCCCTTCTCCTCCTGCCTTCAATCTTTCCCAGCATCAGGGTCTTTTCCACTGAGTCAGCTCTTTGCCTCAGTTAGCCAGAGTGTTGGAGCTTCAGCTTCAGCATCAGTCCTTTCAATGAATATTCAGGGTTAATTTCCTTTAGGATTTACTGGTTTGATCTCCTTACTGTCCAAGGGACTCTCAAGAGCCATTCTCTTCTCCAGGGAATCTTCCCAACTCAGGGATTGAACCTGAGTCTCCTGCATTGCAGGCAGATTCTTTGTTGTCTGAGCCACCAGAGAAGCCCAAATAGAGGTTGGGCATTTGAATGAGAGTCCTGCCCAATTCATTATTGATCAACCAACCTTCCTGACCCTTGGGGATTCCATTATCTCCTCTGAAGGATCTGGCAGTACTTACTTTTTAAAGTGAGATTACCTGGAATATGTGGCTAGAAATGGTTTTGCATGCATCTTGATGACAAAATGAAATGCATCTCTGTCTCTCTGTGTAAATCTACCTGTATTAGGTCCTATAAAGCACTTGGTTGTTGCTTTACAAGAAAATATGGGATTTCTGAGTTTTTCTTGTTATGAACACTTGCTTAATTTATGATCAATTTATTTTCCACACCGTCACTTAAATTTTATTCTATATAAACAAAAACTTCATTTCAATTACAATTTTTACTGAAAGTTAAATTTCAGGGCAATATCTCTGAAGAAAAATGTGACTACAATTAGACTTCTAAATTAAATTTAAAATTCAACTTCTCATGTTACTATATATGTGAAAAACTCAACAAAGATGTCAAGGTGATTAAGGCCTATATTTCAGATGGGTAAATTTACACTCCTCTGCTTAGAAGATGGTAGTTTCTTTTGATATTGGATCCTTTAAATTGTGAAAAAAAAAAAACCTCATTTTATTAGAAATATAAAGGAATATGTAAAATGGTAACAGGCATTGCTTTTAATTGTCATTATCCCTTTAGTCTTCTTCAGTCTAGAAGAATTCTTCAGTCTCTCACATTATGACCTTGAAACTTTTGAATACTTTACCAAGAATTTTATATATCTTCAGTTTGCTTTTCTCTGCTCTTTCTTTGTGATAGTTTCAGGTGATGCATTTTGGCTTGCATCACCTGAAACTATCACAAAGAAAGAGCAGAGAAAAGCAAACTGAAGATATATAAAATTCTTCCTTCTATTGGATGTTCCATGATTTCAATTTTTCCTTTTACTAATGATGTTTATGTTCATTACTTGTTAAGGTGATGTCTGCTAAGCAGTTGAGAGGTTGTTTCTTTAGCAAAAATCCATTTGGTTTTCTTACAATACCATCTTCCAGTGCTATTTTAGTTTAGTGCACTGCACCTTATATGGTGGCAATGACATATCTAAGGTTGCTGACCTAGCTCTAATTGTATTTACACAGTTTTGAGGTCCTGTTAGCTTTCTTTATTTTATTATTTAGAACACTTTTCTCTCCTTTTTTTCTTGGTATACAGTATCACTTCTCTTTAACTTATATGTAGGAACATTGTACATTGGTTTCCAATATCTCACTTTGAACATACACATTAATGAACAGAAAGTATATTTCTTCAAGTTTACACAACCCATTATAGGGAAGACTAATTAGAAAAATCCTTTTAGTCTTTATAAAAGCAAAATAGAATTTATGTATTAGAACTATTTGTCTAAAATAGGTTGCTGGGAAATCATATATAAAGTGCAATTTTAATTCTCAGAAGAGATGAAGAAGTTGATGGGAGAGCAGGAAGAAAGTGGGATGGCCAAAGTAGACAAGGGGGGCAAGCTGTGTCCACATCTGCCATCATGAGTGGAGGCTGAGCCTGGGTCTGGATGCCACGGGTATGAGTGCTGGGTGGTGACCACCATCTCCAGTCCCTCCAACAGGTATAACCAGGGGGTGAGAGCACTCAGATCCAGAGGTTGTGAAGTAGAAAGAGCAGATAGAAGGCAGCGAACTTGGGAACTCCTGCCTGTGCTCTATTCTTAATACCTATGTGGTGCTGTCTGTTTTCTTTTCTTGACCTCAGTTTTCATGCTGTGGAGAAAAAAGGGACTATTTCAGGACTGGGAAATTCTGAGATGAGAAATAAGGCACAAGAGTAACACAGAGGGAGTAAAACAGAAACAGATAATCAAGAAAACTTTTGCCTGCTTTGGGCTCAGAGTCTTTAAGCCATGGACACACATTCCTGCGTCCCACGCCTTCACAAAGATCTGAGATTCCAACCATAGCAGTGCTTTGTCTGCCTTCCTTCCTGCCCTCAAACCAAAGAGCTGTCCGTCTGTCCTCTCATTCTTGACATCTGTTAAACTTGCTATGTTCCTGAAACTCTTAGAGGAAAGGTTTCAGTCTATGCCTCTGTTCCTGCTCAGAATGTGCTTAGAAGGAGATTCATTGTCAGAGAAGCAATGAGGAGACAGATAATAAGTATGGGGTTTAAGAAGTAGGAAAAGACAGTTAAAAAGGAGAATTATTGCCATAGAAACCTCTTTCATTCCTGCCTGGCTTCACTGAGGCCTGAGGAGCTGGCACTTTGCTGTGGAGACACTTCTGATTCAAGAAGATTTATAGACGCAGCTCATGAGGCCCTTATGCTTTAAAAACTCAGAGCTGGGTAAAAAGAAATTACAGAACTATTAAAAAACATTTTAGTCTTGTTAAAATGTGTTTTTTTTCTTTTAAAGTATCAAGTCTAACATAGCTTTCTCACTGAGGTACTATAAGAGACAGTCTGCACAGTTGGAGGTGATGAGTTTTTTTTTTTTTTTTCTGTGAAACAAACTTTATTCTCAAGTGTGATTTTTCCCAGAGGTACAAGATACAGGTGCTTAGAAAAATGGACTTTGCTTTAGGGACTTCCCTGGTACAAGATACAGGTGCTTAAAAAAATGGACTTGGCTTTAGGGACTTCCCTGGTGGTCCACTGGTTAAGAATCTGCAGGGAATGCAGGTTCGATCCCTGGTCAGGGAACTAAGATCCCACATGCCAGAGTAACTAAGCCTACACACCACAACTACTGAACCTGTGGTGATGAGTTTCAACAGGCTTTTGAAAATTATCACAAGGGGCTTTCAGGTAGAGGAGCATACAGGAGAAGGAAGAGGTTGTTTTGCACTAAAATACATAAATAAGTACAATTAAAAAACTGAGCTGCCTTCTAAGAATGGAAAGACTTAGTCATGGGTATGGGCTTCCCAATGGCATTAGGAACACCATGCACCTACCTGCCCACAGAACTCTGTTTCAGCGGGTGGGGCAAGGAGAAAATATTTCCTTTAGGCATACTAACACAAAATCAAACCTGTTCTTGCAATGAGCTTCAAATGCCAGTAAGATAATTTGATGACTGCAGTGGCAGAAGGCAGGAAAGCTGTTGGAAAAAGGCTGTCTAAAGAGACTGTAATTAGCAGTTTCCCTAATTATCCACATGGTTCACCATGTTCCATGGATGGGCTCTCAGGTTAGTGCAGTTTGGGACTCAGCTTAGGGCTGGGGGTGAGGGAGGGTTGATATCTTTAAATTTCAAAGATTATTAAAGGCTTCCTTCTATGGCAGGAAACTCAAAGTCTATCTAAAGGAAAAATACAGTATGAACCCAAAATTAGAGCCCAAAGTGAAATATTTCCATTAAGAGTTTAACCAGATAGGTAGAAAGATAAAAAGAAATCTTCCCTCATTATGAAATCCAAAGAAAACTACTCTTAACATTAAAATTTTTATTTCTTCTCCTCTTTTTAAAAACATATTTGCAAATCACACCTAGTTAATCAATTATTAAAAATAAGTTTTGGAAATAATTGTAGATTCACAGGAAGTTGTAAAAAAATTTACAGAGAGTTTCTGTGTATTCTTCACCTAGTTTTCCCTAATGGTAACATCTTATGTAGCTATAGTACAATATCACAGCCAGGAAACAGACATTGGTACAATCCACAGAGCTTATTCCAACTTCACCAGTTCTGTATTCACTCATTTGTGTGTATGTATATATAATTCTGTGCTGTTTTTATCACAGGTGTTTATTCATGTAACCACCACAATCAAGATACAGAACTGCTCCATCACCACAAAGCTTCCACATGCTACCCCTTTACATACACCCTAGCAACATACAATTTTAATTTTTGCATCCTTTCACTGTTATGGCCCTAGGAAAATATTACTGAACAAGCAAAAATCCCTGCTCTGTTGAGAAAATACAAAAATTTTCACAATGAATACAGGTGTATCTTGGGGATACTGCATGTTCAGTTTCAGACCACCACAATAAAGTGAATCTTGAAATAAAAAATAAGCAACACGTGAATTTTTTGGTTTCCCAGTACACATAAAAGTTATGTTTACCTTATACTGTGGTCTATTAAGTGTGCAATAGCATTATGTCTTAAAAAAGTGTGTGTGTGTGTGTGCACGCACATGTGCTCAATTGTATCCAATTCTTTGAGACACCATAGACTATAGCCCACCAGGCTCCTCTGTCCATGGAATTTTTCAGGCAGGAATACTGGAGTGGGTTTCCATTTCCTACTCCAGGGGATCTTCCCAACTCCAGGATTGAACCTGCGTCTCCTGTACTGGCAGGAGGATTCTTTACCACTGAATCACTTGGGAAGACCAAGAAGAAAGGCTTTCCCGCCCTTGATTAAAATATTTTATTGCTTAAAAGATGTTAACCACCATCTGAGTTTTCAGGGACTCAATCTTTTTGCAGTAGTAACATCAAAGAGCACTGATCCCAGATTCCCATAATAAACATAATAATAATGAAAATTTTGAAATATTGCAAAGACTAGCGAAATGTGACACAGAGACACAACATGAGCAACTGCTGTTGGAAAAATGGTGCCAATAGATTTGCTTGATGCAAGGTTGCCACAGAACTTAAATTTATTTTAAAAATGCATATCTTGGAGGCTCAGTAAAATGAAATATTCCTGTAGAAAAAAAAATAAGAGGACAGGGAAGCCTGGTGTGCTGCAGTTCATGGGATTGCAAAGAGTCAGACATGACTGAGTGAACAACAGCTGGAAAGAACTACTCACGGGTGTTTTGTGATTTTAGGAAAGGCATGTCTCTACAAATCTAAGACGCTATCTTCTGGGTTTCAGGCAGATGGGACAAAAAGACTAAGGAGATTGAGAGTGAGAAATACTAAAGATTTTTTCAGATAATGAAGGCAGATAGAAAAGCAAACCAAATAGCAAACCAGTTCCACTTAGCTGTTGGTGCTTAAGCTAGGAAATTGACTCTGGTAGGGACAGAAGGCAGGTGTTGAAAACATCAGAGAGGCAACTGCTGACAGATAGCTTGAAGTACTTTTCCTGATTATCTGTGTGAGTCATCCTTTTATAGGTCAAAGTTATGCTCATGTTGGTGCATTCAGGTCAGGGCAGGACAGTGACCTGAGACTGAAGCTTTGAAGTTCCATGGGTTAATCTTTTTGACATTCTTTGAGGGTCTCTTCCCTGTGGTTATAGCCTGGGCACAGGCTTTTTAAAGAAAAAATCAAATAGAAAAGGAAATTCTTTTTTTTTTTTTTTTCTTTCTTCTCTTATAGCATTTTAACAGAAAACTGGAAAGAAGAAAAAAACCAGTCATTATAGCACCCCTGTTGTTTACCAAGTTTCCATATATCATACTCATCCAGTGTTGATAGTTGAAATTGTGTGCGTGCTTAGTCACTCAATCGTGTTTGACTCTTTGCAACCCCATGGACTGTAGCCCACCAGGCTCCTCTGTTCATGGGATTTTTTGGGCAAGAATACGGGAGCGGGGTGCCATTTCCTCCTCCAGGGAAATCTTCTTGACCCAGGGATCTGATTTGCGTCTCCCATGCCTCCTGCATTGCAGGCAGATGATTTCCTGCTGAGCCATAGGGGAGGCCAAGCAATAGATGGAAACTTCAGCTAATTAAAGCTGAAAATGCATCTATTAAGGGATACAAAATAGCTCATAGACTCTCTAAGAATCAGGCTTGGAGTTGAGCCATGTCATGCAGAAGGGTCCAAACTCATTCTGCAGAACTGGTCTGGTGAGGACACCACACCAAAGTCTTCCCTGAGCCTTGATGGTGTATTGTGTGTTGCAGATACCCCTAGGGCAGTGTCATCACTACTGATTCTAGAAACTGGACTTGCTACGGCTTCTAGTGCCAGCCTTTGTTGTTGTTCAGTCCCTAAGGTGTGTCCAACTCTTTGTGACCCCCATGGACTACAGCACTCCAGGTTTCCTTGTTCTTCACTGTCTCTTGGAGCTTGCTCAAATTCATTTCCACTGAGTCAGTGATGCCATCCAACCATCTCATTCTCTGTCACCCCCTGCTCCTCCTGCCCTCAATCTTTCAGCGTCAGGGTCTTTTCCATTAAATCAACTCTTCCCATCAGGTGGCCAAAAGTATTGGAGCTTCAACTTCAGCATTTGTCCTTCCAATGAATATTGAGGGTTGATTTCCTTTAAGATCAATTGGTTTGATCTTGCAGTCCAAGGAGCCCTCAAGCGTCTTCTCCAACATCACAGTTTGAAAGCATCAATTCTTCGGCACTTAGCCTTTTTTATGGTCCATAGAGAAGTTTTGGACCATACCTTTGACTAGATGGATCTTTATCAGCAAATGATGTCTCTGCTTTTTTAACATGCTGTCTAGGTTTATCGTAGCTTTTCTTCAACAGAGCGAGCATCTTTTAATTCTATGGCTGCAGTCACCATCCGCAGTGATTTTAGAGCCTGGAAAATAATGTCTGTCATTTTCATTTTCCTTCCCATTTATTTGCCATGAAGTGATGGGATCAGATGCCATGATCTTAGTTTTTTGAAAGTTGAGTTTTAAGCCAGCTTTTTCACTCTCCTCTTACACCTTCATCAAGAGGCTCTTTAGTTCCTCTTCACTTTCTACCATTAGGGTGGTGTCATCTGCATATCTAAGGTTGTTAATATTTCTCCTGGCAATCTTAATTTCAGCTTGTGACTCATCCAGCCTGACATTTTGTATGATGTACACTGTATGTAAGTTAAACAATCAGGGTGACGATATCTAGTCTTGACATACTTCTTTTCCAATTTGGAACCAGTCCATTGTTCCATATCTGGTTCTGTTGCTTCTTGACCTGCATACAGATTTCTCAGGAGGTGGGTAAGGTGGTCTGGTATTCCCATCTCTTTAAGAATTTTCCACAATTTGTGATGATCCACTACAATCAAAGGCTTTAACCTAGTCAGTGAAGCAGAGGTAGATATTTTCCTGGAATTCTTTTGCTTTTTCTATGGTCCATTGGATGTTGCCAGTTTGATCTCTAGTTCTTCTGACTTTTCTAAATCCAGTTTGCATATCTAGAAGTTGTTGGTTCACGTACTGTTGAAGTCTAGCTTGAAGGATTTTGAACATTATCTTGCTAACATTTGAAATGAGTGCAATTGTACAGTAGTTTGAACATTCTTTGGCATTGATCTTCTTTGGGATTGAAATGAAAACTGACTTTTTCCAGTCCTGTGGCCATTGCCGCGTTTTCCAAATTTGCTGACATATTGAGTGCAGCACTTTCACAACATCGTCTTTTAGGGTTTGAAATAGCTCAGCTGGAATTCCACCACCTCCACTAGCTTTCTTCATTGAATATACTCTATGATTTTATTTATATATAATTCTTGAAATGCTAAAATTATAGATAGAACAGATGGTAATAACCAGATGTTAAGTAGAGGGTAGAGGCTGGACAGAAATAGATGTGCCTATAAAAGGACAACATGAAGGATTCTGTGGTGATGGAAATGCTCTGTATCTTGACTATATAAGTGCCAATATGTTGTGATACTGTATTATTACATTATCATATTAATCATGTCACCTGACTATAACTACATAATTACATTATGTATCATACTATCTTATGATATTGTACTGTACTGCAAGATGTTACCATTGGAGGAAACTGGTCAAAGGGTATAAGAGATACTTCTGTATTATTTCATATGATGCATTGATTCACTCTTAAGTACAAGCTTTAATTAAAATAAAGTTTGAAGAGGCATAGAAGTTTCATTCCTCTCAGTCAAGAATTTTGGGTGACCTTACTGTGTTTCCATTTTTTTTAATTAATTGCTGATACTCTATCAGCTTTTTGTAGATTTAGGTTTTAATATAAATATAATTTAATGGCTTAAATAGATGATTATCTTAATTTTTATACAATTTAAAGTTTACTTTCCATTTACAGTTGTTACAAAATATTGGCTATATCTCTCATGTTGTGCAGTATATCCTTAAGCCTAGCTTCAGTTCAGTTCAGTCGCTCAGTCATGTCCTTGCAAAGACGACTCTTTGCAACCTCATGGACTGCAGCACGTCAGGCTTCCCTGTTCATCACCAACTCCCGGAGCCTACTCAAATTCATGTCCATCGCATCAGTGATGCCATCCAACCATCTCATCCTCTGTTGTCCCCTTCTCCTCCCACTTCAATCTTTCCCAGCATCAGGGTCTTTTCCAGTGAGTCAGTTCTTCACATCAGGTGGCCAAAAGTTTTGGAGTTTCAGCTTCAGTATCAGTGAAATGCCAGCAAATCTGGAAGACTCAGCAGTGGCCACAGGACTGTTTTCATTCCAATCCCAAAGAAAGGCAATGCCAAAGAATGTTGAAACTACTGCACAATTGCACTCATCTTACACACTAGCAAAATAATGCCCAAAATTCTCCAAGCCAGGCTTCAATAGTAAGTGAACCAAGAACTTCCAGATGTTAAAGCTGGATTTGGAAAAGGCAGAGGAACCAGAGATCAAATTGCCAACATCTGCTGGATCATCAAAAAAGTAAGAGAGTTCCAGAAAAGCATCTACTTTTGCTTTATTGTTTATGCCAAAGCCTTTGACTGTGTGGATCACAAACTGAGGAAAATTCTTCAAGAAATGGAAATACCAGACCTCCTGACCTGCCTGCTGAATGCAGGTCAAGAAGCAGCAGTTAAAACTGGACATGGAACAACAGACTGGTTCCAAATTGGGAAAGGCTACATATTGTCACCTTGCTTATTTAACTTATATGCAGAGTACATCATGAGAAACATTGGGCTGGAGGAAGCACAAGCTGGAATCAAGATTGCCAGAAGAAATATCAATAACCTCAGATATGCAGATGACACCACCCTTATGGTAGAAAGTGAAGAGGAAACTAAAGAGCCTCTTGATGAAAGTGAAAGAGAAGAGTGAAAAAGTTGGCTTAAAACTCAACATTCAGAAAACTAAGATCATGGCATCCAGTCCCATCACTTCATGGCAACTAGATGGGGGAAACAATGGAAACAGAACAGTGGCAGACTTTATTTTTAGGGGGCTCCAAAATCACTGCAGATGGTGACTACAGCCATGAAATTAAAAGACTCTTGCTCCTTGGAAAAAAAGCTATGACCAACCTAGACAGCACATTAAAAAGCAGAGACATTACTTTGCCAACAAAGGTCTGTCTGGTCAAAGCTATGGTTTATCCAGTAGTCATGTATGGATGTGAGAGTTGAACTATAAAGAAAGCTGAGTGCCGAAGAATTGATACTTTTGAACTGTGGTGTTGGAGAAGACTCTTGAGAGTCCCTTGGACTGCAAGGAGATCCAACCAATCCATCCTAAAGGAAATCAGTCCTGAATATTCATTGGAAGGACTGATGCTGAAGCTGAAACTCCAATACTTTGGTCACCTGATGCAAAGAACTGACTCATTGGAAAAGCCTCCTTTTCTAATTTTGTACCTCCTTTTCTTATATCCCTATACTGCCCCTCCCCACTTCTCCCCACTGGTAACCACTGGTCGTTTTCTATATCTGTGAGTCTGCATATTTTTTGGTATATTCACTAGTTTGTTGTAGTTTTTAGATTTCACATGTAAGTGACATGATGCAATATTTGTCCTTTGTTGTCTGACTTGACTTAGCATAGTGCTCTTCAAGACCATCCATGTTGCTGCAAATGGCAAAAAAAATTTTTTTGTGGCTGAGTAGTATTCTATTGTGTATATATACATATACACCACATCTTCTTTATCCATTCGTCTGTGGATGGACACTTAGATTCCTTCTGTGTCTTGGATTTTTAAATCTCCCTATGTGATGCTGTTGCTTTTGGAGCTTAAGTAGTATCATGAGACATGTACGAGAATCTCTGTCATACTGGCCATGCTCACAGAACCCACGAGACCATGTGTGCATACATCAGGGGACTGAAGCACATCTCTCCTGTCTCTAGGAGAAGAAATAAGGGCATCTGGCGCTCAATGGGGGAGAATTGGTATTTACATTAGATTTAGATGCAGCCCCTGTCAGTTCTTCCTAGATTGGGACACTGAAGGTTAAAGTTTGATTTGGGTAACAGGAGAACATCCTAAAATCTTGGTGAGCTGGCTTCTGTGACTTTTTAGAATGACCTAGGGCTACAATGTAGATGTTGATGGGAGAAGGATGGAGAACAGCCTTCCACAGGGAGAATGGCCATTAAAAATGGCCCTGCCCTTTTAAATTGAGAGTGGGAATAGCAATTACCATTCTGATGTATGGGGCCCCTGAGGGGAATCCATTGGTCCTGCATTGCCAGTGTAGCTGCTGCCAAGGCTCATTAGGTCTGTGCTGGAGCTGTTTTTGGAGCTCTTGTCAACTTCCTCCCAGTAGTGTCCCTCACAGTCACAATTAGTCCCAGGTGACTTACTGGAGCCCAAGGAATTTGAGTATTATCTATTCTATATGGTCCATCCTTTTACTGGAAAAGAAAACTCTTTAGATCAACTTAGACATAAACAGTAGCAGAGATGTCTATTTTGTCAGACACTGACTAATATTTGATAGGCATCAACGTCATGTGGATGTGTGGGTTTAGAAGATATAGAAACAGAATTATGTGATCTGTTAAAGATTTTGGATTAGGGATGCAAGGGATATGAAACATGACTGGTGAACTTTTCTTATTCTAAGTATCATAGCAAAAGTATATAGTAAAATAATTCTGCTTTGCAGAAGCAAGAGGCTTAGATATGATATTTTTCAACAGACTTCTCCCAGGTTTGGAACTGACACAAAGAGATGAAGACACTTAAGGAAGAAACTCAGAATTATGAAGCCTTTATTTAGGTATTAGTGTTGACAAACAGATGGTGGGCGTGTTAGCACATTACATTTTTAGATAGGAAAAGATAAATTGTTTTAAAGTCTCCTGTCTCGATTATTTACAAAGGGTTTGATGCTCATGATACTATGCTTTTCCTCTTGAAAACAGATAAATTAAAATGTAAGGCAATTAATGGTTTATGCAAAGACCTTCAGTACTTAGGAAGTGAATTGGAGTTAGGGTCTAGGTCTCCTAACCCTCATCCTAGGGTTGATTCCTCTAGAATTGACTGCAGAGACTGCAGTGTGGTGACTTGCCTGACAGAGGGAACTTTACTGAAAAAGAACTCTAGTCTTTAGCAACAGGGGACAAGACATATAAAGAAGGTGAGAATTCCCGTGATGAAACCATAAAGAAAATATTTCACCAAAAGTCAGTGTTAGGTTGCACATGTTTGAGAAGCTGAATTTAAAACATTGGACTTGATTAAGTGGAAGCTCGGGTAACTATATCAGGCTTAAGAGGTTAGCCTAAGAGAAAAAAACAATTAAGTGATCTTGTAGAGTGTCAGACTCATTCTTGAGATATCAACCACCCCAAGGGCCCTGGAATCTCTGTTTCCATACGTCAAGATGGTGCAGACATTTCTTCTCAAGATGGATACACTCAATGTCTACATCAACCAACTCTTGAGTCACAAGTCAGAAAACTCTTTCTGTAAATGAAGGTGCCATTTCTATGGACAGCTCAGCTTTATAAAGGTATGACTTCTTTTGGTCAGCATGAAAGGAACACATCTGCAGATATATAAGTATGTGGGACCCACAGTTGAGAGTTCTGCTTCTATCCTCAGGACTTTCCCTGTCCTGTCCAGGATTGTTTAGAATCCCATAGATTCTGTTTAGAATCAAATAGGTTTAAGCTTAAATGGGCACTTTTTCCTTATTTAAGCAAAAAATCATAACTGACTAAATTAAACTAGTTAGTTGTATTAAGTTACATAAAATAGGTTGTGTTAGGAATCTTAAAACTCATTTTCTGTTTCCATTTTTTGTCATAGAGTGAAGGCATTTTGGTTCTATTTGTTGTGTTAATAACTGGACTAATGGGAGAAGGTACATGGAGATACTTTTAATTATGGTCACCAAAGGTTATATTTTAACAATGAATAATTGGTCTTTGCTCTCCAAACCTCATATCTGATTTTTCCTGTAATTTCTGTGTCATTCCTCATCCCTCCCCCAACTTCTAAGGGTCTCAGTTTTCTTTCATGACCTCTTTTAAAGGAGTACAATAAATTCAATTAATTCATATTTTAAAATCTCATTTAGAATAATTATGTCTAAACTTTTCACAAAGAAGACATTCAATATAAAAGGAATAAATACAGATGCTGTTATCTATTTTCTTAATCTACTGGGTGTCTTAGGAAGGACTCTATGACTATAGGAACCAGGAACATTTGGTTATCATTGTATTAAAATTTAAGTAATCTTAAAAACAGGACAGTGGATTTCAGAAATAAACACACTCTTTGATGGGTTAAATGTAATTTGCCAACTTATCCATAAGTGTTTAAGTATTTAGTTCAGTTCAGTTCAGTTCAGTTGCTCAGTCGTGTCTGACTCTTTGCGACCCCATGAATCGTTTAAGTATTAGTAGAGTTTTAATAATAGAATGCTTTGCTCTAAAACATGCACAGGATATTGAATGCTACAGTTAGTGTAAAATATGATGATTCTCCTACTCAGGATGTTTTAATTCTGTAAGCAATTACATATCAGAAGATCTGTTAGCCATTTAAGGCTATGATTAAATTTGCAATTTAGAATGATCAATCTGGTGAAAGAGTATTGGCTGCTTTCCAGTAGGCACAGGCTGAATTAGAGAGGTTCAAAAGGAGTTTGTTGACCCTTGAGCAACACAACTTTGCATTGCGTGGGTCTCCTTTTATGCAGACTTTTTCAGATAAATACTACAGTACAGTAAATGGTACAGTACTGCACCATGAGAGTCTGGTTGAGTCTGCTGATGTGGAGGAAATGGGAATGCAGAGGGCTGTCTATAAATTACACTTGGATAGTGAACTGCACCAAGGCTGGTCACCCCTAACCTCCTCATTCTTCAAGGGTCAATTGTAGCTTCAAAGCAGGGACTGTTAGGCTTTAAAAGTCACACTTTCCCTCAGATGTGATGCTGCCCTTCATTTGTAATCATGTGAGGGCTGTAGTAGAGAGATGTGCCGGTGAGTAAGGGGAGCACAGGGAGACGGGCTGCATGCTCTCCAGGCAGCTTGTACAGCGCAAATGGGAACAGATAATGTACTCCGCTGTTGTCTGCTACCTCCCAGAGTTTGTTCAAACTCATGTCATTGAGTCGGTGATGCTATCTAACCATCTCATCCTCTGCCAGCCCCTTCCCCTATTGCCTTAAATCCTTCCCAGCATCAGGGTCTTTTTTAGTGAATCAGCGCTTCACATCAGGTGACCAAAGTATTGGAGCTTCAGCTTCAACATCAGTTCTTCCAATGAATATTCAGGGTTGATTTCCTTGCTCAGGAGTCTTCGCTAGCATTACAATTTGAGCAGAGGGGAAGGGTAATATTCACAATTGAAATTCCAACATCCAGGGAAGATGTCACTTCATCCATGTTTGTGAAATCATTCAAAAACAAAATATCTACTTATTATGCAGATGTGCTAAATACTCAACAAAAGTTAAGATTTGTTTTCCTGTTTTAATACTAGAAAGCTTAAGCGATTATTTTCATACTATCAGTTTTACTGAGATCATATATACACGCTGGATCATATATACAGGCTATGTATGTTCCTATGCATGTGTATAGGAAAATAAAAAGAGCTAGTCAGAATGAGTAAAAAAAATAGGGCAGAAAAATAAAAAGAACAAAATAAAATTGCGCTCTTCTCCTTCTAAAGATGGAAGACACCAAATCTCAAAGAGACTCATAATTTCCTGGAGCTTCAGAGCATTCAAGCCAACTTCTTAGACTTCAAATCTGTTCAAGGTGTTGCTTCGTGTATTGTAATGTCTGGAACTGTGGAGGGAATATGAGGAAAGCACATTTGTTCTCTGTCTCTCACAGGGTACACTCATGTAATACGTGGTAGTATGCTACTACTGAAGTATGATGACAAGTCAGTTTGTAAAATACTTTCCCCATGTTGTCTACACTTGAGCATACATACACTTCTAAGTTTTGCAGCATTATCAAATTTTGTATGCAAAAGTTAAAATTTCTAACCCAATCAAACATCTAGTAAGTCATAAAGAAAGATTTACATTCAGGTTCTCAAATTCCAGATTTTTCTATCATTTGCCAGTCTTGCTTGTTATATATCTGCCTCTTACAAATCCTTTAAAAACATTTTATTTATACATTTTACCATATTTTGTGTAGTAGGTACATAGAGGGAAGTCTGTGAACTTCAGACCATGTTTACCTTCATTGTTAATCATTTTACTTCCCGTTGTCGTCTGCACTTCTCCCCTCTCTGGAAATTGCAATAACTTAGAAAGATATAGAGCTTCCAAAAATTGCTCGGCATTAATTCCAAGGCTTTAACTGACTCTATAGTCACATCATGTCCAGAGGAAAGTGCTAACCTGTCTCTTATGTAGAGTAGATATAATACATAGTAGAATCAGGCTTGTCTTCTTGATCCATAAATGATCTAGAATATCGGGTCAAGGTTGGCCAATCATTATGTTAAGTATTCTTCTAAGAAGTTATTCTTATGATTCTTTAATTCAACCGCATCTGTTATTTCTGACTCTCTCTGCAGATTAATAATCCTCTGTTTTATATGGGAGCAGATAACCAGACTTGGGTGAGAGAATTCATTCTCCTCGGCCTGTCCAGTGACTGGGACACTCAGGTGGCTCTCTTCATCCTGTTCTCGGTCACTTACCTGCTGACCCTGCTGGGGAACGTCCTCATTGTCCTTCTGATCAGACTGGACGGCCGACTCCACACTCCCATGTATTTCTTCCTCAGCAACCTCTCCCTCGTGGATGTCTCCTACGCCACGAGCATCGTTCCTCAGATGCTGGCGCACTTCCTTGCGGAACATAAAGGGATCCCCTGCGTGAGCTGTGCGGCTCAGTTATTCTTCTCCCTGGGCCTGGGGGGGACTGAGTTTGTTCTCCTGGCCGTGATGGCCTATGACCGCTATGTGGCTGTGTGCGACCCCCTGAGATACCCGGTCATCATGCACGGAGGGCTCTGTGCTAGGCTGGCCATCACATCCTGGCTCAGCGGCTCTGTCAACTCTCTTGTGCAGACCACCATCACCTTTCAGTTGCCCATGTGCACGAACAAGTATATTGATCACATATCCTGTGAAATCCTAGCTGTGGTCAGGCTGGCCTGTGTGGACACCTCCTCCAATGAGGTGGCCATCATGGTTTCTAGTATTGTCTTGCTGATGACACCTTTCTGCCTGGTTCTCTTGTCCTACATCAGGATCGTCTCCACCATCCTAAAAATCCAGTCCACGGAGGGGAGAAAGAAAGCCTTCCACACCTGCGCCTCTCACCTCACAGTGGTTGTCCTGTGCTATGGCATGACCATTTTCACTTACATCCAGCCCAATTCCAGCCCTTCTGTGCTTCAGGAGAAGCTGATCTCTGTCTTCTATGCCATTTTGATGCCTGTACTGAACCCCATGATTTACAGTCTAAGGAATAAGGAGGTGAAGGGGGCCTGGCAGAAGCTTCTAGGACAATTATCTGGATTAACGTCAAAAGTGGCGACTTGATAAATCATGAGCATCACTTAGACAAAAGAACTTTGCCTGTGTGTTCTCCCACTTAACTCTGATATGAAGCTTCAACTTCATTGCCCTGGCAACCAGGAATTGGTGATGCTGGGTAGGAGACTAATTAGTTGGGTTAGAGTGTGGGACATGGACATATCTCTATGTCATGGCAGCATGTTTAGAGAAATAAAGCACTACTGTGATAGAACTGCTCAGTCTCAATTCATATGACCCTAGAATAATGAAAAAAATACCATGTTTTGCTTTATCATTTTGTTTGTAATTATAAGCCTATTTATGGATCTTACTTTGGACTATTTGCTCTTTTTTTAAAATTTAGAAATATGTGCTTTGACTTCCAAATGCATAACTCTTTTTTAAAAACTAGGTGACCCACTCAAATGACTAAAATTAAGAATACAGGTAGTGCTGAGTTCTGGTACAGATATGGAGCAGCGTGAACTCATTGCTGTTAAGAGTATAAAGTGGCAATTTCTGTTAAGGGTATCAAGTGGCAATTCTTTATAAAATTAACCATATGATTACCACATGGCCCAGCAATTTTCCTCTTAGGAATCTTCCCAAGAGAAATGAAAATTGTCTACAAAATGAGTTGTGTATAAATGTTCATAGTATTTTTGCTCATAATATCACTGGTCCTTATTAATCCAAAATTTTTTTACAGCTTTATTGTGTTTTCATTGGGAACAAAAGCATTTTTACCTTTAGACTCACTAAAACTAATGTGTGGGATATATATCCATCTCCAGTAATTATATGAATTACTGTTCTGAGGAGAGTGCTGATTAAAAATGTTTTTGAGCTTGACCTTTGAGATCTGGAGATAACCTTTGGGTCTCAGAGGTGACTTAGAAGAACAGTCAAGTAAAGGTCTTGTTTTACCTGGATAGAATATGACTAAAGGTGATTATACAGATGGCTAGGATTGGCCCAGGAACAGCTACATTTCAAACTCTTTCTGATAGTAATATGAACTGAGAGTAATTTAACCTCACAGTTTATGAAGAATTTGACAGGGTACCATTTAAATGTTAAAACTCTCCAACCTCTGAAAAATATATTAGCTCTTTTCCTAGACTTTAGACACAAAATAGGCACTTAAAATTTGAAACTATGTATAAAATTTCTAAGATGTATTTAATCTAATTAAGAAAGATTCCTCATCGAATACTGATGTAAAATAAGACAGACTTAATTTGATGAACCAAGATGGTTGAGTCAGCTGTGCAGATGTCAGCTTCCAGTCTCCATAAAAACACCTTCTTCCATCCTTCCTCCTCCACACAACAGGGCCCTAGATCATCTTTGTAAATCTGCTGAGCTGAATTAGTTTAGAGTAGACCTCACCTCTGAGAGAAAGCCTAAATAAAAGAGGGGAAAGTAGTAATTGTACAAGAAATAGAGGGAAAGGGGGAGAAAGAATATGATAGCAGCTCATCTTCATACTTCCTTGAAGACTTCTCAAAGTTCTTTCTTCCATTGTCTCTTCTTTGAGTCAGCTGATGTGTAGTTCTACTTGTGAACACACAATCTCAGTGTTCAAACAGAGTTGATATTTAATTGTACCTTAAAAAGAGAAAGGGTCCAAGTGGAGACCAGAATAGTAAGGGAAAGTTATCCAGATGACAACCATCCAAATAAAGGTGCAGACAGCCTGGGAAAGGTGCAGAGCTGGGAGAGCATGGAAGTTCAGAAATGTCCCAAAGCCTCACTTGCAGCGCAGAGAAGATAGAAGATGGAGGCAGTAGTGAGGGTGAAGCAGGCAGGTAGGAAGTGTCAGGGTACAGAGAGCATTGATGCAAAATTATCTTTCAACTTCATCTGAGACCAGTGGGGAGCTAGCAGAAGAAAATTAGTGAAAAATACAAGTATACGCATGTCAATTATACACACGATGCTTTAAGAAGGGGAATTTCTATGCCTGGTTGTCTCTTCTGCAGTCTTCATCTCACGACTCCTTTGCCTTTACCAGCCTCCGCTTTGCTTGTCACCCCTTCTCCCAGCTTCAAGGTCAGCAGCACAGTAAATCCCTCTCTGAGTCTTATCCTCTGCCTCCATTTTCTTTTTTTTCCCCCAATATGCCTTAAGCACAGTTTGTGTGCTGTGCTTAGTCGCTTAGTCATGTCCAACTCTTTGCAACCGCAAGGGCTATAGCCTGCCAGGCTCCTCCGTCCATGGGGATTCTCCAGGCAAGAATACTGAACTGGGTTGCCATGTCCTCTTCCAGGGGATTTTCCCAACCCAGGGCTCGAACACAGTTTACCATATTTTTATTTGTATGTATTTTAGAAACTTTATTTTTTAATTATTTATTTTCAATTGGAGGATAATTGCTTTACAATATTGTGTTGGTTTCTGCCATACATCAGCATGAATCAACCATAGGTATACATATGTCCCCTCCCCCATGGACCCCCACCCCCACCCTATCCCACCCCTCTAGGTTCTGCCTCCATTTCACATCTCTTTCTACTGTCTCTGTTCCCATGACTGTGCTCTCTTAAAGATCCATCTTACTACATGGGACCCCTAAGATTATCCAGAATAGCCTCCATGTTAAGATCCTTATTTTAATACACGTGCAAGTAACTTTTAACATAAGAGGCAGCATATTCACACATTCTGAGAATCAGGGCAAAGACATCTTCAGGAGGTCATGCATTACTTAGCTTATCACATAACCTATTCAGGTTGGACACTTAGTTTTTCCCCCTGACCCCACTAATCTTCAATAGCTGTCTTACTTTTTGATGTGATACAATATACAATCCTATCTTTTAGATTTCCTGCTTTATAATGGGAATTATTTCTTCAAGAAGCCATTATCATTTCTTGAAATCTAGGTCTGCTGGAAAATATTCATTCAGGTTTGTTTATTTTAAAATGTCTTTGTTTCTCCTTCATTCTCAAAAGATATTTTCTCTACACAAAGAATTCTTTGACAACAGCCTCCCCTACTCACCACCACTACCTCAGACTTTAACCTTATCCCTCCTTGTCTTCTGTTTTGCGTAGTTTCTGAGAAGAAGTCTACTTTCAGTTCTACTTCTGTATGTGATGTAACTTTATTTCAGGCTCCCTTCTAGATCTTCACTTTATTTTTACCTTTTAGATAGAATATCATATGTCCACATTTTGTTTTTTCCTTATTTTGCTGAATTTCTTGGTTTTGTGCTTTCAATTTCTTTCACTATTTTTTGGTCACTATATCTTCAAGTATTTTTTGTATTCCTTCTATCTCTGTTTTTCTGTTGGGATTTTCCAATTTCTCATATGTTAGCTTGTTTGGTATTGTCTTGGAAGAGTCTTTTCTCTTTTTACCATTATAATTTCTTCCTCTTTGTGCTTCAGTTTTGCTAATTTCTATCGGTTCATCTTTTTTCTTATTGATCATTTTTTGATTCTCTTGAGTCTACTCATAAGCAATCATTAGTTCTTTGACTATGTCTTTCACACGTAGCATTTCAACTTAATTTCTCTGTGTAGTTTTCAATTCGATATTGAAAGAATTGAATTTATGACAATGTTTATCTTTTCTTTTAGACCTTTTAATTTATTTATGAGTCTTAAAACCCCTGTGTGATAATTCCTGTAATCCAAAAATATCTGATTTTCTTCTGTTAACCTTTTATTCAGTGACATTTACTTTTTTTGGCCTTTTCCTCTGACCTTTAGTTTAGATTTACAGTTTATGTTTTTCACATAGTATAATAGACACTAACATAAACAGTATAATGCCTTGAAATGGACACATTTCTTCAGTTTGACACATGTTTTGTAGATAGTATGAGAATCAACACAGTCATGGGATGAACTGGGTTTGAGTTTTGTGTTTCTGTGGTGGTTGGTGGTTGGAGAGTTCCTTCTGCTCACTGCGGTGGATGTGGTTGCCTTCTCTTAGACCTGCACCAGG
This sequence comes from Cervus elaphus, assembly GCF_910594005.1. Lineage (NCBI taxonomy): Eukaryota > Metazoa > Chordata > Mammalia > Artiodactyla > Cervidae > Cervus > Cervus elaphus. The sequence continues at coordinate 112,635,570 of NC_057832.1, forward strand.
TAGAAGGTTTTCTCTGGTTTTTCACTTTCCTGAAAACGTTCTTGCAAGGGTTGTCCTAAATCTGTGGAGAAAACATTGAGAATTGGTGGGAACTCCTCTTTTTGCCATAGCTCTCAGCCATTCTATACTCACCACATCCCACGCTTGAAGTTGAGCAATTTGTTGAATCAGTTTTCACTCCCTAGTTTGGGGACCTATTTTCTTCCCATACAGTAAGCATATAAGTCAGAGCTCCCATCCTATCTTTTTCTGGATGCACTTATCCTTCTTGAGATTTATGCTATTTGGCTGCCCTGCAATCTCAGTTAACCAATGATTTCACGGGAAGTTATGATTTTGTAGTTCACTGAAACTTTTCTTGTTTTAAGATCGAACCAATGCTCTTTCTAGCTTTCTGCAACCTAAGTGGAAGCTAGAACAATCTCAACTAATTAACTTGTTTCTTTTACAGCAGTTTTAAATTCACAGCGAAGTTAGGCAGAAAGTACAAAAAATTCCCACATATGCCCTCCACCCCTCAATACACACACAACCTTCCACTAGGAAGGTTATACTAATAACCAATTTGCATCAGATTGGTATATTTTTATTTTACTTTATTACCTAAAAAATTTGGTGATTAAAGTATCTTTAAAACTGAGGCATAATTGACATACAACATCATATTAATTTCAGTTGTACAGTGTAGTGATTTAGTGTATATATTGTAAAATGATCACCACAATAAGTGAAGTTGCCATCCATCACCATAGGTAGTTACTAAATTTTTTTTCTTGATTGAGTTATGGGTATCAAACTATCCTTGAATTCCTGAGATGATCATGGTACATGACTCTTTTTAATATACTCATGTATTTCTTTCTCAGCAACCTCTCTATTGCTGATGTCTCTATGCCACAATTGTTGTTCCTCAGATGCTGGTACATTTTCTTGCAGAACATCAAGTAATTCCACATAGGAGCTGTGCAGCCCAGTTATTTTCCTTGCTAGGTTTGGGTAAGTTTGGGATTTTTCCTCTGGCAGTGATGGCCTGTGATCACTATGTGGCAGTGTGTGATACCAAGTTACGGATGAAGAAGACAGTCCCAAAGGAATATACTGTATGATTTTACATATATATAATTCTTGAAATGCTAAAATTATAGATCGAGAGAACAGATGGTAATAACTAGAGGTTAAAAGGAGACATGCTAGTAAAGTAATGCTTAAAATTCTCCAAGCCAGGCTTCAGCAATATGTGAACCATGAACCTCAGATGTTCAAGCTGGTTTTAGAAAAGGCAGAGGAACCAGAGATCAAATTGCCAACATCTGCTGGATCATCAAAAAAGCAAGAGAGTTCCAGAAAAACATCTTATTTCTGCTTTATTGACTATGCCAAAGCCTTTGACTGTGTGGATCACAATAAACTGTGGAAAATTCTGAAAGAGAAGGGCATACCAGACCACCTGACCTGCCTCTTGAGAAACCTGTATGCAGGTCAGGAAGCAACAGTTAGAACTGGACATTGAACAACAGACTGGTTCCAAATAGGAAAAGGAGTACGTCAAGGCTGTATATTGTCGCCCTGCTTATTTAACTTATATGCAGAGTACATCATGAGAAACATTGGGCTGGAGGAAGCACAAGCTGGAATCAAGATTGCCGGGAGAAATATCAGTAACCTCAGATATGCAGATGACACCACCCTTATGGCAGAAAGTGAAGAGGAAACTAAAGAGCCTCTTGATGAAAGTGAAAGAGGAGAGTGAAAAAGTTGGCCTAAAGCTCAACATTCAGAAAACTAAGATCATGGCATCTGGTCCCATCACTTCATGGCAAATAGATGGGGAAACAATGGAAACAGAACAGTGGCAGACTTTATTTTTGGGGGGGCTCCAAAATCACTGCAGATGGTGACTACAGCCATGAAATTAAAAGACTCTTGCTTCTTGGAAGAAAAGCTGTGACCAATCTAGACAGCATATTAAAAAGCAGAGACATTACTTTGCCAACAAAGGTCTGTCTGGTCAAAGCTATGGTTTTTCCAGGAGTCATGTATGGATGTGAGAGCTGAACTATAAAGAAAGCTGAGCACCAAAGAATTGATGCTTTTGAACTGTGGTGTTGGAGAAGACTCTTGAGAGTCCCTTGGACTGCAAGGAGATCCAACCAGTCCATCCTAAAGGAGATCCGTCCTGAGTGTTCATTGGAAGGACTGATGCTGAAGCTGAAACTCCAATACTTTGGCCACCTCATGTGAAGAGTTGACTCATTTGAAAAGATGAGATGATGAAAAGACCTTGATGCTGGGAAAGATTGAAGGCAGGAAGAGAAGGGGAACGACAGAGGATGAGATGGTTGGGTGCCATCACTGACTCGATGGACATGGGTTTGAGTAAACTCCGGGAGTTGGTGATGGACAGGGAGGCCTGGTGTGCTGCGGTTCATGGGGTCGGAAAGAGGTAGACACGACTGAGCAACTGAACTGAACTGAACTGAAAGGCTGGACAGAAATAGATGTGACTATAAGAGGACAGCATGAAGGATTCTTGTGGTGATGGAAATGTTCTGTATCTTGACTGTATCAATGCCAATATGTTGTGATATTGTATTACCACATTATCATTATTCATACCACATGGCTATAATTACATAATGACCTTGTTTATCATACTATCTTATGATATTGTACTGTAGCTTTGCAAGATGCTTCTATTGCGAGAAACTGGTAAATCAGTATAAGAGGTATTTCTGTATTATTTGTTATGACACATTAATCTACAATCTATAAATATAAACTTTAATTAAAATAAAATTTGAAGAAGTGTAGTAGTTTCATCCTTCTTTGTCAAGAATTTTGGATGACAGTATTGTTTTTCGATTTTTTTATTAGTTGCTAAAACTCCCTTTGTCAATTTATTGTAGATTTAGATTTTATTTAATATAATTTAATGGCTTATAGGTGATTATTTTAATTTCTGTACAATTTAAAGGTTACTTTCCATTTACAGTTGTTACAAAATATTGGCTATATTCCTCATGTTGTACAGTATATCCTTAAGCCTATCTTACACCCAATAATTTGTACCTCCTTTTCTTCCACCCTTATATTGCCCCTCGCCATTGGTAATCACTGGGCTATTCTCTGTATCCATGAGTCTACTTATTTTTTGGTACATTCACTAGTTTGTTGTATTTTTTAGATTTCACATATGAGTTACATGATGCAATATTGTCTTTTGCTGTCTGACGACTTAGCATAATTCTCTTCAAGACCATCCATGTTGCCACAATGGCAAATTTTTGTTTTTTTTATGGCTTAGTAGTACTCCATTGTGTATATATACATATACACCACATCTTCTTTATCCATTTGTCTGTGATTAGACACTCACATTGCTTCCGTATCTTGGATTTTTAAATCTGCCTATGTGATGCTATCACTTTTGGAGCTTAAGTAGTATCATGAGACATGTGTTAGAATGTCTATCATACTGGCCATGCTCACAGAACCAATTAGACTGCACATACATCAGGGGACTGAAGCACACCTCTCCCATTTCTAGGAGAAGGAATAAGGGCATCTGGAGTCCGAAGGAGGAGAATTGGTATTTACACTAGATTTAGATGCAGCCCCAGTCAGTTCTTCCTGGATTGGGACACTGAAGGCTAAAGTTTGTTTTGGGTTACAGGAGAACATCCTAAAACCCCAGTGAGCTGGCTTCTTTGACTTTTTAGAATGACCTAGGGCTATAATGACGGAGAAGGCAATGGCACCCCACTCCAGTACTCTTGCCTGGAAAATCCCATGGATGGAGGAGCCTGGTGGGCTGCAGTCCATGGGATCGCTAAGAGTCGGACATGACTGAGCAACTTCACTTTCACTTTTCACTTTCATGCATTGGAGAAGGAAATGGCGACTCACTCCAGTGTTCTTGCCTGGGGAATCCCAGGGATGGGGGAGCCTGGTGGGCTGCCATCTATGGAGTCACATAGAGTCGGACCTGACTGAAGTGACTTAGCAGCAGCAGCAGCAGCAGGGCTATAATGAAGATGTTGGTGGGAGAAGGATGGAGAACAGCCTTCCACAGGGGGAGGGCAGCATGGAGGCCCTGCCCTTGTGAATTGGGAATGGGGGCAGCAATTTCCACTCTAATGCACGGGGCCCCCTGAGGGGACACCGTTGGCCCTATGTTGCCAGTGGAGCTGCTGCCAAAGCTCGTTAGGTCTGTGCTGGAGCTGTTTTTGGAGCTCTTGTTGACTTCCTCCCAGTAGTGTCCCTCACAGTCACAATTAGTCCCTGGTGATTTACTGGAGCCCAAGGAATTTGGGTGTTATCTATTCTATATGGTCCTTCCCTCTCTTGGAAGAGAAAACTCTTCACATCAACTTAGACACAGATGGTAGCATAAATGTGTATTTTGTCAGACACTGATTAATGTTTGAGAGTCATCAGCAGCATGTGGGAGTGTGGGTTCAGAAGATATAGAAACAGAAGTGATGTGACTTGTTAGAGACTTTGGGTCAAGGATATGTAACATGACTGGTGAAATTGTTCACCCTAAGTATTGCTGCAAATGTATTAAAATAACAGCTTTGCTTAAGTTTTAGGCTTATGTACAATTTTTTTCTGCAGGCTTCTCAACTCTAAGGTTTAGCACTGACATAAAGATGAAGTCAGGGATGCCCAAAAGTATAAAATTTTTAGTTAGGCATTGATATTAACTAACAGATAGTAGGAATATTATATTTCCAGAAAAAATATCTGTCAATTGCTTAAAGCCTCATGTTTCAATTTTCCTGAAGGCTTTTGTACCCAAGATATAATTTTCCTTTTTAATAACAGATAAATTAAGATATAAGACAATTAATGGCTTATGCAAAGACCTTAGGAACTCAAGACAGTGAACTGGAGTTAGGATCTAGGTCTCCCACCTCATCCCAGGCTTGGTTCCTCAAGAATTGTCTGTAGAGACTGCACCGTGGAGATTTGGAGACAGCTGGAATTACCCAGCAAAAGAAAATCTTAGTGTTAGCAACAGGGACAAAGATAAGAGATATAAATAAGGTGAGAATTTATCCGTTGAGGCTGTAATGAAATATATCACCAAAGGTGAATGTCAGGCTTGCACATGTTTGAGAAATGGAGTCTCATAATTGGTCTGAGATTGTGTGGAGTCAGGTCGTCAAATCAGGCTTGGAAGGAGATCACAGGACCTGAACAGGAATAAATTAATTGTTCTTTCAGTGTGTTAAACCCATCTTTGAGATATCAGCCACCCTGAAGACCGTGGCTTCTCTGTTTCTACAGAGTAAGATGATGCAGATATTCCTTCTCAGGTATGATATGCTCGCTGTCTACATCAAGCAACTCTTCAGTCATGAGTCAGAGAAAATTTCTCTAAATGAAAGTACGGACAGTGTCTATGAAAGTGTCTGTGGAAACTTCAGCTTTATAGAGGTATGGGTTCTGAGTCATTTTGATCAACATGAAAGAAACACATCTGCAGGTTGTGAGAGCTACCTTAATGTGTTTTTGTATTCAGGATTCTTACTTGTCCCAGCCAAGGTTGTCAAGAATGCCAGCACTGAATACCAAATAGCTTTAAGCTTAAATAAACACAATTCTTTACTTAAGTGAATCACAATTGAGTAAAGTTGAACTTTTCAATTTGTTGTTAAGCCATGTAAAATGAGTTACACCGGGAATCTGAAAACTAATTTTTTATTTCCATTTCTCTGTCATAGAGAGAAGGCATTTTGGTAGTATTTGCTGTCAGTATTAATAACCGGACTAATGGGACAAGGCACATGGAGATACTTTTACTTAGGGTCACCAAAGGGTATATTTTAACAATGAATAATTGGTCTTTGCTCTCCAAACCTCATAGCTGATTTTCCTTTAGTTTCTGTATCATTCCTCATCCCTTCTCCATTTGTAAATGTCTCAGTTTTCCTTCTTGCATCATCTATTTTAAAGAGTCACAAGATCAAGTAATTCACATCTTAAAACCCCCATTTTATGCTAATTATATCTAAAAAATTCAGGATAATATCAACAGAAAAGGAATAAATTACTAATATTTTAGTTTCGAGAATTCATGATTGGGCAAGACGGAGATACTTTGTAACAGAATATTTCAATGGCACCTTCATATTATATCACTTAATGTGTTGCAATAATTTCCCTACATCCACCACAGATCATAAAGCACAGGCATGAAAAAACCCTTCCTTTATGTTGCTCATGTCGAAGATGAACCACAGGGATACGGCATTTGTCAATACTATGTCTTGAGCAAGTGGCTTGGATTATTTATTTTTGACTAGGCAAAGAAAACTCAAAACATTTTGAGAGGTGTAGTTTGTGGAGTATGAGGAAGATATGGCCTAAAGCATGTAAAATAGCTCCTTGTCATTAAAGAAGCATTGCGTGTGTGTATGCTAATGGCCCTAAAGGACCATTAGGTACCTGCAGAAAGATAAAGCAACTAGAGTTGGACAAGTACTGAAAAAAGAACACAGACTGTCTTGTTGGGAAGGAAGCATTAACAAGACCAACTCTTAACTGTGTTTATCTTCAAACCTGGCTTTTGAACAAGAGCTGTGTTCCTAGTTCCTTGTGAGGAGGGTTTTGCTCTGTTGTTTCTATTAAGAAAAGTGGAATAAATACCCACAAAGGTCCATTTTACCTGTTGACATCAAGGAACAACACATATTTACGCATAGCATCAAATCCCTAGAATCTGTCTAGAGTTGAAAATACCAAGCTTTAGCTTTCTGACATCAAGCGTTTAGATATATACACACTATCTATCAGTTATTTAATGGTGCATCCTGAGACCTACTAGGAATCAAGCTCTATTCAGCTGAAAGTTGACCCAAGGTAACACTAATGTTGGAGACAGTGTTCATTGCAGGTACGTGAAAACCATCAGACAAGCCCATTTCCCTCCTTTATTCAGCTATACTTTTACAGATGTTATTTCTATATTAGTCTACCAGGAGTCTTAAAAGGGTTTCCATGACTGTAGAAAATAGGAATGTTTTGATATCAATTATTTTGAATTTAAATTATTTTAAAATGAAGGAAATTGCCTATATAGATAGATGTATATATATATACACACACTGATGGGTTAAAAATAACTAGCTGACATATCCATGAAAGGGAAGGTATTTAAGTATTAACAGGTTATTTTAGTAAAATGCTTTGCTCTAAAAAGCATGCATGATAATGAATGCTAAAATTAATAAAAAAATATAGCAGCTCCTAATGAATGAGTATTCAGACACTCCCTGTCCATGATGTTCTTAATTCTGTAAGCACTTATACATCACGAGATTTGTTTGTGCGTGAAAGAGGTATAATTACATTTGTATTTTAGGACAACCAGCTAATGATGAGTGTAAGGTGAAATGCAGTGAGGGAAATACGTTTGTTTCTCTCCAAGGGAGGAGCTTAGATTACAACCAGTACCTATTCTGCTAAAGTCCTGCCACCAGTAATAGTTCAAAAAGTAACTTCCTCATAAATTGTTTACATTTGACCTTAAATACACATACTAATTATAAAATATGATCACATTCTCTACATAAAAGTTTAAATCTCTAACCCAATCACACATTGGTAAGTTCATGAAAACAAGATCTAACTTCAGATCTCTCCATGAGACACTAACCTTGTTTGTACTATCCATGTGCCACTTCTGAATCTTTTTTTTTTTTGGTAGGTTCTTTATTCATTTCCTCATGTTTGGTGTAGCAGATTTATGTAGGGTTATCCTTGACTTCAAAACATGTTTATCAGTATTGTCAACTTACCTCTCATTGTCACCTACCATCCTCTCTTGTCCTGGAAGCTAGTGTAAATTGGAAGGATATAAAATTGCACTGCATTATTGCCAGGCTATGAAGAACTCCCTCAGACCATTCTATACTTTAGAAGGCAATGGCTTGCATTACTTGTGTGGAATAGACAGAATGCATACCAGAATCAGGCCTGCCATCTTGGTCGAAAACACTCTAAAACATCTGGCTAAGGCTGGAAGGTTGAATACAGTATGCATTCTTTTAAGAAGTTATTCTTACAGTTAATTCAACAGCTTCTACAATTTTTGTCTCTCTCTGCAGATTAATAACCTCACATTTTTTAAATGGGAACAGATAACCAGACTTGGGTGAGAGAATTCATTCTCCTCGGCCTGTCCAGTGACTGGGACACTCAGGTGGCTCTCTTCATCCTGTTCTCGGTCACTTACCTGCTGACCCTGCTGGGGAACGTCCTCATTGTCCTTCTGATCAGACTGGACGGCCGACTCCACACTCCCATGTATTTCTTCCTCAGCAACCTCTCCCTCGTGGATGTCTCCTACGCCACGAGCATCGTTCCTCAGATGCTGGCGCACTTCCTTGCGGAACATAAAGGGATCCCCTGCGTGAGCTGTGCGGCTCAGTTATTCTTCTCCCTGGGCCTGGGGGGGACTGAGTTTGTTCTCCTGGCCGTGATGGCCTATGACCGCTATGTGGCTGTGTGCGACCCCCTGAGATACCCGGTCATCATGCACGGAGGGCTCTGTGCTAGGCTGGCCGTCACATCCTGGCTCAGTGGCTCTGTCAACTCTCTCATCCATACTGCCATCACCTTTCAGCTGCCCATGTGCACGAACAAGTATATTGATCACATATCCTGTGAAATCCTAGCTGTGGTCAGGCTGGCCTGTGTGGACACCTCCTCCAATGAGGTGGCCATCATGGTTTCTAGTATTGTCTTGCTGATGACACCTTTCTGCCTGGTTCTCTTGTCCTACATCAGGATCATCTCCACTATCCTAAAGATCCAGTCCACAGAGGGGAGAAACAAAGCCTTCCACACCTGCGCCTCTCACCTCACAGTGGTTGTCCCGTGCTATGGCATGACCATTTTCACTTACATCCAGCCCAGTTCCAGCCCTTCTGTGCTTCAGGAGAAGCTGATCTCTGTCTTCTATGCCGTTTTGATGCCTGTACTGAACCCCATGATTTACAGTGTAAGGAATAAGGAGGTGAAGGGGGCCTGGCAGAAGCTTCTAGGACAATTATCTGGATTAATGTCAAAACTGGCAACTTGAAATAAGAGCATCACTTAGAGAAAAGAGCTTTGCCTCTCACTTAATTCTGATATGAAGAATTAACTGCATTGCCCTGGCAACCAGGAAGGTGATGACAGAACATGTACTGGTGATGCTGGGTAGGAGGTTATGTCACAGCAGGATGTTCAGAGAATTTAAGCCCTGCTGTGATAGAACTTCCCGCACTTAATCTCCACTCATTTAAGCCAAAATTAATGGAAAAAATAATTTGTTATTGTGGAATATATTTTTGCAATCATGGATCTATTATTAGATCTTACTTTGGACCACTTGTTCTTATTCATCTAAATTTTATAGAAGGTTATTATGTTTCCATTGGGAACAAAAGCATTTTCACATTTTAGACTTACTGAAAATAACACATGGAGTATGTGTCCGCATCTAGAAATTCTGTAAATCGCTATTCTGAGGTGAATGTTGATAGGCTGATTAAAATGTTTTATGCAAAGCCTCTGATATGTGGACATAAAGCCTTGTCTGAGTGCTGGAGGTAACTGAGTGGAAGAATCAACTAAAGGTCTTTTCACAGAAAGGATGTAACTAAAGGCGTTTGTACACATGGCTATTACTGACCAAGGAGATGCTAAGTTTTAGTCTCTCCTTGAGAGGAATTTTAATGCATACCTAAGGAGTGCCATTCATATATTTAAAACTGTCCAATCTCTGAACAAAGAATCTAATTCTTTCTCTAGGTTTAGATACAAAATTAGCATGTAATATTTGAAATATTGTGTAAGATACCAAAGATGTAGTTACCTATGAAAGGACAGATTCCTCAAGCACAACTAATATAAAATAAGACACATTTAGTTTGGGAATCAAGATAGTTGAGTCAACTGTGCCCATGTCAGCTTCCAGTCTCCATATAAACTCTTTTTCCCATCCCTCCTCCTCACACACTGCAGGGCCCTAGTTATAAATCTGCTGGCTTTGGAATAGCCTGGAGTAGACCTCGCCTCTGACAGAAAGCCTAAATAAAGTAAAGGAGGGGAAGAAGTAACCGTATAAGAGGTAAAGAAGGGGAAGGGGAGAAAGAATATGGTAGCAGCTCATCTGCTTGAAGACATCTCAAAGTGCTTTCTTCCCTTGTCTCTTCTTTAAGTCAGGTGATATGCAGTTCTTCCTCTTGTGGACAAATCTCAGTGCTTGAGCAGAGTTGAAGGCCCTTTTAATATCAAATTTTACCTAAAGTAATTTAGGCCTATAATTTGTATTATAGGCAAGCATCCCCAAACATGTCAATATTAGTGGGCTAAAGTTCTCTTGCTGTTAATTAAGGAATGTTAATGGAGTGTATACTGTGTGTGTGACCATGAACTGTTTTTGAGACACAATAATCCAACATGATGCATTTCTGGCAGTAACATGGTCCTAGAGCAAAGATGACAAATGATGAAACAAAATACAATATAGTAAGTGTCACAGAGAAAGCAAGTCTCCAGGGGTGATTTCAGGAGTCTTCTGTATGAAAGAACCAGAAAAGGTCCAAGTGGAGACCAGATAAGTGAGGAAAAGTTACTCAGAGGACAACAATCCATACAAAGATGCAGACAACTGGTGAGAATCTCAGAACTGGGAAAGCATGGAAGTTCAGAAGTGTCCAAAAACCCTCGCTTGCAGCACAGAGAAGATTGAAGCCGTAGTGAGGGTGAAGCAGGCAGGTCATGAGGGGTCAGAGTATGGAGGGCACCGATGCCACATTGTCTTTCAACCTTACCTGAGAGCAATGGCAGCTAGTAGAGGTTTTTAAGCAGGAGCATGGCCTGATAAAATTTACATTTCTGAATCATCGTTTTTGCAAAAGAGTCAAAGGAGAAAAAATGAGAGACCAGGAGACCATCTAGGGGCCTGCTCTAGTGACCCTCTTGAGACATAAAATGAATCTGTACTCAGGTTGTGGCAATGGAAAAGGAGGAAAGTAAAATCACGTGATAAAAGAGATTTCAGAGGAATATTCCTGTTTTCTTTGATTAGGGTTTTCTGTGGATCTACCACCTCCTCTAACATGTCATAATCCTGTGTGAATGTTCTGTAAATTGTGGAGTGAAGTACAAAATTTACCACCATGAAAACACACTATATAAAATGGTAGAGGGACGTGATGAAAGAAAAAAATTAGTGAAAAATACAAGTGTACACATGTCAAATATATGTATGACAGTCCAAGAAGGAGAATTTCTGAAGATGCTGGTTCTCATTTCTGTGCCTGATTGATACACTTGTGAGTCTTCTCCACTCTTCATCCCATGACCCCTGCCTTCACCAGCCTCCACTTCTTTGCTTGTCACCACTTTTCCCAGCTTCAAGGTCAGCAGCCCAGAAAACCTCTCTCTGAGTCTGATCCTCTGCCTCCATTTTTACGTCTTTTCTTCTGTCTCTGCCCCCATCACTGTGCTCTCTTAAGGATCCTTCTTACTACATGGGACCACTAAGATTATCTGGGATAGTCTCCACTTTAAGATCCTTAATTTAAAACACGTGTAAATTTTAACATAAAAGGCAGCATATTCACACATTCTGAGAATCAGGACAAAGACATCTTCAGGGGGTTGGTCATAATTCAGCCTATCACAGAATCTATTAAGATTGGACACAATTTTTCCACATGACTAGTAATCTTCAATAGCTCCCACACTTTCTGATATGATGCAATATACAAACCCATTTTTTATATTTCCTGGTTTATAATGGGAGTAATTTCTTCAAGAAAGTCTGAAGAATTCCATCAACATTCCTCGTGACCTAGGACTGCTGGAAATGTACTCATTCATTTTGTTTGTCTTAAAGTACCTGTATTTTTTCCTTCATTCAAAATGTATTTGTTCTGCATATAGGATTCTTTGTTGACATCGTCCGCACCACCCCTTCCTGAGCTCTGAAGATGTCATTCACTTATCTTCTGCCTTGCACAGTTTCTGAGAAGAATTCCACTTTAATTTAGATCTTTGTCTTCTCTATGTGGGGTATCTTTTATCTCTGGCTACCTTCAGTGATTTCACTCTATTTTTGGCTTGTATACAACTAAAATATCATGTGTTTATGTTTTTATTTTTTTAGTTATCCTATTTGGCTGAATTTCTTGGATTTGTGCTTTGATTTCATTCATTTTTTCCCCCAGCCATTATCTCTTCAGTATTTCTTGTACTTCTGTCTGTTTTCTGTTGGGATTTTCCAGTTTCACATATGTGAGTGTTTTCTGTTGTCTCACAGCCCTGGGAGGCTCTTAACTCTTTTTTATCATTGTATATTTTTTCTCTTTGTGCTTCAGTTTTGCTAATTTTTCTGGTTTATCTTTATTCTTACTGTTTCTTGGCTTTATTGAGGCTACTCATAAGAAATCTTTGTTTCTGTGACTGTGTCCTTTCTGTTTAGCATTTCCATTTAATTCCTCCACATAGTTTTCAATTCTCTATTGAAATTACTCAAGAATTTATGAAAACATCCATCTTTTCCACTAGACCCTTTACTTCTTTATGAGAGTTACTTTAACCCCCTGTGTGGTAGTTCCTTTAATCCAAGTATATCTAATTCTGGTTTTTAATTTCTTTGTTCAGTACAGTATAATTTTCCTTGACTTTTTCTCTGACCTTTAATTTTAATTGGTACCCAGACATTTTGTGTGTACAATGAGATAGGTAGTATTATACTTTGAAATGGACACATCTCTACTGTTTATCCTATAGTCTTGTTTTGTGAAGACTGTGGAATCAATGTAGTCATGGGTAGAGCTGAGTTTGAGTTTTGTGTTAGGGTTATCCACCGCACAACAACAAATTCATTTTTTTTCTATTATTCAGTTCAGTTCAGTCGCTCAGTCATGTCCAACTCTTTGTGACCCCATGGACTGCAGCCAGGCTTCCCTGTCCATCACCAACTCCTACAGCTTGCTAAAACTCATGTCCATCTAGTTGGTGATGCCATCCAGCCATCTCATCCTCTGTTGTCCCCTTCTCCTCCTGCCTTCAATCTTTCCCAGCATCAGGGTCTTTTCCAGTGAGTCAGTTCTTCACATCAGGTGGCCAAAATATTGCAGCTTAAGCTTCAGCATCAGTCCTTCCAATGAATATTCAGGACTGATCTCCTTTAGGATGGACTATTTGGATCTCCTTGCAGTCCAAGGGACTCTCAAGAGTCTTCTCCAACACCGCAGTTCAAAAGTATCAATTCTTCAGCACTCAGCTTTCTTTATAATCCAATTCTCACAGCCATACATGACTACTGGAAAAACCATAGCTTTGACTAGAGGAACTTTGTCAGCAAAGTAGTGTCTTTGCTTTTTAATATGCTGTCTAGGTTGGTCATAGCTCTTCTTCCAAGGAGCGAGAGTCTTTAATTTCATGGCTGCAGTCACCATCACAGTGATTTTGGAGCCCAAGAAGATAAAGTCTGTCACTGTTTCCATTGTTTCTCCATCTATTTGCTGTGAAGTGATGGACCAGATGCCATGATCTTAGTTTTTTGAATGGTGAGTTTTAAGCTTGTGGAACATTCAGTCATTGGAGGGTTTTTCGCAGTGTCCCTGTTCCTCCCTTTGTCTTAAGCTACCTTGTGAGACTGCATGTCCAGAACATCTTTCCCATGTCTAACCCACGGTAAACTGCTACTTGTTCCTCAGTTCTTGCTAGTCTGGTGATGGAGGGACAACTCTCTGTTCTCCAGGGTCGGTCTCAGACTTAGGCACACGCTTTGTCCCCGTGTCTCAGGGTTGGGGCTTTCTTAGTGGTTAGAGTCAATTCCTAGGTAGGTTGATAAGAAGTCCAGGGTTCCAGAGGAGGAGGAGAAAGGGGTCCGGAGCCCTTGAGAGGGAGAAAGGGATCTGGGGCTCTCAAGGAGAAAAGGACAAACGTTCTTTTCTACATTGCTTTGTCTTAGTCAATGTAACAGTGTATCTTGCTCGAGGACTTGCTTCTCCTTAATAAGAACCTTCTGACTAATCCTGTTATTTTAGAATGTATATTATGGGAAGGCTTCCCTGGTGGCTCAGATAGTAAAGCATCTGCCTGCAATGTGAGAAACCTGGGTTCAGTCTCTGGTTTGGGAAGATCCTCTGGATAAGGAAATGGCAACCCACTCCAGTACTCTTGCCTGGAAAATTCCACGGATGGAGGAGCCTCATAGGCTACTGTCCATGGAATTGCAAAGACTTGGACAAGACAAAGCAACTTCAAGATTCAAGAGAGATATTATGGGAGTGGGTCTTTTAGGATCTTTCTATTGTTAAGTTCTAATCCTGTTATCCTAAACTATAAATTGTGGGAGTGGGTCTGGTAAAATTTTTACAATCTTGAGACATTCTTTTGATTAATTGTAATAACCAATTTAAAAAAGTATATAACTCCCTTGCTAACACTAGTGAGGGGGACATTCTTCATTCCCCTTCTGATGTCTTTGTCAGAAGCTTTCTCTGTCCATTTTGTTACTTTAATAAAACTCTGCTACACAAAAGCTCTAGAGTGATCAAGCCTGGTCCCTGGTCCCGAAGCTACATCTTCTTTCTGGAGATCATGAAATCCAGCATCGTTCACTGTAAGATATCAGTGGTCTTGCCACTTCTACAGAGTAAGAAGGTAGATGGCTCATGATCTGAACACAGAGCAGCTTCCTATCCCACGGACCCCCGCATGGGAATTTATTTATTTGTTTTTCTGTTTTCCTCTTTAATGAATCTTCAGCTGTCTCTGAGGAAAACAGGGGTTGTAGTCCTTCCCCCGGTGGCTTCAGGCTTTTGTTCCATAATGGAGATGATTTGGTGGTTGGAGAGTTCTTTCTGCTCGCTGTAGAAGCTGCAGCTGTCTTCTCCTCCACCTGCCCCAGGAAGAAAGTTTTCTCTGGTTTCCACTTTCCCCAACTATTCTTGTGAGGACAGTTCTATGGAGAAAATACTGACAATTCGTGGGAACTTCTCTTTTTGCCATGATTCTCAGCCATTCTATACTCACAGTACCCCACACGAACTTTAGCAGTTTGTTAAAGCAATTCTCACTGGCTAGTTGGGGGTGGGGGGTGGGGTGGGCGGTGCTCTGTTTTCCTTCCATGGTCTCATCCAGGTAAGTAAGAGCCCACATCCTAGCTCTTTCTGGATGGACCTGTCTCTCCCAAGATTTCATGCTATTTGTTAGCCCTGCAATCTCATTTTACTGATGATTTCAAAGATATGATTTTGTAGATTATCAAAACTTCTCTTGTTTTAGGAAACAGTCAATGTTCTTTCCAGCTTTCTACAACCTAAGTGGAAGCTAGAACAAGCTCAATTACTTTATCTAAGTAGACTCTTTTTTTAGAGCATTTTTAAATGCACAGCAAAGTTGACTAGAAAGTACTGACAGTTCTCATATTTTATATCTGCCCCTCTTCCCTGCAACAGACACAGCCTTCCTATTATGAACATCCTGCAACAGAGTATTAATATTTTCAATTTTTAACAGGGTTTTTAACAGATAAAGTAAAAAGTGGGGGAGATGGATGATAATTTACAGCTCAGGAATATATAACAATGGTAAGTGATGATTTTTGAAATAAGGAATTTTAAATCAGACAAACCAGCTTTCTCAAAGCACCTTAACCAAATTGTTTGGAGCAAATAATTTATGTTCATGCCCTTCTTACAAACCCAAGCCTAAACGTTGATAATATATTAGTGTGTCTGTCACAAATGCTTCTTGAAGGAACTATTTCAACTTCTAGGTAGAGACCTATGAAATAAACTTTCTACTTAGAAGAGAGAGCATTTCCCATTTGGGGACGAGCAAGAATTTTAGAATCATGGGGGCTCACATGGAAGAGAAGCATGAAAACTCTTAGACTGTGTTTGACTTAAAAAAATTTTTCTCTCAGATGACTGAGATCTGGGATTAAATTCATTGGAAACTTTAGATCAAATATTGTGAGGTGAGTAGTTATAGAATAAAGTGCTGTAGTCAAAGATTAATGTGACAGTGGTCTACAGAGTGAACTGGTCCAGTAGTTCTTAAATTTTAATCTCTGAGAAACGCCTGAGAAGTGTTTCACTCTATCAGAAACACCTGAGAGGCTCCTTAAATCACAATTTCGTTGTTGTACTCAGTTGTGTATGACCCCATGAGCTGAGAGAGCTGAGAGTCCTTGTTAGAAGCTTGGCATTTGGGAGTTCACTTCTGTTGTCTGCATGCTGCTGCTGCTAAGTCGCTTCAGTCATGTCCGACTCTGTGTGACCCCATAGACGGCAGTCCGTGAGGCTCCCCTGTCACTGGGATTCTCCAGACAGGAACACTGGAGTGAGTTGCCATTTCCTTCTCCAGTGCATGAAAGTGAAAAATGAAAGTGAAGCTGTTATCTGCGTACGAGGGGAGAAAAGCAGGAGTGATGTGAAGTTCTGGATACTGTGCCCAGAACCCTCACTGTAAAGGAATGTTTCCAACTTTCCTGAGAAAAAATATGCAACCAGTCTGTCAATTCTGTTGGAGTGTAGACAATCAGGTGAGGACTGAGAAGCCTCTCTCCTATCCCTTTCTATTGCCTGGAACATCACATAATCTTTGTCAGAGTCACTGGATGCTGTAATAGAGAAGCCATGGGAACATGATGGAATGTGGATGAACAGAAGGATAATACATTGAGTGAGTAAAAGATCTGGCAAATAATCAATGTATATTAGGTAAAGAGATGAATTGGCATGTGAAGGAGGGAATGCATAAATGGTTGGACTAGCAGTTAAGCAAATGGACAAGTGAATATTGAGCAGGTTATAGACAGCTAAGTAAATAAATGGCTATGTTAATGGTAGTGTTAAGAATTACTGGGTATATGATTTGGTAGATGAATAAATAAATGGATAAATGATTCACTTAACAGATGTATGATGTCTAAAGAATATATCAGAGAATGATAATGTGACTGCATTCCATCAGAATTACATTGAGTCTTTTCATAAATTATCAAAAATTTGAAAAGGTTTCTAAAGTAAACTCTGTTTTAAGGACTTGGATACTCTTTTTCCCTTTTTTCCTGTGGAGACCATAAAACTATTGTTGTGTATTTTATTTGGAGTTTTAAATCTTTCTATACTTTGCAGTTATCATGAGCAGTGTACTCAGATCCATTCAAAATGTAGTGTTCATGACAGCTTAGCCACCTCAGCACATATCTCAGGGGAATGAAAACAGCTCTCCTATCTCCAGAAGGAGAAGTTAGGTCATCATGGAGTAGATGGCCTTTCACCAGGTGGACGCAGGCCTAGTCACTGCTCACTAAGATGGGAGATTGAGTGCAGAAAGTCGGTTTGGGCTGTAGCAGGATATCCTAAAATATCAGAACACTGGCTTCAGTGAGTTTTTAGATGACCTAAGGCTTCAGTGGACTGCAATCGGAGGAGGACTGGATTGCACAGGGAGAAGAAGCGCAGCCTCGAGGCCCTGCCCTTGAGGTTTTGGAGTGGAGGCAGCAATTAACACTCAAAAGCATAAGGCTCCTGAGGGGAATCTGTCTGCCCACATTGCTAATTTAGCCACTGCTATACCTCATTAGGTTTGTGTCTGAGCCAATTCTGGTGCATCTGTGAACTTGCCAGCAGCTTCGCCCATGAAGTAAACTTGTCCCAGGTGATATTAGCACAGGAGCCAAGGAGTGTGGACCCCTCCAATCTCTGGTCTGTCACCTTGTGGGGTGAAAGTACTCTTCAGAGAGCAACGGAAACCTAGATGGAAGGAGACGTGCCTGTTTTGTCTGGCACTAATCAATGAGTGAGAGTTCTAACATATCCACAGTGGGTCACGTGTAGACAGAGGCTTCCACAGGGTCAGAAATAGAACTGATCTGATTAGAGGATCAGAGATATGAACTATGAATGCAGAAATCTTTTCACCCTAGTAAGTATGGCAAAGCTCAAAACAAAGAGATAGGATTTGAGATTTGTTGAGTGTGAGCATGATATGACACAAAAGATGTAAAACAGGATTTTTTTTTATTAAAGGGGCATTATGAACCTGGAATAGATATGAATGAGCCAAAATTAAAACAATACTGAGAAGAAAATGACTTTTACAGGAGGAAGAGCCAGATAGATCAGGCTCTTAGCTGTGGTCATTGTTTAACTCTGGCTTTGAATATCAGCTGTATGCCCAGCCCTGCACTATGAGTTTTGTTGTTCTGTTTACACAGACGAATGGACAAATATTCCCAGATTGTTCTCTTAGTTATTTGATCTCAATGAAAAACCGTGTTTAGAGAGCTACATATTCCACAAATTAGTTTGGGCTAAGAAGACCATGCTTTGGCTTCCTGATAGGAGTGGTGAGGGATGAAGGACATTCTCAGGCACTAGTTCATTCTCCACTGTAGGCCATTGGAGCTGACCACAAAGTAATATGAAGACAGTATTAACTTCAGGGAGTGTTAAAAGCATCCAGTGAACACATTTCCTCCTTCATTTGGCTTTCCAAATGCTGATGCTACTTCTATTTTCTTTATCTACAATGAGTCCCAGAAGGGACTACATTGAGTGTGGATAAAAGGTGCATTTTGATATTAATAAGTTTGAAATAAGACATGGTGTTTAAAAATGAATAGTAGTCTTGGGTTAAAAATAATCAGGTAACATTTCAATGAAAGATATTTCAGCTATTTTAATAAAATATGATAATCAAAAGATAATGAAATTTAGAAATAAGACAGGATAAGATTGTGGATTGTGTGGGAATTATACTCAGGACGAACTTAATTCTGTGCACATTTAGGCATCTTAGATGTGTTTGTCCATGAAAATGATGCGAATAAATTTGTATTTTGCATCACTGATGTGGAGGCAGTGTGTAGGGATGTGTAGAGTGGGTAGAGCTTACATCCGGGAAATTTACAAAGAAGCTGTTAACACTTCATAAAGTGAGATTGATGAGGGCAAACAAGTGTGAATGAGCACTAAGTGAAGGCTAGAAGATGTGTAATTAAAACAAAGATTTACCAAAAAAAAAATAAAACAAAGATTTATTTATTTGAGGATTAAATAAATGAGGATTTATTTTATGGAGTGGTAAGGAGGAAGAAAAAAAATCAATCATGATGTGTTGGAAGAGTGGGTGCACTTTAGTTCCACTGTCAGATGTGAAGTCAGGAAGGACGTGAATACAGCATGCGGGGAGATGAATTGAGACATTGGTGAGATATTTGTGAAACACTTGTTAAGCTGTTGGGAAAAGCATCTGGAGCTTTGGAGGGAAGTCTAGGAGATAAAGGGGCTTCCCCAGTGGCTCAGTGGTGAAGAATCCACCTGCAATACAGGAGACCTAGGTTCGATCCCTGGGTCAGGAAGATGTTCTGGAGGAGGGCATGAAGCCTACTCCAGTATTCCATGGGAAATCCCATGGACAAAGGAGCCTGGTGGGCTACAGTCCATGAGATAGACATGGTAGTTCATGAGAAAGAGTTGGACACAACTGAAGTGACTGAGCACACAGGCTAGGAGATAAATGTAGAATTGAGGGTGAGCTACATGTGAAAGTGAAAGTGTTAGTCACTCAGCTGACTCTTTGCAACTCCATGGACTGCAGCTGACTAGGCTCCTCTGTCCGTGAGATTCTCTAGGCAAGAATACTGGAGTGGGTTGCATGCCCTCTTCCAGAGGATCTCCTTAACACAGGGATCAGACCGGGTCTCCTGCATTGCAGGCAAATTCTTTAATGTCTGAGTCACCAGGGAAGCCCTAGAAATCACAAACTCTTCCAGAAAGGAAAACTAGAAAGAAGAGTATAAATTGTAAGCAAGAAACTTGAAATGATCTTACTAGTACTGGGGCAGGAGAATTTAGGAAATTTACCCAAGAATGTAGATGAGAAATAATAGATTGGAGGAAAATCAGATCAGAAGTGAATGACAGAGTTAAAAGTCAGAAAGAGGAATTAGTTAACGTCCTTCAAAGTAAGCAATGAAAAAGAAATGAAAGTCTCTGGGTTTGATGCCTAGAAGGCCATGAGTGTTTCCATGAATTAATGAAGGTGAAAACCCCATTTCCAAGTCTTAAAGGATGAATGTTTTGAGGAAATGAACCTGGCAAGTGGACACCAATCATTTGAGAACTCGGTGTGAAAGCTGGATGTGAAAGAAAGAATTAAAATGGAAAATAGCGAAGATTCCTCTCTCCATGTTGAGAGATTTGTTTATTTTTTATAATGAAGGAAAAGGAGTTTATCAGGAGTAGGAAAGACCCCAGAATGATCAAAAGAGAGGCTGAATGATGGAATAAGGTCATGCGAGAGAGAAAGCCTGGAATCAAAGCTTATATCAGTTATCATAAACAAATAGTGGGTATTTGTCCTATTTGGTCATTAATATAGCAATGCTGGATCTTCGGCTCCTTAATTTCACCAGTGATCCTTTCAGTAGGCCAATATTACCCACATTGCATAGATGAGAATTATGAGACTCAGAGAGGGCAAGTGGCTTGCTTCAGGAAGTGGAAGAGAATGAATTCAAAGCAGAAACTATTAGGCTCTGAAGCTCACACCTGCTCTGAGAGGCGATCCAGTCCCTCATTTGTGTTTGTAAGGAGCCACAGGCTGTAGTAGAGAGATGTGCTGGATGAGTAAGAGGAACACGGAGTCACCGGCTGGCATGTTCTCCAGGCGGCTTGCACAGACACCAGTGGGGAAATTGACGTGAGGGTGACCTGTTTTGTGTAAATTTCTCTAGAGATGGCTTAGGTCTTTAACACAGATAAGGGTAATATTTGTCTTGAAACACCAGCATCTAGCCAAGATGAGACTTTATAGATATTTGCCAAATTAGTAGAAAAAGAAATGTCTACTTTCTACTGAAGATCTGCTATACAGTCAACAGCAGTTAACAATTTTTTTTAAGTTAAGTATTTTCTTGCAGTTTCAGAATTATATTTGACAGCCTTTTTTGAGGCAAGTAGATGTTTCTTTTCCGCCTGACCATGTTGGAGAGAAGCAAAGTGAGGGGTAGTGCGGGAAGTATCTTGATAGAGCAGTGGAGGACATCAGGTGTGTGGACATTATGGAAAAGTATCTGAATCGTGAAACATACGGCCATTTCTAGACTTACTTGCTTTGTTTTGTCCTTTAACAGCTTTTCAGTCTCAAAACAAATCAGTTATTTTACCAGCAAAATGGGTTTATTTGGGAATGGCAAGAGGAATTGGAATTCAGGGCATACAAGCTGTAGCAAAAGCCATTGTCACGTACCACAAACAAAGGAGAGGAAGCGTATAGAGAAAAAGGAGGGTGTTGGGAAGGGTTGTTTTGAACCAAAGTTTTTTGGAGAGAATTGAGAACTCAGGGTGATGACGGTGTCTCCCTGGCTGAGTTGCTGGGGTAGTCAGTTTCTAATAGGAGATGCGATGTGTATATTGTATATCTTTTCCTGTTGAGGTTTGCAATGGATGATTCTTTCCTGTTGATAATTCTTCTCTGGGGCCTAGTAATTGATGATTCATCCTCTAAATTATGTTGCTGGTCTGCTTGAGACTTCCTATCTGACCTTCCTTAGTTAGGGTTTTCCTTTATTAATTTTCACACAGGTAAGAGAGTTGAAGCTTAGACAGTATTCAGTTTTCTGCTCAGAGACTCTACCCCAACCCCTAAGGGTTTGCCGATAACACAAGCAGCTCTGTTTCTGCCCTCAAGCCCTCTTACTGCCTTACCTCCTGCTTTATTTTGTGCACTGAGAGAAAAGGAAAGTTAGTGAATTGGGCAGGCATGGAGAAATAATATGAATGAATCAGTCCTATAAAAAATATTCTTAAAAATGTTAATACCTTCTTATTAATATTCAAAGTTGATATTATAGCATATAATTCTACTGAAAAAAGCACTTTCTGGATGAAGGAAAGCAAAAAGTCAACCTCATTCCTCTGTACATTTACCCGAATTTATACCTCCTTCTCTGCCTTTGACAATGAAGAAAAGTTGCTAGGCATTTGCTTCCCTTTCTCTTTTGTAAATAAAAAGTCAATCATCCGTATTCTCATTTCCTTACTTTTGAGGGTAGATCTTTAACCGCTGCAAGTTGAAAGGAGAAAAATGAAAAGAACAAGAAATTACAATCATCTATCCCATTGTATCTCAATGAGGCTAAACAGACAAACCTGTCAGGAAGACAAGTGGTCCCCAGATTCTCAAAGGGACAAACTATTCCTAAGCCCTCAGTGCTATTAAAAGTTGCCTCTAGTATTATTTGTGTCTGAATTGTTGGGGGGAGGGTGTGCTGTGGGTTCATGAGAAAATCATACTTGCTACTTTATTTACCCCAAGGCAGAGATCGTGCTACAACTAATACACTACTGTGGTACTATTACAAGTAGCAAATGCACTGGTGCATCTCATATACAAAATTTGCCACTGAGCCAAAAATCACAGAGCAAATAAAATGGTAAATAAAATCAATTTTCAAACCTAGATTCTCTGATTTCAGATATTTTCACAGGCACCTGCTTCTTTCCAACATTTCCTTTTATAATAGAAATGTATAAATCTATTATTTTATCATGATGGGGCTAGTTGACATATTTAAGGTAAGTTTTGTAACTTTCCCACCAGCCTTTCTTCACTGTTTAAAAATTCACTTGTTATTGTCACCTACTGTCCTTCCCATGTCCTAGAATCTGAGGTAAGCTGGCAAAGATGTGGAGCTCCTAAAATTGTACTACACCATCTTCAGGCCTTAACTGGGTCTCCCGGGGACCACAGTGAATCCTTATGAAGGCACTGGCCTGTTCTCTGGTGCAGAATGGGTACCATGTACATCAGGAGGAAGCCTGTCATCTTGGCCCATGGGCGATCTGAAACATCTGACCAGGAGTGGCCAAATTCATACAGTATGTATTGATAAAGGTGATTTTTAGGGTTCTGTAATTCAACAGCATCTGTTATTTCTGACTCTCTCTGCAGACTAATACCTTTTTTTTCATGGGAGCAGATAACCAGACTTGGGTGAGAGAATTCATTCTCCTCGGCCTGTCCAGTGACTGGGACACTCAGGTGGCTCTCTTCGTCCTATTCTCGGTCACTTACCTGCTGACCCTGCTGGGGAACGTCCTCATTGTCCTTCTGATCAGACTGGACGGCCGACTCCACACTCCCATGTATTTCTTCCTCAGCAACCTCTCCCTCGTGGATGTCTCCTACGCCACGAGCATCGTTCCTCAGATGCTGGCACACTTCCTTGCGGAACATAAAGGGATCCCCTGCGTGAGCTGTGCGGCTCAGTTATTCTTCTCCCTGGGCCTGGGGGGGACTGAGTTTGTTCTCCTGGCCGTGATGGCCTATGACCGCTATGTGGCTGTGTGCGACCCCCTGAGATACCCGGTCATCATGCACGGAGGGCTCTGTGCTAGGCTGGCCGTCACATCCTGGCTCAGTGGCTCTGTCAACTCTCTTGTGCAGACCACCATCACCTTTCAGTTGCCCATGTGCACGAACAAGTATATTGATCACATATCCTGTGAACTCTTAGCTGTGGTCAGGCTGGCCTGTGTGGACACCTCCTCCAATGAGGTGGCCATCATGGTTTCTAGTATTGTCTTGCTGATGACACCTTTCTGCCTGGTTCTCCTCTCCTACATCAGGATCATCTCCACTATCCTAAAGATCCAGTCCACAGAGGGGAGAAAGAAAGCCTTCCACACCTGCGCCTCTCACCTCACAGTGGTTGTCCTGTGCTATGGTATGGCCATTTTCACTTACATCCAGCCCAATTCTGTCCCTTCTGTGCTTCAGGAGAAGTTGATCTCTCTCTTCTATGCCATTTTGACACCCATGCTGAACCCCATGATTTACAGTGTAAGGAATAAGGAGGTGAAGGGGGCCTGGCAGAAACTACTAGGGCAATTATCTGGATTAACATTGAAACTAGCAGCTTGATGAATCATGAGCATCACTTGGAGAAGAGAGCTTTGCCTGTGAATTCTCCCACTTAACTCTGCTATGAAGCATTAACTGCATTACCCTGGCAACCAGCAATGCGGTGACAAAGTGTGTAGTGGTTATGCTGGGTAGGCAGCTGAGGAGTTAGGTTAAGGTATTTAGTGCAGGAACATTTTATGTCACAGCAGGATGTTCAGAGAAATTAAGCACTACAGTAATAGAACTTCTACTACTTGCTTGGTCTCCATCCATGTGAACTGATAATATTTTTAAAAATGTCATTTGCTATCTTGATTGATCATACTGTTTGTGATCATGAGTCTATTCATAAATCTTACTTTGGGCCAGTGGTTCTTACACTGTACAAGGTTATTTTGTTTCCATTGAGAACAAAACCATTTTCACATTTTAGACTTATTTAAAATAATGTATGTGCCAATAATTGTGTGAGTCATTGTTCCTAGGAGAGTATTGCTTTCAAGACTGGTTAAAATGTTTCATGCTGGACTTATGACATACGGACATAAAACCTTTGAGTGCTGGAGGTGCTCAGTGGAAGGATCAACTAAAGGTCTTGTTTTACACTGATATAAATGAAGGTGTTTCTACACCAAGCTATTACTGTTCAAGGAAAGCTAGGTTTCAAGCTCTTTTTTGATACTGTTCAAACAGTTTGAGAGAAATTTTACTGCATATATATGGGGTACCATTTAAACGTTTAACCAATCCAACTTCTGAAACATCTATAATTTCTTTTTTTGAGATTTTAGAAACAAATAAGTACATAAAACATGAAATAATATACATAAAACAAAAGATGTAGTGAACCTAAAGAAGGACAGATTCCTGAGGCAAAGGCAGTGAAAGATAAGACAACGTTAATATGTATTTTGGGAATCAAGATAGTTGAGTCAGCTGTGCCCATGTCAGCCTCCAGTCTCCTTATAAACCCCTTCTCCCATCCCTCCTCCTCACACCCTGCAGGGCCCTAGTTGTTCTTGGTAAATTCGCAGAGCTTAAAATAGTCTGGAATAGACCTCACCTCTGAGAGATAGCCTAAATAAGGAAAAACAGGCAGAAAAAGTAATTGTACATGGGATAATGAAGAGGAAATGGGGAGAAAGATTAAGATGGCAGCTCATGGCCTTACCCCCTTGACGACATCTCAAAGTCCTTTCTTCCATTGTCTTTTCTTCATGTCAGTTGATGGGCAGTTTTCCCATTTATAAACACATTGTGCCACAGTCTCTGTGTTTAAACAAACTGAAGTTTCATATAATCCAAAACCATTTGATGTATTAAATTTACCTAAAACTATCAATGCTAAAATTTGCAATGTTGTTCAGTCACTAAGTCATGTCCAACTCTCTGTGACTCCATGTTCTACAGCACGCCAGGCTTCCCTGTCCTTCACTATCTCCCTGAGTTTGCTCAAACTCATGTCCATTGAGTCAGTGATGCCATCCAACCATCTCATCCTGTGTGTCCCCTTCTCCTCCTGCTGTCAGTCTTTACCAGTATCAGGGTCCTTTCCAATGAGTTGGCTCTTGGTATCAGGTAGTCAAAGTATTGGAGCTTCACCTTCAGCATCAGTCCTTCCAATGAATATTCAGGGTTAATTTCCTTTAGGATTGACTAGTTTGATCTCCTTGCTGTCCAAGGGACTTTTAAAAGTCTTCTCTAGAACCACAGTTCAGAAGCATCAATTCTTCGGTGCTCAGCCTTCTTTATGGTTCAACTGTCACATCCATACCTGATTACTGGAAAAGCCATAGATTTGACTATATGAGCCTTTGTCAGCAAAGCAATGTCTCTGCTTTTAATATGCTGTCTAGGTTTGTCATCGCTTTACTTCCAAGGACCAAGCGCCTTTTAATTTCATCTGACTCTTTATAACCCCATGGAGTATAGCCCACCAGACCCCTATGTCCATGGAATTCTCCAGGCAAGAACACTGGGTTGGGAAGCTAATCCCTTCTCCAGAAGATCTTCCTGACCCAGGGGTTGAACCTAGTTTTCCTGCATTGCAGGCGTATTCTTTACTGTCTGAGTCACCAGGGAAACACAGATTTTGGAATACAATCAGGCATTCCTGAAAGTGTCATTGCTACCAGGCTTGTTGTTAATTCAGAAATACCAGTGGAGAGTCTACTGTGTGTCAATAGCATGAATGGTTCTTGAGAGACAACAGTTAATATGGAACAATCCTGACAGGGATATGGCCACAGAGTTGGGATGACAGATAATGAAACAGATAAAATGCACTGAGTGTCATGGAAAGAATAAGGCTTCAGGGGTGATTATAGAAATCTTCTATATGACAGGATCAGAAAACATCTAGATGGAGACCAGAAAAGTGAGAACAAATCATCTAAATGATGATCAACCTGAACAAAGGGGCAACTTGTAAAAAGTGCTGAGTTGGAAGAGATCATGAGTGTTCACAACTATCCTGGAACCTGGCTTGCAGGGCAGAGCAGACAGAAAGTAGTGAGTGTGAAACAGGGAGGAGTCAGGTCTTGGAGGCTGTGAAATGCTAAACTACTTTGAACTTTATCCTGACAGCAACAGGGAGCTGTAAAGATTTTGAAGTAGAAGCCTGGGTTGATAAAATTTACATTTTTGAATTATCACTGTGGCAAATGAGTCAAAGGAAGAAAAGATTAGAGACAAGGAGACCAGCTACGGGGGTTGCCCCAGTGATACTATTGGGACATTAGGGGACTCTGAAGTTAAGATATGCAGAGATCTTGCACACGTACAAGCTGAATTTAGAAAAGGCAGAGGAACCAGAGAGCAAACTGCCAACATTGGTTGGATCATAAACAAGGCAAGGAATTCCACAAAAACATCTGCTTCATTGACTTCATGAAAGCCTTTGACTGCGTGGATCATAACAAACTGTGGAAAATTCTAAAGAGATGGGAATACCAGACCACCTTACCTGCCTCCTGAGAAACCTGTATGCAGGCTAAGAAGCAACAGTTAAACCTGGCCATGTAACAACTGACTGTTTTATAATTGGGAAAGGAGTATGACAAGGCTGCATATTGTCACCCTTTTACTTAAATTTTATGCAGAGTACATCATGTGAAATGCCTGGCTGGATGAATCACAAGCTGGAATCAAGATTGCTGGGAGAAATATCAACAAGCTCAGATATGCATATACTGCTCTGATGGCAGAAAATGAAGAGAAACTAAAGAGCCTCTTGATGAGGGTGAAAGAGGAGAGTGAAAAAGCTGGATTGAAACCCAACATTAGAAAAACTAAGATCATGGCATCCTGTTACATCACTTGATGGCAAATAGATGGGGAAAAAGTGGAAGCTGTGGCAGATTTTCTTTTCTCTGGCTCCAAAATCACTGTGGATGTGACTGAAGCCATGAAATTAAAAGACAACTGCTTCTTGGAAGGAAAGTGATGACAAACCTAGACAGTATATTAAAAAGCAGATCCATCATTTTGCCAACAAAGTTTCATATAGTCAAAGCTATTTTTCCAGTAGTCATATAGTGATATGAGAGTTGGACTAAAAAGAAGGCTGAGCACTGAAGAATAGATACTTTCAAATTGTGGTGCTGGAAAAGACAAGCAAAAGTCCCTTGGACTTAAGGAGATCAAGCCAGCCACTCCTAAATGAAATAAGTCCTAAATATTCATTGGAAGGACTGATGCTGAAGCTGAAGCTCCAATGCTTTGGGTACCTGATGCAAAGAGCTGACTCATTGGAAAAGACCCCGATGCTGGAAAAGACTGAAAGCAGGAGAAGAGGGCAACAGAGGATGAGATGGTTAGGTAACACTACTGACTCACATGAATGAATTTGAACAGACATTAATTTGAGCAAACTCTGGGAGATAGTGAAGGATAGGGGAGCTGGATGGGCTACAGTCTATGGAGTTGCAAGAGTCAGACATGACTTAGCAACTAAACAACAAAAACAACAAGGGATATAGAAGAGTTATAACGTGGATGACTGATGGGTTGCATAGATGGCTGGATGAGCATATGAGCAAATGAGTGAGTATTGAGTTGGTTAGAGACAGGTAAATGAGTAGATGTGTTAATGATGCTAAGAATTTTATTTGGGAGATAAATGAATGAATAATTCACTTAAAAGATGTGCAATACATACGTAATATATTAGAGAATGTTAATGTGATTATATTCTGTCAAAATTACATTGAATCTCTTCATAAAAATTAAAGATTTGAAGAGCTGTAGAAGTTCATACTTCTGTGTGGAGGATTTCAATTGACCTTTTTTCTTTCACCCTTTTCCCCCTGTAAATCATAAGGTTTTCTTCACTCCCTTTCTGGGACCTTATTTTGAGCCTTAAATCTTTCTGCATGGTATTACTGTTTTTAAAAGTTGAAAACCAATGTAAAATATGTACTTGGCTGTCCCTCTGTTCTTGCATTGCTCACAGGATTCCATTAGATTCTTGGCACATATCTCAGGGGAGCGAAGCACAACTCTATTTTCAGAAGGAGAGATGAAGGCATCGTGGAGCCAAAGGAAATAGCTTTTTAAACTTTGCCTAAGTTTGGATGCAGGTCTAGTCATTGTTCATAAGGAAAGGTATATTGAGAGCTAAATATCATGTTTGGGCTGTACAAGATTATCCTATCCTCAAAAAGCTGCCATCTCCAGCTTCTTAGAATGACCTAAGGCTTCAGTAGTTTGTTGTAGTCTGAGGAGGATGGAGTACCATCTTCCACAGAGAGAAGTGTGGCATTAAGGCCCTGCCCTTGAGGGTTGGGAGTGGAGGCAACAATTAACACTAATTCTTACAGATCCCAAAGGCACTCTGCCTACATTTCTAATTCAGCCACTGTCACACCTCATTAGGTTTGTGTCTGAGCCAATTCTGGGGCATCTGTGAGCGCCTTCTCATCAATTTCCCTCACAGACTAAACTAGTCCCAGGTGATCTTAGCCTAGAAACCAAGAAACTTAATTTCTATGGTCCACTTTTTTGAGGAAGAGCACTCTTCAGAAAGCAACATAAACCTGGACTGAAGAACACATGACCATTTTTTTCTGGTACCAGTGAATGTTTGTTAATAGAGGTACTAAGAGAGGGTGGTTGTAAGCAGAGGTTTTTTAAGAGAGGCAGAAATAGAACTGATGTAGCTTGTCAAGGATTTTGGATTGAAAATACAAACCATGAATGTTGGAATCTTCTCACCCTGTATAAAATAGCAAAGGTGGTAAAATAATACTGCTTTCCAGATGTTGGAGGCTTAATTATATTTTTGCTGTACAAGTTTCTCGATTCCAAACTTTAGTACTGGCAGAGAGAGAAAATATGAAACAGAGGGGGAATAGTGGAGATGACTAATAATTAAAGACTGGAATTCCTATGGCTGCATTCTGCATCTTTTTTTCAGGGAAACGCTTACTAAACAAGCCCAGATCTAAATGGTTATTAGATGTTGATATTCTTGAACAAATAGGAGTATATTACATCTCTGGACATAGCTTTAAAGTGTCTTTTTCTCATAGTATTTGGATTTTCCTTTCAGTGAAAGGAATTTGAAACATAAAATGATTAAATGGATTGCTTATGTTCATAAACAGCGAGACTATGAAGTGGCACTAGAAATGAGGTCTCCTGACTCTACAGAATGAGCTGTAGGGATTATACTGTGGAAAGCTGCCAGGCTTAGGGAATTATACTACAAAAGAATAACCTAGTCTTAACTGTAGGGGACAAGAGATGCAAAGAAAGTGAGCATTTACAAATGAAATCATGGTAACATATATCATCAAAGGTGAATTTCAGGTTTTCACATATTGGACAGTATCTCAATAATTGGACTCAGTTTACATGAAAAGTCAGGCAACAGAAAAATCCAGATGTGAAATAGATAATAAAACCATGAAGAAGAAAAACTAGTTTCCCTCTCAGGGTATTAAACCATATTTGAACCATCCAAGTGACCTTGGGATCTTTTGTTTCCAAACAGTAGGTTGATGCAAATATTTCTGCTCATGATAGATGCACTTAGTGTATACAACAACCAAGTATTCACCTACAGGTCAGATGACTCTTTCTTTAAATTGAAGTGCCATTTCTATTGACAACTCAACTGCAAAAAGGTATGATTCTCGTTTATTCCGACTAGCATGAAAGAAAACATATCTTTAGGTTGTGGGCCCCACCTTCATGTGCTCTGCTTCTACATTTAGGACTTCATTTGGATTCTTACAAAAGATGATATACACTTTTAGGACAGAAAAAAGGTGTTGGCTTTTTATCCCTTAGCTGAAGGTATCATCTCTACAGTGAATGGGTAATATGGAGATCATATGGGTCACGGGCTCACCTCTAAGCCTTCACCTGTTGGAGATTGGATTTTTGAGGTTTATCCATCCACACAGTCTTTGAATTGGCATGACTAATGGAAGACATAGTTACTCTGAAATATAATTCTGGCAGTTATTACACTGAGGAGTTCTTCTGTAGCATATATACCTGCTAAGTTTTTCAAAGTAAGACTTCTTTCTTTCTAATGAGTGGAAAAGGAGCAAGATAATTTATGAAACTGTCAGCAAGTACAAGTAGAAAGTGTTGTTAGATAGTTTTAAATGTGTCTGATCAGGGCAGGTTAATAAAATGTGACAATATATGTGGAAAAGGAAAAAGTACTCACATGTCAAGCCCTGGATACTTCCTTCCTTACAAAGGAAAATCAAGTATTTTGGAGTATTATTCCACGTAGTAGCAATAGAAACTAAATAAAATTAAAATTGTTTAATGGGCTTCCCTGGTGGCTCAGATGGTAAAGAATCTGCCTGCAGTGTGGAAGATCCAGGTTCAAACCCTGGGTTGGGAAGATTCTCTGGAAAAGGGAATGGCTACCCAATCCAATATTCTTGCCTGGAGAATTCTATGGACTGAGAAGCCTGGTGGGATACATTCCATGGGGTCGCAAAGAGTTGGACACAACCGAAGCGACTGAGCACGCGTGCACATAAGCTGATGTACTAGTTCACAACAAGATTAGATGCTTCGTATTTTAAAACTCCTAATTAGTTTTATCTTTAACCATTTCATGAAAAAGGAAAATGCTAAACATAAAAGTAGTAGATCTCAGGCATTAGTAGCAGTGCTTTCAGGAGATGATTTTTCATCCACTATTTCAATGACGCCTATCGGGTAATGTCACATAGTGTATTCTATTAGTTATGGCCACAGTAACTACCCTACATCCACTTCAATTCATAAAACACAAGCATGAGCAAGTCCTTCCTTCACGGTGCTCATGTTTAAGGAGAGGAGCTACAGAGGTATGTCTCTGCTCACTGCAATGTTCTGAGCAGGCAGCAGAGCTTGCTTATTTTTGAATAAACAAAAAAACTCAAAACAGAGAGAGACAGGTATGACTTGAAGTTTGAACATATAAACATATTACCCAAACGATATAAATAAGATTTATTAATTTTATTTTTAAAATAAAATTTGTATTATTTAAGATATATAACACGATTTTATACATATATATATACACACACACACATATAGTGAAGTGATTACCATGATCAAGATAATTAACATACTGTTCTCATTGTTTTCTCACATAATTCCTTGTTTGTTTGTGATGAGCACCTAAAATCGAATTTCTTAGCAAATTCCAAATATTAAATGTCATATTAATAACTGTAGTCATCACGGTCTAGATCTCTAGACTTTTTCACCCTAAATTATGTACCTCTGTATATTTGGCCAACATTACCCCATTTCCTCCACCTCCCAGATCCTGATAACCAACCACCTTTCTACTTTCTGTCTTTGATGTTGAGACTCCACATATAAGTGAGGTCATGCAGTTTTCCTCTTTCTGTACCTGGCTTATTTCACTTAGCATAATGTTTTCCAGGTTCACCTATGTTGTTATAAATGACAATATCTTTTTCCTTTTAAGGCTGAACAATATTACATTTTTGTATGTGTATATACCATGATTTTTTAATCTATTTCAGTTCAGTTCAGTCACTCAGTCGTGTCCAACTCTGCAACCCCATGAATCGCAGCACACCAGGCCTCCCTGTCCATCACAAACTCCTGGAGTTTACTCAAACTCATGTCCATCGAGTCAGTGATGGCATCCAGCCATCTCATTCTCTGTCGTCCCCTTCTCCTCCTGCCCCCAATCCCTCCCAGCAACGGGGTCTTTTCCAATGAGTCAACTCTTCGCATGAGGTGGCCAAAGTATTGGAGTTTCAGCTTCAGCGTCAGTCCTTCCAATGAAAACCCAGGACTGATCTCCTTTAGGATGGACTGGTTGGATCTCCTTGCAGTCCAAGGGACTCTCAAGAGTCTTCTCCAACACCACAGTTCAAAAGCATCAATTCTTTGGTGCTCAGCTTTCTTCACAGTCCAACTCTCACATCCATTCATGACCACTGGAAAAATCATAGCCTTGACTAGACAGACCTTTGTTGGCAAAGTAATGTCTCTGCTTTTTAATATGCTATCTAGGTTGGTCATCACTTTCCTTCTAAGAAGTAAGCGTCTTTTAATTTCATGTCTACGATCACCATCTGCAGTGATTTTGGAGTCCCCAAAAATAAAGTCTGACACTATTTCCACTGTCTCCCCATTTATTTCCCATGAAGTGATGGGACCAGATGCCATGATCTTAGTTTTCTGAATGTCGAGCTTTAAGCCAACTTTTTCACTTTCTTCTTTCACTTTCATCAAGAGGCTTTTTACTTCCTCTTCACTTTCTGCCATAAGGGTAGTGTCATCTGCATATCTGAGGTTATTGATATTTCTCCCAGCAATCTTGATTCCAGCTTGTGCTTCTTCCAGCCCAGCGTTTCTCATGATGTATTCTCTATATAAGTTAAATAAGCAGGGTGACAATATACAGCCTTGACGTACTCCTTTTCCTATTTTGGAACCAGTCTGTTGTTCCATGTCCAGTTCTAGCTGTTGCTTCCTGACCTGCATACAGGTTTCTCAAGAGGCAGGTCAGGTGGTCTTGTATTCCCATCTCCTTCAGAATTTTCCACAGTTTATTGTGATCCACACAGTCAAAGGCTTTGGCATAGTCAATAAAGCAGAAATAGATGTTTTTCTGGAACTCTCTTGCTTTTTTGATGATCCAGCGGATGTTGGCAATTTGATCTCTGGTTCCTCTGCCTTTTCTAAAACCAGCTTGAACATCTGAAAGTTCACAGTTCACGTATTGCTGAAGCCTGGCTTGGAGAATTTTAAGCATTACTTTACTAGCGTGTGAGATGAGAGCAATTGTGTGGTAGTTTGAGCATCTTTGGCATTGCCTTTCTTTGGGATTGGTAAAACACATTAGATCTACTTAAAAAGAGATGCTAAGCAAAAGAAAGCAAAATGGAAACTCTATTCTAATGTGTATCTACAAGAATCCATATCTGCCTTGAACAGTAAGAATGGGTCCTTAGCCTTATGCTTTCCTTTCTTTCTTATATTGAGAAAGTCTAAACATTCATAACTTTCCTTGTTTTCTTTTGAGCCAATATAAAAATGGTAGATTATCAATAATAGTAAGTTGAAGAGAAAAAATAAAACAAGGCCCAACTACAATTCTCTTATCCGTCTCAGCTCATTAAAGGCTAAGAGACCAGAGTCTAGTAAAAACACCAAAGGAAGAAAAAGTTCTCAGAATATCCCACTAAGCTCTAAGATTCATTAAATGTTTCCTACAGCTTTACTTTTTAAAACAACTGTGTCTGAATCTATAGAGGAGATCTGGTGAAAGTCACATCTGTTACTTTATTTACCCCCAGGAGGAGGTCATGTTACTACTACTAATCATACTACTATAGAACTACTCCCAGTAACAATTCACAAGTACTTTTTCCATAAGTTTCCTTCGTTTGAGCTTAAAAGTACTGTGAGTTGCATAAGGCTGTTTTATAAATAGAAGTTTGTCACTAAACTGAGATCACATAGCTGCTAAATAAAATTAGGTTTCAAACCTAGGTTCACTCATTCCAGATCTTTCTGTAAGTTTCTCTCTATTCCCAATATTTCCTTTTATAATAGATTTATCCAGTTCATCATGATGGGTCTAGCTGACATATCTAATGCAGGTTTTAAAAAAAAATTTCCAATCAAGTTTTTCTTCATTGTTTGTCATTTTATCCATCATTGTCACCTACCATCCTTTCCATATCCTAGAATCTGTTGTAAGCTGGTTAAGATATGGAGTTCTTAAAATTGCTCTGTGGTTATCTTCAGACTTTAACTGAATCTCCTAGAGACCACATCATGTTCTTATAAAAGCACTGGGCTGTCTCTGATACAGAGTAGGTATAATATGTATCAGTATAAAGCCTGTCATCTTGACCCATAAATGATCTGAAACATCTGACTAAGGCTGGTTAATTTCATACAGTATGTATTGATAAAAAATTATTTTTTTGATTCTTTGAATATTGAAGGCAAAAGGAGAAGGGTGCATCTGAGGGATGATATGGTTAGATAGCATCATCAAATTAGTAGACATGAATTTGAGCAGCTTTGGGAGGTAGTGAAGGCAGGGAAGCCAGGTGTCTTGCAGTCCATGGGGTTACAAAAAGTCAGACATGACTTAGCAACTGAACAGCAAAAACGGTTCTTTGATTCAACAGCTTCTATTATTTCTGAGTCTCTGCAGATTAATAACGTCACATCTTTTAATGGGAGCAGATAACCAGACTTGGGCGAGAGAATTCATTCTCCTCGGCCTGTCCAGTGACTGGGACACTCAGGTGGCTCTCTTCGTCCTATTCTCGGTCACTTACCTGCTGACCCTGCTGGGGAACGTCCTCATTGTCCTTCTGATCAGACTGGACGGCCGACTCCACACTCCCATGTATTTCTTCCTCAGCAACCTCTCCCTCGTGGATGTCTCCTACGCTACGAGCATCGTTCCTCAGATGCTGGCGCACTTCCTTGAGGAACATAAAGGGATCCCCTATGTGAGCTGTGCGGCTCAGTTATTCTTCTCCCTGGGCCTGGGGGGGACTGAGTTTGTTCTCCTGGCCGTGATGGCCTATGACCGCTATGTGGCTGTGTGCGACCCCCTGAGATACCCGGTCATCATGCACAGAGGGCTCTGTGCTAGGCTGGCCGTCACATCCTGGCTCAGTGGCTCTGTCAACTCTCTCATCCATACTGCCATCACCTTTCAGCTGCCCATGTGCACGAACAAGTATATTGATCACATATCCTGTGAAATCCTAGCTGTGGTCAGGCTGGCCTGTGTGGACGACACCTCCAATGAGATCTCAGTAATGGTTTCTAGCATTGTCTTGCTGATGACACCTTTCTGCCTGGTTCTCCTGTCCTACATCAGGATCGTCTCCACCATCCTAAAGATCCAGTCCACAGAGGGGAGAAACAAAGCCTTCCACACCTGCGCCTCTCACCTCACAGTGGTTGTCCTGTGCTATGGTATGGCCATTTTCACTTACATCCAGCCCAGTTCCAGCCCTTCTGTGCTTCAGGAGAAGCTGATCTCTGTTTTCTATGCCATTTTGATACCCATGCTGAACCCCATGATTTACAGTCTAAGGAATAAGGAGGTGAAGAGAGCTTGGCAGAAACTACTAGGACAATTATTTGGATTAACGTCGAAACTGGCAACTTGATGAATCATGAGCATCACTTAGAGAAAGGAGCTTTGCCTGTGTGTTCTCTTACCCAGCTCAGATATGAAGCCTTATAACTGCATTGCCTTGGCAACCAGGAAGGAGATGACAAAACATGTGCTTGTGATGTTGGGTAGGAGGCTTAGTGACTGGATTGCATGTGGGATGAGGGGGTGTTTTTATGTCACAGCAGGATGTTCAGAGACATTCAGCAGTGCTGTAATAGAACTTCCCACTGTTATTCACCCAGTATCCATTCATATGACCCTAGAGTATTTGAGGAAAATATTTATTGTTTTGATAGCAACATGAAAAATTATTGCAATTATGGACCCATTCTTGGATTTTACCTTGGAATACTGAATTATTCAACCACATTTTAAAGAGGTCATTTCATTTCCACTGGGAACAAAATGCATTTTCATGTTTGAACACTCAAAACATTGTGTGCCATATATAGTCACATTTATTGTGTGAGTGGCATTGTGTGAGTCACATTTATTGTGTGAACCACTATCTTAAGGAGCGTGTTGCTATCAACTCTGATTGAAATGTTTTTTGCACAACCTGTTGTATGTGGACGTACAGTGTCTGTCTGAATAATGGAAATAAGTGAGAGGAGAAACATCAACTAAATTTCTTTTTTTACTGCAATAAAGATATAATTGAGTTGTTTGTGATTGACATTATTTAAGGAAAATGTTAGACAGCTACCGCTAAATAGCATAAGAATAATTTGGTAAGGAAACAATTGTATATATTGGGTACCTTTCAAAAGCTAAAATGGTAATTTCTGAAAATTCAGCAAACCTTTCTTTGAACTTTTGGAAAAAAAGAAGCAAATAAACAAGAAGATAAATGAATACAATGTTAAGAGACAGTTAATCTAAGGAAAGTAGTTTCTTGGATAAGCCAATGAAAGATAATATGGATTTTGTGCTATAAAGATAGGTCAGTTTGCTGTGCAGATGTTATTCTCAAGTCTCCATTAAAGGTGTTCTTGTACTCCCCTCCACACACCTCACAAACCCCTACTTAACTTCTGTAAATCTTGTGAGCTGGCATTGCTTGTGAGTGCATCTTGTTTCTAAGGATAAACCTAAATAAAGTAAAAGGGGGGAAGAAATGATTAAACAAGGGATAGGCAAGAGAGGAGACAGAGCATATGATAATAGAGGGTCTTCTCACTCTCTTCAAGGAGTCTAAAAGAGAGACTCTCCTTTTCTTTTTTGTCTCATCATTGAGTCAATTGATTGGTTTTTGGTTGATCTGCATTTTGGCAGTAGTGATCAGAAGCTGAGGGATTTCCATTGGCACCTATTCTCTGTGAAACAAGATGGAGCTCTCATGGCTGAGAGTGCAGAGGAGGGAGGAAGAGATGAAGGTGTGAGATGTGAGAATGGTGAAGGCTAACAGTCCACAGTGGGATACAGACAAATGTGCTTCTTTCACCTGTGGACACCACTCTCTGCCTAAAGTATCTTTAAATTTCATTTCAGTATCTTCAATTACAAGGTCACAAAGGTCACATTTCCCCTCTAATTTGACCAACTTTATTCTCAGCCTTCTCAAAGTTACATATGATTATTTTGTGGACATTGACTTTGTCGAAGACACTGCTATAGGCATTATGTGGTATCAAAGTTGTGTTTAGATATGGCCACTTGTTGTTGTTCACTGGCTAAATTGTGTCCAACTCTTTGCAACCCCATGGACTGCAGCAGCCAGGCTTCCCTGTCCTTCACAATCTTCTGAAGGTTGCTCAAATTCATGTCTGTTGAGTCAGTGATGCTATCTAACCATCTCATCCTCTGGTGTCCCCTTCTTCTTTTGCATTCCATCTTTCCCAACATCAGGGTCTTTTTGAATGAGTTGGCTCTTCGCAACAGGTGGCCAAAGTATTGGAGCTTCAGTTTCAGCATCAGTCCTTCTAATGAATATTCAGGGTTGACTTCCTTTAGGATTGATTGGTTTGATCCCCTTGTAGTCCAAGGGACTTTCTCTTGTCTTCTCTAACATCACAATTCAAAAGCACCAGTTCTTCCGTGTTCAGCCTTTGTTATATTCCAGCTCTCACACCCATACATGACTACTGGAAAAACCATAGCTTTGACTACATGCACCTTTGTTGGCAGCAGAGTGATGTCTCTGCTTTATAATACTCTGTCTAGGCTTGCCATAGCTTCCCTTCCAAGGAACAAGCATCTTTTAATTTCAAGGCTGCAGTCACCATTCACAGTGATTTTGGAGAAAACAAAATCTGTTACTGTTTCCTCGTCTATTTGCCATGAAATGATGGGACCAGATGCCATATTAGTTGCTTGAATGTTGAGTTTCAAGCCAACTTTTTCACTTCTCTTTCACCCTCATCAAGAGACTTTTTAGTTCCTCTTTACTTTCTGCCATTGGAGTGGTATCATCTGCATATCTGAAGTTGTTTATATTTCTTCCAGAAATCTAGATTTTAGATTCTGATCCATTCAGTCAGGCATTTCACATGATGTACTCTGCATAGAAATTAAATAAGAGGGTGATGATTTACAGCCTTGCCATACTCCTTTCCCAGTTTGGAACCAGTCCCTTGTTCCATGTCCATTCTAACTGTTGTTAATTGACCTGCATACAGGCTTCTTAGGAGACAGGTAAGGCAGTCTAGTAATTCCATCTCTAATAATTTTCCACTGTTTGTTATGATCCACACAGTGTAAGGTTTTAGCATAGTCGAAGATTGAGTCAATGAGATATGGTCACTACCTCAGGAAATATAGTCTTCTAGAGCAGGGGGTGGGAAACTATTTCTGTATTAGGCCAGATAGAAAATTTTCTAGGTTTTCTGGGTCATACATTCTACATTACAGCTAATTCAGCTCTCCCATAATAGCATTAAATAACCATAGTTATAATGTATAAAAAAAGAATGAGTGTTGCTGGTACAAATAAATCTAAATATAAGGACACTGAAATTTGAATTTTATATAATTTTTACATCATAAAATCTTCTTTTTTTTCCAACCATTTAAAAATATAAAAAAATCTTTTCCCGTGGGCCGTACAAAAACAGTGGCAGGCCAAATTTGACCTAAGGCAATGGCACCCCACTCCAGTACTCTTGCCTGGAAAATCCCATGGACAGAGGAGCCTGGTAGGCTGCAGTCCATGGGGTCGCTAAGAGTCGGACATGACTGAGCGACTTCACTTTCATTTTTCACTTTCATGCATTGGGGAAGGAAATGGCAACCCACTCCAGTATTCTTACCTGGAAAATCCCATGGACAGAGGAGCCTGGTAGGCTGCAGTCCATGGGGTCGCTAAGAATTGGACACGACTGAGCGACTTCACTTTCATTTTTCACTTTCATGCTTTGGAGAAGGAAATGGCAACCCACTCTAGTATTCTTGCCTGGAGAATCCCAGGGACAGGGGAGCCTGGTGGGCTGCCGTCTATGGGGTCACACAGAGTCGGGTCACACAGAGTCAGACACGACTGAAGTGACTTAGCAGTAGCAATAGTTTGCTACAATATTTTAAGGGAAATGGAACAAAATTGCAAAATTGCAACACAAGGTATACACATAAAGAGCACTAATATAAAAATGAAAAAGGGATTCTTTCAGCATATAGACTGAGGTCATGATGGTGAAGAGAAAATGAAGTAGTTCTCACTTTCGTTTGCATTTCAGAAAGCATCTCATTTCTTATCATCATTTAGGTTCATCTGCCCCAAATCTAAGAACTCCAAACTAATGGGTGAATGCAAGACACAAATCCCATATTAGCATCATTCTTAAATATCTGCTGACTATTAATTGAATGATTTATATTACTTCTTAGCCCTAGCAGCATTTCACCACAGTGATAGGTCTTCTGGGGATATAAGCTTCCGCTTTCATCTGTACCATGCGTTATTGTGATATCTGGGACCATCAAGCTCTCCCCTATTCCCACTAAAATTCAGAATTTTGAGGCCTAATCCTACTGTATAAAATATAGTTCCTATGAAATATACACAACCAAGTAGTTGTGTGTCTTGCCAGAGTGATGTGGTTTGGTTGTCCTTCTAGCTCCAAATTTGGGTTAAGCTACTCTCAGCAAAATCTGATCCTTGTATCATGAGATTTTTTTTCCCATTTCATGGAAGTTATCATTATATGCATGCTATTGCCTGACTTCTTTGAGCCTTCTACATAGTCCTCATCAAAGTATAGCAGGATAACAAAACAAGAAGTGTGATCTTGGACAAGTTATAAAACCTCTCTAAGAATCAGCTCTCTTTTTCATAAGTTGCAAAGAATAATAAGCTCCTTGTGAGAAGTTTGAGAGGATTCAATGAAATATTATATGTAAAGTACTTAGTAAAATAACCAACGATAAAGAATGGTTAGAGCAAAGAAATTTCATATAGATTTGGTGGGCATATAATTGGAACATCTATTTTCACAAAACTGACAATATTAGCTAAACCTGGACACACACATAATCTGTGATATAGCAGTTCCACTACTGGGGAACAGAAATGAGGACATTTGTGGGACAAAAGATGAGTGTGTGTGTATATGAAAGTTCATAGGAGTGTTCTTTTTAACAGCAGCAAAGCAGAAACAAACTAAATGTCTATCAATGGGGTGGATATCAGATTTGAGATGCTTTCAGTGGGTAGTAAATTTTTGAAGTATTTTCAGAATGAGGGCAGACTTCTAGAAACAGAAATGCATAATTTGACAATGCCCAGTTAAAAGGAACCCCCCAATAGTAAGGCAAAATGGGGAAAGTTCCCATGAAATAACTGCATCAGTTCTGAAGATAGTATAGCCCATGTATAATTTCAGAACCTTGTTACAGGAGATATTGCTCAAAGATATCTGAGCAGTCCATGAATAATTGGACACTTTGGTTCAAATAGTCTCAATCATGAGTACATGAACAGAAAGTCATGGGCCAATTTTAACTTCCTTAAAGTGAAATTTCACCAAAGACAGGAGAATGTCTCCAGGGGAACCAGGGCTTCAGATTCTCACTCTTTTCTGGTTCATTAAAAAATTATTCTCACTTGTAAATTCTTTAAAAGCAGGTAAGAGTTTAAGGTGAGAGAATTACCATATAGAGAAAGAGAAAAAACAACAGAAACCTAACAAACACAGCATAATTGGCCTGCAGAGATTTTGTCTCTGAGGGAAAAGATGATCCCACATCTTGCCCAGCCCAACTCTTCCTGGGGCGGTGCTGGCCTCTTGTCCTGGAGGTAGGGCAGTCATGATCAGAGGCTTTCCATTGGGTTCTTAGGATTATGGTCAAGAAGCAATGATTTCCTTAACACACAGCTTCTTTCTAGACTCATGTGACAGTTGGGTCAAATTTGGTTAGTATCGAGATAAAGGTCACATTTGAACAATTTGTTGTAAGAAGATACATTTGAATAGCCAAACTGGCGAGAAATTTCTCTTGAATACCTCTGAGAAATGAAGTACCTAGCATAGGACTTTTACTACATTCATGGAATCATCGCACATCAGTTACTATAGGCTGTATTCCCTGTGTCACATTGCACCCCCAGCACATGCACACTGCTGGAAATCTGGACCAGAGGACAGGTTTGTGTTAACCAGCTCATTCTTAAACAATGATGGTCAGAAGGTGATAACTTCAGCTGGATAACTGGCTTTAAACTTTCTGTCGCTCCAAGCCGTGTAGGTATGCATTAGGAAGTAGGAATAGGGTGGGGATAGCAACTTAGCCAGTTAACATTTGGGAGAAATCTCAAGCTTTCCTGCCTGCTTCTTTTTTGAGAAGAACATTTCTTTAGGGAGATTGAATCACAGTTCTGGGAAGGAAAGGTGGTTCAGGAATGCTGTTAAATTTTATTGTTATTGTCACTTATAACACCTCCACCTTATTTGTGACAGTCTGTTTTTAACTTTTATTTACATATCATATTTTCAAAAATTTTAATCGTTTTACTTGTTTTGCTGTTGAATCTTTATTTTTGATTAAAAAATTATTCTTTTTACTACTGATGTCATATCCTAATTCCATCACTCTTCTTACTTCCCTCACTCCAATGAATTGGGACAGATTTGAATGTATGCTGTGTTTAGACAGATGAAAAAGCTACAGCTAGACTCCCAAATTCACAGGTTCCACATCTGTGGATTCACCAACCATAGATCGAAAATATTAAAAATAATTCTAGGAAGTTCTCAAAAGCAAAACTTGAATTTGCTGCATACTGGCAACTATTTATATCACATTTACTTTGTATTAGATATTGCAAGCAATCTAGAGATGATTTAAAGTGTACAGGAGCATGTGTGTAGGTTATATGTAATAATAGACCACTTTATATAAGGGAGCTGAACATCCATGGATTTTGGTGTTCACTGGAATCCTGGAACCAATCCCATGGATACAGAAGGGCAAGAGTAGGTAATGATAGTTGAACTGGGAAATGCAAGTTCATTGACAAAGCAGTTCATTTACCCCAGGGCATGGCACTTTAAAAACATGAAGATGATGCAGAAACATGACATGCTAACAATGAGTGTTTCTATTTGTATCAATAACTTGCTGAGCCTTTAAGGGGAATTACTGATCCAAGATCAATCAGGGATTACTATATTTTCTTCTCAAGCCCTTAACTATTTTTTTTTTTTGCCCTTAACTATTATTTGTTTTTAAGAGGTGAAAGCCTCAAACCCACAAGAGATTATCATCAGATTTTTCAGCAAAGTCTCCTTATTTGGTTCCTGAGAATACCTTAAATAATCATCAGCTACCTCCTGGATTGTTTTGTTTTGTTTTTTCTTTTAGCCCTCTCCCAGAGAACTTGTGTTACATGAATTGTTTTTTGTGTTATAGCAGGATTAAAGACTATTTCATGTACCTTTCTATAAATATTATCTATTAAAATGTTATATGTACATGGTCATATTCCACTGACAGTTCTCAGATTTTCCCCTTTGAAGTCACTTACCTCTCTCTGGTACCTGAGGTCTTCACCAGTGATAATTTTGTATTCCAACTTTTCCCTTTTCACTGGGGATAAAAAGGTAGGTTTCCTCTTTCTTTGATATAAATATTACAAAGTGACTTGCTAATCTGAAGCTCTAGAGTAAATTCTAAAGAATTAAAGAACATTTTGTACTTTTATTGCCTCCTCTTGTAACTTACATAAATTATCTCTTGAAGTGGGAATGGTTTACAAGCTTAATTCATTCATAGACAATAGAAAGATTATCAAATGCAAATTTCCATAGACCATTCTCTGCTGGATGGCACCTTTGGCATTATCTGCAGTTATCTGCCCTGACTGTCATCAATACCCTCAAAACAAAGTATAATTTTCATCATATATTCAATGACCCTCTCTGATCACAGGCAGCAAGTAGGTAACATTTTCTTGGGATAGCTGTGCTTACCTTTCACTTTCTCTACCCAAAGGACAGAGTAATTTGAGGGGCAGAGCATGTGGAAAATCTAGAGTGGGCTTTGTTCGGTCTGTGAGGTTCCTGGAAATCACTTGTGATTTGAATAAGGCCCCAGTAAGATTACTACGTGTTCCAGAGATAATACTCAAGCTCTTGCGCTTTCCGAAGTACTGATACATCAGCAGGATTAGAAAGTTTGGGGGTGGTATTGAGCAGAGTAGGCTATTACTTTCTGGTCATCTTAGGCACAGTAGAGGGAGCATAGCATAAGGATGAGGAAAGACAAAGTTTTCTAAGGCACAGGGGACAGTCACGTATTTCAGATGGAGATAAAAGGAAAGAGGGCTAAAGGAAAGAGGTAATCATCAGTCATTTCACTGAGTTAACTCTAATTTTTCCATCACATTTTATAGTCTCCAAACCACAACAATCCCTATCCAGAATATATACAAATAGAATTGGAAGGAATGTGCAACCAGTTTTCCCTTATTTGGTTAATATTCTAGCACATGTGGCAACTATCTGAGCTTTTATCACTAAGGAAGATGGTTAATTCATCTTTGTTTCTTGACAGTCATCCTCTGTTGTCAACCCCATGCACTGCCATTCTTTCAAGGGAGGAAAAATACAATATAGAAGATTCTTCCCTCTAATTTTCTCAGCCAGATAAAAGACAAATAAGTGAAGGTTTCTCAAAACTGAGTCTGATCACTCAGGTCTTCGTTTTTCATCTCACTGAATTGGAGATGTAATTTTTGACAATTTCTAGCTCCTAAAACTATTTTATATTTGCTATCTTCTAACTTATAACCCAAACTCTGTGATTTTAAAAGGGTGGAAAGCTAACATCTCATTTTCACAATCGAAGAATCCAGAATTTAAAAAGTGATTAAAACCATTCATCCCTGTTAGGTTCCATTCAATATGGATTTTGAGATACTAAGAAGGGAAAAACTGGTATCTAACAAAGAAGTAAACAAACTCTACAGTTAGGAGTTGGCTTTAAAGAAAAAAATCACGTTTCACAGTTAACATTTTTAACTCAATTATCTAAGCATTTTAATGAAAATCTTCCCACTTAAGGAATGAGAAGAGTTTTCTGTTTTCCTTGGATCTGAGCCACATTGTGCATTCTACAGTGGTCCCAAACCCAGAAGGAGACACATGATCTGAAAATGTACACCACTTAATATTGGATGGCTGTTTTGTCTAAATGACCCCATAAGGTCCTCTGGCACCTTAAGTATCTAGTCTTTTTCAATTTGTAACTTGGGTTTGGTCCTCAGAGGCCCATGGGCAGGGAAAACCAGACCTGGATGAGTGAGTTCATTCTTCTGGGGCTGTCCAGCCTCTGGGAGACCCAGGTCTCCCTCTTTGTCCTGTTCCTGGCCATGTATCTGGTGACTGTGCTGGGGAACTTGCTGATAATACTCCTTATCAGACTGGACAGCCGGCTGAACACACCCATGTACTTTTTCCTCAGTGTCCTGTCGTTTGTGGACGTCGGTTATAGCAGCAGCACGGTTCCCCAGATGCTCGTTCACTTCCTGTCAGCCCGGAAGT
Source organism: Cervus elaphus (assembly GCF_910594005.1). Lineage (NCBI taxonomy): Eukaryota > Metazoa > Chordata > Mammalia > Artiodactyla > Cervidae > Cervus > Cervus elaphus. The sequence continues at coordinate 112,680,144 of NC_057832.1, forward strand.
CCATTCCGTTCTACGGCTGTGCGCTCCAGCTGCTTATCTCCCTGGCGATGGGCAGCGCAGAGTTCTTCCTGCTGGGGGCCATGGCCTATGACCGCTACGTGGCCGTCTGCCGCCCCCTGCACTACACGGTCATCATGCACGGAGGGCTGTGCCTGGGGCTGGCTGCAGGCTGCCTGGGGGCGGGTTTCATGAATTCGCTGATGCAGACCATCATCACCTTTCAGCTCCCTCTGTGCCTGAAGGTTGTTAATCACTTTGCCTGTGAGATGTTGGCTATGCTGAGGCTGACCTGTGTGGACCCCTCCTTCAACAAGGTCATGGTGGCCTTCTCAGGATTTCTGGTCATCATGCTTCCCTGTTTCCTCGTTCTATTCTCCTACGGTCACATAGTCGCTACCATTCTGCGCATTCGCTCTGCCCGGGGACGCTGCAAAGCGTTCGGGACGTGCGCCGCTCACCTCGCTGTGGTTTCCATGTGCTTTGGTACAGCCATCTTCACATACCTGAGACCCACGGCTGGCTCCTCCGCAGAGCAGGAGAAGAGGGTTGCTCTGTTCTATGCTGTGGTGACCCCAATGCTGAATCCCTTAATCTATAGCTTGAGAAACAAGGAAGTGATGAGCGCCTTTAGAAGAGTGTTGGGGAAGTTTAGTGAAAAAGGGTAATGATTCAAAGAATTTCTCCTTCCTTCCAACAGCCCATAAAACGACATTTTATTTTATTTTTTAAGTGGTTTTTGCCATACATTTCGTATGAATCAGCCACGGGTGTACATGTGTTCCCCATCCTGACCCTCCCTGCCCCCTCCCTCCCCATCCCATCCCTCAGGGTCATCCCAGTGCACCAGCCCTGAGCACCCTGTCTGGGCTGGTGATCTGTTTCACATATGATAATATACATGTTTCAATGCTGTTCTCTCGAATCATCCCACCCTTGCCTTCTCCCATAGAGTCCAACAGTCTGTTCTTTGCATCTGTGTCTCTGCCCTTTCTCCTCAGATTTGCTGATAAGGCAGATCATGGTGAACAAGCTTTACTAGACTGACTCTCCACATTCATCCACATTTTGACTATGTAAGTCACTGCCGCAGTAAACAATCCGCCTGTGACGCAAGAGATGCGGGTTTGATCACTGGGTCAGGACAAGCCCCTGGAGAAGAAAATGGCAACCGACTCTAGTATCCTTGCCTGGGAAATGCCATGGACAGAAGGAGGCTGGCGGGCTGCAGTCAATGAGGTCATAAAGGAGTCAGACATGACTAAGCAACAAAACAACAGAATTTTTTAAAGCCTTTAATTCCTACGCTGCAGTCTTCTGGATAACCTCTCCTCCTAGACTTCATATCCCCCTTTTTACTTTGAAATTCTTGCATTTTCCCTCAGAAAATGCAATATATAGTAAAATATTTCAGGGTGGGAACAGCCACATTTCATGTGGCTCTGAAAACTCTCTAACCTCTAGTTTCCTCAATTATAAAAACAAGTGATCATAACCAGTGATGTCATTATTTTGAAGATTATAAATTATCTATGTAAAATACCTAGTAGAGTGGTGGCATAGAGTAGATATTCAGCTATTTTTTTAAAGTAGGATTACACAATTGTACAGCTACATATTATGCAAACTTCTCTCTATATACAACTACTCAAAATGAGTTTTTTTCCTTTCGCTATAGCTCTAGTAGATCACTGTTCTATGTCTGCTCCAAGTAATTACTTTACCCAGAACCATGGCATTTATTCATCCATCCATCCATGTATCAATGTTTGATTGACTCCTTCACTTACATTATATAATTCTCATTCTTACCATAGTTAAAATAGAACTATTATGCTTGCTTTCTCTGTCCCAAGCTATTCCTTTCCTCTTGCCACCAAACACCTTCACTGTATTAGTAAAAGGGACCATCATACTTCAGAGTAATTTCTGATTCCTTTCTTTTACATTCTACCCAGCAATAGAGTTTGTTAGCTTGCCGACAAAATATGTGATTAACTGGTCTCTCTGTTTCCACCTCTCCTTTTTACATTCTGTTCTGCACACAACTTTAATTTTTAAAATTATTGCTTGCTTTTTTACTTTATGTTGTAAGTGAAAACAGAGGCAGAACACAATACTGAATGTATAACTTAGTGAATTATCATAAGACAAACCCTCTTGTAACCACCATTCAAGTTAAAACAAAAAAAGATCTGCCAGCTGCTGCAACAGCCCCTCCATTTATCCTAATGACAACTCCTTTTTTCCAAAGGTAACTATTCTCTTGACCTTTGCAGTAATTACTGTATTGTATTTATTTATGGCTTTATTCCTCAAGCAAACATTCCTAGTCACTGTAGTTGAATTTTGCCCAGTTTTCTCAATTTGATATGCTTAGAAATCTCTTTAATCTACAGGGCCCCTCTAACTCTGTCTTTTCCCTACAATTTATTTGAGTGACCTGGGCCATTTGACCTGTTGAAGGCTTCTTTATCTTAGAAAACAAATCAGGTCACATCTTTTTCCTGCTTAGAATAAAATCCAAACTCCACATGTGCAGGGCCTGATGTGGCCTTATGTGTGCCTGCTTCTTCGTCTGCATCTTGATTCCCTCCTCCTCTCTCTGATTGCTCTCAGGGCACACTGTTTGTCTATCAGGGTTGGAAGAAAATGACTGTCTCTATAAAAGGAAATTTTATTTTTTTTACAAGTCATACGAATTCTTGGAAAAAATAATTGTAGACCTGTTAACTTTTTTGTATGTGAAATCTGAGACTTACCAATGTATTAATAATTTACTAATACATACTCATAAGTTTAGTAATAAATGCTACCTTTCACTGGAAATTCTGAATCTTATAAATTAGTATCATGAATAACTGGGCTCAAATTTCTGAGTAAAATCTCAAGAGTAAAGATATTTTGATCTCCCACTTTCTAAAAGGAGAAAATTCAAATGTTTGCCTTATAAAGGGCAAAATAACTGTTCACCAGTTAAGCTATAAACTTCATGTGAGTAAGGACTATGTATTTTATCTCATTTTTTCCCCAGTGCCTTAACAGTGCCAATAAATACCTGCTGATTAAATAACTTAATTGAAACTTTCTTGACTATTTTAGAGGTTGCCTTTTATGAAACATATAAAGATAATTCATATTAGAATTTAGTATAGTGGTAAATAAGACTTTTAAAAACAGGTGCAGAGTTAACTGGTTCATAATGTTCCTCAGTAGATGAAATATTATCACCCATACAAGACTTCTTTCATTAAGTGAAATTGATTAATTTTATCCCATTCTTTATTCTTAATTTTTCCTTGCTGTGTGGACAACCATTCTGGTATGTTTAATGCATGCAATGATGTTTGGGAGTGTGTTTATGTATTTAGAAATATATTGACTACTCAATAAACTAATACAATGTGTTAGTTTTTTATTTTAACCAAACCCTCTATTGCTAGTCTATTACTTCAAACTGTACAGAGTAACCCATGGTGTTCACCATATTTTAGCTACCATTCTTTATTGTGGTGCCCAACTCCCCATCACCATATATGGCCCTATGAGTTACATCATAATACATGTGCACTTAAAGACCTATTTAGGGAATATACACAGGAATCAAATAGCTTGGTAATGGATAATGCTCTCCAGATTGGCTTTATCTACACATTTTATTTATTCAGTGTGTGAGGGTTCTTATCTATCCACAGCCTGCTTGTTTTAAATTTTTTCTAGCCTAGAAGGTATAAAATTGTTTTATTTTGCATTATTCTTATAATTAGTCAATATGAACATGTCTTCATATGCTGAACTTCTGATTTCATCTACTTTCACCCCACCCCATTCTATCTGTGCCTTCCCCAACTCAGTTCATGATAACTCCATCATTGCAGTGGTTAGAACATTTCTGTCTTTTTCTCATATCTGCTTTAAATGGGCAAGCTTAGCCTGTTGTCTCTAGTCTCAAAATATACACATAGTGTGATCACATCTCAACATCTCCTGTCTATATCCCAGTGTGAGCCACCCTACCTCCCACTCGAGTTACTGCAATTGCCTACATCAAATTTCCCTGCTTCTGTTCTTATATCCCAGGATTCAGAGTGATCCATTTAAAACATAACTCAAATCATGTCCTTCCTCTTTCAACCTTGCACTTATTCATAGTAAAACCCAAATTCCTTAAAATGAACACAGGCTTTTCTTCTAACTATACTGTCTGCATGGAATGTCTCTTTCTCAAGTATGCACTTCTTTATCTCCTCCAGTTCTTCATTTAACTATCATCACTACCCTATTTGATGCTGCAAACCTTCTCCTTGCCGCTACTCCTATTTCTTCTTCAGTTCAGCCTCTCAGTCATGTCTGACTCTGCGACCCCATGGACTACAGCACACCAGGCTTCCCTGTCCATCACCAACTCCCAAAGCCTACTCAAACTCATGTCCATCGCATCAGTGATTCCATCCAACCATCTCATCCTCTGTTGTCCCCTTCTCCTCCCACCTTCAATTTTTCCTAGCATCAGGGTCTCTTCCAATGAGTCAGTTCTTCACATCAGGTGGCCAAAATATTAGAGCTTCAGCTTCAGCATCAGTCCTTCCAATGAATATTCAGGACAGATTTCCTTTAAGATTCCCTGGTTTGATCTCATTGCAGTCCAAGGGACTCTCAAGAGTCTTCTCCAACGCCACGGTTCAAAAGCATCAATTTTTTGGCACTCGGATTTCTTTATAACCAACTCTCATATCCATACATGACTACTGGAAAAACCATAACTTTGACTAGATGGACCTTTGTTGGTAAAGTAATGCCTCTGGTTTTTAATATGCTGTCTAGGTTGGTTATAACTTTTCTTCCAAGGAGTAAGCATCTTTTAATATCATGGCTGCAGTCACCATCTGCAGTGATTTTGGAGACCCCCAAAATAAAGTCTGTCACTGTTTCCATTGATTCCCCATCTATTTGCCATGAAGTGATGGGACTGGATGCCATGATCTTAGTTTTCTGAATGTTGAGTTTTAAGCCAACTTTTTCACTCTCCTCTTTCACTTTCATCAGGAGGCTCTTTAGTTCTTCTTTGCTTTCTGCCATAAGCAGAAGCTTCTGTTATCTGTGTATCTGAAATTGATGTTTCTCCCAACAATCTTGATTCCAGCTTGTGATTCATACAGCCCAGCATTTCACATGATGTATTCTGCATATAAGTTAAGTTAGCAGGGTGATAATATACAACCTTGATGTGCTCCTTTCCTGATTTGGAACAAGTCGTGTTGTTGCATGTCCAGTTTTAACTGTTGCTTCTTGACCTGCATACAGATTTTTCAGGAGGCAGGTCAGGTGGTCTGGTATTCCCATCTCTTGAAGAATTTTCCACAGTTTGTTGTGATCTACACAGTCAAAGGCTTTGGCATAGTCAACAAAGCAAAAGTAGATGTTTTCCTGGAACTCTCTTGCTTTTTCGATGATCCAGCGGATGTTGGCAATTTGATCTCAGTTCCTCTGCCTTTTCTAAATCCACCTTGAACATCTGGAAGTTCATGGTTCATGTATTGTTGAAGCCTGGCTTGGAGAATTTAGAGCATTACTTTGCTAGTGTGTGAGATGAGTGCAATTGTGCAGTAGATTGAACATTCTTTGGCATTGCCTTTCTTTGGGATTGGAATGAAAACTGACTTTTTCCAGCCCTGTGCCACTGCTGAGTTTTCCAGATTTGCTGGCGTATTGAGTGCAGCATTTTCACAGCATCATCTTTTAGGATTTGAAATAACTCAGCTGGAATTTCATCACCTCCAACTAGCTTTGTTCATAGTGATACTTACTAAGGCCCACTTGACTTCGCATTCCGGGATGTCTGGCTCTAGGTGAGTGGTCACACCATTGTGATTATCTGGGTCATGAGGATCTTTTTTGTGTACCTCTTCTGTGTATTCTTGCCACCTCTTCTTAATATCTTCTGCTTCTGTTAGGTCCACACCATTTCTGTCCTTTATTGTGCTCATCTTTGCATGAAATGTTTTCTTGTTATCTAATTTTCTTGAAGAGATCTCTAGCCTTTCCCATTCTATTGTTTTCCTCTATTTCTTTGCATTGATCACTGAGGAAGCCTTTCTTATCTCTCCTTGCTATTCTTTGGAACTCTGCATTCAAATGCGTGTATCTTTCCTTTTCTCCTTTGCCTTTCACTTCTCTTCTTTTCTCATGTATTTGTAAGGCCTTGTCAGACAACCATTTTGCCTCGTTGCATTTCTTTCTCTTGGGGATGGTCTTGATCCCTACCTCCTGTACAATGTCATGAACCTCTGTCCATAGTTCTTCAGGCACTCTGTCTATCAGATCTAATCCCTTGAATCTATTTGTCACTTCCAACTGTATAATTGTAAGGGATCTGATTTAGGTCATACCTGAATGGTCCAGTGGTTTTCCCTACTTTCTTCAATTTCAGTCTGAATTTGGCAATAATGAGTTCATGATCTGAGCCGCAGTCAGCTCCCAGTCTTGTTTTTGCTGACTATATAGGGCTTCTCCACCATTGGCTGCAAAGGATATAATCAATCTGATTTCGGTATTGACCATCTGGTGATGTCCATGTGTAGAGTCTTCTCTTGTGTTATTGGAAAAGGGTGTTTGCTATGACCAGTGCATTTTCTTGGCAAAACTCTGTTATCCTTTGGCCTGCTTCATTTTGTACTCGAAGGCCAAATTTGCCTGTTACTCCTGGTATCTCTTCCATGCCAAGATGGTGGAGGAATAGGATGGAGTGACCACTTTCTCCCCCACAAATTCATCAAAAGATCATTTGAATGCTGAACAACTTCTGAACACTGGTGAAGGACACCAGGCACCCAGAAAGGCAGCCCATTCTCTTTGAAAGGAGGCAGAACAAAATATAAAAGACAAAAAAAAAGAGACAAAGTTTTAGGGATGGAGACCTGTCCTGGGGAGGGAGTCATGAAGGAGGAGAAGATTTCACACAGTAGGAACCCCTCTCACAGGCAGGTCTGTGGGGAGTTTTGGAATCTCAGAAAGCAACATAACAGAAACAAAACAAAACCCACAGAATACACACCTAACCATAACTGCAGAAAAGAGAACTTTCCCTGTGAAAGGCTCTAACCTAAAAACCTAAGGCACAGCCTGGCCCACTCACAGAACAAGGATTGAGCAAATACCAAAGGGGAGCTGGCCAGCTCCCCTCTCACCCAGAGGCAGAGAGGCAGGCTTGTGACAGCCAGAGCCAGAAGGCAAGGGGCTGCTACAATCTCAGCCCCAGAAATGGCATTTTCCGCCAAACTATGAGCAGGCTCCCAGCCGCTAACCTCATCTTCCTGAGATCCTGGATGGCTGATATCTGCCAGGAGGGTCACGGCCTGAGGTCAGCTCTCCAGAGGAGACATACAGCGAGAGATGGTTCTCTCGTGGAGCGCCAGGAAACTGAGTATTCGGGACTGGGGAGGTGATTAAGATGCATGGCCCACGTGGGACAGTCACTCCCCAAGCACTTGGTCGCCTGAGCTGCTCAGACCTGGGAAGGGCATGAAACGCATGCCCAACCCACAGAGGCTGAGCCAGAACTGTGTCTGAGTGTCTCCTATGGAGGGATGGGCCAGCATGGCTTGCCACAGGGGCTCTGGGTGCAGCAGACCTGGCTGCAGCATAAGCCCTCTTGGAGGAGGTCACCGTTAACCCCACCATAGAACCACCGGAGCTTACAAAGGGCTGGGGAAACAGACTCTGGGAGGGCACAAACAGAACCTTGTGTACACCAGGACCCAGGAGAAAGGAGCAGTGACCCCACAAGAAGCTGACCCAGACATGCCCATGAGTGTCCAGGAGTCTCTGGTGGAGGAGTGGGTTGGCAGTGACCTGCTGCAGGGTCAGAGGTACTGACCCTGTGGTCAGTGTGGCACCTTTTAATGGGACCTTTTGAGGGAGGTCGCCATTATCTTCCTTTCCTCCACCATAGTTTGGCCTCAGGTCAAGCAGCAGGGAAGGAACACAGCCCTGCCCATCAACATAAAATTGGATTAAAGATTTACTGATGGGCCCGCCCATCAGAACAAGACCCAGTTTCCCCCTCAGCCAGTCTCTCCCATCAGGAACTTTCCATAAGCCTCTTATCCTTATCCATCAGAGGGCAGACAATGAAAACCAGACTCACAGAAAACTAACCAAATTGATCACATGGACCACTACCTTGTCTAGCTCAATCAGACTATGAGCCATGCAGTGTAGGGCCACCCAAGATGGACGGGTCATGGCAGAGAGTTCTGACAAAACGTGGTCCACTGGAGAAGGGAATGGCAGTCCACTTCAGTATTCTTGTCTTGAGAACCCCATGAGCAGTCTTTCTTTTTACCTTGTTATTTATTTTTTCCAAAGAACTTATCTATTCTAATGTATTTGCAATTAATTCATTTTTTAATGTCTGTCTGTCACCCTTCCACTGCCCCCAGAATACAAGCCCCTTAAGAATAGAGGTCTTTGTTTGGTTCAAGAATATATCATAGTGTTTGTCTCGTAGTTACCAAACAATGAATATTTTCTGAGTGAACCATATTGTCAGCCTTTAGGATTTCTATTCTATACACTGTGTTCATTTTCCTTTGCTTTTTTACCATTTCCTTGTTGGTATGTATATTATAGATATGAATCCTTTTCTGTTATAGCCATTGCAAATACATATCTCTGATCTGTCACCTCTGTCAATTTTATTCATGGAGTCCTTTGTTGAACGAAAAAATCTTCATTTGATATAATCCAATTTATCATATTTTGTCCAATGATTTAAACTTATGAAGTTTTGTTTTTCTAAGAAATTTTTTCAAATCTAGGTCACAAAATATTCTATTTTATTTAACTAAGTTTTCTAACTTCACCTTTCACAGCATTTCTTTAGTTTATCTCTAGCATCTTAATTTCTTTAGACATCTATTTCTACATATGTTTTCAAATATAGGTCTAGTGTTTTTCCCCATGTCATGGTCCATTTATGGTCCTATATATGGATCTATCTTTGAATTCTGTTCTTCTCTATTTGTTCATTTGTTTTTCACCATGCAATTCTATATTCTAATTCCAAAAATTGATATATAGTTGACATATAATGGTATATCAGTTTGAAGTGTATAACATAGTATTTTGACATTTATATACATTACATACTAATCACCATGGTAAGTCTAATAACCATCCGACATGAGACAAAGCTATTATAAATTACTGACTATATTCCCTATGCCGTCCATCACATTCCAGGACGTATTTATTCTGCAACTGCAAATTCATACCTCTTAATCTCACTCACCTGTTTCTCCCAACCTCTAACTCCTCTTCCAATCACCAGTTTTTTCCTCTTTATCTGCGAGCCAGTTTCTGTTTTTGTTTTGATGGTTTGTTTCTTTGTTTGAGATTCCACATATAAGTAAAATCATACACTATTTGTTTTTCTCTGTCTGACTTGTTTTACTTAGCATAATATTCTCTAGGTCCATCACAAATGACAGAATTTCATTATTTTTTATGGTTGAGTAATATTTCATTTTGTATATGCATGTATACTGTATCTTCATTCACCTGTTTATTAGAACTTAAGGTACTGCTGTATCTTGGCTACTGTAAATAATGTTGCAGTGAATATAGGTGTACACATATTTTTTTGAATTAATGGATATTAACCCCTTATCCAGTGTATTATTTGCAAGGATTTTCTCTCATTCAGCAGGTTGTCTTTTTTGTTGATGATTTCTTTCCTTGTGAAAAAGTTTTTTAGTTTGATGTAGTCCCATTTGTTAATTTTTGCTTTTGTCTCTCTTGTCTGAGGAGATAGACACACAAAAATATTGCTGAGACTGATGTCAAAGAGTGTACTGTCTATGTTTCCTCCTAGAGTCTTATGGTTTCAGGTCTTATATTTAAGTCTTTAACCCATTTAAAGTTTGTTTTTCTATGTGGTATAAGAAAGTGGTCCACTTTAATTCTTTTGCCTATAGCTTTTCCATTTTCTCAACACCATATATTGAAGAGTGTCTTTCCCCCATTGTATATTCTCTCCTCTTTTCTCATAGATTAATTGACCATAGATACTTGAGTTTATTTTTCTGGGCTTTCTATTCTGATCCACTGAAATGTGTGTATCTGTGTGTGTGTGTGTGTGTGTGTGCCTGCCTGTACCATGCTGTTTTGATTATTGCAGCTTTGTAGTATAGTTTGAAATCAGGGTGCATGATACCTCTAGCTTTGTTCATCTTTATTAAGATTGCTTTGGTTGTTTAGAGTCTTTTGTGGTTCCATATACATTGAAAAGTTTCTTGTTCTAATTTTGTGAAAAATGCCACTAGTATTTTGAAAGGGATTGCATAGAGTCTGTAGATTTCTTTTGGCGGTGTAGACATTTTAACAATATTAATTCCTTCCATTAGTGAGCACAGCATATCTTTCCATTTATTTGTGTCATCTTCAACTTCTTTTATCAGTGTCTCCTTGGTGTTTTTATTCCCAGTTTTTTTTTTTTTCTTCCTTTTTGGTGCAATAGTAAATGGGATTGTTTTAAAATTTCTCTTTCTGATAATTCTTCATTAGTGTATAGAAAGGTAACCAATTTCTATACATTTTATTTTGTATCCTGCAACTTTACTGAATTCATTTATTAGTATTAATAGTTGAAGAGTGGGAGCTTAAAGGTTTTCTATATAGTATCATGCCATTTGTAAATAGTGAGAATTTTGCTTCTATCCTCCATCTTGGATGCCTTTTATCTCTGTCTCTTGCTGTCATTTTTTTTTTTTTTTTGGTCTGATCTCTGCAGCTGTTACTTCCAGGGTGTGATCAGTTACTTCAGTTGTCTCTGACTCTGTGACCACATGGACCACAGCCCACCAGGCTCCTCTGTCCATAGGATTTTCCTGGGAAAAATTCTAGAGTGGGTTGCCATGATCTCCTCCTGGGGATCTTCCCAACTCAGGCATCAAATCCACATCTCCTGCATTGCAAGTGGATTCTTTACTGCTGAGCCATGGGGGAAGCCCAATACTATGTTGAATCAAAGTGGCAATGGTTGGCACACTTGTCTTGTTGATTTTATAGGAAATGCTTCCAGCTTTTCACTATTGAGTAAGTTAGCTGTGAGTTTGTCATATATGGCCGTTGTTATGTTGACATGTTTTCTCTATAGTTAGCTATTTATAGCATGATATATTCCATATAAATTTTGAGTAATTTCTTAAAGTTCCATGAAACATTCACCTGAAATTTTGATTAGGTTTACTTTGAGCTTAGAGATTCATTTTGGAGCATTGGCATCTTTATAGTGTTAAATTGCCCAATCCAAAGCATGAAATGTATTTATAGTTCAGATAATCTTTAATGTCTTATTTGGAGTTTTCACATATTCTCCATATTTTTTAAATAAATATATGTTATATGCCAAACAATCTTCTGGGTGTTGTGGATCCAACAATGAAAAGCATACAGAATTGTCTGCCTTCTTGGAGATTGTGGTGGTGGTTTAGTTGCTAAGTTGTGTCTGACTATTATGTTTTACTTAAAGGGAAATAGGCAGTAAATATAGGAAATAAATAATAAATACAGTGTGTCATAATTACTATGGAGAAAAATAAAATGGGGAAAGTGGATAAAGAACACAGGAGGGTTGAAAGTATTGGCAGAGAGTGCCATAGAATTCATGTATATACTCTGCTGAGAAATTCCTAATTACTTTATAATTTATAATTCCTAAATACTTCACAACTATTATATGGGGTATTATTTTATTTTACTTTTTTAGTTGGTTATTGCTGGCATACAAAAATGCTATTGATTTCTGTAAGGTGGTCTTGATCTAGTTTTCATTTATAGATTGTTGAAAATATGTTCCTGGTTTATAATCATATCATCTATAAATAGTGATAGCTTTTATAATCTTTTATCCATCTTAATCTATTTCCTTTTCTTGTATCATAGTCTAAAACCTCTAAGGTCATATGAAAAAGTAGCCATATGGCTGGTATTCTTTCTTGTTCCTGATCTAAAGGCAGGAATCTGCAGATTCTCCATTAAATACAATATTCTGTGTGGATTTAGGGTATTTAATTTGAATTAAGTTACGTTTTTAAGTTTGAAGTGTATTAAATTAAAGGAGTAGCTTCTCTAGAATATATCAAAGCATATCATAAGGCAACTACAATTAAAATTATAGTATTGTTATAGAGAAAGACATGTCCATAAATCAACATACAAACTCAAAAGAAACCTTTGTCATGGGAATTTAGTGTATCATAATTGTGTAATTAACTTAGGAAAATATGTACTACAGATAAATGATATTGGGAAAAATTACCACCTTAGCAGGAAAAATAGCTCATTTTTCCTATTGTATGTAACAAATGATCAATTCTTAATATCTAGAGGTGAAGAAGTTCATTTTACAAATGGATTTATGTTCATTCCCTTTTAAAACTAAAATGAATAATGGTAAAAGAATAAGAAACAAAGCAATAAATCCACAAAGCATAAAAGACAATAAATAAATTAATATATTTTATAAGAAATGTCAGGAACGTTTTAGAAGCTAGAGAGCAAATTCTTATCTTTTTAAGTTCCAGAAATAACATAAACTCTATGATACTTTCCCTTTCAACAGTGCCCACATAGGTAGCCATCTGCAGGTAGGCTGTCTATTCTTTATAAAAAGTGAGTCTCAGGCTGGGAGAAGAAGCCGACACCCACTCCCAAGCCCTTCACAGGGCAATGCCACATAACTGAGCAGAGGGTGAGAACAGAATGGTTACGCTCACTTAGACGAGGCATGTGGTAGAAATCTCCCCTGCCACTCTTGGGAAAGGGAAATGGGGAATAGAAGTATCACTGCACAATGCTTAGCATCTTCACTAGAGTATTTTTTAACAGAGGGTAGTGGTGTTTTATTAAAGATTCTGAACACTAAAAATCCCTAAGTACAAACCAACATATAGAAGATCATCTTCCTTAAAGTGAAGGGGAAGGCAAAATTTCTAAGGTTACAGAATATGATGGTAGAATTACAAACCTGGACTGTGTGTGTATACTCAGTCATGTCCAACTCATTGCAACCCACTGGACTGTACCCTGCCAGGCTCCTCTGTCCATAGAATTTTCCAAGCAAGAATGGTGGAGTGGTTTGCCATTTCCTACTCCAGAGGATCTTCCTGACTCAGGGATTAAATCCATGTCTCTTGTGTCTCCTGCATCGGCAGGCAGATTCTCTACCAGTGAGCAATCTGGGAGGCCTGGACAGCAGCCCAGCTGTCAGGTATTGGCATAAAAGATGTCTCCTTGCCCGATCTCAGATTAGGTGATGTACCACAGAGCACCCAATGGTCCCCTGAGTTGCTGGCCTGGGAGCTATTGCTCAAAGGGATGTGGTGATGGGTGAATTGGAATGGGGAAGTTTTGATGTAATTCCTACGGTCCTACAGTTCAGTCAGTTCAGTCGTTCAGTCATGTCTGACTCTTTGTGACCCCATGGACCCATGGTCCTAACATGGGGTAAAAATCCCAACAATCCAAAGGGGCTTCCCTGGTGGCTCAGTGGTAAAGAATCTGCTTGCAACGCAGGAGCCTCAGGAGACGTGGGTTCGATCCCCGGGTCAGGAAGATCCACTGGGGAAGGGAATGGCAACCCACCCCAGTATTCTTGCCTGGAGAATCCTGTGGACAGAGGAGCCCTGTGGGCTACGATCCATGGGGTTGCAAAGAGTCGAACACGACTGAAGTGACTTAGCATGGATGCATGCACAATCCAAAGCTGGTGTCACTGAAGACAGATGCTTCCCCTGAGAAATTAAAGTTTGGTGCGTTCTTTCTCATGCTCCAGAGACAAGGAAACAAAATTCTCATTTGCAAAGTTGAAATGTAGGTTAGGGTGTTAGATGCAGAAGTGACCAGGCAGAGGGAGAGGAAAATTAAAAGAAATCTAATAAGCAAAAAATAATTGGCCCCTTGAGATTTTATCACTAAGTTATAGAAAGTTACCTGTTCCAACTGCACTCGCTTCAAACTCCACAACTCTCCCAGTCCTGCCATCTTTCCAAGGCACAGGATGGCCCCCTCCATTCTCCAGAGGTAACTCAGGCATTTCCAGTCTTTCTTCAGCACTTATTTAGCAACACAAACTGTGAAACCAGCTTCCTGTAATCCATGACCTCTCCTGTATTCTTCAAGTCTCAGAGTATAGTCGCTTGATATAGTTGTCCTCTGGTAGAAGTTCATCCTAAAAATTATGTTCTGGCTATTCATATTATGTTAGTGAGTGTACAGCTAAGTAGGTTTGAAAAGAAGTTTGGGAACAGTTTAAGCATGACTGAGTGCGTTTGTGTGTCGGTTCCAAAGGGGCCACAATGGAAAGTGATCCTATGAGCAGAAAGAATTCTGGGTTCTCCTCCACCTGTGTAATGATTTTAGCTTAACTACATGGCTACTCAGATTTTTACCTCTGCCTTTGGAGTGATTACTAAGTGACTTGGAAATGTAGTCCACAATTTATATTAGTGTGACAGTAACCATTTACACGAACAGTGGCAGATATGTTGGTTCTATTTATAAGCACTCACCACTGCAGAGAAGAGATTCTGAGTTTCCCATGGGAGTCAGCTCAGAAGGGACAGATTTTCCCAATCAGATGAAACTCATACCCTCAGACCAGGCCCCTTCATCATGTCTCACCTCTTACTTTTTAAGGACATTATTTTATTTAGACAAAACTATTCTTAAGTTCGAACCTTTGAAAGCTAATTTTAAAAAGTAAGCACTTGATTTATCCATTTCTGATATCAGATCATTTTTGTTTCCTTATTTTTCATATTCAGAGCTCTTAATTTTCTCTTAGAAGAGGAAGAAAGGATTTCCTGCCGTGGATCCACTATAAGACACTGTTCATCACCATATCAGATAGAGTAGAAGCATGATCACCTTTTCAAGTTTATGAACGAGGCCTTCCATGTACTTCAAGAACAGAGTCTCTAATGGGGGAGGTGTGCTGTGTTTCTCTTCCTTATGTTGCTGAAGTGGCTTGAAGGCCAGACCTCAACTTCACAGGTAAATGAGAGGGACCTACTCTGGCCCACAAGTACTCTGATAAATGGGCTTAAAAGTAGAAAGTAGGAACTCATTTGGTCTCCTTGATATGTCTCCTGATTTTCATGTTTGGTGTACCCAGAGCCTTTACAAAATGACTGTCACGTGCTATACACAGGGTCTGCTATGTATAGGAGCAGCATAATGGATGTGCCCTGGGTTATCAGATAATCCTACTTACCTGCTGACTCCTCCACTGTCTAGTCACTTCAGCTCTTTTTCCCATCTGTAAAACAGAGATAATAAGCCAAAGCTCACAGTGTTGTTGTGAAGACATATTATATTTTTGTTGCTTAGTCATTGTGTCCGACTCTTTGCCACCCCATGGACTGTAACCCTCCAGGCTCCTCTCTATGAGGAGGCAAGAAGTACTGAAATGAGTTGCCATTTCCTTCTCTAGGGGATCTTCCTGACCCAGGGATGTAATCTGTATCTCTTGCGTTTCCTGCATTGGCAGGCAGATTCTTTACCACTTGCAAATATATGGGAAGCCCCATATATTTGTAGATATGTGAGGTATTTAGTATAATGACTAGTACAGAGTAAGTGTTCAGCAAATAAAAATAAATTTAATTATGATTCTTATTTTTCTTTTACCATCCTTCCCACTCCAGTGGATTTTTGCACTCTGGCTGTGCAGAAGTGTTTCAGTGAAGAATATTACTTATATCTTTAAATATTGTGCATTTTTTTGCCAGTCTTGCAGCTGAGTGTCTTGTTCCAATCAGTTTGATGTAAGTGACAGAAAGATTTCAGTGAAAGGACTTGAAAGTGGTATGTTTGTTCAATGATCATTTCTAATGCTTTCTGTGTGATATTCAATTTCCGAAAGTTCTCTTTTTAATAAATTCCTTGACATTTTGGACCTTATTCAAAACAATACTAAATCCTGAATATTTTATAGTTAACCATATGAAAATAAACTATAATAGCAAGCCCTCCAACCATCTGAGTTATAAGTGGTGTGATCTGTAACAATCATCCTAAAAATTTTTATGCTAAAACTGGAAACTTTTAATAAATGTAATCTGCTGCCCATCTGCTATATGAATAGCAAAGAAGCCATTGGAATAATGACCTTCATGTGGAAGTTTCAGGTACTGTCACAGGAGTATCTCAGAGACCTCAGACTCCCACGCTCATACTTTAGTTATGGATACATTTCTTTCTTTAAGTAGGAAACATAAAAGAAGTTTTGGCTTGGGGTAAAAAAAACTGTTATATCTCTGTTATCATGTTCTATAATTAAGAGCTGATTTTCCACCCTTCTGCCTTTACTGGTGAGGAGTGATTCCTGTTATATTGTTGAATGAATGAGTTGTCCCTTCCTTGGGAAAATATTGTTGTTAAGTAATAACATGACGGGCTTCCCTGGTGTCTCAGTGGTAAAGAATCTGCTTGCAACGCAGGAGATGCAGGAGACATGGGTTCAATCCCTGGGTCAGAAAGATCCCCTGGCGGAGGGCATGGCAACCCACTCCAGTATTCTTGCTTGGAGAATCCCATGGACAGAGGAGCCTGGTGGACTATAGTCCATGGGGTCACAAAGAGTTGGACATGACTGAAGTGACTGGGCATGCACGCATGATAACATGACATCATTAAACACATTATTAAATTACCCTTGGAGGGCACAAGAGATACATTTTAACAGGTATGTATTCCTTCTCTTCATTTAATCCTTGATTCTTGAAGTTGGCCATCTTGGGTTGACATGCCCACCTGGGCCACTGGTGTGAGGTAGGTGAAGATGAGACCTTCCACCTGACACTCTCAGATTAAAAGGGCAAATTATAGAAAACAAATTCAAAATCCCTTGGTAATAAGTGTGAGAATATTAATTAAAATATTCAGGATTTCATGAATACATGCCATTGAGGAGGGGTGAGCACAGTTGTGTCTGAGACATCCAGGGAGTAAACAAAACAAAAAAGTTAAATGGTACTGAGCATCATGCAGAATTCAGAAGAAGATCTTTCATGTGGGCTAAACACTTTCTCACCAGAAAGACAGGAATTATCCCCTCTAATAACTAAGTTAACTAGAATTTTAAATCTAAACACTTCATTAATTTCCTTCCTCCATTTAAGGGTACATGTTTGAGAGAAAAGCTCACATTCTAATAAACTGAATTTCAAGAATGTAACCACTTCTCCCCTTGATTTCCAGCTGCACAACTGGATACCATTGCATTCTTCCTCTAGAAATACGTTAAGCAGAGTTTGGATGATGATCTGGCTGACATTCAGGGAGAACTTTAAGTTCAAACGAGTAGGTTCTCCATGTGGTATGAAAGCCACCTTCCAATTCTGAGTTTCTTTGTCATTTTGATGTCTTTAGTTCAGTTCTTAGAAACTAATGGGTCAGGGAAATAAAACGCAGACATGGATGAGCGAGTTCATTCTGCTGGGGCTGTCCAGTGACTGGGGGACTCAAGTCTCCCTCTTTGTCTTGTTCTTGGCCATGTACTCGGTGACTATTGTGGGAAATGTCCTCATCCTTCTTCTGATCAGACTGGACAGCAGGCTTCATACCCCCATGTATTTCTTCCTTAGCATTTTATCTCTTGTGGACCTTTGTTACTCAAGCAGTATTGTCCCTCAAATGCTGGTCCACCTGCTCGCAGCCCAGAAGTCCATCCCGTTCTACAGCTGTCTGATCCAGCTCTCTGCATCCCTGGCATTGGCTGCGTCTGAGTTCCTACTGCTGGGGGCCATGGCCTATGACCGCTACGTGGCAGTGTGCTACCCACTGCACTACACGGTCATTATGCACGGAGGGCTGTGCCTGGGACTGGCTGCTGGCTGCCTGGGGGCTGGTTTCACAAATTCACTGGTGGAGACAGTCATCACCTTTCGGCTCCCCCTGTGTCACAATGTTATCAATCACTTTGCCTGTGAGACCCTAGCAGTGCTGTGGCTAGCCTGTGTGGATATCTCTTTCAACAAGGTCATGGTGGCCATCTCAGGATTTCTGATGATCATGCTTCCCTTCACCCTGGTTCTGTTTTCCTATGGTCGTATAGTTGCTGCCATTCTGCACATTCATTCTGCTCAGGGACGTAGCAAAGCCTTTGGGACGTGTGCCTCTCACCTCATCGTGGTTTCCATGTGCTTTGGTACAGCCATCTTCACCTACCTGGGGCCACGGTCCGCCTACTCGGTGGACGGGGAAAAGATGGTTGCTCTCTTCTACGCTGTGGTGGCCCCTATGTTGAACCCCTTGATTTACAGCTTGAGAAATAAAGAAGTTATGGCTGCTCTCAGCAAAGTTTTAGAGAAATTCAGATACAAAGGGTAAAGACTATGAGAAGGTCTTGTTATCTATCATCAAAATCAAAAAGAAGATCAGATAAGTGAAGTGGGACATTTACACTAAAGAAGACTATTATGGTGAGATCCTGGATTTCAAATGAAGAATTTCTCCACATAATTAATGGATTTCCTTATGTAGGCCAATACCAGGTAATTTACATATCAGTGATTCATGAAAGGGCCTTTTCTTAGATCATCTTATCTCAGGTATCCAGTAGTATTTAGGATTCTTCTCCCATTTTTACATTTTATTAGCTTATCAGTGTTTAAAGGAATAATGCATGGCTTCATAAAGCAGACCTGGTTTGTGGATTGAATGGATAGATGAATTCTGACAATTAGGTCTACTTATACTTTTGTGGAATAGAAGAGAGAATACCTGACAATACTCCAATTGTTTTAGAACAGCTTTATTTCCTCCAAATGACTTTTTCAACTCTTTAAAAAAATAACATCAGTTTTGGAGCTTTCAATACTCTCTATGCCTAAATCTAGACTGTGATATTATATTCTGAAATAAATAAGACAGAATATTTGTTCAGACCATTATGCTGGATCTTATGTGCTTTGAAGATGAGAAATCTGTGGCTTCACTATAGTGTTTTTTATTGTGGTAAAGCATACAATATATAATATAAAATTTGCCATTTTAGTCATTTTACGTGTGTACTTCAATGGCATTAATTACATTCACCATATTGTGTAAGCATCACCACTATCTATTTCCAAAGTATTCATTACCATAGTCTTTTATTCAACTAATTTTCAAAGACCTGGTTCCTATAAACTTGTTACAAAGATGCCACACTCACTGTACTCTTTTTCTCTTAAACTTAAACAAAGGTATGTGCATTTTGTTTTGCTAATCATTATTGATTTTCACACACCAACCTGCCTAGATTATTTTCAATTTTGATTCTCCAGTTCACTCCATTTGTTTACTTTGTCTTTCTGTTTACATAGATACAATAAATGGAAAAAGTTATAAAAATGGATACCAAACAGCACACATCAATTATATGTCACTGCAAACTTGGGGAGAAGGGGTCCACAATGTCTTATAATTGGAATCATACAGTATACAGCCTTTTCATATTGGCTTCTTTCACTTAGTAATTTGCATTTAAGTTCCTTCATGTCTTTTTGTGGCTTAATCATTCATTGCTTTTTGGAACTGAATAATATTCTATTGTCTGAGTGTACCCCAGTTTATTCATTCATCTACTGAAGGACTTCTTGTCTGCTCCTAATTTTCGGTAATTTTGA
Source organism: Cervus elaphus (assembly GCF_910594005.1). Classification (NCBI taxonomy): domain Eukaryota; kingdom Metazoa; phylum Chordata; class Mammalia; order Artiodactyla; family Cervidae; genus Cervus; species Cervus elaphus. The sequence goes on from NC_057832.1 coordinate 112,699,817, forward strand.
ATAAAGCTGCTTATAAACATTTGGGTGCAGGTTTTGTGTGGACATATTTTTGACTCCTTTAGGACTCCTTTAGGTAAATACCAAGTAGCATGATTGCTGGATTGTATGGTAAAAGTATGTTTTGCTTTGTAGAAAACCACCAAACTGTCTTCCAAAGTGGCTGTACCACTTGGCATTCCCACCAGCAATGAATGAGAGTTCCTATTGCTCCATATTTCTCCAGCATTCTCCAGTGTTTCGGATTTTGGCTATTCTAATAGTGTGTAGTGGTATTTGATTATTGACTTAATTTGTATTTCCCTGATGACACATGATATAGGGCATCTTTTCATGTGTGTGTATTAATACTAGTTCAAACTCTTCCAGAATGTAGAAAAAGAGTAAACACCACATTATTTTATGAAGTCAGGCCAAACCAAGCCAAGACATTATAGAAAGGAAACCACAGATCAACAGCAATCATGAACAGCCCCACAAAATTCTAAAAATATTGCCAAATAAATTTCCATACTTTGCAAAAATATAATAGCTTATATTTTAATTTAGTTCCACATCCTAAAATAAATCAATGTGTATATTTCCCTGTATCAGTAGACTAAAAGGGGAAACCAGTTTAGCACCTCAATAGGTGGCAAAAATTATTAATGTTAATTAAAAAAATCTTTGCAAACTAGGTATAGAAAGAAACTTCTTAACCCAATAAAATGTATATACAAATAACTTACAGCTAGCATCAATATTTATTAACAAAAAACAGAATCATTTTCTCTTTGAGATTGAGAACAATGTTTAATGTCCTTGATTATCAGTTTTCTTATCTGGAAATTCTGGCCAAAATGATAAGGCCAGAAAAAGAAATAAAAGGAATACAAATTAGAAAGAAACAGAATCATTTTTGTTCTCAGGCAGCATTATCATTTACATATAAAGTCTCTAGGACTCTACAACAAAGATCTTGGAATTAATAAGGGAATTTGGCAAGGTTGAAAGGTGCAAAGATAATATGTAAAGTATGTGTGTGTGCATGCGTGCAAGCAAAATCACTTCAGCTGTGTCCTACTCTGTGTGAGCCTGTGGACTGTATCCTGCCAGTCTCCTCTGTCGGTGGGATACTCCAGACAGGAATACTGGAGTGAGTTGCTGAGTCTTCCTCCAAGGGATCTTCCTGACACAGGGATCAAACCCATGTCTCTTACGTCTCCTGCATTGCAGGTGGATTCTTTACTACTGAGTCACTAGAGGAGCCCACATTTATGTATATATGTATTCAAATATGTAGATTAATTAAATGTACAAATATTTATATAAATAAATATAAATTATATGCATATTTAAGGTAACGGTGTTTTTGTAAACATTACTGAAATTGTTGAGCAGGGAATTCCAAGACTCTCCACAAAACAGCAAATAAACTGGCAAAAACTTTTGGAATTAACCTTTGCAGAACTCTGAAATCTAGTAAAAAACTGACTACAAAAGGGGAAAGATTAATAAAAACGGAAAACACTACATTATGGCAAAATAGTACTGGGGCATTTCAGCTGCCCACTTATTACCTCTCACCTCCCAAATTGGTGACAGCCATGAAGGTTACAGTCTAAATTCTTGGTGCAGGTTGCAAGTAAAAGGCAGCAATCTGGACCTTACTCAAAGAATTTTGGCTGTTTCAACATATCTGGCAGCTACCTGAAGAGCTGACATAAAGCTGGCCTTTGCTTTACTGACTGAGTATTATCAGGACTGGGATGGCTTTCCAGGTGACATTTGCTGAAAATATTTAAAGGCAAAAGTATGGCAGCCTGATACTAGGGTTAACAGTCAAGACAGCCAGCAACCAGACTAAAAAGACTGGGAAGCAAGAGGCTGGAAAAGGATGTATATAAGGGAATAAGGGCTTTTAAAGGCATCCCTGGTAGCTCAGCTAGTAAAGAATCCGCCTGCAATGCAGGAGACCCTGGTTTGATTCCTGGGTCAGGTAGATTCCCTGGAGAAAGGATAGGCTACCGACTCCAGTATTCTTGGGCTTCCTTGGTGGCTCAGACAGTAAAGAAGCCGCTTGTAATGCAGGAGACCTTAGTTCGATCCCTGGGTTGGGAAGATCCCCTGGAGAAGGGAATGGCAACCCACTCCAGTATTATTGTCTGGAGAATTCCATGAGCAGAGGAGCTTGGCAAGCTAAAGTCCATGGGGTCACAAAGTGTTGGACACAACTGAGGGACTTTCACTTACTTTCAAGGGCTTCCCAGGTGGTGCTAGTGGTAAAGAAGAGTTAATAGAGCTGAAGTATGAACACCAAATTGCAACAACTAAAAATAAGGCACTTGTTTCAAACCCTATTTATCCTGAATCCTTTTATCCTAAAATCCTAGAACAACTGACATCCCCCAAAATATATCATTTGATATCATCCACAGTTTTCCCAAATTGATCTTAAATATATCATGATGTGGCGGGCACTAATGGAAAGAAATGACCGAGGGTCCACCAGACAATATCTGTGCTAACCCGGCAATGTGCCAGGGAGACTGAACGCGGAGCATAGTTCTCCAAAGATCGGGAATGTCTATCATCAGAGTGTTCTATGAATTACTGTGTCTGTGTCTTTACACAAGGCGTTTAGGGCCAGAATTCCATACAAATGATCTCAAATAGGTAGGAGATGTTCATCAGATACGAACTGGCTATATTCCATGACACTCTGACATTATCTTATCCTAGAATTCAGCTATATGGTCTTTTCTTGGAGAGAGAGATATATATATATTAATACATATATTAATATATATATATTAATACTTGCTGGCAGTTGCAGGTTGGATAATTTTGCAGATCTCTGTCCAGGATATGTGTGAAGCATTAAGGAAACCCAGGGAACTCACTCTCTGCTGGCCCTGAGGTCCCTTAGCTGTTGGTTTTTATTTTTTTGTGTATCATCTTGTATCTGTTGTGTTCCATTTCCTTCTCCAGGGGATCTTCCCAATCCCGGGATCGAACCAGGGTCTCTCACATTGTAGGCAAACGCTTTACTGTCTGAGTCACAGGGAAGGCCCAAAATAAGATTGCCTACCAGTGTTGTTTCCGCCTGGTTTCGAACCAGGGACCTTTCACGTGTTAGGCGAATGTGATAACCACTACACTACGGAAACCTGTGTGTTATGTCTAGATTTTTTAATGGTAAAGGACAGTTCATTTTTTTTTTATTGCTAAGTGTTAGTCCAGTATATGGGTGTTATCACTGTTTGATATCTATTCATATATCAGCCCTATAAACAGTGTTAAAGCCTGTTTAATTATCATAGACACATTGGAAGACTGAATTGCTTATAACTACTAATATCTCCATTTTTCATTTCATGAAACCTCAATGAATTAGACAGCTTTTGCTTCTGTGAGGGTTACTTAAGAGTTCTTCAGATTTCAGGAGAAGTGATTTCAGTAAACTAAAATTTTGTCCTAGAACATGAAATACTGGTCAAGTGGTTCCCAAAGGCAGCTGACAGACAAAGTAATGATCCCATTATGATAAATATATTTAGCCCACAATTACAGCAGAAGCATTCAAACAAAAACCTTTATTTAAAATTTTACAAAAGGTAGCAGTGTGTTTACTTTGGATATTCGTATCTCCTATGGAGTGCTGATATGATTGTCCTGTTTTAAGTAACTGAAGATTGAATAATTGAAAAATCTATGAAAAGTGAAAGCATTAGTCCCTCAGTTGTATCCGGCTCTTTGCGTCCCCATGGACTGTAGCCCTCCAGGCTCTTCCATGGAACGCTCTAGGTAGGAATACTGAGTGTGTTGCCATCTTCCTGACCCAGGGATCAAACCCGGGTCTCCTGCATTGCAGGCAGATTCTTTACCATCTGAGCCACAGGCCATCCTGAAAATCTGCAGATAGATTTAAAAGTAGTAATTTTTTTTTCTCTTTGTGCTTCAGCAAAGAATAAAATCACAGGTGGTTCTTTTCAAAGCAAGGATTTCTTTCCCCTGTGGAACTAATACTGTATAAAATAAGTTAGATTACCACAATAGGCAAATAGAAATTTCTCACGGCTCCCAGAAGAGACCTGAACTGCCTTTTCAAAGTGCTTTTCTCCTGGGTGTTTGCAGAGATGTAGGGCAAGTCTTAAAACCATATAAAACCCTCAGAATCCAAAGATCTTCACAGCGTGCTGTGCCTAAGGCCACTGCAGCTTCCTGCAGGAAGGCAATGGGTGCTCTGGCCCCAGGATACGGGGAGAGCTATCCTGGAGCCGCATCAGGCACAAATGTGTTCCTGGTGTCCGGGACTCACCTCTCCTCTAGTCCTGACTGTCAGTTTGGAAGCAGTTGGGTAACCTGTGCCCATTCACCCTTTGTAGATTTAGAGGGTGCACGTCTCACATCTATCCAATACCTGAATCTTTCTTTTCTACTTCTTCCTATTTTAGAATCAGTGAAGAATTTCTTTTCACATCCCAGCCACTTAGAGGCTGCTGAGCCAAGGTAAGAGTCCCTTCTCAGAACATCACTTTTTGTTGTAGGACTCAGTCTAATGATTATCTCCTCTCTGATACATTTACCAAGCATTTCTGTATGTTCATTTCTGTCTTACATGTATGATAGAATATGTATCTATGTCACATTTCTTAAAATGTGGGCTCATCTCTAATAGCTTGTGCCTATAATGAAATTTCAGCTCTGTTTCAGGTTCATACGGCACAGTGATGTTTAAATATTAAACATTTAATTCTGTTGTCACACTTCTTCTATCCACTCTCAATCTCCAGCAATCAGTCAGGGTGATAATCTCGTCTTCTGAGCTCTAAGTACAGCCAGGTATGCAGTGAGCACAATCCTCCTACTACGTTTGAGGGACATCTCTTGATATTGGGTTAGAAATAAAAACCCCAGGCTCTGATCCCAACCTGCAGTTTCTTATTATGCCTTCTGACAGCAATGTGCTTCTGCATCTTTCTGGCAATTCATTTGTGATGGTGGCTACAAAAACTGCTGTTGTCTTGACAGGGAAGGAGGTTATGCTTCTATCATATCTGAATTACTTGTGTCCTACCCTTGTACAGAATCCATACAGAGTTAAGCGAAAGTGTACACACAGCAGGCACAAGAATGGAGAGAAGAAGCTAAAATGCTTGATTCTGGATCATTGGTAAAGGTCTCAAATGAGGGGGTAACAAGTTTGAGTACACCGTAGTGGAGTAGAAACTACCATGAGTGTAAAGGGCCACAAAGTTTATGGTAAAATAATACATTGAAAACGCATGTGGTCAAGTCCTCCTCTTCATGTGCAATAATTACTGCTTGCACCCTTCATTTAGTGGATGAGAAATAAGGAAATATGTTGTCGTTGTTGAGCTTCCTCTAGGAGTGCAAAGTTACTCATATGACTTGTGAACAAGTATGTCTAAATATGTTTGTCTTCTTTTCTTTAATAAATATTGTAACTGGGGTGATTTTTCTTTTCTTTGTGTGTGTCTTTGTTAGCTAGGAAGGTGTATTCCAACTAGTGTTTTAATCTCTGATTTGGCAACTCTGATCCAACCAAATCCATGCCCCCCATAACAAAAACCAGGGTGGAATGTGAGGATGTTATCAGCTGCTGAAAACATTCAATGATTACATATTGTCTATAATATAGAATAACTCTTAAATACCTTAATATTTCATATGAAGGAATCTACAATCTTGTCCTTAACACTATCTCTTCCTCTCTTTCCCCACACCCTTTCTCTCTCTCTTTACCTCCCCTTTCTTTTTCTGTTTCTATTCATTTATTAACTTATAATTTTCCCACTCACAGAGGAAGTAGGTCTTAATGAGATGCTTCCCTGAAAATGTCAGGCTATTTCATATCTCTTTGCCTTTGTTCACTCTGATTCATCTGCCTAAAATATCTCTAACTTATTTTTATTGTCAAACTTTTCTTTATTGTGATGATTTTCTCTTCTCTGATACATTTACCAAGCATTTCTATATATTCATTTCTGTTTTATATGAGTAATTGAACAGGCATCTCTGTCACATTTGTAGAAATCTGGACTCATCTTTAATAGCCTGTGCCAATAATGAAATTTCAGTACAATTAGAGAATATTTCCTAAAATTATCAGACATTTTAAATATTTAAGAAGTGGTGTTGAGTGCAAAATCTGGTATTCCTGATCTGTATGTGAGACAGCGTTGTGGTTGAGGCTGTGTTTTTGTAGTCAGACAGACGATGGCTTCACTGTAATTCGGGTTTCATCACTCTCAAACTTGGAAATGTTACTTAATCAGTCTGAAGTGTCCTCTGTGCAATTAGAATAACAGTGCCTCATTCATTTGTTTTGTAGATTAAGTGGCATATTTGAAAGATACTTAGCAAGTTTCCCAGTACCTAGTAATAACTGATAAATTATTACTAGAGAAAATTCTGGACTTACTGTTCAGGCTTCATGTTAAAACTCATCAGAACAAAACCCTAACAGATTCTAGCCCACTGCCATCTCTTCAACTATGAGAAACGTGTCTGTAAACACCAAAGTTTTTCCCATTATGGTAAACGGCGTCACTTCCATATAGTAAGCCATATACCTGAAATTCCTCTTTGATTTCTCTCTTCTCTTTCCTCCCATATTTACTCCATCAATTACCATTAAAGATGCTTTTAAAATATATCTGGAGTCCGCTCACTTCCGTGAAACAAGGTTTTCAAGGTCACCGTCACCTTTGAGTAGCCACCTGCGATCTCACAACTCCCACTCTTGCATGTCAGCGTGATCTTTCCGAGCGTGAGTCATACTGCGCCCCTATTCAGCTTTAAGCCTTTCACTTGCTTCTCATGGTATTCAGAGCCCGTATTATGACCTGTGGGGTCTTACACGTGCTGGCCCTGCTTGCCTTTCCCCCCTCTTCCTCCATTCCTTCTGCACCCATCACAGCAGGCACGCCTCATCTCAGGGCAGCTCTCTCCCACCTCACTCTTCAGAGGCCTGGGGCTCTGGCGTCCTTCTGTGTAAATGTCACCTCCTCAGAGGGCAGAGAGACCTTCCCCCATCACACGAGTATCATTTCTTTAACCTTCATAGAAAATGTCTCAAATTTTACTATGTATTATGTGTTTCTTATTGTTTGCTAATTTAAAAAAATCTCCTCCAAGAGACTCTCACCTCTACCCCCAAGGACTTCTATCTCCCCAAGAGGAAGCTCATGTCTGCTGACTACTCTGCTTGGCCCGCAACAGTCACTCTCCTCACTCCTGAGAGCCCATCCTTATCTTTTAAGGCCCTGAGATGGGGGAGGAGCCCTTTCACACTTACTGTCGTTTAGAGTTTATGTACAATTTTATTTACATTGTTTCATTTGGGTTTTGATCCACATTGACATAAGCTAAATGAATATTAATATTCACATTTGCAGAAGAGGAATTTGGGTTTCGGAGATGATAAGATTTTAAGGTTCATATAGCAATTTACGACTGAGGTCCAGGTTTTTAATACCGGAAAGCCTAGCTCTCCCCACCTCACCTTCTCATGTACCTCACAGATAATGACAGGTTTCACTCTGTCTCCATGGATAGCACAGGGGGAAAAGTGTTGTAAAGGCAGAACTTCCAGCGCTCTGGGTGGGTGGTAGGCCAGGAAAGCCAGGTGTATCCTTCAGAGATGGCAATGGTAATATGAAACATGGTCGTTTGATATGGTTTAATTTGGACGTGGTTGTGAAAGACAGTGTAGGGTCATAGACAGAGCATGCTGTTTAGACTTAGACTTGAACTAAGTAACTAGGTAACTGCCTTGCTGCCAGTGGGAATGTGGTAAGTTACTAATACTTCTCCCAAACTCAATTTCTTCATTACTAAGATGTATAAAAAGGCTATGTGAGAATCAAATTACATTGTGTACATAATGGACCCAGTGTATGACCTAACCTATAATGCACTATTAAAAAATGATATGTTACTGTTGTTACTAGTTAAAGAAGGCAAAAGATGGAAGGTTCTAACTGGACCATGGAGTCTGACCAGTAACTTTTTCTCCCAGGAGAGTTAAGCCCTGTGTCTCCAATATGGAAGTGGAGAACCAGACACGGGTCACCAGGTTCATCCTGGTGGGGTTCCCTGGGAGCTGGGGCATGCGAGCAGCAGTGTTCCTCATGTTCCTCGTGGCCTATATTCTGACAGTGGCTGAAAATGTGACCATCATCCTGTTGGTGCAGCAGAACCGGCCACTGCACAAGCCCATGTACTTCTTCCTGGCCAACTTGTCCTTCCTGGAGACCTGGTACATCTCTGTGACGGTACCCAAGCTGCTGTTTAGTTTTTGGTCCACGAGCAACAGCATCTCCTTCGCTCACTGTATGATACAACTTTACTTCTTCATCGCACTCATGTGCACGGAGTGCGTGCTCCTGGCCGCCATGGCCTACGACCGTTACGTGGCCATCTGCTGCCCACTGCACTACCCCACCATTGTGAGCCACGGGCTCTGCTTCCGCCTGGCTCTTGGCTCCTGGACCATTGGCTTTGGCATCTCCTTGGCTAAGACCTACTTCATCTCTCGCCTCAGCTTCTGTGGCCCCAATGTCATCAACCATTTCTTCTGCGACATCTCCCCGGTCCTTAACCTCTCCTGCACAGACATGTCCACAGCTGAGCTGGTGGACTTTGTCCTGGCACTGGTCGTCTTCCTCCTCCCCCTCACTGTCACTGTCCTGTCTTATGGATGCATCCTGGCCACCGTTCTACGCATGCCCACAGGCAAGCAGAAGGCGTTTTCTACTTGTGCCTGCCACCTCGTGGTGGTCACCATCTTCTACTCAGCTACGATTTTCATGTATGCCCGGCCCCGAGCCGTTCACGCCTTCAACATGAACAAAGTTATTTCCATCTTCTATGCCATTGTCACCCCTGCCCTCAACCCTTTCATTTATTGTCTAAGGAACCGAGAGGTCAAAGAGGCGCTGAAGAAACTGGCTTATTGCCAGGCCAGATCTGACTAGTCTGTTACAAGTGACTAGAAGAAGTAATTTGATTTGGAGCCTGCTCTTCAACCCCCACCCTTTCTCCTTTAATGCCTCAGCTGGATATTAACATATTACTCATGTTAATGTGACCTCACCACATCCACGTTAACCATCAGCTCTTGGTTGTGTCCTGAGATCTCCGTGCCTGTGGTCTGTGTTTTAAGGGCATGCCCTTTGAACAGTGAGTGCTCTTTGACTGTGATCCAAAACGGGGTTTCTAAGATTGTGAGTAAATTCCTGAGTTGAGTGGGAGAGAGAGATGGCAGCATATGAATTAGCTGTTTTAGGATCTAGCAAGCACTATACTCTCTGGGGAATCAGATTTGGTGACAGCTTCCTGACTTCTCAGCTTCCTGACTGAGACAGAGGTAGCTGCCCCTTTAATAATCCCATTCTGAATTTGATGCCAGGAGTCAATCTTGGTGGCAAAGACTAGAAGAACAATCTCTAGCCTCTTTCAACACTTGTTGTTAACACCCATTTCCCTGCATTAAATACTTTTCTGCTTCAAAATAGCTGGAGTGCTTTCTGTTACCTGCAAGGTGTCATCTATAAGTGAACTATACCTTTCATAGTTTACATTTTGTCTTCTGATATAACTTATTCAGTTGTTTTGTGTTGAATTTCACATTTCCTTCCTAGATGTCACAGCATATTTATTTGTATCCTCCAGTGGATGAGCACCTGATAGCTGATAAATAAAAGAATATCATCACATATATTACTTGCTGAAGGAAGCTTGCACTCACAGTCCTCTTTCCTTCTGGTCTCAGTCATCTCACTCCGCTTCAGCTTTCTTTTACTTCCTCTGGCCTCACTCTCTTACCTCATATACAAATAACTAGGCCAGTCTTAGGAATTAGCAGATTTTCATCCTGTACCGCAGGGACTCTCTACTCTCCTACTTATTTATCTGTCACCCTACCCATGTAAGCTTTACTTTTTGATAAAATGGGCCCACACACCTGCAGAAGTGCGTATGGATATGCCTACTCTTGGCTCACAGTTCTGACAAAGGCAAAGGGAGCTATACTTTAAGCTGTATTCAGTGCAACATGCTGATGTCAGTAGGAATTTAAATATTCTACTGTGTGTGCTGTGTGCTCAGTCATGTCCAACTCTTTGTGATCCCAAGCCTGCCAGGCTCCTTTGTCCATGGAATTTTCCAGGCAAGAATACTGGAGTAGGTTGCCATTGCCTACTCCAGGGGATCTCCTTGATTTAAGGATTAACACTTGTCTCCTGTATTGACAGGCAGATTCTTTACCACTACGCCACCTGTGAAGCCCCATATTGATTCATATAATTACCATATTTGGTTATAGAAGGAAGATAACACTTCAAAACAGTGATTTTTTTTGATTTTCAATCAACTCATGAGGCAACCACTTATGGAGCTTTTTCACCTTTCCAATTTAAGTGTCGAATTGCCATAGAATGGTTGGTGCTGAATTCTTCGGCAGCTTCTCACATAGTTGCAGGAGGATCAGCTTCAATGACACTCTCAACTGGTCATTGTCAACTTCTGGTGGCCGGCCACTGTGCTCCTCATATTCCAGGCTCTCGTTTCCTTTGCAAAACCATCACTACACTGTACATTTGTTAGAAGCTCTGGGCCAAATGCATTGTTGATGATACAAATGGTCTCCTCTGCTTTACCACCTATCTTTAACTGGAATAAAAAAAAATCGCTTGAATTTGCTTTTTGCCTAACATCACTTCTATAGTCTAAAATATAAAATAAGCAACAAGTAATAAACCCTTAATAAAAAACATAAAGTGAGGAAATGCACATTAAAATGATGTTCAACATAACCACATTCATTTAAAAATAACCATACGGTAGCTTTATTTTTAGTTTTTTTTTTTTTTTTTTAGTTTTTAAAAGAATCTGCATACTGTTCTCCAGAGTGACTGCACCAATTTACATTCCGAACAACAGTATAGGAGTGTTCTCCATACCTTCTCCAGTATTTATTATTTGTAGACTTGTTGATGATGGAATACTTTAGTAACAGTGGTCTAGGAATGCCTATGAGAAGGTAATATTTTACATAAAGCCTGAATAATGAGAAGTTATACAGTTGTGCCAAGTAAAATGCAGTGACTGAAAATCACAGGTTCTGGGCCCACTTTGGAGCTAGTTCCTGCTATATAAACTTGGGGAAGTTTAATCTTTCTGTGTCTGTCTTCTCATTTGTAAAATGAGGCTCATAACTTAACCTCCTCCATTGCATTGGTTTGAAGATAAGTAAATAGAAGTACTTAATCAGTACTCAGCACAGAGTAAGTGTTCTAACTTACTTAAAGGGTTATTTTTGTTTTTGTGTCAGGCAAAGTTTTATAGGCAAAACACGTACTAAGCACAGGAGCTTGTAGTGAGAACTCGAGCAGCATGTTGCATGAAGAAGGCTGATAATGCTGGAAGTAAAGTAAAACTTGTAGTATAATTATTCCAGTTTAGACATTTATACTGGGCTTCCCTGGTGGCTCAGCTGGTAAAGAATCTGCATGCAATGCGGGAGCCCTGGGTTTGATCCCTGGGTTGGGAAAATCCTCTGGAGGAGGGAACAGCTACCCACTCCAGTATTCCATGGACTGTTCAGTCCATGGGGTCACAAAGAGTCAGACACGATTAAGGAAATGCATCCATATGGGAATAATTAGGGGGATGTTCATTGCAATGTTGTTTATAACAGAAAAAATTGAAAAAGGCCAGCATGTTAAAAAAATAGAGTTGGATAGAATAAAATGTCCTCATGATGGAAAATATTGTAGCTAAAAAAATATGGCATGGGATTTTTTTATTCATAGTATAACTCACATTATACTGTTGAGTAAAAAGCAGTTTGCAAATAAGTAATTACAAAAATGATGTACAGCATGATCCCATAAAATACAGGAATATGTGGCATATGTGTACTTTTTTTAAAAGAGATAAAAGAAGGAAGCAATAATTTTCAGACTGCAAGGATGACAGTAGATAGATCAAATATTAATCAAATGAAGGTTTAATAACCCAATAGTATTTGAGAGAGCTAGGCAGCTATTTCTTTAACCTGATTCTTACATTTTGTACTTGTGATATTATGCTAAGGCAGAATAACAATGAACATCAAAATTGTTATTCTGCCTTGCTGTAATATGGTTTTCCTTTTTCCTTGTTGTTTATTGCCAGATTCTTTTGAGACCCAGAAGCCTCTGTGAGTTGGGCTGGTTTAGACCCCATAAATGTGTACATAGATAAACATGCTATATTAAAATATGAAATTTAGATAAATTAATATTTCTAATTTATAACAGAGTATACACAAATGCTGTCTGTAGTTTATTTGATATTAAAAAATCTGAAGCCTCAAACAGCGAGGCAAAGCTTCTGGATCAAAACAACTTCATCAGCCTTGCCTTTTGCTGTACAGGTTGTCATGGTAACAGGAGGGCGCAGAACTGAGAGCATATTAAAGCAGTTATTGTGACTCTACACGAAACATACTTGACATTTGGAGCATTTCCCTTTTGATTCACAATTAGACTGAAATGTCCCCATGGTGGGCTGAGATCATGTGGCCAATACTAATCTGAAAAGAAAAACATCTAGAGATACAGACACAAAGTAGAAGTATTTATCTAGGAGTGGATGCATTGCAAGCATTTGTGTCTCTTCCGCCTCCCTCTGGTCCTCCTCCATTTTTTTTCTTACCTAATATTTTCTTTTTTTTAATTTATTTTTAATTGGAGTGTAATTGCTTTAGTTTTTCCTGTAACAAAGTGAAGCAGATGTATGCATACATATATCCCCTCCCACCCCACCCCTCTAGATCATCACAGAGCACAGAGCTGAACTCCCTGTGTTATACATCAGCTTCCCACTAGCTAGCTATTTACACATTTGCTTCATATTTTCCTCTGTTTTTCTACTTAATAAATGCTGTGTTCCTTGTTTCCTAGATTCCCCCCTAAATGAAAATACTACTGTGCTCCCGTCACTCTCCTCTTTAAAACGCTTCATTGTTTTCTCCTCACCGTCTACAAAGACGACGTCCTTAGCTTGGTCATAAAGCTCTCTGATGTCCTACCCATGCTTCCCCATCAGCACCCACTTCTCCAGCATCAGAGCCAGATATTCCCACCTAGCACTTTTGTTCTCAAACGTCTTATAGTTTGTAAAACACAACGTGTTCTTTTAGGCATGCCTGTCTTGTTCAGGCTGTTTCCTGAATCTTTTCAAGAATCTTAACAACAAGTGCCTGCATTTCCTGTCTGACGCACAATCAGCTGTCTTATGTTCTCTTCTTGATATCAAAGGAACAGGAACTCATCTCATTCATCTTTGTTTCCCTAGATTCTGACACAGCCCCTGGAATACAGTTGATGCCTGATTAACATTGCTAATGTAAGCTGAACTAAGGGAGATTGTTTTACTTTTTAGATTCCACATATAAATGACAATACAGTGTATTTGTCTTTGTCTGACTTACTTCACTAAGCATAACACTCTCTTGACCCATCCACTTTGTTGCAAATGGCAGAATTTCATGCTTTTCTGTGGCTGAGTAGTAGTCCATTATGTGTGTGTGTGTGTGTGTGTGTGTGTGTGTGTGTGTGTGTGTGTGTGTACATACCCGGCATCTTTATCCATTCATCTATGATGGACATTTACATTGCTTCTACATCTTGGCTATTGTAAATAATGCTGGTATGATCATTTGGGTGCATGTATCTTTTTGAATTAGTTTTTATTTTCTTCAGGTCATATGGCTATTCTACTTTTAGTTTTTTGAAGCAGCTCCATGCTGTGTTCCATAGTGTGTGTTAGTCACTCAGTCGTGTCCAACATTTTGTGACCCCATGGGCTGTAGCCCACCAGGCTCCTCTGTTCATGAGGTTCTCCAGTCAAGAATACTGAGTTTCCACTTCCTTCTCCAGGAGATCTTCCTGACCCAGGGATCAAACCTGGGCCTCCTGCATTGCAGGCGGATTCTTTGCCACCTGAGCCACCAGGGTTCCATAGCAGTTGTACCAATTTACGAACCACCAGGGAAGTCCAATCCTACCTACAGTATACACCAAATATTCCCTTTTCTCAACATGCTCACCAACACTTGTAATTTATTTTCTATTTGGTGATGACCATTTTGACAGATATGAGATGATATCTGTTGTTTTGATTTTCATTTCTCTGATGATTAGCAGTATTGATTATCTTTTTATGTTCCTGTTGGCCATCTTTATATCTTCTTTGGAAAAATGTCTATTCAGGTTTCTGCCCATTTTTAAATTGAGTTTTTTTTTTTTTTTAAGTATTGAGTTATCTTGACTGTTTTTATATTTTGGATATTAACCCCTTATTGGTCACATCATTTGCAATTATTTTCTCCCATCAGTAGATTATTTTTATTTTTTCAGTGGTCTCCATGGCTGTGCAAAAACTTTTGATGAGGTCTCATTTGCTTATTTTTGCTTTTATTTCTTTTGGATTAGGAGGCAGATATGCAAAAAATAAAATATTGCTGCTATTTATGTCAAAGAGTGTTCAGCCTATGTTCTCTTCTAGGAGTTTTATGCTTTCAGGTCTTACATTTAGAACTTTAATTGAGTTTATTTTTGTATATGTTGAGAGGAAGTTTTCAAATCCCATTCCTTTACAGTTTACCCAGTACCACTTATTGAAGATTGTCTTTTCTCCGTTGTATATTCTTGTCAGGCTTCCCTTGTGGCTCAATTGGTAAAGAATCCTCCTGCAATGCAGGAGACCTGGGTTCAATCCCTGGGTTGGGAAGATATCCTGGAGAAGGGAAAGGCTACCCACTCCAATATTCTAGCCTCAAGAATTCCATGTACTGTATTGTCTATGGGGTCGCAAATAGTTGGACACAATTGAGCGACTTTCACTTTCTTTTTTGTCGAAGATTAATGACCATAACTGTGTGGGTTTATTTCTGGGCTCTCTGTTTCATTGATTTATGTACCAGTACTGTGATTCTCTGATTACAATAGTTTTATTGTATAGTCTAGGCTCTTCAATTTGTTGAGATGAGTTTTGTGGTCTAGCATATGATCTATCTTAGAGAAAGTTTCACGTACACTTGAAAAGAATGTGTATTCTGCTGTTTTTGAGTGAAATATTCTGTACATGTCTATTAAGTCAAACTGGTCTATTGTATCATTTAAGACCACTGTGTCCTCTTTGATTTTCTGTCTGGATGATCTGTCTATCCAGGTTGGTGGGGTGTTAAAATCTCCTATTATTGTTGTATTATTGTCAGTTTCTCCTTTTATATCTGGTAATATTTGCTTTATATTTAGGTGTCCTGTATTGGGTGCATTTAGGTTAACAAGTGTAATATCCTCTTGTATTGATGCCTTTATCATTATATGGTGCTCTTCTTTGTCTTTTGTTACAGTCTTTGTCTTATTGTCTGTTTTGTCTGCTATGAATATCGCTACTCCTGCTTTCTTGCATGAAATACCTTTTATGTCCCTTCACTTTCAGTCAGGCAAATATAACTTTTAAATATACTTCTGATCATGCAGCTCTATGTGGAAAAGTCTTCAATTTTACCTCATTGTCTTGTTTGACATTCAATATCCTCTGCTATCTGCTTTAATATGCTTTTCTTTTTTATATGACACAATAAATTGAGCCGGTAGTCTCAAAATAAAATGTCCCAATCCCCACGAAGACCAAAGCTGATTTCTGATCTGAAAGTAATACCTGCACCCTCTGACTAACTTCATTTTTAGTTTGTATTTTATTTTTTAAAAATTGTATCTGTTTCATTTTTTTTATAAGAGCACTCATGCATGATTTACCTTTATGCAGCCTCAAACAACTATTATATTGTTGTGTTCAGAGTAGGAATTCAGTAAGCACTTGTTTACCAATGTATTTTGTGTTGATTTCACAAATATTACTGCAAATAATGTGTTTTGGAGGATATTCATTACTTATTAGCAAATAATTGCCTGCTTAAAAAAAGGAGAAAGAATCGTATGATTCTCTGTTATTTTTCACAAATTATTACTGGTATATATAACAAGCTACCTATTCTGATTGTTCACTTTTAAAACTCACCTAATAAAAAGTTAATTCATATCAATGTATGGCAAAAACCACTAAAATATTGTAAAGTCATTAGCCTCCAACTAATAAAAATAAATAGAAAAAAAAAAAGGTTTATTTTTCTTAAGTAGCGTTTATTTGGTGTCAGTACCATCTAGTGGCAAATTTGAGAAATGCTCAGCAATTAAATTGGCATTGAAGTTAGTACTAAGACAGGTCTTGAAGATCATCTGGGCTGAATAATTGTATAATTCATTATACAAATTATTAAACTGAAGTTTTGGAAGTTTAGGAAGTTTCTTACAGTCTACATAATGCTGAACACTTATTATGTGAAATGAACTGTAAATGGGATATTAAGAATTATAAGGTGTGGTTCATGACCTCACATAATTTACCACCAACACAGGAAATAGACTTTAATATGTAAAAGATGACAATGAAATATTTAAATTATTCAGTATAAGTTAAAATGCCTAATGAATTATCCAGGCAAAAGTTTCTATAAGAATTCAGAAGAATAACAAAAATGTGCTAAGAGCGCATTGAATAAAAAGTAAAGTTTTTAGAAGGGGTTAAATTTGTGTTGTATTTTGATGAGGTTTCAGTGTGTTTATTGTATAATCCATCTTTGCATCACTGATCTGAGATGCCATTTTCATCAAAAAATCCAATATGCATTTGTTTATTTACAGCCTTTTATTCTGATCCATCGATGCATCTCGCTAGTCCTGTGCAGTAACACACTGTTTGATCACTATAATCCTCTGAAGCTTGAAAGTACAAAAGGTTTAGTCTTCCTTATGACTTTTCTTTTATAAAAATGTCCCAGTTGTTCATGCTTTTTGTTTTCTATATGATTTTAGCACATCTAATCTAACTTAAAAATACTGTTGCTGCTTTGGAATTGCACTATATTCATTGAATCACTCAGGGAATTGACATTTTTATAATGCTCAGTCTTCCTGTTCAAGAGTATGAAAGTTTTTCCATTTGATCAGGTTTGTTGCATTACTAAGCAGTTCTTTATAAAATTTCTTTTACACAGTGTTTACATTTTGTGTTAATTTTTTAAGATACCATGATATACGATCTTTGTGTATATGAGCGTATTCCATTGGCATTTGGAAGGAAGACTCATTTTTTTTCAAGATTCAGAGTCTTTGAAATATTAATAAGATGTACTTTATTAATTATGCTATTTTAATCCTCTACATAGTAATTTTTTCAAAGATCTGATAGGGACTGAGAAAAGTGAACTAATGTCTCCTACTGCTTCTGTTTTTCTATTTCTCTGTAAATCACTAGTAGTATGTGCTTTATGAAGAATGACTTTATTTCATTTGAAGTTACATCATTATAGCTGTTATATCTTCTGTGTTAATTGCATTGCTTGGTGTTATGAGTACCCTTAAATGATTTATGCTGCTTTTCTGGTCTGAATTAAGCCTTCTCTGATATTTAGTTTACAACTCATGCTTTGCTTGTGTTTGTATTTGCCCTGTTTGCCATTATTTGAACTTTTCTTTCTAAACATTCTGAATCTCTGCTTTGCCTGTTTCTTGGGAACAACAGAGACTTGAACTTTGTTTTTCTTTCAGGCTCTAAGTTTGAATGAATTCCATCATCTCATTTTATGTTAATCTTGATGGATTTATAACCTTGAGAAACTGTGTTGTATTTATGTCATGTGTATGTGTGTTAATAACTAGGAGAATTGTGGTTTCATCCTGGAGGTTATGCTTTATATCTACAGTTTTGTATAAGACCTTAAATTTTCTTTATTTTTACACTGAATTTAATTATCTGCCGCAGGTAATAATTATCTACTGTGGGCAGTAATGAAATTTGTCTGTGTACTTACTCTCCATCCTTCCCTTTTTCTCTCTTTTCTTCCACCTGCGTTTAGTTGATCTTATCATTCTTGATAATTACTGTCATCAATTAAATGTACTTATAAATCTTTTACATGATTTTCTTGTTTAAGTGAAATATTTTTCTTCCTAGATACTAAAGATGAGGAAGTCAGCATTATCAAATCTCCTACCTACCTTTATTTCAACTTTTGTTACTTATATTTATTTTCACATTCAGGGTATATTTTAAGCACTTGAATTTTGCTCTATTGTTGGGGTCCTTTAATGGACCGGAACCTGGTGGTATGGAGTCGACAATAAGAAAGTAAAAGAGAGAAAGAGAGAGACAAAAAAAGACCCGGGTACCTAAGCTCTGATGGAGCAAAGGTGCTTTAATGATTTTTCTATGAGTATATATAGGTTGTGGTATAAGAAACTTCTTTCGGGAATGATAGAGAGCAGAAAACCAAACGTACAGCAACCGTTACCAAGGGAACAAGGGGTAATGTTAGTCACAAGGTCAGGAGACAATCCATATCTCAAGAAAGGGGAACGAGACTAAGCAGTTTTGTCCTAAAGGGAATGTTTACTAAGGGAGACCCAAGCCTGCCTCACACAATGACCTCAGTCCCTGGGAGCAGCGTGCTGTTCCTCTTGAAGAGGGACAAAGGACTCATGAGAGATAGCACGTAGGAATCCTCCCATCAAACATTCCCTGACATCTATTAATATTATCTTAATCCTCATAATTATACTCATCATAGTCCTATAATTAAAAACTTTCCATTTTAAATTCTCACTGGCAATTATTTTGCCATAGGTTTTCTAGGCCTGACAGTCTTTGGATATTTTTTTATCATTCTACATTTTGTGCTTCTGCATTTGTATAACCACTGGGCTGGGTACACAACTTGGTTGATTACTTCTTTCCTGGAGGATTATGTAGGTGTTGCTTCACAAACTTTAGCATTGGATATTGCTGTGGAAATGTGTAAGTCCAGATGGAACTGTTTTTTGTTTCATAAGTAGTTTTTAATTCAATTTAACTTTTTATTTCAGTTTGGTTATGCTGCTTTTATTATTTTTAAGCTCAAAGTTTCTTAGTGTGTTTCCAGGAGCATCTCTATTCTCTTTTCTTCATTCCAATTTCAACTTCATTTCTGGAATTTTTCCCCTAGTTTTTCATTTATATTTTAAGCTTTTTTATTTCCATACTTCATCTCCTTTTGCTACATCAATATATTTTCCTAATTTCTTAATTCTTTACAAAGTTCTGAGTCTCTGCTAAGTTTTGTTTTACAGAGAAAAGAGCTTCATAAGCTTTTACAGAGAAATATTTGTTCACCATTTTCATCTATTTTGTGAGAAAACTTATCATCTATTAATTTTTCTAGTTTCTTTCCTTTTTTCTTGCAGAGTATTTTAATATTAATAGGGCCAATCTTCATTACTTGAAGGTTATATATTTGTGAATTTGTCTATTTGCTAAAATATGTGCATTACCCCAAATAAACACATGGTCATTCACAGACATGAGTAGAGTGGCCAAACATTTGAGTTTCTTTATGTACATGTTTCCAGCTAAGATAAGGAAGCTGATACTCTGCCTTGTTATTTCAAGTCCCAAGCTGTAAACTTGTTTCTCTTTTGTGGTCTAACTAATGCCACATGTTTTCATATTTTGGTGCCTTTTGTTGTTAAGTTCATTGTTTAAGTTGCTCCCGAAATGTAACACTGAAGTACTGTCTAGTGTCCCTAAGTGCAAGAAGATTGTGAAATGTTTTACAGAAAAAATAACCATAAATTTGGTTGATGAATGTTAGATAAGCTTCTTTAGGCATGATTTATACTGCTCTTGGTCTTGAGTCCAATGTGAGTGAATCAACAGTACAATATATCCAAGAAAAAGTAAGAGGGAATTTGCTGATGTGTACATGAGAACTCTCCTAAAGTGTCAAAGTAACAGCTATGGTGCATGATGGAGCTGTGGAGGAGATGGAACATGGCTAAATTGTGCATTCATGAGATGAAAACTGATAAAAAAGAAAGTGTAATGGGCAGCATTGTTGTAAGGCTTAAAGTCAAAGAAAATTGCGATCATGTTACCCTGAGTCAGAAAAATGTTAACCTTTCTCAGCTAGTGCTGGCTGACTCACAGTTTTCAAGAGGCAATGCAGAGTGAAAAATGTTAAATTTTCAGGCAAGATAATTCTCTGCAGGTATGGAGGCTATGCAAGACTTTTTAAAAATACTTGCTAAGTGTTATACCAGAAAAAGTTTATATGGAAGAACAAGTTTTCAATACTGATGATATGGACTTGTTTTACAAGGAGGTTGGTAAGAGAACCATATAACGCAAATGGCATTTTTGAGTGATAAAAATGTTGTGACTAGGGGTTTGCAAGAACCTAATGCTGTATTTTCCCTGGGAGCACTAGTTCAGTATTTGGTAATTCAGTTCAAATACAGTGCTCACAGTAAATCACAACTACTGCAGATAATGAGAATTGGCTATATTAATCTGTTTTCTTTTGACTGTCTTTGAAGCAGATGAAGATTTCCTGGGCAAGTGAAGAAAGAGCCAAAACCAACAGAAAATTTGCTTGTGAAACAGAATAATACAGTTGATTTTTAACTATTTTCAGTAATTATGTTCTAAAAAGTCACTGTTAACAATGAATGAACTAGCACTTCTAGAGGAAATACAGTATTGGATTTTTTTCAGACTTGCTTTTTTTATTTTAATGCTTTATATAGAGAGCAGTTTTAGGTTTACAGCAGAAATGAGCAGAAGCTACAGAGATTTTCCATATACTCCTTTCCCAACAGGGGCATAACCTCGACCTTTTCCAGCATCCTCCACCAGAGTGGTATATTTGTTATAACTGATGATACAGAACATTTTCACTGCCTAAAAATCCTCTTTTCTTCAACTATTCATCCCTCCCCCCTCAACCTCTGGTAAATAGTGATAATTTTATTGACATCTTGGTTCTTCTAGATTTTTGCAATTTTGAATAAGGGTGCTATAAACATCCATGCACAGGTTTTTGTTGGACTTGCATTTTCAACTGCTTTTGGTGAATACCAAGGAGTACAATTGTTTGATCATATGATAAGAGTATGGTTGTTCCTTTAATGTAAGAGGCCACAAAACTCTCTTCCAAAGTGGATCATAATATTTTGCATTCCTATTAATGAATGAGAAATGAATGAGAGCTTCTTTTGCTCCACATTTCTCTGGCATTTGATATTGTCATATTGTCTGGATTTTGGCCATTCTAATAAGGATGCAATAGTATCTTATTGTTTTAATTTGCATTTTCCTGGTGATATATGCTGTGTAGTGTGTTTTTATATGCTTGTTTGCCATCTGTATATCTTTTTTGGTAAGGTTTTCATTGAGGTCTTTGACCATTTTTTAGCTGAGTTATTTGTTTTATAATTGTTGACTTTTAACAGTTCTTTGTTTATTTTGGATAACAGTTCTTTATCCTATGTGTCTTTCGTAGACATTCTTTCCCAGCCTGTGGCTTGTCCCTTATCACTTTTATTCAGTATTGTACCAAAGTTTCCAAAAAGTGCAATGAGGCAGTAAAAGGAAATAAAAAGTATACAGATTTGAAATGAAAAAGAAAAATATCTTTATCATCAGATAATGTATGTGTGTGTGTGTATACACGTACACAGAGAGAGGGATTACAAAAACAATCTACTAGAACTAACGTGTTATTTCAGCAAGGCTATAGGACATAAATGAGATGGCTGGATGGCATCACCGACTCGATGGACATGAGTTTGAGTAAACTCTGGGAGTTGGTGATGGACAGGGAGGCTTGGAGTGCTGCAATTCATGGAGTTGCAAAGAGTCGGACATGACTGAGCGACTGAACTGAACTGAGCTGATAGGACATAAGGCCGATATACAAAATAAATTATATTTCTAAATACTACAGCAAATAAAGATTGAACTTGAAAAACAAAAACCATTTATAATAGCAACACAATTATGAAACATGAGACAAAAGTTTTTGAGACACGTACTCTGAGAACTGTAAAGTATTTTCAAGCAATTTAAAGGAAACCTTAAAAAAATGGACATATGTCATGCCAAAAAATTCAATATTATTAAAATGCCAATTGATTTTTGACAAAAGTGCTAAAAGAAGTCAATGGGGAGACAATTTTTTCAATAAATTGTACTAGAAAAATTGGAGAGCCATATGTAAACAAAAAATAACAAAACTCAACCATCTTTACTTATCATCACATACAGAAATTAAATCAAAATGTATTATAGGTCTAAATATAACAGGCAAAGTTATCGAAACTTTAGAAGAAAATATGAGAAAATTTAGTGATATTGAGTTAGCAAAGATTTCTAAAATAATATTCAAGAAACAAATTATAAAAAGAAATATTGATAATTACACTTTATCAAAATTGAAATATTTTGGTCTTCAAAATACAGCATAAATAAAATGAAAAGCAGTTTATAAGTTGGGAGAAGATATTTGCAAAAGACATGTATCTGTGCTAGATAAAGAATTTCTTCAGTTTAATAGTAAGACAAATGACCCAACAAAGTAGGCAAAAGATTTGAATATATACTTCATAAAAATATATACACAGAGGAAATAAACATGAAGGAAGGTACTGAACATTTTTACTCATCAGAAAAATGGTAATCCAAGCAAAAAGATTGTAATATACAACTAGTGAAGTGAAAGTTGCTCAGTTGTGCCCGACTCTTTGAGACCCTATGGGCTGTATAGTCCATGGAATTCTCCAGGCCAGAATACTGGAGTGGGTAGCCTTTCCCTTCTTCTGGGGGATCTTCCCAACCCAGGGATCAAACCCAGGTCTCCCACATTGCAGGTGGATTCTTCACCAGCTGAGCCACAAGGGAAGCCCAACACACGACTGTTGGAATAGCAAAAATTTCAGAACTGACCATACAAAGTGTTGATGAGGCTATAGAGCAGCTGGACCTCTCATCATGTGGTAGCGAAAATGTAAAACAGAACAAAAACTTTGGAAAACAGTTTGATAGTTTCTTAAAATTTTAAATATATACCTACTATACAACCCAGTCATTGTGCAAGAGAGGTGAAAGCACTGATCCTCACAAATACTTGCACACAAATGTCATAGCATCTTTATTTTTTGCTTGAAGTAGCATAAATGTCTATCAACACATGAATGGGTAAACAAATATGGTATATCCATACAACAGAATACTATGTAGCAATACAAAGAGGAAACTATTGATGCAAGCAACCACACTTACAAATTTCAGAATAATTTATGCTGAATGAAGAAAGGTTTTATCAAGACTATACTGTATGAGTTCTATCCAGAAGAATATATGCTGTATGATTCTATTTATATAGGACTCTAGAAATGTAAATTAATCTATAGTTACAGAAAACAGAGTTGAAATTAACTGGAAATGAGGTGGGATGTAGGACAGATTTCAAAGAAACTTTTGAGGGTGATATGTGTGTTCATTATCTTGATTGCAGTAGTGTTTATGGGTGCATTTGTTGTTTAGTTGCTAAGTCGTGTCCAACTCTTTGCATAATCCCATGGACTGTAGCCCACCAGGCTCCTCTGTCCATGGGATTTCTCAGGCAAGAATTCTGGAGTGGGTTGCCATTTCCTTCTCCAGGGGGTATTCCTGGCCCAGGGATCAAACCTGTGTCTCCAGCATTGGAAGGTGGATTCTTTACTGTGGAACCGTCAGGGAAGCCCCTTAGGGTACATGCATATGTCAAAACTCATTAACTTGCACTCTTTAAATATGTGCAGTTTATTGTTCCATAATACTTCAATCAAGTTATAAAATAAGAAAAGGGTGACCTTAGTTTTTCCAAAATAGGGTTTGTAGCTTTTGTTTTTTATTGTCTTTGAGGTTTATGGAGAACTTCAAGGAAGAGAAGGTAGATATATCAAGTGTTATTACAGTTTGAATATTTGTGTCCCCCAAAAATTTGTGTATTGAAATCCTAATTCCCAAGGTGAGGGTGCTAGGAGGTGGGGACTTGGGTGGTGATCAGGTCATAAGGACTGAGACCTCCTGATTGGCATTTGTGGCTGTATAACACCCCACAGAATGCCCTCACCACACAATGAGAATGCACTTGCCTATGACATATAAATCAGGGTCCCACAAGACGCCAAAACTGCTGACACCATTATCTTGAGCTTCCCAGCCTTCAGAATTGTGAGAAATGCATACTTGTTGATAAGCCACTCACTCAGGGGTATTTTGTGACAATAGCCCAAACAACCTAAGACAGAAGCACGCCCCATTACTAGAACTGAAAGACCCCTGTTTTTGAGATTTCTGGATAAAAATTATCCAAAATCTAAGATAACACTGTATTTTAAATGATGTAACATTTACTAGTAACTTATTAAAATCATTTTGGTGGAATTTCAGTGAAAAGGTTGTGTTGGGGGCAAATTATAGGAAGTGATCAAGTGTTGAAAAGTCCTTCAGCCATGCTGACAGTAAAGGGGACAGTTGGTGAGATAGTTTTGTTTATTCGTGGTCCATGGGGTTGATGGGCTGGAAAGCCAGGAGAAAGGAAAAAGGGGAAACCTGAAAACATCAGTTCTTTGAGAGAAATGAAGGGACAGTATCAAGAGTACTTGTGTAGAAAATTAGCTCTAATTTAAAGAGAAGACTTTCTCTATTGGCTAGGAAAGAAGAGGG
Source organism: Cervus elaphus (assembly GCF_910594005.1). Lineage (NCBI taxonomy): Eukaryota > Metazoa > Chordata > Mammalia > Artiodactyla > Cervidae > Cervus > Cervus elaphus. The sequence continues at coordinate 112,724,462 of NC_057832.1, forward strand.
AAAGCATAGACGTGGATGAGGGACATTTGAATGTTTTTGTGTTGGGAAGGTGAAGGATTTCCATATGAGAGCTTATGCTTTTGCTCTGTGAAAAGGAGACAAGTCATTTGTCCTGTGTGACTTGGAATGTTGGCGAAGTGTGGGGATAGGGGCATCTGAGGTTCCAATCAAATGGAAAAAGTTAAATATCAGTGTGCAGAATTAGAGAAAAAATCGCTGTGTAGAGCTGATGGCTCAGATTAGGTTGCATATTATGAGTTTATATTGGGAATTGCTTCTCTAGTAGTCACATTTTTTTCACTAGTGCTCAGCCTGATTCTGAAGGGAAAGAGTGAGATTGATCCAAGAATATTGTCTTCTCCAGGCAATTTCAGAGAAAGGACAGTGGGGCTGAGATTATTAAAAACATTGTTAAAAAGAGATGGAACATGGAGTGTAATTAGAGTGAGAAAATAAGTGAAAACAGATGAGACTAATAGAAGAAAGTGTGGGAAAATGGAAAGACTAGAGAAAATAAACCCTGAATATTCATTGGAAGGACCAATGCTGAAGCTCCAATACATTGGCCACCTGATGCAAAGAGCCGACTCACTGGAAACGACTCTGATGCTGGGAAAGACTGACGGCAGGAGGAGAAGGGGGCAACAGGGAATGAGATGGTTGGATGGCATCACTGACTCAATGGATATGAGTTTGAGCAAACATTGGGAGATGGTGAAGGATGGGGAAGCCTGGTGTGCTGGAAGTTTATGGGGCTGCAAAGAGTGAGACACGACTTAGCAACCAAACAACAGAGTCTCTCAGGAAGTCTGAGGAGAGAATGAGGATAAGTGAATTTCAATGAATGGGAAAGCTGAAATATAAAAATCCAGTTTGTGGATTTTTGTGCTTCAGAGATTATCAGTGGCCACAGGGCTCAGGGACAATGTCAGTGAGTGAGCAGAGGAGAGGAAATACACACAATTCAGTTCAGTTCAGTCGCTCAGTCGTGTCCAACTCTGCAACCCCATGAATCGCAGGATGCGAGGCCTCCCTGTCCATCACCAACTCCCGGAGTTTACTCAAACTCATGTCCATCAAGTTGGTGATGCCATCCAGTCATCTCATCCACTGTTGTCCTCTTCTCCTCCTGCCCCCAATCCCTCCCAGCATCAGGGTCTTTTCCAATGAGTCAATTCTTCACATGAGGTGGCCAAAATATTGGAGTTTCAGCTTCAGTGTCAGTCCTTCCAATGAACACCCAGGACTGATCTCCTTTAGGATGGACTGGTTGGATCTCCTTGCAGTCCAAGGGATTCTCAAGAGTCTTCTCCAACACCACAGTTCAAAAGTATCAATTTTTCGTTGCTCAGCTTTCCTCACAGTCCAACTCTCACATCCATACCTGACCACTGGAAAAACCATAGCCTTGACTAGACGGACCTTTGTTGGCAAAGTAATGTCTCTGCTTTTTAATATGCTATTTAGCTTGGTCTTAACTTTCCTTCCAAGCAGTAAGCGTCTTTTGATTTCATGGCTGCAATCACCATCTACAGTGATTTTGGAGCCCCCCCAAAATAAAGTCTGACACTGCTTCCACTGTCTCCCCATCTATTTCCCATGAGGTGATGGGACCAGATGCCATGGTCTTAGTTTTCTGAATGTTGAGCTTTAAGCCAACTTTTTCACTCTCATCTTTCACTTTCATCAAGAGGCTTTTTAGTTCCTCTTCACTTTCTGCCATAAGGGTGGTGTCATCTGCATATCTGAGGTTATTGATGTTTCTCCCGGCAATCTTGATTCCAGCTGGTGCTTCTTCCAGCCCAGCGTTTCTCATGATGTACTCTGCATATAAGTTAAATAAGCCGGGTGACAATATACAGCCGTGGCGTACTTCTTTTCCTATTTGGAACCAGTCTGTTGTTCCATGTCCAGTTCTAACTGTTGCTTCCTGACCTGCATACAGGTTTCTCAAGAGGCAGGTCAGGTGGTCTGGTATGCCCATCTCTTTCAGAATTTTCCACAGTTTATTGTGATCCACACAGTCAAAGGCTTTGGCATAGTCAATAAAGCAGAAATAGATGTTTTTCTGGAACTCTTTTGCTTTTTTGATGATCCAGTGGATGTTGGCAATTTGATCTCTGGTTCCTCTGCCTTTTCTAAAACCAGCTTGAACATCCGGAAGTTCATGGTTCACGTATTGCTGAAGCCTGGCTTGGAGAATTTTGAGCATTACTTTACTAGCGTGTGAGATGGGTACAATAGTGTGGTAGTTTGAGCATTCTTTGGCATAGCCTTTCTTTGGGATTGGAATGAAAACTGACCTTTTCCAGTCCTGTGGCCACTGCTGAATTTTCCAAATTTGCTGGCATATTGAGTGCAGCACTTTCACAGCATCATCTTTCAGGATTAGAAATAGCTCAACTGGAATTCCATCACTTCCACTAACTTTGTTTGTAGTATGATTTTTAAGGCCTACTTGACTTCACATTCCAGGATGTCTGGCTCTAGGTGAGTGATCACACCATGGTGATTATCTGGGCAGTTAAGCTGTACATATTGTAACTTTTGTTCTGATCACATTAGTCTGATTCTTTTAAAAGCAGCTTAGTAAATTTATTAATCTTTAGCTTAAATGACTGAATTAAAATTCGCTGAAGCTAAATAACCTTACCAGAGCCTTAAATGTGGAAAGAAAAGCTTGAATAATGTTTTTTTTTTTTTTTTTATTAAACTCAGAGTTTCAGTATGAGAAGAGAGACTAGAAAACAGGGGGAAGAAGGAAAGTTGGAGTAAGGGGACCCAAGAAGACTGACTGGGAAAGGTGTATTTACTAATTAGACTTATTCTTAGGATAGGGTTATTTTATATGTATAGTAATTTATTTTTCATAAACAGAACACCATCTTCTAAAATCCAAAGCAGAACAAGAGTAGGGATGATGCTGACCCTAAATGTTTCACAGTAGCAATGACAGCCCATGTTTGGTGACTACCTTTGTGCCAGGTAACTGCTCTGTGCTAGATAATTTAAAAGTGTAAGAAATAGAAAAAATATCTGAGGTTAATGAGGGGAATAACACAGCATGCTCACAACATTTATATATATATGTGTGTGTATATTATACAATATATATTCAAAATAAATATATAAAATTTAATATTGATATAATATTATTTTCTAACAATGGTTACTTGGATTTTTTTTCAGTTCAGAATCCAACCAAAGATGATACATTGTGTTTAGTTTCTTATCTCTTTAGTTTCATTTAATCTCAGACTTTTTGTCTTTAACATCATAGACATTTCTTAGGAATCCAGGCTACTGGATCCAGAATACTGGAATGGGTTGCCATGCCCTCCAGGGGAATCTTCCCAACCCAGGGATCGAACCCAGGTCTCCCGCACTGCAGGCGGATTCTTTACCATCTGGACCACCTTAATACTGGCCACAAAACAGTGATTTTCTAATTGTGTCCTTTTACAATTATTGGTTATCATTTTGCTGGGTTCAGCAGTAAAGAATCTGCCTGCAATGCAGGAGCCACAGGGAGTGGGTTTGATCCCTGGGTCAGGAAGATCCCCTGCAGGAGGGCATGGCAACCCACTCCAGTGTCCTTGCCTGGAGAATCCCATGGACAGAGGAGCTTGGTTGGCTGCAGTCCATGGGGCCTCAAAGAGTCAGACACGACTGAGCGACTGAGCACACACGCCTGCATGCCCTGCTCTGTGCCTGGTGAGACCGATCTGCTACATCCCGGGGCTTCACTGCCCTCGGGCCTCTTGCTGGGTTTGTCTCATTGGAAACAAAGACAAAAGACCAAAGAGAGGGAGGAGGGTGAGGCTAAGTATTTATTGTTTTGTGCAACATCAATATGGACTTGTCCAATTATCATTAAGTTTCCTATTTCTATCAGGGTACCCTTTCTGCACAGCCCTCTTTTGTCTCCAGGTTCTAGTAACAGCAATCTCTTCTCCTTTAGGTCTAGGGGTTATAAAAAATTTTATTAATAGCTCAGGTTTTGGCACTAGCCTAGGATCTTGCACTTTCCCTGGTGGTTTCCTCACACCCTGAGCATACATTGTAAGTAGTCCCTTTATTAAATGGTCCTCAAATTATCACATTTGAGAGTACCATCTGTTTCCAGCTGTGGTCCTAAGTGATACACATGCTTTGAGCCTTCCTTTCTCTCCATCACAGGAATCAAAGTGAAACCGAAAGTAAAGTGAAAGTGAAGTCACTCAGTCGTGTCTGACTCTTTGCAACCCATGGACTGTAGCCTACCATGCTCCTCCGTCCATGGGATTTTCTAGGCAAGAGTATTGGAGTGGGTTGCTATTTCCTTCTCCAAGGAATCAGAAATCAGAATCAAAGGAATCACAGGAATCAGAGAAGCATCAAATGGCTCTTCAAGCTTTTATGTGATCCCTCTTTATTTTCCCTCATGGTGTTTTCCTAATAAATCCCCAGCACAGCTAATCTTGTCTTGGCATCTGCTTCTTGGAGGACCCAGACAAACACTAGCTCATTAACCTTAAGTGTTCCCCCATGCCTTAGGCCTTAGTTAAGGCTCACAGAAGAATTAAGAGGGGTGAATAACTGGGCATCAGTTTGGTATCTATCTCTTGATATGATTCTGTTTTAGCATGTAAGCAAAGGTGTATAAATGGTATATATGGCAAAGAGATGGTTGTGTTAGACCTGGGGTTAATACCCATGTGGACAGACACATGATAGCAGCAGGAAATGTTGAAATGGAAATAATGTTGGAAGAAGTTCTAGGTTTTATTCTTTATCATCATACTTCCTTTAATGTTGCTTTGTTTTGTGTTCCTTACTGTTGCTAAAAATAAATATACAGGGAAGGTGTTTGAGTAGCTGAACTAGAGAACTATGAGATGGTCTAGAGAAACTGTACTTGAGTTCATACTAGACTCTATTAGCAGAAAGATATAAAAGGCTTCAAAATCAGTTTTAAATCAGGAGGCTGTCACTTATATGATCTTGGATGAGTTATTTAGCTTGATGGGATTTGCTTCTTTTTTAAATAGGCAGGTAATAAATATATACTTTAAAATGCCATTTTGATGATTCACAACAACTGGTATAAAGCTCTTAACAGTGTGCCTGGAATAAACTGCAGTTATTTGGTTTATTATTCTGTTATCTAAATGTGTGGATGGGAAAAGAGCTCAATCTATTGGTAAGACACTTGGAGTCCCAGTCTCCATGGAGGGTGTCCCCACACTCCACTTAAACATTAACTCTGGGGCCCCAGAGGTGAGCAGCTAAGACTTTTCCCCCAAACTCCAAGCACCCCCATGCTTTCCTGTGTGATTGCCCACTGAGGGCTCCGCTGTTGTAATTAATAGTGGCAAAGTTTTAATGAACTCCGCAAGGAGATTTTTACTGACACTTACTTTTTAGATCTTGAAATAGTCTCTATTCCTTCGAGATCAATTAAAAAGTGTTTTTTTTCCATCTTTGCCAAGATGCCTGAGGCAACTTTCCAGCTGTATCTTTTTTTTAAATGAGTTCTCTAAGAGGCTCCTGCGCCTTGAGATTCTATAGTGAAGGAACTGAAGTTGCAGGAGTTCTCGGGGAGTAAGGGTATGAAAACTGAGGAACCCTAAAGCTGATTCCCCTGGACAGGCTGAGAGGTGCACACACCTTTTGACTTAGAATCTCTCTAGAATCATTTGCAGTCACTGAGGGAGGGAGGAAGTGAGGGAGAGTTCTTTGGAAGTCTTTAATAAGTCACTGATAGGCAAGGCTCTTCCAATTCGTTTCATACTTGAGTACAGACTTTGGGCTTCTGTCCTACTGGTGGCGACTGGAAGACCTACAGCACTGACCAGATCTACACTGGGGAGCATGAGCATATACACTCACCCACCCCATCCCCAGACTCAGGCTCCCTCAGGACTTCCATTAACCTGAGGACTGTGTCAAGTCATCCCCTCACGCCCAAGAATCAGCAAAGACTTAATGTATCTATGTATACATATATATATTATGCCGTATATGTATATGCTTTTGTTGTTCTTGTTCTTTAGTGCCTAAGTCATATCTGACTCTTTGCAACCACACGAACTGTAGACTGCCAGGCTCCTCTGTCCATGGATTTCCCACACAAAAAGATCGGAGTGGGTTGCCATGTCCTTCTTCAGGCGGTCTTCCTGATCCAGGGACCGAACCTGTGTCTCCTGAATTGGCAGGCAGATTCTGTACCACGGAGCCACCATGGAAGCCCATGTATGTGCTTACACATGCACAAAGCAGGTTGGACATTTGATTGAACCAATCAAGCAATTCATGATGAAAACCGTTTAATTTAAACTCATTTGTAGAAGTAAATTTGGGTGAAAAAGCAGGTAATGGAAAGGACTGATATTTTTTGCTGATGTGACCAGTTCTTCTGAGTTCTTTGATCTTGCATTTACACTGGCTTTCATACTTAACCATCCCTCAAGCATACCAATGGAGCAAGATTAGGATTAAGGTAAATAGAAGAAAAACCCAGGATAAATTCAATTTGTTATAGACAGTCCAGGCAGGAGAGACATTGACAAGATATTGCTGATGGAATTTAGTAAAGAAGATATAGACCATTATGTAAAGATGAATAATTTTCCCATTTCTCAAAAAAATCTCCCCCCCAAATAAGCCAACAAACAAATAGTAGTCAAAAGAGCTTCTTGAAAAAAAAAAAAAAAAAGAGCTTCTTGAATATGCTAGGGTTAGTTTCTTGTGTAAAAAATTAGATTAATTAAATTCAATTTATTTTAGAGAGAGAGAATTCTTAGGGTGAAGAACTACTTGCTAGAAATATAAAATTTGAAGTGTTAAGTACTCTTTTAGAGCAAGGAAGCTTTATCATACACATGTACCTTTTCTTCGTTCGCAGATACCACTGATATAGCTAATGGAGCAAAAGGTATAATCCACAAGAACAAATAGAATGGTGAAGGAGACATGAGCAAACAAGAGAAATTGTAACATTAATATATATATATCTATATAAGAGGTACATGGAGGAACGATAGCTAATATATCAGAGAGGAAGCAACCAAATAACAAGTATGCAGAAGGGGAAGCTACTAGGCAGGAAAATGTGTTACCTCTCACAGCCCCTGAGAGTCTGGAGACTTGAGGCTGGAGACAATGAAATCACTGCATATTTTATTGTATTTCTGGTTAACATCTTAATAATAGTCTCTTTGGAAGTTTAAATTTTCTATACATGTTGAATAACATTCATACTTGTACAGATCAAGGCAAATGGAAAATGATGTGAAGAAGTATTGTTTGTCTTAAAGCATGATAATGCCTTTTTCTTAGTAACTTTGGATTCATTTACTTGTGTCTATAAATATTAACTTCAGCGTAGCTCTATGCAGAATATTCTTGTACCTAAAAAATAAAGTTAGAATTACTCACAGGATTAAAGTGAATAGTTTGCACCCTGGCATAACATATAACATAGCTCACTGGTTTTTTTTAATTCATATTTTCTGGTTTGTTACTCATCTCTTTTTTTAGCTCTCATTGGGAGATTAACTTCCTCTCACCATCTCTTAAATATTGGTCTTTGGAAAACTGAAGTATAGTTGATTTATAATATTATGTTAGTTTTAGATATACAACATAGTGATCCAATATTTTTATATATTGTATTGTACTCCATTTAAAGTTTTTTAAAATATTGGCTGCATTTCCTGTGCTGCATAATACATGCTTCAGTTCAGTCAGTCAGTCAGTTCAGTCGCTCAGTCATGTCCAACTCTTTGCGACTGTGGTGTTGGAGAAGACTCTTGAGAGTCCCTTGGACTGCAAGGAGATCCAACCAGTCCATCCTAAAGGAAATCAGTTCTGGGTGTTCATTGGAAGGACTGACGCGGAAGCTGAAACTCCAATACTTTGGCCACCTCATGTGAAGAGTTGACTCATTGGAAAAGACCCTGATGATGGGAGGGATTGGGGGCAGGAGGAGAAGGGGATGACAGAGGATGAGATGGCTGGATGGCATCACCGACTTGATGGGCATGAGTTTGAGTGGACTCCGGGAGTTGGTGATGGACAGGGAGGCCTTGGGTGCTGCGATTCATGGGGTCGCAAAGAGTCGGACACGACTGAAGCGACTTAGCAGCAGCAGCAGCAACAGTGTACTGGGATTCCTTTGTCTCTACATCCTTACCAACACTTCTCATTTGTGACCATTTTGATGATAGCCATTCTGACCAGTATAAGGTAATACCTCATTGTTTTTCTGATTTACATTTCTCTGATGATTGAGCATCTTTTCATGTGCTCGTTGGCCATCTGTACATCTTGTTTGGACAAATGTCCATTCAGGTTCTCTCCCCATTTTTAAATTAGGGTTTTTTTTGACATTGAGTTGTATCAACCACATAAGTCAGACTCCTGGGATGCATCCAGGCTTCTCTTTTCTCCTCACCACACATCAAAAAGTCACAATACCAATACCTATGTTTCTTTTACATGTTTCATATACATTATCTCCTGTCTATGTCTATAGCTCCCGCCTTAACTCAGGTACTCCTTACTCTCACATGATAACCCTTCAGGTAGTTTTGCTTCATAGTCCCCATTCTTATTCTTTTAAATAGTACTCTACACTTAGCAAAAAGTGTAACCATATATTTAACCACATATTTAGTCATATCATTCTAATTATTTAAAATGAAGTCCAACATCTGACATGTTAGGGAAACTTGTATGTGAGTCCCCTTTCCAATATTACTCTTTTGCTGTTCCCCCCTCACACCCTCAGGTACAGTCTGGCATGCCATATTCCTCCTACATCTTATTGAAGAGGGTTTAAGCATCTCATTTACCATGAAGCATGTCCCAACCACCTTTCAGAATCATCTAGCACCATTGTATACTGAGTATACTCCTATCACAGTTCCTTAAATGTTTATTTGCCTGGATAATTCTGTAGGGAGACTACAAGATCCTTGAAGATCAAGCTAATGTCTCACTAATGTTTGAATCTTCAGTGTCAAGGACAATGGCCACATACAGCAGACACTCAGTAAATATAAATTGAATGAGTGAATTATGAATGAATGACATTTAAATTATTGTGAATTGTATGAGTAATCATGGATATTAAGTATTCATGTATGAGTACTATGTAGAAATTAGAAACCATCTTGGCAGTATTTTATTTAATTCCCCAGTCTGGAGTAGTCAATTTCTTTTACCTTGTTAAGTTCTTCAACTAGTTTCCTAGCCATGCAAAGCTTCTAAACTTTTCTAATCACTCCTTCAGAGTTTTTAGGACAATTATTCCTTGAGCTTCTTTATTCTACCCATGCAAATGTATGTGCTATGAATCCTTGTTTAGGCAACCAAAAACTATAGGCATATTTCCTTCCGTGTCTTCTTAACAGAGAACCACATTGCTCATATGTTAACAATCTACTGGGCTGGCCCAAAAATTCATTTTATGGAAAAACTTGAATGAACATTTTAGCCAATTCAATACTTCTCTTCAGTAAAGAATTGGCTGTGTTCTTAAAACAAAGTTTTGGCTATTTCTCTCCAAAACTTTGCCCAATAAATAAATGTATATACAAATATACACACTCATATAGACACACATACAAACATTCACATATATATATATATATATATATATATATATATGTATATATATATATATGTAGGCTTGACACACATAAGAGACAATAAGAATTTTCAAGAAACCCTCTATTGTTTTATTATGTGACTATAAAGACAACGCCTCAGTCCAAGGCATCATTAATCAGAAGGCTCACTGAACTTTCGAGTGTATCTAAGGATGTGAATTAGACATTTGTTGCCCTTCTACCAGATGCCTCTTCAAGGTCAGCTCTACTCTGCTTTCTCTCCTTCCTTTCTCCTAACACCCTATATCACATTTCAGGTACAACCTGTAGAAGACTCAGCCTCTTAGCACAGTGCAGGAAGGTTGGTAGAAGTGTTCTTATCTATTAACACTAACTTAGAGTTATCTTAGGAGGAAAGGAGAAAGAAATGAATGCCAATTTCAAGTTAATTTCTCATTAAGAATGATGTTCTGCTTCCTCCCAGCTCCACTAAATCCATCTGGGTAAGCCTGAGATCCAGGAACACACCACCATCGAAGTACCTGGGGAGTGTAATTTACAACGTGACCCCGGGAGTTTGTTTGTTCTTACTACTTCATGACTTTCATGTGCATGAATCCATCTGGGTATTAAGTCATCACCTGCCAGCTTCTTTTCTCCTGAACATCCATCCCCAGAGTCCAGAGAAATGGAGACAAAGAGTTAAGCAATTTTTGTTCCCCTGCTAGAGATGGCATCTGTGTTTTGTATGTCCTAGTCCCCTCCCCCTCAGGGACACACAGGGGACAATCTGGGAGGACTCGGGCAGAGATGAGCATAAAGACTGTACTGCTGGTGCTCATAGTGAGCAGGGATCCAGTCCCTGCATCCGCCTGTGTGAAAAAAGCGGGGATAGCTCCTGCAGCTGCAGACCCCCTCATTCAGAAACAGCTGAGGGGAGCCAGAGCCTCAGTTTGGATCTTCAAAATCTCTCCTGGCCTCTGTGCTGTTTCCTGTACATGTAAACTTATCTCTGGGTTCAGACCAGTGCCACAGTGAGTAAAGGGCTTTTGGCTAAGTGTGATCATTTAGAGGAGCTGGGATCTGGAGAAAGGAAGGACTCCAGAAATCAGCACACTGGATGGGAAGTTCAGGGCCAGCTTACAGGCAGGCAGATTTCTGGGCTTGGGATTTGCAAAGCTGGGTCATAAGCTGCTCATCGAGAACGATCATGTCTATCATGAATTGTCAGGTAATAGGTGTATGCTTCTATGGAACATTTCAGGTTCTCCCTTTCTGTCACACTTGTCACTTAGGGTGGCCATGAGGTTGGTGGAATGGTAGCCAAAAAATTAAAGAAGAGTCAAAAGACTTGATTAAATTCCAGAATATACTCTGGATGTTATTCCTAAAGTAATGCATTTTATCCATCCTTTATCCATCCATCCATTCATCCATTCAACAAATGCACTGTACAAGTGCAGTGAGCCCAGAAGTAACATCTCCTTAGAACCAGGGAAGCAGCCCTGCAAGCAGGTAGTGTAGGGCAGGAGTAGGAATATAACAGAGATCCTTGCCCTGATCATAGATCATAAACAACTTCTATGAATGCTGACCAGATCAGTGATGGCACTCTGCTCATGCCCAGAATGGAAAAATCTAGATTCTCCTGCATCGTATCAGGAAGAAAAAACTTGGTGCCAATTTCATTTGCTAAAGCTTTAAACCTGGTGATCACAGAAGGAAATATACCTCCTTGAAGTTGCATTTGTACATCTCATTCCCTACCTTATTGGTGTATTTACTCCATGATCATTTATTGAGCAACTGCTGTGTGCAATGTACTCTGCACAAGCTTTAAAATAAGAGCGAATCAAATGATAAAGTATGAGCAAAATTTGAGAACTGAAGAAATAAGGACGCAAAATGAGAAGGTAACTATGGGCCCTTCTTAAAAATAAAGTGATAAGTCATCACGGAGAACAATTTATTCTGTGGCTGCCATCTTGACAGTATGAGTATAAACTTTGCAATCAGAGTTAAATAAAATTCTGAAGAAATGGAAATAATACATGACACCCTGTGTTCACTGATCTGATTTACACGAGCCTTTCTGCTTTACTGAGGATTAAAAGACGTGACGTGATGAATTTGCAAACGATTGTTGGCTGAGTCAGCACACAGTACACACCACAGACCCCGTCTTGCTGTTAATGGCTAATCCAGACCCGCATTTGCTTCTCAGCCCACAGGCACTGCAGCAGCTGTGATTAGCACAGGCACTGTAGCCAGGGCATGGCGGAAAATCAGACATGGGTCACAGAGTTCATTCTCCTGGGATTCCCGCTCAGCCCAAGCGTGCAGACGCTCCTCTTTGGGCTCTTCTCCCTGCTCTATGTCCTCACCCTGCTGGGGAACGGGGTCATCCTGGCGCTCATCTCACTGGACTCCAGACTGCACACCCCCATGTACTTCTTCCTCTCACACCTGGCCATCGTCGATATTTCATATGCATCAAACAATGTCCCGAAGATGCTGGTGAACCTGCTGAACAAGAGAAATACTATCTCCTTCGTCCCATGCATAACGCAGACCTTTTTATACATGGCTTTGGCACACACCGAGTGTCTCATCTTGGTGGTGATGTCCCATGATCGGTACGTGGCCATCTGCCACCCGCTACGTTACTCTGTCATCATGAGCTGGAGAGTGTGCACTGTCCAAGCTGTCACTTCCTGGGCATGTGGCTCCCTCCTGGCCCTGGTCCATGTGGGTCTCGTCCTAAGGCTGCCCTTCTGTGGGCCTCATGAAATCAACCACTTCTTCTGTGAAATCCTGTCTGTCCTCAAGCTGGCCTGTGCTGACACTAGGCTCAACCAAGTTGTCATCTTCTCGGCCTGTGTGTTTATCTTACTGGGGCCCCTCGGCCTGGTGCTGCTTTCCTACGCGCGCATCCTGGCCACCATCCTGAGGATCCAGTCAAGTGAGGGCCGCAGAAAGGCCTTCTCCACCTGCTCCTCCCACCTCTGCGTGGTCGGGCTCTTCTTTGGCAGTGCCATCGTCATGTACATGGCCCCCAAGTCCCGCCACCCTGAGGAGCAGCAGAAGATCCTTTCCCTGTTTTACAGTCTTTTCAACCCCATGCTGAACCCGCTGATCTACAGCCTGAGGAACAAAGAGGTCAAGGGTGCCCTGAGGAGAGTGCTGTGGAAGGACAGGCTAATGTGAGGGATGTCAGGGAGAGTCCTGAGGGTGGAAGGTTTGTTCTCTGTGAGACTTAGGAGAACAACAACGTACCTGTCTTCAAATCTTGTGTCTTAAATCTCTGCCATTAAGAATTTATATTGATCAGATGCTGTTCCTAACTCCTAAAGAATAAGGTCATGGAGAATACAGGCCATGAGAGAAGAATAGTGAGGTGGTAAATGCATGGCAGAGAGTCATCAATTCTCAGGGCCAGGTCCCAACACTAAGGTCTAGTTTCTTTTCTTTTGAGGTTTCGTTGTCTCAAATTTTGTCTTAAATTCCACTACAGTTTCCTTCTCCCTTATGAATATAAGCATATGCTAATAATGTCATAATAAATGCTGGTACAACAGCACACCTCTAACAAGACAGAATAAACACTGACCTTGGTTAAGCAGGATCCTATTGGGAAATGCAGTAAGAACTATAGAAAGAGCCAACTACTTGGTCTGGAACTTAAAATCTAAGGAGGACACCATATGTTCTGAAAAATCACCTGAATCTGAGCCTAATGAATTTATTTATGTGAAAACAAAAGCTTAATTTTGAGAATTTTTTGATATGGGAGACAAAAAATATGAAGATCTTTGTTTGCTTTCATTTAAGTTTGCACCATTTAATTAGAAAGAGTTTGTGTTTAGATTAACAGACTCTCATATAAATATGAAGATCTTTGTTTTATTTCATTTGATTTTGCACTGTTTTCCGCTTAGTTCTAAGAAAGCCCAGTTACTAACTCTTCTTCTCATTGACTATTCTGTTCATTAGTTCATTTGGGTAAATCATTTTGTCTCTGGCCATTATCTTAGTCTTCTTACCCCAGCAGTATCGGGAAATTGCCAGCCCCCGGAAATCCACATTTGCTCTAGTTCCCTCCCCACCCAAAAAGAATAATGTGAATAAAGAGATAAATATTAGCTCTAAATGTAACATTTAAAGCACTATGTAATTATTGTGTATCTTCTTTTAAAGGTGGGAAAAAACAGGTAATATTTTCATAAAAATGACTTTAAAAGTATAACTAGAAAATGTATGTTCTCTGAAACGTGAATGTGAGTGCTCAGTCATGTCCCAGTCTTTGCAACCCCATGGACTGTCACCCACCAGGCTCCTCTGTTCATGGGATTCTCCAGGCAAGAACACTGGAGTGGGTTGCCATGCCCTCCTCCAGGGGATCTTCCCAACCCAGAGATCGAACCCACGTCTCTTAAGTCTCCTGCATTGGCAGGTGGGCTCTTTACCACTGGTGCCACCTGGGAAGCCCCCAAATATATATACCTTATATTAAAATTAAAACCCCCAAAAAAGAGGAGGAAGAGGAAAATATAGGATAATTTGCCTCATACAAAACATAAACCATTGGTTTGAACTCAGAATTTTTCTACAAGGACTCATTAGAAAAATCAAGGGATTGTATTCACTCTTGTGTCAGTTCAAAAATACTTGAGAAAGAATTGACCAAAAAGATCAATCTTGTATGAAGGTAACTGGGGTAGATGAATTATGAAGAAATATCCTGTAACAGGTCTGAGGAGTGGCTCTGACTAAAAAAAAAAAAAAAAAAGCAACAAAACTATATTTTGTTAATAAATTGCATAAAATGCTTAAATAGATGAGAGATTACTATGAATTGTTTCAATATTTGTGTTATGAGATTTTAATAAACAAATTACATTTTGTCGTGACCCAGTATATATATTTTATTTTAACACTGGCCATAGTTTTGAAAAGGCTGAGAGCAAGAGGAAAAAAGGATACGTGTACTTGATACTTAGGATTCTTCTGACTGTTTCCCAATGTTATCCTACTCACCTTTCACCCTTATATGATATAAAGTAGATTTAAAATTTATTGGAGATTATTTGCTTTACAGTGTGGTCTTAGCGTGCAGCAAAGTGAACCAGATATACATGTGTATCCATATATCCCCTCTTTTTTGGATTTCCTTCCCAGCTAGGTCACCGCGGAGCCCTGAGTACAGTTCCCTGTGCTGTATAATAGGTTCTCATTAGTTATCTGTTTTATACACAGTATCATTACTGTATACACGTCTGTCTCAGTCTCCCAGTTCATCCCCCCACCTCATTCTCCTCTCAGTGTCCATCTATTTGTTCTTCAGAAAAATGGCACAGATGAACCTATTTGCAAAGCAGTGACCCAGGGAGAGATAGAGACACAGACGTGTAAAGAAGGTATTATTTTCCAAACTTTGGAGTGGTTTAGTAACTTTCTCTACACCTCACAACCAGTAATAGGACAGAGTTGGGAGTTTAATATCCTTGTACTGATTTCAAACCCACACTGCTTATTAGTTTTCTTCCTGAAACATCACCAATTTTACCTGAACCTGGCTTAGGCTTGGCATCTTCATGATGGCAGCGTGGCAAAGAAATATACTATAAAAAGAGTAGAATGGAAATCTAAGTGATCACACAGTAAGGTTACATGCTGGTAAAACTCATGATTTAAAACTGACATTGTTTTGGGGAGAGTCTCATTCAAATGAGGTTGAAGAACAGTGCATAGGAGCCTGGTTTTCATTGTTGTTGTTCAGTCGCCAAGTTGTGTCTGACACTTAACGACCCCATAGACTGCAGTACGCCAGGCTTCCCTGTCCCTCATCATCTCTCAGAGTTTGCCCAGGTTCATGTCCATTGAGTCGATAATGCCATCCATCCATCTCATCCTCTTTCACCCTCTTCTCCTGCCTTCAATTTTTCCCAGCATGGGATCTTTTCCAATGAGTTGGCTATTTGCATCAGGCGACCAAATTATTGGAGCTTCAGCTTCAGCATCAGATAAAGGGTATTCAGAGTTGATTTCCTTAAAGATTTACTGGTTTGATTGCCTTGCTGTCCAACGGACTCTCAAGAGTCTTCTCCAGCACCACAATTCCAAAGCATCAATTCTTCAGTGCTCTGCCTTCTTTATGGTCCAGCTCTCACATCCATACATGACTACTGGAAAGACCATAGCCTTGAGTATATGGATCATTGTCAGCAAAGTGATGTCTTTCCTTTTTAACTGCTAGAAGATGATGAAACTGTAAGAATTCTACATAAACTGTATACTCTGTATGTAGTGACATTTGCAGAAGGATTCATGAGATATCATCTAGGATAGGAAATACATACAAAAATCATCTCTCTGTAGTCTGTAGCTTTGTTATATTCATTTCCCTACCCACAACTAAGACTTCTCACCAGTTGAATAGCTAGAATAACTCTACTAGGAAGTTTCAAGTTCTACATGTGGAAATATAAATTCAGTGCTGTGGTAACTTGTTCACTGGTTGACATTTCAGCATTTTTAATGGCTTCCTCCTTGGATAGCTTTCTCTGTCCTTAAGATTGCCTGCCAAGAAGTGTAGTGTGGTTTGAAGAATAAACAGACAAGCAAATAAACAAATGAACAGATAATTTTTTTAAATACTAATCAGAGTTTAGGCTGGAAAAAAGAAACAGAAGAGCGAGTTTCAAATGTCCCATAGAATATCCTTTAAGAGGTAAAAGTGGTATTTTATTGCTTCCCTGGTAGCTCAGCTGGTAAAGAATTTGCCTGCAATGCAGGAAACCCTAGTTTGGTCTCTAGGTTGGGAAGATCCTCTGGAGGAAGGCATGGCAAACCACTGCAGTATTCTTGCCTTGAGAATCCCCATGGTCAGAGGAACCTGGCAGGCTACAGTCCATGGGGTCGCAAAGAGTCAGACACAATTGAGCATCTAAGCACAGAGGGAAAGCCTAGAATCATTAAGTAGGTGTATAAGGAGATGGAATAAAAATCCATATGAGAAAATATTTTCTAGAATTACAAGTTACCCAACAATGATATCTTGTTAATTGGTGTGCAGTCTTCCTATAAATATACAAGCAGAGGCTGAGTGAATATACATGGATTGAATGGGTATTTGGAATATATTCTCTCCAATGCCTCTTTAATCTTAAAATTTTTATTATTTCACAGTAAGCTTTTTAATTTTATTTTTTACTGTGGGAGAGGTCAGATTAACTTTAAACAACCATTAGGGACTTTTAAATGGTAACTTGGAATTTTTCTATGTCCAAGTTCAAACTACCTCATTCTTTCAATTAGTGAACAAATTCATCAAAAGAAAATATTGAAGTAGGAGAGAATTGTTATATAAGCTCCATACTTATGGTTCTCTTACTTTAATTTTCATACTGCCACTGTACTGCCACATTTCTGAATATAGGTGGATTCACATTTTAAAATACTATCTCGAACTTCAATCACAGTAGCTCAAAGACTTTCGCTTCAAACCCAGAGCAGCAACAGATAAAGTATGAAAAGAGAAAATTAAGAAGACAAAATCAGCCTGCAAGGCAAGATAAACATCTGTGTGGACCAGAAAGAAAGCATAAATGACCTGTAAGTGGTGCTGACACCATGGGTGTGCTGGCTGAGTCTGAAAGCTGTCAGGAGAGGCAATATCTTTTCTCTTAGAAACAATAGATACTGAAGTACTCCATGTGATAATGAGGAACTGGGATTAGGCTTCTTCCTTGAAAATAAGGTATGAGGAGGGCATGGAGGGACTCCCTTTGTTTGTGAATGGAGCTCAAAAATCTTTTATTCCAAAAACTGCTTCACAATACAGCCTTAGGAAAATTGCAGGGTAAGAATGTCAGAAACTCCAGGCATAACATTTCAGCCTGACATGGAATCCAGCCACCCACTCTGTCTGTGCTGGATCTCTGATATACTGAATATCACCTAGGGAAATAATCCTAAACCATTAATGTAGGATCTAAGTCTGGATACGATGGCCCATAAGTTAAGCTAAAACAGTCTGTAATCTTCTAGATGAGAGAGAGAGAGAGAGAGGAAGGAATGGAGGAAGAAAAGGAAGGAGGGAAGAAGAGAGAAAGGAAAAAAGAAAGGAAGGGAGGAAGGGAGAAAGGAAGAAGCTGGTCTGAAGAATAAGCTTTGAATCTATTTTCTTGACTTGAGGAAATCAGTGCCAAGAAAAGCAGCCAAAAACATCAACTGTAATACAAACTCACTTTTGATGATATTCATTTTGTGACATAAGGAATGATCAATTTGACAAACACCTTATATTTGTATGTTTCAAATGCATAAATAGACTTTTTTTTTTTTTATAAATAGACTTTTTAAAGTCATGACAACTGTTTTAAATGACCAGGGAATTAAAAAGATTAGAAAATGACAAGTAGATTTCAAAACGAACCAATTAAAAATCTTAGAAACAAAACTCTCATCCCTGAAATAGAACCAAAAAAAATCAACAAACAGGATGAATTCTAGACTGAGCACATTAGAAGAATTTGTGAAATAGAGGATGTGAAGTGAAAGTATTAGATACTCAGTCGTGTCCGACTCTTTGTAACCCCGTGGACTGTAGCCCACCAGGCTCCTCTGTCCATGGAGTTCTCCAGGCAAGAATACTGGAGTTGGTAACCATTCCCTTCTGTAGGAGATCTTCCCAACCCAGGGACTGAACCTGGGTCTCCTGCATTGCAGGCAGATTCTTTACCTTCTGAGCCACCAGGGAAGTCCAAAATAGACGGTACTAGTGAACAATTTACTAAAAAATGCAGCATATTATTTTTTAAGAAAATTGAATAAAAATCACATACAAGATAGACTGAAATGCAATATTCATTTATCTTATAGGAATTCCAGAAGAAAGGACAAAATGGGGCAGAACAGTAGTTGAATATATCACTCTTGATATTTTTTTTTCTTATTGATGAATGTGTGGTTTCTCAAATCAAGAGAGTACTCTGAGTATCAAACAATGGTGAAGAAAAATAAATCCATGTTTAGACATATTATACATAATTAATGCTCAGAACATTAAGGAAAAGGAGAAAACTTACAAAAGTTTCAGAGGGAAAAATAGCTACAAAAGAATAACATTTAAAGTAATAGCAGACTTCTCAGCAAAGCAGATGGCAGAAGAGAATTTTCAAAATGATGAGGGAAATGTCAAATTGTGTGTCGAATGAAACTTGAACAATTGAGTAATGATTTTGATGTCCTTTATTTAAGGGAAAACAACCCATGGATTGGAGGAATACAGTGCCTCATAAGCAGTGAAGCACTGTTCCCAAGGGATTTTGGACAGGAGCAAATTTTATAAAGTGTTAGAAGAGGTCATATAGGAATAGGACTTGATTGGCCAGAAGGCTGGGGATTTATTTATAAAGCTGGCAGGTCCTATTTCCTAGGGTGAGGTAAGCCAGCTAAAGCTCAGTTGTAGGACTGTGATTAACGTATGTTAGGTCTCCTTGACAAGTGCTTCCCATAAGTACAGGCTGAATTAGGTTTATTTTGTGGTGTGTATCAGGCCACTGGGGTAGCCTACATTCTGTGGGTCTTGATACACAAATCAACTTTATCACAGAGTGTGGTAGTGAGGGGGCTTCCCTGGGGGCTCAGACAGTGAAGAATCCACCTGTAATGCAGGAGACCTGGGTTTGATCTCTGGGTCAGGAAGATCCCCCTGGAGAAGGGAATGGAAACCCACTCCAGAATTCTTGCTTGGGAAATCCCATAGACAGAGGAGCCTGGTGGGCTACAGTCCATGGGGTTGTAAAGAGTCAGACACGACTGAGTGACTAACACTTCACTTTCATAGTAGTGAGGAGGTCCAATGGGATGAACCTCATCAAAGAGGCAGAATAAGAACAGTTTTGAGGAATTCTATTTTCTTTTGAAGGCATTAATTCATGGGGGAGGATTTTGCCTTTCATTAGAGGATTGATTTTGTTGACCATGAGAGCAATGATAATGACAGCATCCAGCTCTCATCTTGAATGGATAACCACCCAGTTAATGTCATCAAAAACCTTCAAGGAAAATGAGCCCGAAGAAAGTGAAATTTATGATCCTGAAATAAAATATGTTGTTCTCATTAACCTGTTAGATATGCAACAAAATCTGTCAGTGTAGCCTATGAATCTACAGAAAATATAGTCAGTGGAAATCAGGTGTTGAAATGAGGATTTCTGAAGAATAAAAAAGAAGGCAAAAACTGAAAGAAAAAGGGAAGAGAATAAAAAAATATGAAAGGGGCTCTTGCCCTTGGCTTAACTTTGAATCACCTAAGGGCTCTGGAAAACCTGTGGGCACTCACAGACTAAATAAATCAGTCTCTGGTGATGGGTCCTAAGTGTCAATATTTTTTAAGGTTCCCCAGGTACAAGATTTGAGAACCATGACTTTAATGAAAATATATATCACCTTAAAATCAGTATAAAAATGGCAAAAATCAAATGTGTTTAAAAAAAAATCTTTTAGATTTTCAAAAAATCAACATCACTAGGACTCATTATTTTACCACAATACATTTAAAATTAACAAAGAGATAATACAAATATTTGGAAACCAAAAATATACTTCTGCATAATTTATGTTTTATTGACAATGTTAATGGTAAAATTTCTGGCTAACAAACAAGATGTATAGCTAAAATGGTATTATAAAATGCAAATTATTTTTTAAAACCACACTTAATGATCAACTCAGGAATATACAATGACCAAGAATTAAAATAAAGAGAGGGTATAATTTATTTAAGAGCAGACTTTATTTATAAAGTAAGGAATTATAAAGATCATTAAAATAAAAGCCTAGTTCTTTTTACAAATGCCACTAAAATAGATAAGACTAATGACAAAATAGGGAAAAGTTCTATATGTACAATAATAGTAATAAAATATAATATGACCCCAAATAAAAATTTTTAAAATGATAATATAGGGAGCAGCTTCTTTCCAATATGTGAGGGTATAATTTAGACTCTTGTCACCAATAAGCCTTTAACTGAACAGGTTTGATGAGGAAAATCTTATTTTTCTACCTACAGACCTACTGCAGGTCATCACTCTCAGGGTAAAAGATAATTGGCCTATTATTTCCTTAATTTGTTTCTGTGCACACTAAAACAGCTCTAATTTAGGAAATTATCTTCTACCTACTTTATTATTTGAATATAGGAATGGTGTTATTGTTCAGTCGTGTCTGACTGTTTGCCACCCCATGGAGTGTAGCTTGCCGTCTCTTCTGTCCATGGGATTTTCTAGGCATGAATACTAAAGCAGGTTGCTATTTCCTACTCCAGGGTATCTTTCTGACCCAGGGATTGAACCCAAGTCTCCTGCATTGCAGGCGGATTCTTTACCACTGTGCCAGCTGGGTAGGCCATAGTGACTTGAGGTCAATTAATTTCCATTTCAGAAAGAAGAGAAAATGATAATAGTTACAGACCTAGGGGAACCTTGATCTTTCTTCCTATAACCCGCTGGGCTCAGAATCTCTGGAAACTAAAGAACAGGATTTAACAAGTCCCACTGGGATACCTTATCCTCTTTCTGACTCCTCGACATATTCTCTATAGCTTCTGTAGGTCCTGTTACCTGGTCTCACTGTATGAATTGCATTCCTTGTGGTGATGATGGAAAAAATATACGGGATACGTGTTCCGGTCAGGCGTGATATAACTCAAACAGTACTAGAGAGGATGCAAATAATATATGGGTCTCATGTGCCCTAAATACTACTTAATATATTTGGTGGGTTAAAGAAGGGGGAAATGAGTTCTTGAAACCAGAAATAAGTATAGCCTTTGAGAGCCCCCTTTCCCTCGAAGAAACAGGTGGTGGTGTGCAGTGGATCTTTATCCCTCCTCTACATCAAACTCTCAGAAGTGTATTTAAGGATAGCTGAGCTAGAAGAAAATAAAATCATCTCTTTTGAAAGATATCTTGTTGCCGCTATGGAGACAGTTTCTTTTCTCAGATAATCCTTGGAAGAAAAGAATTTCAACACTGATTTACAGATGCTATTTGTTATACTTTATGGGTGTACTTTCACTTTACCCAATTCATGTTCATCTTGTCTTCTCATATTAAGGTGTGAATTTGAAGTAAGTTTGTTATATTATCTAATCTTTGTTCACTATATAATTTCATATAGATTGTAATGAAAAATCACAGTGTTAAATGTAGTTGTTATTATCTGCTAATAGCAAATTTCTTCTATTTATGGATAGTTGACTCATTGGAAAAGACCCTGATGCTGGGAGGGATTGAGGGCAGGAGGAGAAGGGGAAGACAGAGGATGACATGGCTGGATGGCATCACCGACTCGATGGACATGAGTTTGAGTAAACTCCGGGAGTTGGTGATGGACAGGGAGGCCTGGCGTGCTGCGATTCATGGGGTCGCAAAGAGTCGGACATGACTGAGCAACTGAACTGAACTGAACTGAATAGGAAAATTTAAAAATTATCATCTCTTTTAGAAACAACTAATATAGGTTATTACTTTGATGCATTTAGTGTTGAATTTCTTATTTAAACTGTAAGATAAATAGCTATTTGAGAGATTTCCTTATAAACCTTTCTATCACCTCATGAAATTAAGTAGTGTCTTCATGAAATAATGGGCTAAATTGACTACAAAATGAGTTTGTTACAGAGGAGTGTCCAGAAGCTTTTATTTTTAGCATGAACTTTCTTTTGTTGAGTCATTAAACATGAGAATTTTCATCTTTGTCCGTTCTTTTAACAGTCTTATCATTCCGAGCAGGTTGTATACACCAGCAGACAAGGACTATCTTGTATATACTTAGCTGAAACATGTAGCAAGACATAGGATGTGTTTAGTAAATATCTGTGGATTTTATGTTTTGTGTTTTAACTACTTGCAGATAGGAGGAAGATGAGGTGCCACTCAGTTCTTCTACTTTAGTTTCTTATGTGCTTTAGTATGTGACATTTTACAAACATCATTGCTAATTTAAGTGGCCCCAAGTATTGCAAGCAAGTTGAAGTGAAAATGGTTAACACTTTTCTACACATTGAAAGCCAGTGAATCCTATAGTTGGAAAAGACCTCAGCATAACACAAGGAATCCCATCTTGAATAGATGATTAATCAATCTTTGATTTAAAGTATTCACTGAC
Source organism: Cervus elaphus (assembly GCF_910594005.1). Taxonomy (NCBI): domain Eukaryota; kingdom Metazoa; phylum Chordata; class Mammalia; order Artiodactyla; family Cervidae; genus Cervus; species Cervus elaphus. The sequence goes on from NC_057832.1 coordinate 112,747,237, forward strand.
ATGAAGTTCAGCCCTAGTATAACAACCAGTTTTCAAGGAGGTGATTCTAATTGTTATAAAGTTACTTCTTAATAAGACAAAGTCATCATCTCCCAGTAATTTCTACTATGAATTTTGATTCTCCCTTTGAAGCAGGGTGAAAGTTTATCAACTTTTGTTTATGAAGCCTTTCAAACATTAACTTATCAGAAAATTTTAATGGGGATTTATAGAGAAGAACTGAATTAGGAATTTTTTTAGATTCATATTTTAGTGAAATTTGGATGGATTCTGGACTGACAAAGTCTGTAGAGTCAGACAAGCAAGAAAACAGACAGTGGTTTAAAAGTTACACTGGTTCAAACCTACTCTATTGTGAAATGATTTTTAAAAATTTGATAAGCCACAACAAACTAAAGATTCCGGATAAATAATAACTTTTACATTAGAGTTAAGAAGGTATAAATATATATAAAAGATTCTGTGACGATGGCTCTACAGTTAGGGCTTTAGCTCTAGTCTTGGATATAGACCAATATTTTTTAAATCCTAGGTTACAACCCATCATGAAATCATTCAACCAGCAATTTTACTAATGAAATAGAATGGAATAATATAGAAAAGAAAATACCAAGTACACTGCACATAGTGGAGATTCAAAATGTATATATGTCTGTATATATATACATATATATATTTATGCATATATGTTCCCAGCAGATGTTTTACTGTAGGATATGGTGAAAATATTGGGAAAAACTCAAGTATAGATAAATATAGATATATGTATGTGTATATATATAAACACATGCATATGTATAAACATGAATGTGGTGTATATGTCTGTGTATATATGTGTATGTGTGTAAACATACTTAAAGATATAGAATATAAATATATAGAATATAAGAGGGGCAACAGGGGTAATGTAAGGATCATGAGACAATGTGATCAGAATACCCATTGTGGGTACAAAAATCGAAAGACAAAGATCTCTACTTTAAATCTAACTGAAGTTGTAACAAACTGCTCACCATGCTCTCAAATTAATTGTGTTATGCTATCAGTAAAGATCACAAGCCCACAAGTAAGTCACTTATGAAAGGCACAAATTTGTGAGACAACCTGATAGACGAATCACTGACATGTTCCTCGTTCTTCTTCCTTCCTTCATGTATAGCTGTGAAGACAGTAGTGCAAATTTACACACATGTATATATGTACACAGCAGCACACACGGGGAAACCTCTGATATAATCAGCACAGACTGAGAAAAACTCCACTGCGATGAAGGCAACCTAAGCATTAATGTATTTTGAGCTGTGACAAAAGTTGGTTTGGGAATAAAGATTTATTGACTACTATAACAGAATACTAGGACTTCCAAATACTAGCATTTAGCATACCACGGTGAAAATGTTTCCTTCTGTCTCATGTGGCATGCATAGTTTTCATTTATTAAATGACTAATAGGGCAAAAATATCATTGAAGATGTTTTATTAGGGAATAAACAGCGACGGACAAAGATTCAGCATGTTAAAACTCTCCCCTTGGACATTCCGATTTGGCAAGGTTCATTGTCTCTTTCACAGGGAAATGGAGAGAAATCAGACATCTGTCACTGAATTCATCCTACTGGGGTTTCCCCTTGACACAAAGACTCAGATGCTCCTCTTTGGGCTCTTCTCCCTGTTCTATGTCCTCACCCTGCTGGGGAACGGGGTCATCCTGGGGCTCATCTCACTGGACTCCAGACTGCACACCCCCATGTACTTCTTCCTCTCACACCTGGCCATCGTTGACATGGCCTATGCCTGCAGCATGGTGCCCCAGATGCTGGTCAACCTCCTGAGTCCAGCCAAGCCCGTCTCCTTTGCTGGCTGCATCACACAGACCTTTCTCTTCTTGAGTTTTGCCCACACCGAGTGTCTTCTCCTGGTGGTGATGTCCTATGATCGGTATGTGGCCATCTGCCACCCCCTCCGATATTCAGTCATCATGAGCTGGAGAGTCTGCATCACCCTGGCAGTGACTTCTTGGGTTTTTGGAGTCCTCCTAGCCCTAGTCCACCTGCTGTTACTCCTACCATTACCCTTTTGTGGGCCCCAGCAAGTTAATCACTTTTTCTGTGAGATCATAGCTGTTCTCAAGCTGGCCTGTGCAGATACCCACATTAATGAGACCATGGTTTTGGCTGGGGCAGTGTCTGTGCTGGTGGGACCATTCTCCTCAATTGTGGTATCTTATATTCATATTCTATGTGCCATCCTAAAGATCCGGTCAGGAGAAGGGCGCCAGAAAGCCTTCTCTACTTGCTCATCCCACCTCTGTGTGTTTGGGCTCTTTTATGGCATAGCCATTATCATGTATGTTGGGCCCCGACATGGGGACTCTAAGGAAGGGAAAAAGTACCTTTTGCTGTTTCATAGCCTTTTCAATCCCATGCTCAACCCGCTGATCTATAGTCTGAGGAATAGAGAGGTCAAAGCTGCTCTGAAGAGAATGCTTCACAAAGAGAGAAGTTGACGAAAAACTTAAAGAATAATAAAAAGACTGAGTTTAAATTCCCCTAAGAAGTCATCTCATCCAATAACTACACAGATATCAAAACATGCTTTAGGGCATTTTCTTCATCTTCTTCAAATGTTCCTAAGACTGTCATCCAAGAAAGCCCAGTCTACATTTCTGGCTCTGGTAGTGAAGCTAGTGCTGCACAAGAAAATGAAAATAGTTTCCACATAACTGCACAGTGTATATACTTTTAATGTGGTTATGTGAAATATCCTGAATAAGAGGAAATAAGTGTGTATATTTTTTGTTCTGTAATTGGAACTTACAGACAAAATATTATGGAATAAAGCAAGGTATTTGTAGAATATTTAAGATAAAGGAGTTGGGAGAGATTAATAACATAGTAGTTAAACATTTTAAGTTCAGCAACTATTGTCTCTTTCAAAAATTGGTTTACACTTGAAATATTTCTTTATATTCCCATGATAGTGATGTTTTCTAAGGCATAACCAACTTAAATGAAGAAGAGCATGAACCATGGCTTCAGGGGAAAGAGAATTAAGAATATAATTGTGATGCAATTAACAGCAACAGGAAAACACCAAATGATGTTGTGCTAATAAATATATAGACATACCAGAGCTTTCTCAGTTAGTTTTTTCTCTACTTGTGGAGTGTGGGTGGCAATCCATGGATTGTGGAAGTGAGAGAAGAGAGCAGAATGGAAGTAACAAAGTCCTTGAAAGAACTCTGTTTTTTCCTCATTGTCTTGGTCATGGGAAATGACCAAATGACCTTGTCTCTTATGGGAAATGATCAAAATTTGGAGAAAACACCCTAGCAAATAAGAACATATTGTAATTGTGAAGATTAGTTGACTAGGGATACTGGAGCTATAACTTATCAGAAATCATTTGATTTTAAGTTGATATTTGAGTAAGTTAAATAGCCATTTTAATCAAGCATAAAATTCTAACAATTATGAAGTGATAGAAAATAGTTAAGAAGTAATGGAAAAGGATATATAGAGAGGCTTTTTGTTTGTTTGTTTTTCACCTCTTTCCTCAAATTACATACTTAATTAAACCTTCTAAATATTTAAACTGTATATAAAGGAATTATTCAAATTTTAAAATAAGATTTTTTGTGAAAAATGTTTTTGAAGATGAAAACATGTTAACTTCTCTCTTATAAAACAGCCCTTTTTAAGGATATCTGTTATGAAGGCATTTTATCCACGGCCAAAAAAAGGTTTAAAAATACGCATGTTTTGAGTTCAGCTAGAGCTTGGTTTTTACAAAGGTCTTTCAGTTGCTAAGTGTGCAACTTACCTAAATTCTTTGAAGTTTAGTTTTAATATGTGCAAAAAGTTCACTGATACTAAGCTCACGGGTGTGTTGTGAAGAGAAAATACTATATGCAAAACGCTTATCAGAATCCATGACACATAGTAAGAGCTGAACAAATGCTATCAATATCATCTACAGCATAAGCTTAGCATATCTTTAAAGAATAAGACCTATAATCTATAAATAAGACAGTAGCAAATTAGATTTCCCACTGTACTAGAAAGAAGCATAAATTATAAAATTTAGCCTTTTACCTGATGCAAAATAATTTATGAAGTCAATGACTCATAATGTCTTTACTTTGCAATCTTAATTCTCTAAAGAGGTAATGAATAGTTAAAAATACAGGAATAAATACAAGTCAAAATTGTTAAAATTCATTTTCACGTGTGTGTATACTCACACACACATTTGTGCTGTTAGGTCTGGAAATGAAACCATGAAAAGAATACATTCTCTACTATGACTTTATTCATTATCTAGTGGGGATAACAACTGATATATAAATGAAATTAACCTTACCACACACTAAATAAGTTACTGAGCTCTGCAGAGGGTAGAGCTAATGTAGCTCAGGAAAGTATAACTTTCTTAGGGTGAGAGTGGCTAAGAAAGACTTCCAGGAGAAGATTATCTTAAAGAAGGAGTGAGAGTTAACCAGAAGCATGAGGTGGCATGGCAGAAACATGTATTCTGTCTAATGAGTGGAAGGAGCAAAAGCCCAAAGGGAGTAAGCGACATGTATGGGGTGGGGGAAACTCCAAAGGTCAGGGTTTTTTGACAGAAAAACACAAAGCAAGGATTAATGAGGAGCAAGGTTGGAGACAAAGCAGCAGGGAAACACTCATATTCCAAGCTATTGATCCAGAAATATGTCCTGTGTGAAATGTGAAGCCATTAAAGGGTTGTAAGTATGAAAATATCAAGTAGACAGACCTTAATTTAGGCTGATTCTAGGGCTGTATGAAGCAAGGATTTGAGGTATCCAAACTGGTACCAGAGAAATCAGCTTAAAAGCTGATTAGTCCAGGCAAGAAATGCTGGCTAGAGGATGGCCTGGAGAAATACACACAGGTTAGAGTGGTAGTGATGGACCTGAGAGATAAGAAGGGAAGATGTAGTTGTTGTTTAGTTGCTCAGTCGTGTCCAACTCTCTGCAACCACGTGAACTGCAGCACAACAGGCTTCCCTGTCCTTCACTATCTCCTGGAGTTTGCTCAAACTCATGTCCGTTGAATTGATGATGCCATCCAACCGTCTCATGCTCTGTCACTTCCTTCTCATGCCTTCAATCTTTCCCAGTATAAGGGTCTTTTCCATTGAGTCAGCTCTTCACATCAGATGGCCAAACTATGAGAGCTTCAGTTTCAGCATCAGTCCTTCCAATGAATATTCAGGGTTGATTTCCTTTGGATTGATTGGTTTGATCTCCTTGCTGTCCAAGAGACTCTCAAGAGTCTTCTCCAGCACCATAATTCAAAAGCAATAATTCTTAGGCACTCAGCTTTTTTTACGGTCCAACTCTCATATCCAGACATGACTACTGGAAAAACCATAGCTTTGACTAGATGGACCTTTGACTGCAAAGAAGACCTTTCTCCTCTTTTTAATATGCTGTCTAGGTTGGTCATAGCTCTTCTTCCAAGGAGCAAATGTCTTTTAATTTCATGGCTGCTATGATTTTAGAGCCAAAGAAAATAAAGTCTCTCACTGTTCCCATTGTTTCCCCATGTATTGGCCTTGAAGTGATAGGACCGGATGCCATGATCTTAGTTTTCTGAATGTTGAGTTTTAAGCCAGTGTTTTTACTCCCTTCTTTCACTTTCATCAAGAGCTCTTAAGTTCCTCTTCGCTTTCTGCCATAAGGGTGGTGTCATCTGCATATCTGAGGTTATTGATATTTCTCCCTGCAATCTTGATTCCAGTTTGTGCTTCATCTAGTCCAGCATTTTGCATGATGTACTCTGCATATAAGTTAAATAAGCAAGGTGACAAAATACAGCCTTGACATACTCCTTTCCCAATTTGGAACCAGTCCGTTGTTCCATGTCTGCTTCTTGACTAGATTTCTCAGGAGGCAGGTAGAATTATTTAAGTCCTTGCCAGAGGCAGCAAGGGTCCAGGAAAGCTGTCTTACTGCTCCTGGATCCAGACACAACAGTTCTTGAGCGCTTATCTCTCCTTGCTCAACCTTATGTTATGTTTTTATGCAGTTGCTTTGCACATTGTTCTCCAGCCAGAGATACTAATGGGAAATGTTAGGGAAATACTCATATATTTTGATATTTATTATCATTGTATCCAACAGCCCCCTGTCTGTGATTTCAAGCCAGAACAGGAAACCCAGGATATACATGCATCTGACCAACAATGTTTTCTTACCTGTCTTCCTTTCCCTTCTGTTTCAATGGGACCAGAAGAACAGAGTTTTTGCCTCTCCAAAAACAGAGAATACCCTTACATCTTAGGCTGGATTCTCTCTGCCACTAGATTTTTGCAACTTTAGTGACTCCATTATCCTGGGTTCCCCCCAAATAAAAGCTTATGTATGTAAGAAAGTGTTAGTCGCTCAATCATTTCCCACTCTGTGACCCCATGAACTGTAGCCCACCAGGCTCCTCTGTCCATGGAATTCTCCAGGCAAGAATACTGCAGTGGATAGCCATCCCCTTCTCCATGAGATCTTCCCGACCCAGGGATCAAACCCAGGTCTCCCACATTGCAGACAGATTCCTTACTGTCTGAGCAACCAGGGAAGCACCAACATTGAAAGATAAACTAGGAAAAGGAGGAGTGAGACAAAAGAGTAGGGAGAGGAGGTTCAAGGGTGCTTTACCGATTGATGCCGGCATTACTTCTCAGTTTTAGAAACAACTTAGTTGTCCTACCTCATGGGATTGTCTTGTGAGAAGCCTTATGAAATTTGTGTCTTAGAACAGTCCATCCAAGAATAGATAAGTGAATAACTTAATTGCTTGATTCTCTCATTCATAAATGTGTGTTTCACTCCATGGGGTATTAATTATCCTACCTTATAGGTTATATGCACATCATGACCACCAAGGAGTCCAGTGTGACTTTCTCCAGGGGTAAAGGAAAACCTTGGCCCAGGAAGCAAGAGGCACGCAAAGTTACATGAGGTGAGGTGCTGTTGTGTTTTACTCAGTGAAACCAACCGTGTTAGACCAGTTAGTCACATGGAGGGCTGAGATGGGATAAGTGGATGAAGATTCCAGAGAGCTCAGACTGACAGATGTGAGGAAGTGAAAGAGTGGTGTCTGCCACATCGGTTAAGTCCCAGGGAACTAAATCTTGATTTATCCATGAAACACAATGAATTTAGACAGAGTCTACTATGTTTTCTGACTTTTATATTGGTATGGACTTTTTTTTGACTACTTTTATGACTGCTATATTGGTGTGGACTCAAAACCTTTATTCTAGCTGTCAGAATAAGAATATGGAATGATTGAGAATGTGACTGAGGCTTGTCTGTTATAGTTTGTATGGAATGTACTTGTGTGTTTAAATATAAAGTTACAATGAAGTATAAAAACTATACTGATGAATTCATCAATTTAGAGCTTTTTGGAGGAAGTTGTGCTCATTTTTCTGAATCATTAGTGAAAACACAGCGTCACAATTATCTAACAGAAAAGAAGTTTGGTAAAACTACATGATAATGTATTCACAATTGTAAGAAAAAGAAAGAAAGAAAAAAGAAGGGAGGTAAGAAAACTTTCTTATAAAACAAACTGCCTTTCAGTTAAATTTCAGTATTCATTGTCAAGCTTTCGTTTTTTAACTGTATCTCTTTCAAGTAATTAAAACTTTTTAACAACTAAGTTAAAGCTGTTTAACAACTAAGTTTTTGAAGTGTTTCAAGAGTTTGAAGTAGAAAAACAAAAGCTTGAATAGAACACAAAATTTAAGCAGCTCTTTAAACATCTTCAGAACACTTTAAAATTAATTTTCCAAATTATCATCATTCATATGAAAAATATAAATAATAAATGTTAAATTTAAAAAGAGATACAATTATCTGTAATTAATATTGATGTTCAATTTTATTCTCTTTTTATGGGAAAGCCTTAAGAAAATAGGTAATACTATTGTGTGTTCATAGGAGCCTGAAGCCTTATATCTTTCTTCAGGGAAATTTGATACAAAGAGATGAATGCTGTTAGTTTCAATCCAATAATTTCAATTTAAATAATTCATCTGAGGACATAATTATGTGAGCAAAGATGCCTTGTTGTAGCAGTACTTCTAGTAGCTAAAAGATTGGAAACATCCAAGGTTTCTACTATTAGGAGATAGATAAAATATGTACTTGTATGGAACATGCATTCAAAAGAATATATTCTTAAAAATCAACCTTTATCATATATGTATTGACTTGTAATATTTTTAATAAATTCATATTAAATGAAAAAAGATTCCTAATGCCATTCATATAATATGCAGTTTTGAGAGTAAATTCACGTAAAGAAAATATTTTCTTAATCTGAATTTTTAAGTCCAAGTATGATGAGCATATATTAACTATATAACGAGGAAATAGAAAGTTTTTGAAAGTATAGTTTTAAAAATAGAAAATCTATAATATGAAACAGTTAAATTAAGGTTTATAAACAATCTGATCATGTAGAGACAAGAAAAATTATGGACTGGAAAAATTGGGGAATACAAGAATCTGATGGGTAAGTAAAAGAAGCTGGAAAATGGAAATGGTGAAAATACCATGAAACAACACTTAAGTGGAGAAATTGGAATAGAAAATGTAGAATTGGCAATTCTCAGAAATAATATTCAAAATTTGTTTTATTCCTATTTTATCTTTTTCTTCATTAGTATATGTTAGAATTTTTACCATATTCCCATATGTCTTTCAGACTCAGCTCCAGTTTTCATTACTTTTAATGCTATTGCTTGTTAGTTTCTTATTAATCTTCATGTAAGTTCATTGGTCGGAGAAGGCAATGGCATCCCACTCCAGTACTCTTGCCTGGAAAATGCCATGGATGGAGGAGCCTGATAGGCTGTAGTCCATGGGGTCGCTAAGAGTCGGACACGACTGAGCGACTTCACTTTCATTTTTCACTTTCATGCATTAGAGAAGGAAATGGCAACCTACGCCAGTGCTCTTGCCTGGAGAATCCCAGGGACGGGGGGGCCTGGTGGGCTGCCGTCTATGGGGTTGCACAGAGTTGGACACGACTGAAGTGACTTAGCAGCAGCAGCAGCAGCAGCAAGTTCATTGGTCCTGCTTGCTGTTGGGGGCAGTCATCTGTTAAATCTATCTAATGATTTCTTACTTTAAGATAATACATATTGCTGTTTCAGAATAGATAACGGATTCTTTTTGTAGACTCTAATTCTTCAGTGAAACATTATATTTTTCATTTTTGCTATCTTTGTTCCCCATTTCTTTGATATAAATTATAGTTATTTGGTAACTTTATTTGTAACTTCACTATCTGTATTATGTCTGGGACCTCTACTGTCGACTAATGTATCTCTTGAGCATTGATCATTTCTTCTTGATTTTCAATGATTAAATTATACATTGTAGAAGCTATCAATTATATTATACTTCTATAAAGATTATTGAAGTTTTTGTGCTTTTCCCATGAACAAACAATTACATTTGTTGGAGATCACCTTGTTTCTCTTGGGTCTTGATTTTAGGTTTGTTCAGTTCAGTTCAGTTCAGTTCAGTTCAGTCACTCAGTCGTGTCCGACTCTTTGTGACCCCATGAATCACAGCATGCCAGGCCTCCCTGTCCATCACCAACTCCTGGAGCTTACTCAAACTCATGTCCATCGAGTTGGTGATGCCATCCAGTCATCTCATCCTCTGTCGTCCCCTTCTCCTCCTGTCCCCAATCCCTCCCAGCATCAGGGTCTTTAGGTTTGTTAATATGGGTCTATTTTATTGTTACTCTTACTCCTTGGATGTCATTTTTGCACATATATAAAAATCTTTATGAAGATCTCTCCAGGTTGGCTAGATTATAACTTCAACTTCCTCTAGACATTTTGCAGCGTCTGAAATATCTGTCCAGTTATGCTCAGCTCGTCTCACCTCTCAGTCCCTCAACAACTGTTCCCTGTTAGGCTTTAACATTCATGTGCTTTAGGATTAAGAAATACCTCACAAAAACTTTTGCACAAATTTTGGGGGCTCCTTATCTACAGATCTTTCCTTTTCCAAATACCCCCACAACTCAATTCCTAGCCCTCTTAAACTCCATATCTCCATTTTTGAATACTTCCATCCAACAAGACTGTAGCTTTCTGCTCAGATTCCATTTTTATGGTCACCGTTTAGAAAATGCCTCTAGGAACCAGGCCTCTGGGAATGTGAGCTCAACTGACAAAATCCTTTTTCTCAAGGATCACAGGTTATACTATTGACTCATTTCAAGCCTAAGTTCACCAACAACTATCTTGATAACTTTACCTTGCTCAAAAAACACTAAATATTATCAAATAATTTTTTGAAGAATTATCTTCAGCATGTAACCAATTTTTATTAAATTCATTAATGATTAAGGCAGTCTGAAAGCCCTCAGAGGGATTTTACACAATTGCCAATCTGCTCCAGTTAATGTTTTTACTTTTATACTGAGGTCTTTATTAGTAGGAAGGTAAAAACTGGGGCAATACAATCCTGAGCCATATTCCAAAAGAGATGATAATTCTTAATTGTCAAGTCATATACCTGAAAGCCAATATTCAGCAAGTTGATTTGTGGCTATTAATCATGCACACCATGTGGTAACATTTCATTGTCTGAAAAGTGAGTAATTAGCTACTTTATACTGAGTTGTGTCCCCTCAAAGTTAATATATAGAAACCATGGCCCCAGAGTGCATATAAATGTGACTTTTCAGAGATAAGATTTATGGAGGTAATTATATTAATGTGAGGTATTTATAGTGGCCCTAATTTGAAGTGACCAATGTCCTTGAAAGGAGATAGAATATAGACATAGACAGAAGGAAGACCTTGTGAAGACTTAGGGAGAAGACAGTCATCTAGAAACCAGGAAGAGTGGCCTCAGAAGAAACCAAACCCGTCAACACCTTTATCTTTGCCTACAAACCCTTAGGACTGTGAGATAATAAATTTCTATTATTTATGTGGTGGTTAGGTTTTGGAAATCCTAGAAAACTAGGCCATTAGCTCAGAGTTATAAAAGACTCGAATGTTGGCAGAGAACCTATGGACATCCTACTGTAGGCTTTAAATCCTCTCTAGATTACTTATAATACCTATTTGCAAGATTGTGTTTGACCTGGCTCATCCTTCTCATTGTGCATTTATAGAATAGAGTGTTTATGGAAAATAGTGAGAGGCACTTATTAAGCATCACAGCTGTCGGAGGTACTGATAACAGGCATTACTCATGAAGATATGGTGCCAAACTCTCTGACCAAAAAACTTCAGAGGAAAAGCTGAGCAATGAGATGGATACAGGTGGCTCTGAAAGGCTCCAGCATCTTCCTGGGAATTCAGAGGACCATGCGCATGTGTAGGGATGTCTGCATGTCCAGGACTCGGGTATCTACAAGGAAAAAGTGAGAAGGTTCTGGACTCTCACTCTCTACCTGACTTTAGGAGTCTGTACAAGTATAAGAAGTGAAGACTAGTGTGGAGAGATGAACTGCCCACCTGAACACTGATATTTTGCTCTCCTGGTGGCCCTTCTACATTCCTGGTGGCTCCTCATCATTTCCCATATCTAAAAACACTGGCATTTTTCAGGGTTGATTCTTCATATCTATTTTCTATCTACTTTCTGTGGACCTCATCAGTCTCAGTGGTTACAGTACATTATATATGCTTGTGCTGTTGTGCTTTGCTGCTCAATTGTGTCCAATTCTTTGCGACCCCATGGACTGTATGTAGCCCGCCAGGCTCCTCTGTCCATGGAGATTCTCCAGGCAAGAATATTGGAGTGGGTTGCCGTGCCCTCCCCCAGGGGATCTTCCCAAGCCAGGGATCAAACCTAGGTCTTCTGCATTGCAGGTGATTTCTTTACTGTCTGAGCCACCACGGAAGCCCATTACATGTGCTGCTAACCCATAAATTGATATCTCAAACCAGGTCTCTGCCCAAAACACAGTGGTTCAGAACAGATGTTTGCCTACTGCATGCCGGCATGAAACAGTATTGCCTGATGACTTTCTATCTCAAGAGAGTAAGTCCAGTATTCTTAAAGTCACAAAACATGCCCCAGTTATAGGAGAATAGAGTTCAATCTTTACGAGTTTCTAAGTAAAAACAATTATTTGTAATGGAAGTTTTTCGTAGTTCATTTCATAATAACACTTTTCAGCAGACGAAGATTGTTCACTCTCCAGGGAGGATTTGGTCCTTTGAGGTGCTGTCTTAACAAACTCCATGGGGTCCACACATATCACATCATGACATTTAAATCATTCCAAAAGGGGATATGGAGGGAGGCATGACTTGAAGATCAAGTACATAGTAAGTCTAATTACTTGGAAATTGTTCTATGTGACATAATCCATAATATATGACTTAGACTTGTTAAATTTTCATACCAAGATCTCCCTGAGTAGGATTGCCCCAGCCATTCTTACTGAGTTCTTATTTCTCTGCTTAAGTAGTTACACACACACACACACACACACACACACACACACACACACACACACACACACACACTCATGGATGGCAACCCGGGAGAGCAAAGAGGGGAGGGTCTACTCTGTAGGGAAGACAGAATGGTGAGAAGACGCTTAGTAATTTGTTCCCTGGGCTCGACAGGAATGCCTCTGGGGAATGGGCTGGTTTTAGGTGATCAGACTCTAAAACCCTCACACCTCGAAGCTCCTGAGCACCCTGAATCCTGTCCTTCCGTCAGGACAGAAAAGGTGTCTGGGACTCCCCATCCACTGCACTCACTCCAGGGAGCAGGTGACTCAGCTCCAGCCATTCCCATCTCTGTGAGTTTTCCTCTACATTCCAGCACAAGTTGAGGAAAAGATCAGAAATAGTACCAGCCCACAGTTGCACAAATCATTATTTATATACTGGTTAATGGTTTACAGAAGAGGACAGAAGGCTGGCAGAAATCATCAGGTTTAGGAAGACAAAAATGGCACTTTTGTGAAGACCCCTTTCCTGCTCTGTACTGGGGTCCCAGAGTCACATCTGATACCCACACTGTCTAACCATAGGTTCCTCATTCCTCTGACTAGTCCCTCCCAGGTCACAGGGCCCCAGCCTTATTCTCCAGGGGTGGTGGTTCTGATCCCAGGGAAACCCTTAATCAGATCCTAGAGTGGGATTATGTGGCGCCACTGTCACTTATGTTTAGAGGGAAGTATTTGCTGCTGGAAATACGGTAAAATGTTCTGCTACGAAAACTGTTTCTCCATTTCACCTCTGTTCTGTATCTGGCATCATGTTAAGTAAAAGCATTTGCTTTATAAAAACTTTAAAAATTTAAGTGCCTTCTCTCTCTCTTTCTCTAGATTACTTTCGAGAAATGGTTGTTAAAGATATTAACCTAAGTGAAAATGTGTTGTTCTTAAATTTACAAAATACACAAAGAAAAGGAAATACGATCAGAATGTTCACTATTGTAATGAGACAATCTTCTTCTTTTGGAGTCTGTTTAAGAAATATTGCTACTCTAAGAGCCTCTAATTTGTATTCTGGAAGATTTGCTTGTATCTTTTATGTTTAGTTCTAAAACCTACCTGAAATTTATTTTCTATGTTATATATGGTAAGGATTAATATAATATATATATATATATATATATATATTATGTAGAATATATATGTTATGTAGAATATATATGTTATGTAGAATATATATGTTATATATTCTTCCTCATGGATAGCCATCCTACTCAGCACTCTCTATTGAAAATATCAGTGCCAACTTTGTCTTAGATCAAGTGTGTGTGTGTGTGTGTGTGTGTGTGTGTACGTATTTCTGTATTTCTGAGTTAACCAAGCTATTTCATTGGTTTATTTGTTCATCCTTGCCTCAACACTACATTGACTAATAATTGCAGTTTTATAGTTCAGTTCAGCTCAGTCACTCAGTCGTGTCCAACTCTTTGCAACCCCATGAACTGCAGCATGCCAGGCCTTCCTGTCCATCACCAACTCCCAGAGTTTACCCAAACCCATGTCCATTGAGTCAGTGGTGGCATCTAACTATCTCATCCTCTGTCATCCTCTTCTCCTCCTGCCCTCAATCTTTCCCAGCATCAGGGTCTTTTCAAATGAGTCAGCTTTTCGCATGAGGTGGCCAAAGTATTGGAGTTTCAGCTTCAAGATCAGTCCTTCCAATGAACACCCAGGACTGATCTCCTTTAGGATGGACTAGTTGGATCTCCTTGCAGTCCAAGGGACTCTCAAGAATCTTCTCCAACACCACAGTTCAAAAGCATCAATTCTTCAGAGCTCAGCTTTCTTTATAGTCCAACTCTCACATCCATACATGACTATTGGGAAAACCATAGCCTTGACTAGACAGACCTTTGTTGACAAAGTAATATCTCTGCTTTTTAATATGCTGTCTAGATTGGTCATAACTTTCCTTCCAAGGAGTAAGCATCTTTTAATTTCATGGCTGCAGTCACCATCTGCAGTGATTTTGGAGCCCAGAAAAGTAAAGTCAGCCACTGTTTCCACTGTTTCCCCCTCTATTTGCCATGAAGTGATGGGACCGGATGCCATGATCTTAGTTTTCTGAATGCTGAGCTTTAAACCAACTGTTTTCACTCTCCTCTTTCACTTTCATCAAGAGGCTCTTTAGTTCTTCTTCACTTTCTGCCATAAGAGTGGTGTCATCTGCATATCTGAGGTTATTGATATTTCTCCCGGCAATCTTGATTCCAGCTTGTGCTTCTTCCAGCCCAGTGTTTCTCATGATGTACTCTGCATATAAGTTAAATAAGCATGGTGACAATATACATGATTATGATCAATAAATTCTTTTTATTTCATTTTTTTTATTCTCAGATATTTTTGGCTCTCCTTGATCTTTGACATTTTTGCATACAAAATTTAGAATAAGATTATTGATTTCCACAAATAAAGAAAATTTCCTAGAATTCTGATTTGGATTTCATTGAAAGTATAGATGAATTTGGAGAAGTTTAGAATCTTTACAAATTTTCCAATTTTTAAACATCTATATATTTTCACTTTTTGCATTAACTTTGAATCCAGAATTTTTATAATTACACTTAATTTCAACAGTTCATCTACAGTTTTTTCTTCATACACAATTGGTATTTTGTATTTTCCATTTTAATGTGCCCTTTATTCTTCTTTTTGCCTGTTGCTGACTAGTTATGAGTCAATGTTAAATAGAAGTGTTTTCAGTGAAGCACATTAGGTTTATTTTCTAGCTCATAAGAAAAGTTTTTATTATTTTACTATTAAATGTAATTTTTATGTAAGTTTTGGAGATATTTTTCTCAGATTAAAGATGTTTCTTCCTATTTGATGTTCGCTAAGTCTTTGTAGGGAATAGATTTTGAATTTTATCTTTCTGGTGGATTTACCTTTTCATTATTATCTAGCAGTTCCCGTGTGTCTATAAATGCTTTGAAGTTATCTCAGTATAGCAACTACCAGATTCTATATGGCTCAAACATGTTTTTCAATTATTTCATCTTTAACCTTGGTCTGTGTGTGAGAGAGACAGAGAGAGATGGAGACAAGGAGAGTGACAGAGAGTTTGTATGTTTGTATTTATGTTTAAGTAGTTTAGGTATAACTCTTGAAAGGATTTTGTAACTTGATTTTCTTTTTTCCTTTTATTATGATTAACTCTATCTTTTAATGGAGAAGGAAATGGCAACCCATTCCAGTATTCTTGCCTGTAAAATTCCATGGGCAGAGGAGTCTGGCAGGCTACAGTCCATGGGGTCACAAAGAGTTGGACACGACTGAGCAACTTCACCTTCACCTATCTTTTAATGTCTTCCATTTATGCATAATGTTTAATTTACACACATAGATTTATTAATATCAGTTTAAATTGTGTTTTCTGTTCATTATAAAATTATTTGCGCCTTTATTTCTCCTTTTCGTCCTTCTGCCTGCTGTGGATTCATAATGCTTTTACTTTCTTATCATTTGTCTTGTAATTTGGGGATCCATAGTTGTTTTTTTTTTTTGATCCATAGATTTTATGTCATACCTTTTTAAAATGATTTCCATTAATTGATAGTATCTAAATTTAATCAAGTACTCTAACAAATTTCAAGTGATTCAGAATTCAATTCTTATCAAGAATATTAATATTAACTTTTCTATCTAATATCCCTTTCTCTGTTTACTCATTTTCAAAGATTTAATGTCTGCTTTTAAAATGCCAAAATAATCATTTTATAATCTATAGGTTATAAAACTTATCAAAATAATTTTTTTCAAATTATGTGTCAATCTACCAGTAGGTTACCCTTTATTGTTATTGGGGAATATTGGGGAATAAACTTTAATAGTACTCTGAGGATCTGTAGGTATGTAATACCATCTTATCTTCATATAAATAAAGTCTTACTTTTCTCTCATTCATTCAAATGAATTCTTGAATATACATAATTTTAGAAAGACAACCTGTCCCTTTTTTGGCACATTAAAGAAAATTGCTTATTGCTTCTAGACCCTTTGCTGATGATGAGAAGTTGTGTTCAGTTGAATTGTTGTTCCTATGTATATAATTATTTTTACCCTGGTTAACTTTTAGTATTTCCTCTTAATTTTGAAAAAAGTAAACTATAACGTCTAATAAGGACTGCTTAGGAGACAGAAGAAATTATAACTTCTATTAAAAATCACAGGGACTTCCCTGGTGGTCCAGTGGCTAAGACTCCATGCTCCCAGTGCAGGTGACTCGGATTCAAACCCTGCTCAGGGAACAAGATCCCACATGCCGCAACTGAGAATTCGCATGCTGCAGTAAAGGTTGAAGATCCCATGTGCTGGAACTAAGACCTGGTGCAGCCAAATAAATACATAAATAAAATTTTTTTTTAATCACAAAGTTTTAGAAGCAAAAAAGACTCTATAATGAACCAAGAACAATGGCTATGAATCAATATAAAAATATTTTAGAGGAAAAATGCATTGAAAAAATAGGTAGAGGGGATAAATGGTAACCTGGCATCTTTCATAGAATAAATGTGCAATTGAATTATAGCTATAAAATGTCTAAAACATGATGAAAAGAGTAAAAAGAAATCTAAGGGGGTAATTAAGACCCTTAAGATAGGTTGATTGACTACAACATTGATTAATTCCAGAAGGTCAATACACAGTGAAATGTAGAGAATGAAGAAAAGACAATAGTCAAAGAGATGATTGTTAAGAATTTACATTTTTTTGAGAATTTATTTTTTATTTATCCTATTCTGTTCTCTGAGTACATTTTTATCTGAAGATTATATCATCTTCAGTTATGAAAAATTGCTTGAGCGTACATTTATGTTTATGTATTGCACTCATTAAGTATAATAAATATTTGCAGTTTAAGGACTTAGGTCTATTTTTAATTCTGGAATGTTTATGGTGAAATCTCTTCAAATACTATTTCTTCACCATTTTCTTCATTCTTTTTTGCTCTGGAAACTGTCTTTTCTAAGTACAGCCTCTAATCTATTATTCATGTCTGTAAACTCCACTTTCAAAATATTATCCCTCTGTTTGTATTCAAGTCTGAGTGAATTCTTAATGTGACCTCCCAAGACTCTATTTCCCTCCTTGATCTTAGGTCTGGAAATTATTTTCTTTATTGATTTTTAAAAATTGTACGGCTATATTTCTTACTTCAGAGGTCCACAGTTGACCTATTTTTACACACTGTGTTTTCCTGACTTCCTTATTTATTTTTCTTAACTTATTAAACATCTGAATAAGTAGCATACCCTTTATTAATCTGTTGGAACATCTTAACCATCCTTAATTATATTAAAGTTTTATGAAGATTCTTCTATAAAATTAGTTTCATCTTGAATAAATCAAGTTCCAATCATTTACCTTGTTTTCCTCTTTAGCATGAAATGTTTTGTATGTTTTTTAGGCACACAACTGAGTGAAAGTCTTTTTGTTTTTGCCAGTATTTTTATTTTGATTTGGTCTTTCCACCTTTTCTTTCTTCCTCTCTTGTGGTTTTCGTTGTTCTTCAGGTGACTTCATGGGCCCTTCACATAGAATCAGGTCCTATACAATAGTGTCTCAGGCACTAGTGATCTAATGACAGAGCCAGTAAGCACATTGACTTCCTTAGAATCACTCTATCTAGCAGCCCAACAGCAGTTTTTTTGTTTTGTTTTTATCTCATTTTATGGCCCAATCGAAGCCTGTAGTTTCAACCAACCACTTTCGTACCCCATATCCCGAAACCTGTCCTGACCACATACCAGGTGAGTTCCAGGTATGATTCTCTGATTTCATACTTGGACCATATCATGTTTCTGATTAGTTTCTGTTGTATTGAAGAATTGTCTCACTTTAAACTCTGCTTGTATATTTGGGGGGTTTCATTTTATATTTTATTTCCATGTGTTTGAAGTACGGGAGAACCTAAGAACTCATCTTCAGGATGAATATTTACTTTCTCCTTAATAAAATATAAATCAATAGTTTAAGTATACTGATAAAATTGTTCAGCATCATTAAACTTCATTTTCTGTGAGAAAATAGAGATTAGTGAAAATAGTGGTAAATGAAACAATCTGCCACTGTCTTCTCATTAGCTTCAGCTAATGAATTTTTAAAAATGACAAATATCTTATTTTTTGAAAAGAAGATAGAGATCCCAATTTTTATGCTTAATCTACTAATTTTTAAAATTGGTCAATAAGTAAAATTTTAAAAATATCAGTAAAAGGCAAATTATCTAATCATTATCACAGGACTTTGGGCTGATTGGATCCAGGAATTACTGATTTGTGGCCTCTGGCATAAATTCTCACTTTGTATGAGCATATCAACTTTTTTCCTTTTCTGCCCCTCAGCTCTACAATTTCTGTCCCAAGTGCAGCATTTTATTTATCTGTCAAAAGAGCATGGGAAGCAATCAGACATGGATCTCAGAAGTCATCCTGCTGGGATTCCAAGTTGACCCAGAACTTGAAGTTTTCCTCTTTGGCTTCTTCTTGTTATTCTATAGCCTCACGCTGATGGGGAACGGGGTCATCCTGGGGCTCATCTGCCTGGACTCCAGACTGCACACCCCCATGTACTTCTTCCTCTCAAACCTGGCCATCATTGACATATCCTATGCCTCAAGCACTGTCCCTAAGACGCTGGCCAATCTTATAATGCAGAGGAAAACCATCTCTTTTGCTCCGTGTATACTTCAGACTTTTCTGTATTTGGCATTTGCTGTCACAGAGTGTATGAGTCTGGTGGTGATGTCCTACGATCGGTATGTGGCCATCTGCCACCCCTTGTATTACTCGGTCATCATGAGCTGGAGAGTGTGCACTGTCCTGGCTGCCACGTGCTGGATTTTCAGCTTCCTCTTGGCTCTGGTCCATATTTCTCTCATTCTGAGGCTACCTTTTTGTGGACCACAAAAAATAAACCACTTTTTCTGTCAAATCATATCAGTATTCAAATTGGCCTGTGCCGACATCAAGCTCAACCAAATCTTCCTCTTTGTAGGCTCCGTGTTGGTCTTGGTCGGGCCCCTCGGCCTGGTGCTGCTCTCCTACGCGCGCATCCTGGCCGCCATCCTGAGGATCCAGTCAGGTGAGGGCCGCAGAAAGGCCTTCTCCACCTGCTCCTCCCACCTCTGCGTGGTCGGGCTCTTCTTTGGCAGTGCCATCGTCATGTACTTGGCCCCCAAGTCCAGCCATTCTCAAGAACAAAGGAAGATTCTGTCATTGTTTTACAGCCTTTTCAACCCTATGCTGAATCCCTTAATCTACAGTTTGAGGAATGCAGAGGTGAAGGGTGCCCTGAGGAGATTTCTGGAGAAGAGATCCTTGTGAGAGATGGTTTGAAGTATGGTGTGTGAGCCTGTCCTCGTGACTCTGAAACCTTGAATGTCTTTTTGAGTCCTTTAATTTAACAAACCCTATACTCTTTATCTTTGGAATTCTTATAAAATGAGAAAATAAATACCTTTACTGTTTAAGCTCTTGATAGTAGCCCTGAGTTAAACGTTAAGAAATAGAAAACACAGTCTAATCCTATTCATGAATACAAATGCAAATATCTTAAAGAAAATATTAGTAAAACAAATCCATAAAAGTAAAAGTAAATTATAAAGTTTTTATCCTGAAAAGGCAATAATTGTTTAACATTCAAATAATGAAAAAAAATGGTCACATTAACAAAATATACAATAAAGAAATTGTTTGACAAAATTTAACATCAATTAATGGTAAAACTCTTTTCAACCTAAAGAAGATTTACCTCCAAAATATAAATAAAGCAATAAGAATAATAAATTAACTTATTAATGTAATCCATAATTAAAATGAAATTTTATAAAATGCTACAATAAATAACGAATTTTAAATGTTTAGAAATAAATCTAACAAAGGATATACATAACTATAAAGAGACAATTAGAAAAATTATTGAGGTACTATGGTAACTAAATATACATATATATGATATGAGATATATCAGGCTCTTGAATTGAGAGACATAATACGGCAAATATTTAGTCTCTCCAAATTGATGAATATATTCAGTGTAATTCTAATAAATATCCTACAATATCTCGGAAATGTGTGAGTATCTGCAGAACTTGACAAGCTGATTCTAAAATGTGAAGGGCAATGGCTAGACCAAGTACCATTAACAAGGATGAAGTACAAGGTGAGAGGATTTTACAACAAAATGTACTATAAAGTGCAAATAAGTAAAACAGTGTAGTCTTTATCCAGGGATTCACTAATAAACAAACTGAAAAAAGAAAAGTAAGGAAGCTGACTCGTGACTTTATAAACAGTTACTATATGAGTGACACGATGTGGAAGATCGGGGGGAAAGGAAGGGCTTTGCAGGAAGTGCTTCTGGTACTATTGAGTAACCGTGTAGGTGCTCAAGCATGCTAAAAAACCATTCCTAGCGTTTACAAGTCATAAGTGTCAAAGGCAAAACTATAAAGCTTTTAAAAGTATGAAAGGGAGGGATTTTTAAACCAATGTACAAATTAGCCACCAGAGAAAACATTGATAAATTTGACTAGACTGGAATTAAAAGTATCTGTTAATCAGAAAAGAGCATAAAAAGACTGAAAAGACAAGACAGAGATTCCTATTTTACTGGATCTTCTAATTTATCAGGTCTCAAACATCATAGACTTCAAATTTCTTCCTCAAAGACAAGCATATTTCACAGTCCCACTTGTCGGAACTAGGTGAGTTTCATTCACATATCTCTGAAGTGTATCTTTTTCATGACATCTTTAAGTATCTGAAGTTTTCCTCCTTTGTATTTGTTTATAGGTTTATTCACAGTTTACAATCTCTAACATACAAAGTCACTATCACTGTAAGTATCCACTTTGTCTTACTCATAGCTGTGTCTGTAGTAACTAGGGCAGAACGAGGCACAGAGAAAACCCTCCATAAATCTCTGTAGACAAACTGACCAATAGGCATCCCCATGTTTTCTTCTTGAAACCAAGGAGCACTCAAATTAGAGGAGAGATGATACATTTTTATTTTATACTTTTAATTCTCATTTTTTTAACATGAGAAGACCAAGGAATAGAGAGGCTGAGTAATTTACCCAGAGTCATTGTTGAGGTAGCATATGAAAAAGTTGGTGCTAATGTTGTAGCCACGCATTCCGGGAAACAAACTCACTCAGAAGGACAGTGCAGATAGTGGAGTGCAGTTTATTATGCCAGCGGGCCCAAGGCAGAGTCTCTTCTTAGCCACGACCCTGGCCGACTTTTGTGAAAACCTTAAGTGTACTGCTCAAGCCTGCATCCCCAGATTCCTTGAACCTAGCCTGGAAAGTGTTAAAGGGAGATTCTATCAGGTTACAGCCATGATTCCTAATCAGAAGGGTCAGCTGGTTATACACTGTGGCCTACACCAGTGGGTGCCATGAAGATTACAAAGGTGATTGACTACATAGGGGATTATTAGATTCTTTTTGGCGACGGGAAATCTTGGTATGGAATCTGGTGTTTATCAGTCTGGGAGGCCAGTTTGGCTGTAGGTGTCTTATCCCCATGGCTACCAGGCACATGGTCGAAAGCTCACTGAAAGTGTAAGATGGAGTTTCCATCTTTTTCAAGATGGAGTCAGCTCAGCCTGTTCCTTTCCTCCCTCACTAAAACATGGGCAATCTATATCCAGAGCCTGTATTCTTAACCTAATTATATATGCAAGTTTAGTTTATACCAAGGATCCAATGATTCCACACATACATAGGTATTTCTCTCCTCTGTCCCAAGGAGAAAGAGTTAGCAAAAATTACCAAAGTAGAATAAAGGTAAGACAAAAGTAGAAATAAAATAAGATATTTATTTCCCAAAACAATCTTCAAGAATGAAAGCAGTATGAATATTTGTTTAGGGGAGCAATATGGTTGATAAACTATGTTCAGATGTTTTGGTGGTAGAATTTTTATGGCATAACTATTTAAAATTTATAAAGAAGCAAAGAGAAAGAAAGAAATCGAGGAAAACAGTAGAATGGGAAAGATTAGAGATCTCTTCAAGAAAATTAGAGATACTGAGGGAACATTTCATGCAAAGATGATCACAAAAAAGGACAGAAATGGTATGGACCTAAGAGAAGAAGAAGATATTAAGAAGAGATGGCAAGAGTACACAGAAGAACTATACAAAAAACATCTTCATGACTCAGATAACCATGATGGTGTGATCACTCACCTAGAGCCAGACATCCTGGAGTGCGAAGTCAAGTGGGCCTTAGGAAGCATGACCACAAACAAAGTTAGTGGAGGCGATGGAATTCCAGTTGAGGTATTTCAAACACCAAAAGATTTTGCTGTGAAAGTGCTGCACTCAATAAGCCAGCAAATTTGGGAAACTCAGCAGTGGCCACAGGACTGGAAAAGGTCGGTTTTCATTCCAAACCCAAAGAAAGGCAATGCCAAAGAATGTTCAAACTACGGCACAATTAAACTCATCTAACATGCTAATAAAGTAATGCTCAAAATTCTCCAAGCCAGGCTTCAACAGTGCGTGAGCCATTAACTTCCAGATGTTCAAGCTGGATTTAGAAAAGGCTGAGGAACCAGAGATCAAATTGTCAGTATCTGCTGGATCATCAAAACAGCAAGAGAGTTCCAGAAAAATATCTACTTTTGCTTTATTGACTACATCAAAGCCTTTGACTGTGTGGATCACAACAAACTATGGAAAATTCTGAAAGAGATGGGAATACCAGTCTGACCAACTTACCTGCCTGCTGAGAAATCTGTATGCAGGTCAAGAAGCAACAGTTACAACTGGACATGGAACAACAACGTGTTCCAAGTTGGGAAAGGAGTACTTCAAGGCTGTATATTGTCACTCTGCTTATTAGACTTATATGCAGAGTACATCATGAGAAACGCTGGACTGGATGAAGCACAAGCTGAAATCAAGATTGCCAGGGGAAATATCAATAACTTCAGATACGCAGATGACACTACCCTTATGGAAGAAAGTGAAGAGGAAATGAAGAGCCTCTTGATGAAAGTAAAAGAGGAGAGTGGAAAACCTGGCTTAAAACTCAACATTCAAAAAATTAAGATCGTGGCATCTGGTTCCATCACTTCATGGCAAATAAATGGAGAAACAATGGAAAGAGTGACAGACTCTTTTCTTGGGCTCCAAAATCACTGCAAATGGTGACTGCAGCCATGAAATTAAGAGACACTTGCTCCTTGGAAGAAAAACTATGACCAACCTAGACATTATATTTAAAAGCAGAGACATTACTTGGCCAACAAAGGTCCACCTAGTCAAAGCTATCGTTATTCCAGTAGTTGTGTACGAATGTGAGAGCTGGATCATAAAGTAAGCTGAGTGCCAAAGAATCGATACTTTTGAACTGTGGTGTTGGAGAAGACTCTTGAGAGTCCCTTGGACTGCAAGGAGATCCAACCAGTCCATCCTAAAGGAAATCAGTCCTGAAAATTCACTGGAAGAACTGATGTTGAAGCTGAAGCTCCAATACTTTGGCCACTTGATGTGAAGAACTGACTCCTTGGAAAAGACCCTGATGCTAGGAAAGACTGAAGGTAGGAGGAAAAGGGGACGACAGAGGATGAGATGGTTGGATGGCATCATTGCCTCAATGGACATGAGTTTGAGCAAGCTCCAGGAGTTGGTGATGGATAGGAAAGCCTGGCTTGCTGCAGTCCACGGGGTTGCAAAGAGTCAGACATGACTGAGCGACTGAACTGAACTGAAAGAGAAAGTCTTTTTGTATGTCTTTCTCTTTTCATCAGGAAAGTCTTTTCCAGAACTATTTCTTCTCAGCAGATTTTTCATTGTATTCCTTTGGCCAAATTGTGTCAAATGACTATCTCTAAACTAGTCGCTGAAAAAGAGGATGAAATTGAGAGCTTAATTTAGATCAGTTTCCTGTGACTCAGGGGCTTCCTTGGTGGCTCAGATGGTAAAGAATCCGCCTGCAATGCAAGAGACCAGGGTTCAATCCCTGGGTCGGGAAGTTCCCCTGGAGAAGGAATGGCAACCACCTCCAGTATTCTTGCCTGGAGAATCCCATGGACAGAGGAACCTGGTGGGCTACAGTCCATGGGGTTGCAGAGTCGGAAACAACTTAACGACTAAGCACAGGCAGGCTTGTGACTCATTGAGGCCCCTTTCTCTGATAACTTCACCATCTGGTACCTGAAGAAGATCATTGCTAGGTCAGCAAAAGGCGATAATTGCCATAGGACAGACAACTGGCAGTATCTGCTAACCAGTTTCAGTTCAGAAGCAAATTTTCTTAAATCTTGAGTAGAAAATTGAAATGTGCTAATGTTCTCATCCTTCAGTTTTAGAGATCCAGTTGATACTCTCTCAAAATAAGGCAGTATGGTTAGAGACCTAACGGCTACAATCTAAATACAATGAAGAATTGTACTTATATCAAGGAGATTGCATTAAGAATTTATGCAGTTAAATGATTCTGAAGTAGATTAAGCATTTTAGTTTCATAATAGATATTTTTCCTTCTGCTACATTAAAAAATATATACATGCATATGCATTAAAAAAGCATGAGGAACATGAATCAATTTTTATTAAAATATTTCTCATTATCTGTTTACCTTTTTCTGTTTATATTTTTCTAAGAGCAAAAGAAATGTAGGATTCTAGTAACCAAATGTGTGAGTGATATGGTTGTAATTCTGTGAATTGCTTAACTTATTTTCATATTGGGAAAATATTCCCTTTATACACAAAAATGTCAAATTACTTTTCTAAAACATCCTATGATTACATGGTGTTAAATTATTCATCTGTCTGTCCTATTAGCCTGGAATCTATACATATTCATGAAGAAATCACTGAGATGCTGAGCTGTTAATCATAATGGGTAGTTTAGGTGATCTGATAATGGAACACTTTTAGATTTTTCCTTAGAATTTTTCAGAATTGTTTTATTTTGTATTATGGAGCTTATGTCCTTTTTACAACAAAAACACTACATTTCTTTTCCCCTAAAAGTGGGTGGAGAGAGAGAAATGGTGGAGAATTTAAAGAAAGAAGGCAACATGAATGCAGCTTTCCTGTTTACTCCTGGGATGTGAGTCAGGGGAATACAGATTTTGGCTCTCTGGATCAGTGATATCCTTTAACACCTTAACCTAAAGGGTGCCTGATACACACTTGACATGGTGCATGATAAACATGATAAACACTTGACAAGGGTTAGCACCAACACTTCAGCTTCTGAGCGAAGGGCAGCCCAGTGTGTGGTCCCATTAATCAGCTCAGTGAAGGAGAGATAATCCCTGAAGACACCCACGATTGTTAAAGGGAGAAGCAGCACCCCCACTTGAAGCCCATCCACCCACAACACATCAGCCATGACAGCAAGTTTGAATAGAAAACCTTTTATTAAGCAATATTTTCTGTCATATGATTCTAAGCAAGAAGTATGGATGGATTAAAGGCTTACAACTGCAAGTAATAAAGGTGATGTTAACCAATTCCCTACTTTTTCCCCCTCTGCTTGAATTCTTCGTGCCAATGGCTAAGACTTTCTATACCTTCTAAACCTCCTCAGCCATCTTTACTAATATACCCATCCCTGCAGAGATTCTGTTTTCCTTCTGTCTGGACTGGTTGCTTTCTAGGCACTTCATCTGCCTTTATTATGTGCTGTACTCCTTAGTATCTTAATCTCATGGTTTTCTCTTTCCTGCCTTATTCCTTTGTTTTGGTGGAGTACACCCTACAATAGCTTCCTCTGGTTAAAAAGGTGTGGTGTGACAGAAGTAATGGTAAAAAGAGTCATCGACACGTATAATTTATCATAATTTCTTATAACATTTATCTTTTTTCAAATACCCCATTGAAATACTACATGCTTAAAAGACTTTAAAAAAATAAGAAAGAATTCAACCCTGTGTAGGGAGAATTTTTGTCTCAGAGATAGCAAAACAATAAAATGATATTTAGGTGCAGCTGTAGATATGTATTTAAATATAATCTGAAAACACTTTTATCTCTAAATTGACTTTCATTTAATAGCTGTCCATTAATGCTTGAACCAATTATGCTTTATAATATTTATTCTTACTAAAATATAAAATATTGATGAATATAAATATTAAATAAATATATGAAGTCTAAGACTTTTCAGAATAAATGTTTTTGCCCTAGCCAATTCAAACATTAAAAGTAAAAAAGAAAAAAAATGGAGACAGATGGTTATACCTTTTTGTATCCACAAAGCTACAATAACTGTCACTATATTGTCTTCATCAAAATAAATAAAATTATAATTGTGCTCAGTCATGTCTAACTTTTTGCAATGCTATGGACTGTAGCCCACCAGGCTCCTCTTGTCCATGTTATTTTTCAGGCAAGAATACTGGAGTGGATTGCCATTTCCCTCCTCCAGAGGATCTTCCCACCTATGGATCAAACCCATGTCTAATTGTCTCCTGTATTGGCAGGCAGATTCTATACCACTAGCACCACCTGAGGGGCCCTAAATTCAGAGGCTCTATCTGACTGTTGGTGAAGAAAATTTATTTTTCTGTAATAATCTGGCTTCACTTATAAAATATAGGAAAGATAGATAGTTAAATTACTAAAATGTAAAAAAAAATTAAACACAACCTTAAAGGATGCAATCAGTATTTTTAGTAGACCAGAAGAAGGGAGTCCAATTTGGTCTGAGACAGTTAAAGAGGCTCCATGAGTGTTTTGAAGGATTAGTATTATGTTTGGAGTCAAGTGGGTAATACAAGGATAAAATTGACTTGAAACAAGGAAAGAGAATTCAAGAGTAGAAGTACTGGGGAATTTCCTGGGGCTTCCCTGGTGGCTCAGATAGTAAAGAATCGGCCTGCAATGCAGGAGACCCGGGTTCAATTCCTGGGTCAGGAAGATCCCCTGGAGTAGGAGATGGCAACCCACTCTGGTATTCTTGCCTGGAGAATCCATGGACAGAGGAGCCTGGAAGTCTGAAGACCATAGGTTCACCAAGAGTCAGAATGACTAACACTTTCACTTTCACTGGGGAGTAGTGCTTGAATGAGTAGAGTGGGCATTAGAGATTAAGGAAGTAAGTAGACTGAGGCTCTACTGGACACATAAGATTACCAAAAGAAAAAAAAAACAAACAAACCCAATTTGCCTCCTCTTAAATATGTTTTTGTCTGCTCTCTCATACATTAAATATATATCTTTAATGTTAAAGTGCTCCTTCCAACCCGGTTTAAGAACTAAGACACTCTAGAAAACTCAATGAAGATCAAAACCTAGAAAGTTAGAACTGTAAGGGCTTTGTAATCATCAAACTGTGTCACTTAGTGCATCAGAAGGAGGACAATTGAAAGAGACAAAGAGATTAAAAGAAAATTGCTAATTTCAACTGTATGGCCTTAATCTGCAATGAAGAAATTAAAATGTAGCTCTGAAATCTAGAGATGTTTGAAATGGAGGGCCAAATAAAGAAGATTAAGGAGAGGTATAGCTAAACTGCCAAGTCAGAAATATTTGAAAGTGATAAAAGTGTAGTGATTACTTGGCAATATTTTCTACATTGGGGATGCCTGTCTCCCTGAGATGATGTCTTAACAGGGTCCATAGCACCCCTCCCATGAAAGATCAAGAAATCACAGCTTCTCCTTTATGAACAGGAGGAGTTAGAGGTAGAACTACTTTGAGTCTAATAACATAAGCATTGAGACAAGTTAATTTATGACATGATCTTGATTTTTTTTTTTTTTTTAATTTTTTGAGCCAAGTCTAACATAGTAGAGTGACATCTGGACCTCACTCAATCTCAGGAAAACACAAATGCCAAACAATGCCCATAATAATTCCAATGGCATACTGAAAGAACTAAATGAATAAACATGGGAAATGCATTCACTGGCTCACTCGCTGATGGGGAAGCAGCAGACACTTTAATTCTCTCTGGGGAGGACATGAGTAGAGCTGAAACACAGGCTTCTGTCCCCTGATCATTATTCCTGTCTTTAGGGAAGGGGTTGGGCCCAAATGATAGAAAAAGCCTTCACTTGCAGGAGCACGTCTATCATACAGTTCTGTGTCTGGGCTTCACCTCTCTATGAGGCCCCTGTGGAGGAGAATCAATCCTAACCCGCCCTCGTGTGAAGTTTCCTCTCAACCAGAGGCCACATTGAAAAGGACAGCACAGATTCCACACAGTAAGAGGTTTCATTAGTCATGAGAAAGCTTGGCAGGTGGAAACAGGAAAGGGGGAGTGAATGAAACCACTGCCTTCAGGTATTAGAGACTCAAAGCCTTCCCCATGTCCTAAGCCTAACTTTAGACTGTAGTCCTGAGGGTATTTCTAGGGACCCCTACCTAGCGCCACTGGGCTTCCTTTGTGCTCAGCTGGTAATGAATCTGTCCACAATGCAGGAGACCTGGGTTCGATCCCTGGGTTGGGACAATCCCCTGGAGAAGGGAAAGGCTCCCCACTCCAGTATTCTGGCCTGGAGAATTCCATGGACTGTATATCCACAGGGTTGCAAAGAGTCGGACACTACTGGGTGACTTTCATTTTCACTTCACTTTAGCAAGCTCATGCTGTGGCCTTGATGCCTCTGACCTTCCAGGACTCCTGTCCATATCCCTTTCATCATCCTTCTGAGGCACCTCTTGGGTTTGTCACAACTGTGTCAGACGAGGGGTAAGATCCATGTAGGACAGGAACTGGCTAAAGGGCTACAAAGAACATCAAAGGACACATGACCCATGTGCCTCTTCTCCACAGAAAAATTCCTGAAGGCAGAGGTCAGCGGTTCGCTTACCCAGTGTCTGCTGGCATATAGATACTGTTCCTTATTTTAGCAGAGAAATGTTATGATTCTCTAACCTGCCTCTTTATATTAGATCCAGGATTTAATCTCCAATATTGACTTCCACTCCCTATAGTAAATATTTAAATTCTAAGGTGGTTTATGTGCATTAACTCTTATGTGCATTTAACTTTTCAAATATCCTATGAGTTAAGGTTTATCCACCCCAATTTGCAGCTGCAGAAATGAAAGGACAGAGAGGAACAAAGGGATCACCAACCTAGCCTACAGGAAGCCAGGACTTGAAACCATACAGTCAGGACCAGAGTCTGTGTCTGCTTTTTTTTGTTTTACACTAAGCTACTAATGAAACTTAAGCTGTGTTGAAGTTACTAACAGAGAGAGTAACTAATAGCTGAGTATTGATGAAAATTGGACGAATCTGTACTTCCTCAGTGCTTTGGCTTTGACAACCCCAGGGCACACACTCTGAGACAGTGATCTATAGAAGCATTTAATTTGAGTCAGTGTGCTATTCTAAATTATGCCCCACTTTCTTTCATAAGATTTACTTTCTCTCACATTGGGTATTTTGGCATAGCAGAACTGCAATTTAACTATTAAAACCTGCATTTTCTTCTTCAATCCAGAAGTGAGGTTGCTTTAAATGATCCTTCTACTTTTTAAATTCTATTCTAAGTTTAATTATTAAAATCAGAATATAAAAAATTAATAGAAATGAGAGTGAAGTGGTGTGTTTTCTATTTAAACTCAAAAATAACCAAAACAAGCAAGATAAATATTAAAGAATGCACATACCATAATTTTGTTAGCTCTTTAATCCCAGTGATTTATATTCTCTTGGAATTGTGGTCCCTTTAATACAATGAGTAAAAGCTAACATTTATTTCCAGCCTCCCTGGTGACTAGTGGGTAAGAATCCAGCTGCAATGCAGGAGACGCAAGTTTGACTCCTGGGTCGGGAAGATCCCCTGGAGAAGGAAACGGCAGCCCACCCCAGTATTCTTGCCTGGCAAATCCCATGGACAAGGGAGCCTGGTCAGCTACAGTCCTTGGGGTCACAAAAGAATCAGACATGACTTAACAACTAAATCACCATCACCCAACATTTATTTAGCTCCTACTGTGTACCTGTTTAATGGTATTTATTCTTATATCAGTCCCTTAGACCTTGCTGTCCCCATCTTCCAGATGAAAACAGTAAGGCTGAGAGTGACTCAGGGTCACTGGTCCCCCTGCAGAGAGGGGAGTAGTGGGCTGACCAGGGCTGCTGGCCCTGCTCTTTTCACTTTTTTTCAGGGATTTTACTCTTTTCAGTCCCTGCTGATTTTTTCATGCTATGGAAGATCAGAGATGTATCCGTGAGATCTTTTACATCATTCTGTGCATTGAAGACTTTCCTTAAGGAACAGCAAGATGGACACTTAAAGGCATCTTCATTTCAGGATTTTGTGTCTCTATTGTATCTGTCATAGGCTTTCTCTCATAGGAAAAAAATCTGACTTCTTGAACTGTGAAATTCAAAATGCAAAACCATACCAATATTTAAAGGGAGAAAAATAAATTTCATCTTATGCTACATTTTTCTACTTTTCTTGTCCTGACAAGTGAGTTGATCAACAGCTATTGTGTATAGACAGCCACCATGGTAGAGCTGTCGCCTCATGACTTTCCTACAGAACTGTGAGAAGCGTACTTGACATCTGGTGGTTTGTCTGAATTCCACACCTGATGAAAAATGTTGTGTCATAATTCGTTCTCTTTGCCTCTTAATTTGTTGCTGCCACTTGAAAATAGGTTTTTTTCTAAGATAATAGCTTCTTTAAAATTTTCTTGCCAAAAATATTACATGTAAAAACTGTAATTTCAGATTGTTTGAATTATGAACTTGGATTTGTCCAACAATTCTAATCATTTGGGAAAGGGAGGCTAATGACTTGCCTATCCCTGTGCCTGCTACCCTAATTCCAGGTCTGGGTATAGTAGGAGCACAGATGCTCGCAACACGGCTGAGTTCATGGGGCTTTCCCCTTGTTGCTCTCCTGGATCCATCTCAGGCCCACATAGGCTTCCCTGGCCCAGGTCCTGACTCAGCCTGCTCATCTTTCAAGTTCTTACTCACACTTCCCCTTCCAGAGGTCTCCTATGACTCATTCAAACACTCTCCTTGGAAAAAACTTTAGTCTTTCCAGTTTCCTGTTTATTTATTAGCCCTAATACCTAAATATGAGATTATTTCTGAAGTAATTTTAAAAATTTTGGCTATTACTTTTGTTCCTTTTTATTCAAAATGAACTTAAAAAAAAATCACAAAAACTTCATCCTCCAGGCAGAGATTAAGAGCTCTGAAACCCTCCTATTCAGCTTGAATCAGTGAGAGCAATCCACACAGTACTTGGTGTCTTCCCAAAGTGCCGTATTCCATCCTGTCATTAAATTTGTATTGTCCAGGGACTTCCCTGCCGGTCCAGTGGTTAAGACTCTCCATTTTGACTGCAGGGGGCTCAGGTTCAATCCCTAGTCAGGGAGCTAAGATACCACATCCTACAATGCTGCATAGAGCAGTCAAAAGATTTTTAAAACTTGTATTGTCCTGGAAATTGGCAGTTTCCCATTTCATATTTGCTAATGGGACTAATTCAACTAGTATATATGTCCTTTAATTGTGCTCTGTATGTGTGAATTTTAAAATAAATCAGTTAAGAAGAAGCCAAACGATTTCTATCAGCTCAAATAAGATCAATTCCATAACAGTTCAATGACTTGGTAAGATATTTTACTGACCATAATTTGTTGCTATTTGGGGAACTCTAGTGAAGTGAATACTCATAACTTTGGAAATTAGTGTAAGAGAAACACCATATCTGTATAGGCGTAGACACAGAAGTTCACATGCAGGAGGGTAAATGTCTCTGAAATTTGCAATTTCATAGCACTCTGATCAAATGTGTCTTCTAGTGAGCATATTGGTCAATCCCAGGAATATAAATAAGAGGCAGTCACAGAGGTAAACACTGGACTGTGTCATTTGAATGGTTTGCAGGGAAAGTGGAGGCTTTCATCAGTCAGTCTTAGATACATGGTCCCTCTAGGAAGCAGTTTGATACTAAGTGACTTTTTCTAAGTAATTGATATAAAAATTCCTGGACGAGTTCAGTTCAGTTCAGTCACTCAGTGGTGTCCGACTCTTTGCGACCCCATGAATCGCAGCACGCCAGGCCTCCCTGTCCATCACCAACTCCTGGAATTTACTCAAACCCATGCCCATCGAGTCGGTGATGCCATCTAGCCATCTCATCCTCTGTCGTCCCCTTCTCCTCCTGTCCCCAATCCCTCCCAGCATCAGGGTCTCTTCCAGTGAGTCAACTCTTCTCATGAGGTGGCCAAAGTATTGGAGTTTCAGCTTCAGCATCAGTCCTTCCAATGAACACCCAAGGCTGATCTCCTTTAGGATGGACAGGTTGAATCTCCTTGCAGTCCAAGGGACTCTCAAGAGTCTTCTCCAACACCACAGTTCAAAAGCATCAATTCTTCGGCGCTCAGCTTTCCTCACATCCAACTCTCACATCCATACATGACCACTGGAAAAACCATAGCCTTGACCAGACGGACCTTTGTTGGCAAAGTAATGTCTCTGCTTTTTAATATGCTCTCTAGGTTGGTCATAGCTTTCCTTCCAAGGAGTTGATATAAAAATTCCCTGTAACTTCTCATTCTGAATTTACATGTATTGGTTTTATTATTGTTTTCAGCATTTTGGTTTTTAAATCTGAATTCCCCAGAAGCTACATAAAAGAGCATTGAAATGTACTTCTTTGCATGACAAAGGTCACTTTCTGTGCAACAACAGAACTTAGCTTTGCCTGTGCCCCTTTGCACAATTTTGTCAATGTCGCAATAATTTTCAACCTGATTTATAATTTATTTCTCCTTTTATTCAATGGAAGATCTTGATCTTTTTCCCTATTTGGGAAATTCAGGGAAAAAAATCTCTAAAGAAAAATGAGACTGAGATTTTCAATTTCCCCTTTCCTGCCAAAAGTTAACTATATCATAATGTCATGACTATTCCTCCCATTTGAAGCTCTAAGAAAATCTATTCAAACTTGAGATTTTGGTTATACTTGGTATTAGTTGTTTTCAGCAGGAATAATGTACAACTTTAGCCTTATATTGTTATTGCTGTTGTTCAGTCACTAAGTCATGTCTGACTCTTTGTGACCCCATGGACTATAGCACGCCAGGCTCCTCTGTGCTCACTATTTTCCAGTTTGCTCAAATTCATTTCCATTGTGTCGGTGATGCTATCTAACTATCTCATCCTCTGCTGCCTTCTTCTCCTTTTTCCTTCGATCTTTCTCAGCATCAGGATCTTTTCCAATGAGTAAATTCTTCACATCAGGTGGCCAAAGTGTTAGAGCTTCAGCTTCAGCATCAGTTCTTCCAAAGAATGTTCAGGGTTGATTTCCTTTAGGATGGACGGGTTTGATCCCCTTGCTGTCCAAGGGCCTCTCGAGTCTTTTCCAGCACCACAGTTCAAAAGCATCCATTCTTCAGTACTCAGCCTTCTTTTTGATCCAACTCTCACATTCATACCTGACTACTGGAAAAGCCATAGTTTTGACCATACTGATCTATATTGACAAAGTGATAAATTTGCTTTTTAATATGCTGTCTAGATTTGTCATAGCTTTCCTTCCAAGGAGCAATCAATTGTCTTTTAAATTCATGGCTGCAGTCACCATCTGCAGAGATTTCGGAGCCCAAGAAGAGAAACTCTGTCAGTGCTTCCACTTTTCCCCCTTCTACTTGCCATAAAGTGATGAGACCAGGTGCCTTGATCTTAGTTTTTTGAGTGTTGAGCTTTAAGCCAGCTTTTTCACTCTCTTCTTTTACCCTCATAAAGAGGCTTTTTAGTTTCTCTTCATGTTCTGCCTTTAGAGAGATATCATCTGCATATCTGAGCTTGTTGATATGTCTCCCAGCAATCTTGATTCCATCTTGTGAGTCATCCAGCCTGGCATTTCACCTGATGTATTCCTCATAGATGTTAAATAAGCAAGGCAACAATATATAGCCTTGGCATACTCCTTTCCCAATTTTGAACCAGTCAGTTGACCATGTAAGGTTCTAACTGTTGCTTCTCAACCCTCATACAGGTTAATCAGGAGACAGGTAAGATGGTCTGGTATTCCTATCTCTTTAAGAACTTTCCACAGTCTGTTGTGATCCAGATAGTCAAAGGCTTTAGCGTAGTCAATGAAGCAGAAGTAGATGTTTTTGTGAAATCCCCTTGAATTTTCTATGATCCAGCAAATGTTGCCAATTCGATCTCTGGTTCCTCTGACTTTTCTAAATCCAGCTTGTATATCTGGATGTTCTCAGTTCACATGTTGCTGAAGCCTAGCTTGAAGGATTTTTAGCATAACCTTGCTAATATGTGAAATGAGTGCAGTTGTATGGTAATGGGAACATTCTCTGGCATTGCCCTTCTTTGGGATTGGAATGAAATCTGACCTCTTCCAGTCCTGTGGCCACTGCTGAATTTTCCAAATTTGCTGACCTATTGAGTGCAGTATTTTAACAATATCATCTTTTAGGATTTTAAATAGTTCAACTGGAATTCCATTACTTTGTTTGTAGTAATGCTTCTTAAGGCCCACTTTACTTCACATTCCAGGATGTCTGGCTCTAGGTCATTAAGACCTTTTTTGTATAGTTCTTCTGTGTATTCTTGTCACCTCTTCTTAATATCTTCTGTTCTGATAAGTCTTTACTGTTTCTGTCCTTTATCTTGCCCATCCTTGAATGAAATGTTCCCTTGATATCTCTAATTTTCTTGAAGAGATCTCTAGCCATTCCCATTCTATTGTTTTCTTCTATTTTTTTGCATTGTCCATTTAAGAAGGTCTTCACATCTCTCTTTGCTATGCTCTAGAACTGTGCATTCAGTTGAGTAGATCTTTCCCTTTTCCCTTGCTTTTCACTTCTCTTCTTTTCTCAGCTATTTGTAAAGCCTCATCAGACAACCATGTTGCCTTCTTGCATTTCTTTTTCTTTGGGATGATTTGGTTACTGCCTCCTGTACAATGTTACAAACCTCTGTCTGTAGATATTCAGGCACTCTGTCTACCAGATCTAATCCCTTGAATCTATTCATCACCTCCACTGTATAATCTTAAGGGATTTTATTTAAGTCATACCTGAATGGCCTAGTGGTTTTCCCTACCTTCTTTAATTTAAACCTGAATTTTGCAATAAGGAGCTCATGATCTGAGCCTCAATCAGCTCCAGTTCTTATTTTTGCTGACTGTATAGAGCTTCTCCATCTTAGGCTGCAAATAATATAAACAATCTGATTTTAGTATTGACTTTTTGGTGATGTCCATGTGTAGAGTCCTCTCTTGAATTGTTGGAAAAGGGTGTTTACTATGATCAGTGTGTTCTCTTGGCAAAACTCTGCTATTCTTTGACCTGCTTCATTTTGTACTCCAAGGTCAAACTTGCCTATTACTCCAGGTACCCCATGATTTCCAACTTTTGTATTCTAACCCCCTATGATGAAAAGGACAGCTTTTTGGTGTTAGTTCTAGAAGCTCTTGTAAGTCTTTATAGAACCAGCCAACTTATATTAAATACTAGATTTTTTAAAATTAATGTCTTATTTTATCCTGTGATAATGCACAGGTTTATTAAAAATCAAACAAAACTACAGTAAGCAAACAAAACATACAAAATGTAAGACCCTCCATAATGCTGCTCTAGAGTTATCAATTGAGATTTCATGTATAACTTAAAGAATCTTCCTACATTTATCTAAATAGGCAAAGACATATTGTGTATAGATATGTTAGTATTTTAAAATATAAATAGAATCATGTTACATATACATCCTTTGACTTTATGTGAAAAAATTTTCATTCCACCCTATAAAGATCTGTATTATCCTTATTAATGACTGCACAGGAGGATGAGATTGTTGGATAGCATCACCAATTCAATGGACTTCAACTTGGGCAAACTCTGGGAGATAGTGAGGGACAGAAAAGCCTGGCATGCTGCAGACCATGGGGTAGCAAAGAGTCAGACACGACTTAATGACTAAACAACAACAATGGTATTATATATTATAAAATTAGCCAAAATTTCAGTTCATCTCCAGCTTTCAAATTTTATATCAATTCTAAATTTTCAAAACTATAAACTGGATAACAGAGAATAATTCCAACTTCTTGGTCACTATGTTCCATGTACATTAGACTTTTTCCTGTTCCCATTACTCACCAGGTCCTTTCTGCCCAAGACTTCGCCTTTACTGTTCCCGGTGCAGGAAGCAGCCCACTCTGGCTGTTGTCAGGTGGCGTTTCCTCTATCACTTGGATTCCACCCACGTGTCTCCTCTTTAAGAAGACTTCTCCCAACAATCCCTGCTAAAGAAGCCTTTCCAAACCAAGTCACTTTCTATTATTTTTCCCTGTTCTTTTTCCTTCATAATGCTTTCCCATCAACACATATTTTATGTTTTTTTGTACTTTTGGTGTTTTAAGGGTGGTAATTAACCACATCTCTTTGCTCCCTGTCAGGCTGTCTCTGGAAAAAATGTGAGGAAATGTAGAGACAGCACCAACATTCTCAGTGTAATGTTGCCATCCATCCCTTTCATGACCACTCTCCTATGGATAGACCTAGGCACCTCCCAGGACAAGCTCCCTAGAGAGAACTAACCAATGGATGCTCCAGCTGATCCTACTCCCTATGACTGGCTCAGAATCCAACAGAACAGCAGTAGGTGGTCAGCATGGTAACAGGTGATGAGGAAGGGGTTCAGGAGATATGATGGCAGTGATAGTTGCCATAACTGGGAAGATACTGCAACAACTAAAGATTCTTTTCATGGCAGATTCTCAGATTTGCCTCTGTATTATGTTACAAAGGGAAAAGAGAAAAGAGCTGAACAAAATGTAATTAAAAAGCTGGTGTCTTCTTTAAATACATCCACAGATAATGTAAATTTATTTTCACCTTTTGAATTTCATACTTTAAAAGGCTGCAGAAATGTCATCATGCTTAACTGAATTTGAGATAATATGTGTACCTGTGTTCATTGCATCTACTCTACCAA
Source organism: Cervus elaphus (assembly GCF_910594005.1). NCBI lineage: Eukaryota > Metazoa > Chordata > Mammalia > Artiodactyla > Cervidae > Cervus > Cervus elaphus. Next base: position 112,784,676 of record NC_057832.1, read on the forward strand.
TTTTTCACTTACACTTCAATTTCAGGATCAGGTGCTGACAAAAAAGTAAATAAGACAATAAAAATAAAATTGCAAACTCTGGAGATGGGAAAGAAATGGCAGAAGATGCTTCTATGGAATATTAGTCTGCTGTTGAGAGGAGTCTTATGCCAAGTTTGAAAGACTACAAAATTGAGAGGTTATTTAATAAAGGAATTCAAATCTGAAATAAGTGGATAGAAAAGCATATGAGAAGGTAAGTGGAAAAATAAGCAACATGTAAATAACAAAGTACCATAAACACTTTATTTCTTGAACCAAGAAGACAAGCAAGATTAGGAAATGAAACTACCTCTCACTACATATGGCCTGTCAGGGTTGTCTTTCTTCTAAGCACTTTAATAATCAACACTCACACTTTTGAAGGGAAGCCAGGATACTTGAATTTTACAAAACAGTGCATGTCTGTATTTGTATGAATACTATTACATAGATTATATAATAATGCATGTATCATGTTATCATATATTTTATTATCTATAATATATTTTCATATCTTATTATCCATTGATGCAAGGGAAATTTGTTTCTGATTTGTATGATCACACCAAGTTTGTGTATACAGTATATCTAAAAATAAGTTATAGAAAACCCACTCAAAGTAATACATTTCCAAAGGCTCACTTTGTTACACTCAGAAGGTATTTTGTGTCTCGATTTCCCTACAGCTCTGACCTTCCTGTTGAAGTCTTGGGCTTCTCTGTCTCTACCCAGGAGCATGGGAAGCAACCGGACATGGGTCACAGAAGTCACCCTCCTGGGATTTCAGGTCAATTCAGCACTGGAGTTTTTCCTCTTTGGTCTTTTCTCTCTCTTCTACACCCTCACCCTTCTGGGGAATGGAGTCATTCTGGGGCTTATCTGCTTAGACTCAAGACTTCATACCCCCATGTACTTCTTCCTCTCACACTTGGCCATCATCGACATATCCTATGCTTCCAACAATGTCCCCAAGATGCTGGCAAATCTTGTGAGTCAGAAAAGAACCATCTCCTTTGTTCCTTGCATCATGCAGACATTTTTATACCTGGCTTTTGCTGCCACAGAGTGCCTGATTTTGGTGGTGATGTCCTATGACAGGTACGTGGCCATCTGCCACCCCCTGCATTACACTTTCATCATGAGCTGGAAAGTGTGCTCTGTCCTGGCCAGCGCTTCCTGGGCATTTAGCTTTCTCTGGGATCTTGTCCACCTAGTTCTCATCCTGAGGCTGCCGTTCTGTGGGCCTCATGAAATCAACCACTTCTTCTGTGAAATCCTATCTGTCCTCAAGCTGGCTTGTGCCGATACTTGGCTGAACCAAATTATCATCGTTTCATCCTGTGTTTGCATTTTAGTCGGGCCCCTCGGCCTGGTGCTGCTCTCCTACGCGCGCATCCTGGCCGCCATCCTGAGGATCCAGTCAGGTGAGGGCCGCAGAAAGGCCTTCTCCACCTGCTCCTCCCACCTCTGCGTGGTCGGGCTCTTCTTTGGCAGTGCCATCATCTTGTACATGGCCCCCGAATCCAGCCATTCTCAGGACCAAAGGAAGATTCTGTCGTTGTTTTACAGCCTTTTCAACCCTATACTGAATCCCTTAATCTATAGTTTGAGAAACACAGAGGTGAAGGGTGCCCTGAGAAAAATTCTAGGGAAGAAGAGGTCAGTGTGAGGGATAGTTTGGAGTGTCTTGTGTGAGCCTGTCTTCATGACTCTGGACCTTAGAATGCTCTTTTGAAACCATTAATTTAACAATTAGCACCCTGTATCTTCGAGATTCTTAAAAACTGAGAAAACAAATACTCTTATATTTAGTCATTGATAGCAAACCTGAAATAAACATCATAAATAAGGAAATTATAATCTAATCCTATTCTTTAACACAGGTGCAAATGTCTTAAAATATTAGTAAATCAAGTAATAAAAAGATACTAAATTATGATAAAGTTTTTATCTTTAAAATGCAAAAAATGTGTAACTTTCCAAGGAAGGAAAAAATTGGCCCATTACCAAATTGAAGTATACATTGTCAGTAGATCAAAGCCAGTATTTGACAAAATTTACCATCAGTTCATGATAAAGCTCTTTACAACATAGCATAACAATAAACATTCCTGGAAAAAGATTTATCAAAAAAAAAACCCAGTACCATAAACATTCACATATCAGACATTATACTTAATGGTAAAATGCTAGTATCTTTCTCCATAAAATAAAAAATAAATAAAATAAGATGTACACCATCACCACTTGTTTTTCTTATTTTCAGATTTTTATTAGAGATATTAACATGTACAGTTAAACAAAAAGAAGAGATATATATGTATGTGGGTGTCTGTCATGTGAGATACCCACATGAGAAGGAATAAATAAATTATGTTGTTTTTGTTGTGTGGGTAAGTTATGTCTAACTCTTTTGTGACCTCATGACTATGGCCCTCCAGGCTCCTCTGTCCATGGGATTTCCCAGGAGAGAATACTGGAGTGGATTGCCATTTCCTTCCCCAGAGGATCTTCTTGACCCAGCGATTGAACCTGGATCTCCTGCATTGACAAGCGGATTGTTTACCACTGAGCCACCAGGGAAGCCCAAATGAATTATGATCATGTGCAAATAGTGTGATGGCATTTGTAGGAAATCCAAATGAATCTTTTCGTATATTAGTGAATTTGTGAGAAATTTAAACAAGATAACTTGATATAAAATCAATATAAACATCTATTATATATTTATATAACAAATAATTGAAATGAATTTTTTCCAAAATGCTACCATTAAAAGCAGGACTTAATTTTAAAATGCTTAGGGTCAAGATGGCGGAGGAATAGGACGGGGAGACCACTTTCTCTCCTACAAATTCATCAAAAGAATAACTGAATGCAGAGCAATCTTCACAAAGCTAGCTGAGGTCATCAGGCGCCCAGAAAAGCAACCCATTGTCTTTGAAAGGAGGTAGGACAAAATATAAAAGATAAAAAGAGAGACAAAAGAGCTAAGGACGGAGATCCGTCCCGGGAAGGGACTCTTAATAGAGGAAGTTTTCAAACACCAGGAAACCCTTGCACTGGCGGGTCTGGGGGAAGTTTTTGAATCTCGGAGGGCAACCTGACTGGGAGGGGAACAATAAATAAAACTCACAGATTACATGCCTGAAAGCAACTCCCAGCAGAAAAGTACCCCAGACGCCCGCATCCGCCACCAGCAAGTGGGGGCGGAACGGAGAGGAGCGGGCAGGCATTGCTTAGGGTAAGGACCGGGCCTGAGTGCCCGGAGGGCAATCGGAGGGAGCTTTTGTGAGCTACCAACTTAAACTGTGGGACAGTAAAAGAGAGAGAGAAAATTAACCGGCCCGAAGACACTACCCGCCGTTCGCAGAACAAAGGGACCGAGCAAGTCCAGAGAAGAGCTAGCAGGTTGCGGACTGACCCAGCCCTGCCCTGCCGGAAACTGGAGGCAGTGGGGAGGGGAAAGGGGCAGGCTCGACCCCAAGGACCGCATCCCCTGCCGCACTGCAAACAGGCCCCCAGTTTCTAATCAAAGACCTCCTGAGATTCTGGATGGTCGACATCCGCCAGGAGGGTCGCGGCGAGACACAGGGCGCAGGCACCCGACCAGCATGGGCGGGGACTGGGGCTGGGGACACGGAGGACAGAAGGCGCGCCGCACCCGGGGAGAGTGCGCCTGTCAAGCTCCTGGCTGCCTGAGCCGCTCGGTTGGGGAAGGCACAATACACAGGCACAGCCGAGTCCCCGCTTTTGTGGAACACCTGAGGGCTGGAACCGCGCGCAGCGCAGGGCACGCTCCATATAGAGCAGCCGGGAGCCTGAGCAGCGTAGACGGGAAAGCAGCGCCAGCCCCTCCCCGCAGCGCGACGGAACTAGCAACCTGAATAAGAGACCATCCCCGCCCGCCTGTGTCAGGGCAGAAATTAGGCACTGAAGAGACTGGCAAACAGAAGCCAAGTAAACAAAGGGAACCGCTTCAGAAGGGACCGGTGCAACAGATTAAAATCCCTGTAGAAAACACCGACTACACCGGAAGGGGCCTGTAGATATCGAGAAGTGGAAGCTGGAACGAGGAGCTATCTGAAACTGAACCGAACCCACACTGACCACAGCAGCTCCAGAGAAATTCCTAGATATATTTTTACTTTTTTTTTTTTAAAGTAAAAAAAAAATTTTTTTTCTTTTTTCTCTTTTATTTTCTTTTAAAATTCCCTATTACTCCCCCATTACTCCTTAACTTTCGTTTTCATAGATTTTTACGATTATCTTAATTAGGAAAAAAAAATTTTTTTTCTTGTGTTTTTTTCTTTTTTGGTTTTTTCCTTTTTCTCTTCTATTTTCTATTTTTCTTTTTCTCTTATTTCCTTTGAAAGTCCTCTATTACTCCTCTACTACTCCTTAATTTTCATTACACTATAACCTTACAAAAAAAAAAAAAAGAGAAGCCCTATTTTTAAACCAAACTTCATATATATTTCTAAATTTTTTTGTGTGTGTGTGTTGTGGTTTTTGTTTTTAATATAGTATTTTTAAGAGTCTAACCTCTACTCTAGATTTTTAATCTTTGTTTTTCAGTATATGATATAAATTGTGGACATTTAAGAATCCAATATTTAGTTCCCATTTTTATTCAGGAGTGTGTTGGTTATTCTCTCCCAATCTTGACTATCCTTTTTCTACCTCAGAACACCTCTATTTCCTCCTTTCCCCTTCTCTTCCCAATCCAATTCTGTGAATCTTTGTGGGTGTCTGGGCTATGGAGAACACTCTGGGAACAGACAGCTGCATAGATCTGTCTCTCTCCTCTTGAGTCCCCCTTTTTCTCCTCCTGCTCATCTCTATCTCCCTCCTCCCTCTCCTCTTCTTCATGTAACTCTGTGAACCTCTCTGGGCATCCCTCATGGGGGTGAATCTTTTGCCATTAACCTAGAAGTTTTATTATCAGTGCTGTATAGTAGGAGAAGTCCTGAGACTACTGGAAGAATAAAACTGAAATCCAGAGGCAGAAGACTTAAGCCCAAAACCTAAGAACACCCGAAAACTCCTGACTACATGGAATTTTAAGTAATAAAAGACCGTCCAAAAGCCTCCATACCTACACTGAAAGCAACCACCACCCAAGAGCCAATAAGTTTTAGAGCAAGACATACCACGCAAATTCTCCAGCAATGCAGGAACATAGCCCTGACGCCAACATACAGGCTGCCCAAGGTCACACCTAACACATAGACCCATCTCAAAACTCATCACTGGGCACTCCATTGCACTCCAGAGAGAAGAAATCAAGTTCCACGCACCAGAACACTGCCGCAAGCTTCCCTAACCAGGAAACCTTGACAAGCCAATCGTCCAACCCCACCCACTGGGTAAAACCTCCACAATAAAAAGGAACCACAGACCTCCAGAATACAGAAAGCCCACTCCAGACACAGCAATATAAACAAGATGAAAAGGCAGAGAAATACACAACAGGTAAAGGAGCATGAAAAATGCCCACCAAGTCAAACAAAAGAGGAGGAGATAGGGAATCTACCTGAAAAAGAATTTAGAATAATGATAATAAAAATGATCCAAAATCTTGAAAACAAAATGGAGTTACAGATAAATAGCCTGGAGAAAAAGATTGAAAAGATGCAAGAAATGTTTAATAAAGACCTAGAAGAAATAAAAAAGAGTCAATTAAAAATGAATAATGCAATAAATGAGATCAAAAACACTCTGGAGGGAACCAAGAGTAGAATAACGGGGACAGAAGATAGGATAAGTGAGGTAGAAGATAAAATGGTGGAAATAAATGAAGCAGAGAGGAAAAAAGAAACAGGAATCAAAAGAAATGAGGACAACCTCAGGGACCTCTGGGACAATGTGAAACGCCCCAACATTCGAATCATAGGAGTCCCAGAAGAAGAAGACAAAAAGAAAGGCCATGAGAAAATACTCGAGGAGATAATAGCTGAAAACTTCCCTAAAATGGGGAAGGAAATAGCCACCCAAGTCCAAGAAACCCAGAGAGTCCCAAACAGGATAAACCCAAGGCGAAACACCCCAAGACACATATTAATCAAATTAACAAAGATCAAACACAAAGAACAAATATTAAAAGCAGCAAGAGAGAAACAACAAATAACACACAAAGGGATTGCCATAAGGATAACAGCTGATCTATCAATAGAAACCCTCCAGGCCAGAAGGGATTGGCAGGACATACTTAAAGTAATTAAAGAGAATAACCTACAACCTAGATTACTGTACCCAGCAAGGATCTCATTCAGATATGAAGGAGAATTCAAAAGCTTTACAGACAAGCAAAAGCTGAGAGAATTCAGCACCACCAAACCAACTCTTCAACAAATGCTAAAGGATCTTCTCTAGACAAGAAATGCAGAAAGGTTGTATAAACGTGAACCCAAAACAACAAAGTAAATGGCAACGGGACCACACCTATCAATAATTACCTTAAATGTAAATGGGTTGAATGCCCCAACCAAAAGACAAAGACTGGCTGAATGGATACAAAAACAAGACCCCTATAAATGCTGTCTACAAGAGACCACCTCAAAAAAAGGGACACATACAGGCTAAAAGTGAAGGGCTGGAAAAAAATATTTCATGCAAACGGAGACCAAAAGAAAGCAGGAGTCGCAATACTCATATCAGATAAAATAGACTTTCAAATAAAGGATGTGAAAAGAGACAAAGAAGGACAGTACATAATGATCAAAGGATCAATCCAAGAAGAGGATATAACAATTATAAATATATATGCACCCAACATAGGAGCACCGCAATATGTATGGCAAACGCTAACGAGTATGAAAGGGGAAATTAATAGTAACACAATAATAGTGGGAGACTTTAATACCCCACTCACAACTATGGATAGATCAACTAAACAGAAAATTAACAAGGAAACACAAACCTTAAATGACACTATGGACCAGCTAGACCTAATTGATATCTATAGGACATTTCACCCCAAAACAATCAACTTCACCTTTTTCTTAAGTGCACATGGAACCTTCTCCAGAATAGATTACATCCTGGGCCACAAATCTGGTCTTGGAAAATTCAAAAAAATTGAAATCATTCCAGTCATCTTTTCTGACCACAGTGCAGTAAGATTAGATCTCAACTACAGGAAAAAAATTGTTAAAAATTCAAACACATGGAGGCTAAATAACACGCTTCTGAATAACCAACAAGTCATAGAAGAAATCAAAAAAGAAATCAAAATATGCATAGAAATGAATGAAAATGAAAACACAAACCTAAAACCTATGGGACACTCTAAAAGCAGTGCTAAGGGTAAGGTTCATAGCATTACAGGCTTACATCAAGAAACAAGAAAAAAGCCAAATAAATAACCTAACTCTACACCTAAAGCAATTAGAGAAAGAAGAAATGAAGAACCCCAGGGTTAGTAGAAGGAAAGAAATCTTAAAAATCAGGGCAGAAATAAATGCAAAAGAAACTAAAGAGACCATAGCAAAAATCAACAAAGCTAAAAGCTGGTTTTTTGAAAAAATAAACAAAATTGACAAACCATTAGCAAGACTCATTAAGAAACAAAGAGAGAAGAACCAAATTAACAAAATTAGAAATGAAAATGGAGAGATCACAACAGACAACACTGAAATACAAAGGATCATAAGAGACTACTACCAGCAGCTCTATGCCAATAAAATGGACAACTTGGATGAAATGGACAAATTCTTAGAAAAGTATAACTTTCCAAAACTGAACCAGGAAGAAATAGAAGATCTTAACAGACCCATCACAAGCAAGGAAATCGAAACTGTAATCAGAAATCTTCCAGCAAACAAAAGCCCAGGACCAGATGGCTTCACAGCTGAATTCTACCAAAAATTTAGAGAAGAGCTAACACCTATCTTACTCAAACTCTTCCAGAAAATTGAAGAAGAAGGTAAACTTCCAAACTCATTCTATGAGGCCACCATCACCCTAATTCCAAAACCAGACAAAGATGCCACAAAAAAAGAAAACTACAGGCCAATATCACTGAAGAACATAGATGCAAAAATCCTTAACAAAATTCTAGCAAACAGAATCCAACAACATATTAAAAAATTCATACACCATGACCAAGTGGGCTTTATCCCAGGAATGCAAGGATTCTTTAATATCCGCAAATCAATCAATGTAATACACCACATTAACAAATTGAAAGATTAAAAACCATATGATTATCTCAATAGATGCAGAGAAAGCCTTTGACAAAATTCAACACTCATTTATGATTAAAACTCTCCAGAAAGCAGGAATAGAAGGAACGTACCTCAACATAATAAAAGCTATATATGACAAACCCACAGCAAGCATCACCCTCAATGGTGAAAAATTGAAAGCATTTCCCCTGAAATCAGGAACAAGACAAGGCTGCCCACTCTCACCACTACTGTTCAACATAGTGTTGGAAGTTTTGGCCACAGCAATCAGAGCAGAAAAAGAAGTAAAAGGAATCCAGATAGGAAAAGAAGAAGTGAAACTCTCGCTGTTTGTAGATGACATGATCCTCTACATAGAAAACCCTAAAGACTCTTCCAGAAAATTACTAGAGCTAATCAATGAATATAGTAAAGTTGCAGGATATAAAATTAACACACAGAAATCCCTTGCATTCCTATACAATAACAATGAAAAAACAGAAAGAGAAATTAAGGAAACAATACCATTCACCATTGCAACAAAAAGAATAAAATACTTAGGAGTACATCTACCTAAAGAAACAAAAGACCTATACATAGAAAACTATAAAACACTGATGAAAGAAATCAAAGAGGACACAAACAGATGGAGAAACATACCATGTTCATGGATTGGAAGAATCAATATTGTCAAAATGGCTATTCTACCCAAAGCAATCTATAGATTCAATGCAATCCCTATCAAGCTACCAACGGTATTTTTCACAGAACTAGAACAAAGAATTTCATAATTTGTATGGAAATACAAAAAACCTCGAATAGCCAAAGTAATCTTGAGAAAGAAGAATGGAACTGGAGGAATCAACCTGCCTGACTTCAGACTCTACTACAAAGCCACAGTCATCAAGACAGTATGGTACTGGCACAAAGACAGAAATATAGACCAATGGAACAGAATAGAAAGCCCAGAGATAAATCCACGAACCTATGGACACCTTATATTTGATAAGAAGGCAAGGATATACAATGGAAAAAAGACAACCTTTTCAACAAGTGGTGCTGGGAACACTGGTCAACCACTTGTAAAAGAATGAAACTAGAAGACTTTCTAACACCATACACAAAAATAAACTCAAAATGGATTAAAGATCTAAATGTAAGACCAGAAACCATAAAACTCCTAGAGAAGAACATAGGCAAAACACTCTCCGACATGAATCACAGCAGGATCCTCTATGACCCACCTCCCAGAATATTGGAAATAAAAGCAAAAATAAACAAATGGGACCTAAAAGCTTTTGCACAACAAAGGAAACTATAAGTAAGGTGAAAAGACAGCCCTCAGATTGGGAGAAAATAATAGCAAATGAAGCAACAGACAAAGGATTAATCTCAAAAATATACAAGCAACTCCTGAAGCTCAATTCCAGAAAAATAAATGACCCAATCAAAAAATGGGCCAAAGAACTAAACAGACATTTCTCCAAAGAAGACATACAGATGGCTAACAAACACATGAAAAGATGCTCAACATCACTCATTATCAGAGAAATGCAAATCAAAACCACAATGAGGTACCATTACACGCCAGTCAGGATGGCTGCTATCCAAAAGTCTACAAGCAATAAATGCTGGAGAGGGTGTGGAGAAAAGGGAACCCTCTTACACTGTTGGTGGGAATGCAGACTGGTACAGCCACTATGGAAAACAGTGTGGAGATTTCTTAAAAATCTGGAAATAGAACTGCCATATGACCCAGCAATCCCACTCCTGGGCATACACACCGAGGAAACCAGATCTGAAAGAGACACATGCACCCCAATGTTCATTGCAGCATTGTTTATAATAGCCAGGGCATGGAAGCAACCTAGATGCCCATCAGCAGATGAATGGATAAGGAAGCTGTGGAACATATACACCACGGAATATTACTCAGCCGTTAAAAAGAATTCATTTGAATCAGTTCTAATGAGATGGATGAAACTGGAGCCCATTATACAGAGTGAAGTAAGCCAGAAAGATAAAGAACATTACAGCATACTAACACATATATATGGAATTTAGAAAGATGGTAATGATAACCCTATATGCAAAACAGAAAAAGAGACACAGAAGCACAGAACAGACTTTTGAACTCTGTGGGAGAAGGTGAGGGTGGGATGTTTCGAGAGAACAGCATGTATATTATCTATGGTGAAACAGATCACCAGCCCAGGTGGGATGCATGAGACAAGTGCTCAGGCCTGGTGCACTGGGAAGACCCAGAGGAATCGGGTGGAGAGGGAGGTGGGAGGGGGGATCGGGATGGGGAATACATGTGACTCCATGGCTGATTCATGTCAATGTATGACAAAACCCACTGCAATGTTGTGAAGTAATTAGCCTCCAACTAATAAAAATTAAAAATTTTTTAAAAAATAAAATAAAAAATAAAATAAAATAAAATAAAATGCTTAGGAATATATCTAAGAGTGTGTGCTTAGTCACTCAGTCGTGTCCAACTCTTTGTGACCCTGTGGACAGTAGCCCACCATGCTCCTCTCTCCATGGGCATCTCCAGGCCAGAATACTGGAGTGGGTTGCCATGCCCTCCTCCAGGGGATCTTCCCAACCCAGGGATTAAACCCAAGTATCCCTCATTGCAAGTGGATTCTTTACCATCTGAGTACTAAATCTATAAAGAGACAATTAGAAAAATTTATTGAGGCACTGTGCTAACTAAACTGGTATAAAATGTGAGATATGCCAAGTTTTCAGATTGAGAAACATAATATTTAAACGATTCAATCTCCTCAAGCTGCTTAACATATTTAAAGTTAGTATCCTACAATATCCCAGTGGAACATGTGAGTATAAGCAGAATACTTTAGAATCTGACAAGCTGATTCTAACATACATGCTGCCATGGCTAGTCCAAACACATTTAAAAAATATTAAGTATAAGGTGAGAGGAATTGATTCTCCAGATAAAAATATCTGCTACAGAGTGCTAATAAGTAAAATAGTGCAGTCTTCATCCTCGGGGTGACCAACAAACAAACTGAATAGAGTATAAGGAATAGATGCTGGTGTCTATGATTAGAATCTGGCTGTATGAAAGGTGTGGCATGGTAGATCACTGGGGAAAGGAAGGGATGCTGCAAAAAACAGCCCTGGCACAACTGAATAACCATGCAGATACTCAATCCTGCATGAAAAAACTCAGTCCCAGTGTTTTTAAGACCTAAGTGTCAAAGGCAAAACTATAAAGCTCTTAGGAAATACAGAAGGGAAAGATTTTTAAATTAATACACAAAACTGTTAGTCGCCAGAGAAACACTAATACATTTGAATAGATTGATTTAAATAGATCAAGAATGCATGTTAATCAACAAGGAGCATAAAAAGAATAAGACATGGAATTCTCTTCAACAAGACTTCTGATTTATCAGGTCTCAAACATCACTTCCTCAAAAACCAGTGTATTTTGGAGCCTCACTTGCCTTGACTAGGTAATTTTCTACCATGTTAGCTCAGCTGGTAAAGAATCCACCTGCAATGCAGGAGACCTTGGTTCGATCCCTGGGTCAGGAACATCCCCTGGAGAAGGGATCGCCAACTTACTCCAGTGTTCTTCTTACCTGGAGAATTCCATGGATAAAGGAGCCTGGTAGGCTCCAGTCCATGGGGTTGCAAAGAGTCAGACACGACTGAACAACTTTCACTTTTCAGTCCATTGTGTCTTTTTTCCATAGCTTTATTCATTAACTAAGGCTATCCTCCCTGTAAAGTTACTATTTTTAACATGAAAGATCACTGTAAGCATTAATTTTGCCTTCCTCATTGCTGTGTTCATCATATCGAGAGCAAAACTAAGCTCAGACAAGGCCCTCAGGAAATCTTTGTTGATTAACTGACCAATAAGCATCACCAGAAAAGTATAAGCACACCCTTTGTCTCCTATATTTATTTTTTTAATATCTTATATTGGAGTGTAGTTTTTTTTTAATTTATTTATTTTTAATTAAAGGATAATTGCTTTACAGTATTGTGTGGGTTTCTACCAAAGATCAACATGAATCAGTCATAGGTTTACCCATGGAGTTTAGTTGATAAACAATGTGTGTTAGCTTCAGGGGTGCAGCAAAGTGATTCAGTTATACGTATACCTGTGTTGTTGTTGCTGTTCAGTCACTAAATCCTGACCAACTCTTTGGGACACCAAGGACCAAAGCTCACTAGGCTACCCTGTCCTTCACTGTCTCCCAGAGTTTGTTCAAATTCATGTTAAGTCAGTGATGCTATGTAACTAGCTCATCTTCTGCCACCCTTTTCTCCTTTTGCCTTCAGTCTTTCCCAGCATCAGGATCTTTTCCAGAGTCAGTTCTATGAATCAGGTGTCCAAAATATTGGAGCTTAAGCTTCAGCATCAGTCCTTCCAATTAATATTGAGGGATGATTTCCTTTAGGATTGATTGGTTTGAACTCCTTGCTATCCAAGGGACTCTCAAGAGTCTTCTCTGGCACCACAATTCAATAGCATCAATTCTTTGGTTCTCAGCCTGCTTCATGGTCCAACTCTCACATCCATCTATGACTATTGTAAAACCAGAGCTTTGACTATATGGACCTTTGCCAGCAAAGTGATGTCTCTGCTTTTTAACATGCTGTCTAGATTTGGCATAGCTTTTCTTTCAAGGAGCAACTGTCTTTTAATTTTGTGGCTACAGCCACTGTCCACAGTTACTTTGGAGCCCAAGAAAATAAAATCTGTCACTGTTTCCACTTTTCCCCCATTCTGTTTACCATGAAGTGATGGGACAGGATGCCGTGATCTTAATTTTTTGAATGTTGAGTTTTAAGCCAGCTTTTTCACCCTCTTCTTTCACCTTCATCAAGAGCCTCTTTAGTTCCTCTTCACTTTTTGCCATTAGAGTGGTGGAATTGAAAGAAATTAATTTAGAACATGAAATTAAATCTTCTAGTTTCTTTGCCAGAGTGTTATATAGTTCAGAGACATCTTGACTCATCCAATCCCAACACAAACACACACAAATCCCAAGCAATTGGACCCAACAATTCCCATGGTATCCTGCAAGAACTTAATGAACAAACATGGGAAATGCATTCCTTGGTTCATCTGCAAATAGGAAGACAGAAAACACTAAAATCTCCAGGGAGAGGATCAGTAGAAGTGATATACACAGTTCTGTACCCTGATCATGATTTATGTCTGCAGGAAGAAGGTTGGATTCAAATGAAGGTGAAAGCCCTGACTTGCAGAAGCAAGTCTATCATAAACTTCTCTACTGAGAGCTGTGTATCTGGGCTTCATCTCCTGATGAGGTCCCTGTGGAGGAGAATCTATCCTAGTCCCCCAAGGCCATACTGAAGAGGAGAACACAGATTCCACTTCTGAGTTCTGGAGAGTTCTAGACTGGAGAGTTCATTAGTCATGGGAAGGGTTTTCAGGTGGAAATGAGAAAGAAGGAGGAATGAAATGACTGGTCCAGGTATAAGGGTCTGAATGCTTTACCTTTACCCTAAGCCTTTCTTTGCAAGATCCTCTGGGCATTTCTAAGGACCTCTCCCCATGGTGTGGCCTTGACTCTTCTGGTCTCCAAGACCCATGTCTGTGGCCTCTTTACTGTCCTGCTGTGGTGTCTCTTGGCTTTCCTCATGACTGTGTCAGAAGAGGAATCAGCTAATCATCCATGTAGTATGTGATCTGGCTCAAGGGCTACAATGAACTTCACAGACATGTGACTCAAATGCCTTTTCTACAAATAAAACAATCCTGAAGGCAGAGGTAAGTGGTTTGCTTGCCAGTAGCTTGATTTTCCTTTCCCATTTATTGACTGCCTGCCCTTGTGGATTTTCAAAAAGATTTTCTGGCCAAACAGGTCCCATTTCTCATGTATTCAGGCAAGAGATGACATTTCTTACTGGAAAAACCCAGGATCTGTTGCTGTACACACTCTCTGTTCCTTACTTTAGTAGGATATTAATGTTTCATTATGATGACTGGATCCAAAAGTTACTCTCCAATAATGGCTTTCAAATCTCTCATAATATGTTTAAACTCTTATTAAGTGTCTTGTTTGAGTTAACTCATTTAAATTTTCAACTCTCCTATGAGATGGGGGAATTGAGGAATGGAGAGATATAGAGGGGTACAAGATTTGCCTGCCAATGTTTTGAGTATGTCCCAGATAGTCAGGCCAAGAATCCAAGTTTGTTTTTTACATTATGCTACTCATGAGGATCAAGCTGAGTGGCGAAGTAACTAATTCAGAGTAATTTCTGAATTACTGGTAATTCTGGTAAGTAATTTCTGAGTAAGTCAGAAGCTGCATAATCTATCCTGCCCCAAAGCTTTGACTTCGTCAGCCCCAGGTCACTCACTCTGAGAGAGTAATCAATAAAATCTTTTACTCCAGGTCAATGCAAAATATTCTAACTATGGCCTCCTTTCATTTCATAAGGTTTAGTCTCTTTCTCACATTGGTATATTTGGTATAGCTGAGCTGCATTTTGAGTTTTAAAATCTGTATTTTCTCCTTCATTCCAAGAGTGCTGCTGCTGCTAAGTCACTTCAGTCGTGTCCGACTCTGTGTGACCCCATAGACAGCAGCCCACCAGGCTCCGCCATCCCTGGGATTCTCCAGGCAAGAACACTGGAGTGGGTTGCCATTTCCTTCTCCAATGCATAGAAGTGAAAAGTGAAATTGAAGTCGCTCAGTCGTGTCCAACTCTTCACGACCCCATGGACTGCAGCCTACCAGGCTCCTGCATCCATGGGATTTTCCAGGCAAGACTACTGGAGTGGGTTGCCATTGCCTTCTCCATTCCAAGAGTGAGGTTACTTTAAAGATTCTTCTATTTCTTTAAACTCCTTTTTAACTCAAAAGTCAGCATATAAAACATCAATACAAGTGAAATTAAAATCATGTGTTTTCTTACTTAAACATAACCAAAAAGGAAAGCAAGTGTGGAGGACTTTACAAAATCATGATTGATATTATTAATTATCAATCCCAATAACTTAAGTTCTCCTTGAATTTTGTGCTGTCTTTAATACTATTAGTATCAACTCACATCTGGTAAAATACTTCTGTGTACCAGTTGACGATATTTATTCTTCACATCAGCCCTTTAGGCCCTGCTCTCACCAGCTTTCAGATGAAAACAATGAGGCTGAGAATCAGCGACTCAAGGTCACCTGGTTCCCCTGCAGAGTGGAGATGGGAAGGATGGCCTATCTTCATCCTTATTTAGGGACCCTGGTCTTTTCAGTCCCTGCTGATTTTCCTGCTACGCGAGAACAGAGTGATGATTCCGTGAAAAGTTTTCCCTCCTTCTTTGCAGGATAGTGCACTTGCCTTATGGTGCAGCAGGGTGGACACTTAAAGGCATCTTCATTTCAGGTGTGTCTTTATCTGCCACAGGAGTTTTCTCGGAGGAAAAAAAATCTGACTTGTTGAACTAACATTTTAAAAATGCAAGAAATCATTGCATATTTAGAGGGGAGAAAATTGCTTTCTTTATTCCATTTTTTCTATCTTGTTCTCACAAAGGTGCTGATCATTAATAGTTTGAGCAGACAGCCACCACTGTAGAGCTGTCTCCTCACGACCTTTCTACAAAAGTGTAAAGAGTGCAGTTGACACCCAGTGTTACATATGGTTTGTCTGGAGTTCATACCTGATGAAAGAAATATTTCCACTAAGAAATTTTTGCCTTCTTAATTATTGCTGACTTTTGAAAATAAAATTTTTTTTTCTAGGCTACTGGTTTCATTCAAAAATATTTTACCAAAGTATTATATGTAAGACTCTATAATTGCAGATTATTTGAATTATGAACTCAAACAATTCTAATCATTTGGGGAAAGGAGGCTAATGCCTTGCATGTTTGATACTGAAGCATCCCTGTGCCTGCTTCCCAAGGCCCCTTTTAGGTGCAGCAGGAACCCAGACATCACATCAAAGCTGAGCTCACTGGGCTCTGCCTTGGTTGCTCCCCCAGGATCCATCTCAGGCCCTGACTCAGCCTGCTCTTCCTTCTTCTTCAAGCTCTTACCTACCTTCCCTTTCTGGAGATCTCCCATGACTCCTTTAAACATTCTCTTTGGAAAGAAATTTAGTTTTTCCAGCTTTCTGTGTTGTGGTTAGCTCTTGTTGTTAAATCATGTGGGACTCTTTGCAACCCCATGCATTGCAGCACACCAGGCTCCCTGTCCTTCGCCATCTCCTGGAGCTTGCTCAGACGCATGTCCATTGAGTCCGTGAGGCCATCCCACCATCTCATCCTCTGTCACCCTGTCTTCTTCTCCCCCTGCCATCAATCTTTCACAACATCTGGGTCTTTTCCAGTGAATCAGTTCTTTGCATCAGGGCCACAGCAAACACAAGCATATGAGACTTTTTCTGAAGCTCATTATATAATTTTCTGTTACTGCTTTTGTTCCTTGCTTTCCTTGATGACAGAAACTGCTTACTCAAGAAGAGTCTTAAAAATTTACAAAATATCCATAATTCTGAAAGTCTCAGGTATTAAGAGCCTTCCTATTTAGCCTGAGTCATAGACCTATTAACACAATATTTGATATGTGTCCTTAAAGTGGCAAATTCCATTTTGTCATTAAATTTGCATCATCCAGAAAATTAGACAGTTTCCCATTTTGTATCTGCTAATTAGAAGTTTGATATATATCTTTTAACTGTGCTCTCTTTGCATGAGTTTTAAAAGCTAAAAATATATCAGCTAAAAATTAGTTAATAACATTTGAGTGACTTAGTGAGATACTCACTGACCATAATTTGCTACCATTTCTTTGGAGATCCAGTAGAGTGTAGACCCTAGACTTTGGAATTAATGTAATAGACCACCTCCTTCTAAAAGAAACACCAGATCCATGTGGGATGAGACACAGAACTCACAGGCAGAGGGCAAATGTCTCTGGAATTTGCGGTTTCATGGCAATGATCAATTATGTCAATATTTTTTTCCTGTGCAACTTCAAAACAGTTCTTTTCTTGTGCTCCCCTTCACATTTAGGTGGGTGTTGCAGTAATTTTCAACTTGATTTGAAATCTTTTTCTACTTTGATTCAATGAAAGATCATGATATTTATCAGGACAATTCAGAAAAGATATCTCAGTAAACAAAAGTGATATTGAAATTTTCAATTTCCTCTTTCCTGTCGTATGTTAACTATTTTTCAGTTAACATAATATGGTGACTCATTTCCCCCAATTGAAATTCTAAGAATCTGCTCAGATTTGACATTCCTGTTACAACTTCCTGAGTATTACTCTGAAATAAGAAAAATGTGCAACTTTGCTTCTATATTACACAGTAGATTTTTTAAATGTCTTTTTTTGGTAGTGCACATTTATTAAAAAAATCAACAGTAACCGTATAAATTCAAGAGGTAAGTTCCTGTATAATCCTACTCTCTAGAGATAATCAATGTAAAGAGTTTCATGTTTAAATCACAGAGTTTTCCTGCATATATACAAATAGACCCCAAAGACATTTTTGTATAGATATGTTAAACTTTGAAATATGAATCAAATCATGTACACATGCTTTGACTTTATGTGGAAAAATTTTCATCACCATATAAAATTCTATATTATCCTTTTAAATGGCTATATAATATTTTATTATAGAAATAACCAAATATTTAAATCCATTCCAACTTACACATTTTGTGTCAGTTCCAAATTGTTTAAAATATCAGTAAGATAACAATGAATATTTACAACCTCTTTGTCACTATGGTTCAGGAACATTGGACTTTTTTTTTCTTTCCTGTTCCTAGGACTCAACAAATCCTTTTTACTCAGGATTTTGCCATTACTTATTCCCGTGCAAAGGAACAATTTGCTTTAAGAAGTTATCAAATATTTTTAAGGACTTCAAATCTGAAACTAGTGGATAGAAAAGTAAGTGAGAAGGTAAAGGGATATGTAAACAAAAGCAACATATAAAGAACAGAGCACCCTAATAGCTTCATATCTTGGACCAAGAAGACCAGCAATCCTAGAAAATAAAACTATCTCTTTTTAGAGATGGTTTGTCAGGGTTCTCTTTCTTCTAACTGCATTAATAATCAAGACTCATAGCCTTGAAGGGAAGCCAGAAAACTTGAATTCTCCCAAACTTTGTATGTGTGCATGCGAATGTGCATTGTGTTAGGTAGAGTATATAATGATGGCTCCTATTACATTTTATTATCTTTAATAAAATATTACATATATATATATGCTATTATTTCTTTGGTACAAGGATAACTTTTACTGATAAATATGAGCACGCAGAATTAGTTTTAACAATATATCCAACAATACATTGTAGGAAATCCATCCAAAGTAATACATTTCCAAATGCTCACTTGGTTACACTCAGAAGGCATTTTGTGTCTTAATTTCCCTGCAGCTCTGACCTTCCTGTTCCAGAGGGGGGCTTCTCTGTCTCTACCCAGGAGCATGGGTGGCAACCAGACATGGATCACAGAAGTCACCCTCCTGGGATTTCAGGTAGATTCAGACTGGAGTTTTTCCTCTTTGGTCTTTTCTCTCTCTTCTACACCCTTACCCTTCTGGGGAATGCAGTCATCCTGGGGCTTATCTGCTTAGACTCAAGACTTCACACCCCCATGTACTTCTTCCTCTCACACTGGGCCATCATCGACATATCCTATGCCTCCAACAGTGTCCCCAAGATGCTGGCAAATCTTGTGAGTCAGAAAAGAACCATCTCCTTTGTTCCCTGCATTATGCAGACATTTCTATATCTAGCTTTTGCCCACACAGAGTGCCTGATTTTGGTGGTGATGTCCTATGACAGGTATGTGGCCATCTGCCACGCCCTGCATTACACTTTCATCATGAGCTGGAGAGTGTGCTCTGTCTCGGCCATCACGTCCTGGGTCTTAAGCTTCCTCTTGACTCTCGTCCACTTAGTTCTCTTTCTGAGACTGCCCTTCTGTGGGCCTCACGAAATCAACCAGTTCTTCTGTGAAATCCTGTCTGTCCTCAAGCTGGCCTGTGCTGACACCAGGCTGAACCAAGCTGTCATCCTTGCTGCTTCCGTGTTGGTCTTGGTCTGGCCTCTCTGCCTGGTGCTGCTCTCCTACGTGCGTATCCTGGCTACCATCCTGAGGATCCAGTCAGGTGAGGGCCGCAGAAAGGCCTTCTCTACCTGCTCCTCCCACCTCTGCGTGGTCGGGCTCTTCTTTGGCAGTGCCATCGTCACGTACATGGCCCCCAAGTCCTGCCACCCTGAGGAGCAGCAGAAGATCCTTTCCCTGTTTTACAGTCTTTTCAACCCCATGCTGAACCCACTGATCTACAGCCTGAGGAACAAAGAGGTCAAGGGTGCCCTGAGGAGAGTGCTATGGAAGGACAGGCTAATGTGACGAATACCAAAGGGCAACATGGAGGAGGAACTTTGTTCTCTCTGAAATATGGTGAATGTGTGCTAAGTTGTTCAGTTGTGTCTGACTCTCTGCAACCCTATGGACTCCTCTGTCTATGGGATTCTCCAGGCAAGAATACTGGAATGGGTTGCAATGACTTCCTCCAGGGGATCTTCCCAATTCAGGGATCAAACCCAAGTCTCTTATGTCTCGTGCAGTGGCAGGTGGGTTCTTTACCATTAGGGCCACCTGTTAAGCCCCTGAAATATGGTAAGGACATTTATTGTCTTTAGCTGTAATGCTACAATATTATAGCATATCATAGACTTAACTGGACTTCCCTTGTGGCTCAGCTTGTAAATCTGCCTGCAATGTGGGAGACCTGGGTTTGATCCCTGGGTTGGGAAGATCCCCTGGAGAAGGGAAAGCCTATCCTCTCCAGTATTCTGGCCTGGAGAATTCCATGGACTATAGAGTCCATGGGGTCACAAAGCATCGGACACGACTGAGCGACTTTCACTCACTCACTTTGTTTTGCATCTTAACTATCTAGAGCCAGCATCTTGTTTTTCTCCATCCTGAATTCCCCTCAGGGTGCACCACCAGCTGTAGAGCTTATGGCTCGTTGATGACAACATTTTTGGAGTTGTCTGTTAGGCTGCCTCCCTGAGGCTATAGTCCTCAGAAATGTCCCCACATAAAACAGAACTTGCACCTTTTAGGTCATATGCTTTTTAAAAGAGAGGCTCACAGCTGGAGGGTGATGCTGTCTCTTAACACAACTATGACAGATGCACAAAAATGGGAAGTCATATGTTTGACAAAACCAACCCTACTTTTGGAATTTAACAAGGTCAAATGGAAGCATGCAATCCTGAGTGCTTTGTACTGGCTGGTCTTATGATTTGAGATAAGATGTTGGTCTTGTGATATGATGATAAACTGGATCCAGTGTTGGTGACTGAATGGAACTCTAGTTGTGTAGCAGTAACTTTTGATTCTCATTCTTCAGGTTGCTTCTACTAGAAAAGATTTCACTGGGAAGAAAGTTTCTGGGAACCATTCTCCATGTGGCCATTAGACCATGTAATACAATTTTCAGCTGATGGATCACTGTGTTAACTATAAACCTTGATGATCAAATGCTTAGAAAGGTCCTTGGTTATAGTGGACAAAGTATATCAGTGTCATTCCTAGCAGACCACGGTGTGCTATGCACAGATACTCATCACCACCATTATTGTGGATGGAAAGCTGTTAGAACAGAAGAGGAGAGACAATGGGTTTCTGACAGGAATAAATTATAGACTTTATGTGGCAAGTGTGAGTTTCTTGGGAGATAGCCCCACCCTGAAAGGAGGAAGATTCTAGAAGTCCTTATGGCATGCTCAGACTAAATTACATCTAGGTGGGCGGCCAGCTAGCAAGCACTGTATGGAGGACCCAGTATTTTGGGGTAGCAAAACATACTCGTAACTGCACTCATGTTGTTAGTACACAGTGATAACCACAAGTATGGTGGCTTGTCCCACAAAACCAAAGAATGGCTTTAAAAGAGAAAGGTGGCCATCTAGGCATCACTGAACAAGCTGGATTCACTTCTAATGAGGTGTGACAGCCAGTTGAAAAAAAATAATTTTTTAGCTAAAATGAGACAATCAGAGGGAATTCTTTTCTAGGAAAAAGCAAGGGATAAGAGTCAGCCTAGAAATAGAATGAGACTTCAGTGAAATGGATCGGACAGATTCAGCAAATAAAGCTGGATACTGCTAGCACTCAGCCCTTACTCAAGACCTCTTGACTGTTTTGATCCAGATGGAGACGAAAGTAACCATGAGACAAAGCCCCTCTATTCTAGCTGCTGAAGTCGAAGGAACACATTTACGGGAATCTTATAGGCCTTGGAACATAGTTTCTATGGCAGCATTTGTAATTTTCATTGGAACATAATGAGAGCCCTGTCATCTCTGAAGAATAGATCAGAAGACATCCCTGTAGTACAGTTAGTCTGAATAGTCCTCCTCCTCATGGCGGGGCAGGCAGAGAAGCAGGTCCCACTATATAATAGTCCACAAAAAAAGCTAGCTTTAGTACAAGCCTCTAAACTGAGACAGGGTAACTGGCTTTGTCCCTTCCTGATTTGGAACCCAGAATGTAATGACATCTGTCCATAATATTAATCTGGTATATGGGCAAGTGCCAGATCTGTTGGAGAGACAAAGACCTCTGATTTTTACTGATGGGTTCTGAAATGAAAACTGAATTGTACCATGACAGTAATATGGCTTAACATTGGCTGGTCACTAAGATTCATATATATATATGCTCAGATACTCAGACATGTCTGACTCTTTGTGACCCCATGGACTGTAGTCCACCAGGATCCTCTGTCCATGGGATTTTTCAAGCAAGAACACTGGAGTGGGTCGCTATTTCCTTCTCCAGGGGATCTTCTCCACCCACAGATCTAACCTGGGTCTCCTGCATTGCAGGCAGATTCTTTACCAACTGAGCCACCAGGAAAATCTCAAAGATTTGACTACATTATATAATTAAGTCTACATTGATATTGATACAGATGATCAAATGTATTGGGAAATTAGGTTAAAGCTACCTCAGAATCTAATACCAATGGAAAATGGCTGGCATGAAGAAGGACTTTATTTAGCTAATCATCAGTTCAATTCTATGCCAAATAATTTTGCATGAAGTTATTACAAGCTCAAAGGGAAAAAAATAGTCAAAATAGTACAAAAATATGAAAATGTACATCATGACTTTATAGGATATGCATTTCCTTTGAGGCTACTCTTATCCTACACTCACTCCTCCAAATGTTTGGCATTGTGAAATGAAGTATTTCCTGCCACATTGGTAAACAAGAATGTCACAGCCACCAGCGATTTTGGGCTTCCAAATGTGAGTTTCTGAGACTGGGGAGGAAACCCAAAAGGAAGAAGAACACCTGCTTTATAACGACCATCAGACTGTAGCCACTCCTTACAGTGAGCCCTGAGGAAAGGAAGCTCAGGATGTGAAAACAGGGTAGTGGCCCCAGATAGATTAGGTGCATATGAAAGAAATGATTTCAGTAAGCCCATCTTGCATCTTCCCATACACAGAAAAGCACTAAATTCCTTGAGATATCTGGTTTTCCTTAATTAACAATCAAGCACTAATCTGGGTACTGCTGTGAAGGGATTTTACAAATTGATGATGTGAAGTATGGAGGTTATCTTTTAGCACTGAGAGTCACATACAACTTAGTGACTAAACAACAAAAAATGGAGGTTATCTTGGGGCCTGACCCAATCAGGCAGAAAGCAAAGAACTAAAAAGCCTCTTGATGAAAGTGAAAGAGGAGAGTGAAAAAATTGGCTTAAAACTAAACATTCAGAAAACTAAGATCATGGCATCTGGCCCCATCACTTCATGGCAAATGGATGGGGAGACAATGGAAACAGTGACAGACTTTATTTTTTCTGGCTCCAAAATCACTGCAGATGGTGACTGCAGCCATAAAATTAAAAGACGCTTGCTCCTTGAAAGAAAAGTTATGACCAACCTAGACAGCATATTAAAAAGCAGAGATGTTAGTTTGCCAACAAAGGTCCATCTAGTCAAAGCAATGGTTTTTCCAGTAGTCATGTCTGGATGTAAGAGTTGGACTGTAAAGAAAGTTGAGTGCCAAAGAATTGATGCTTTTGAACTGTGGTGTTGGAGAAGACTCTTGAGAGTCCTTTGGACAGCAAAGAGATCCAACCAGTCCATCCTAAAAGAAATCAGTCCTGAATATTCATTGGAAGGACTGATGCTGAAGCTGAAACTCCAACACTTTGGCCACCTGATGTGAATAGCTGACTCATTTGAAAAGCCCCTGATACTGGGCAAGATTGAAGGCGGGAGGAGAAGGGGATGACAGAAGATGAGATGGTTGGATGGCATCACCAACTCAATGGGCATGAGTTTGAGTAGACTCCGGGAGTTGGTGATGGACAAGGAAGCTTGGTGTGCTGTAGTCCATGGGGTCACAAAGAGTCTGACTTGACTGAGTGACTGAACTGAACTGAACTGAACTGACCCAATCAGGTTGAGCCTTCTAACCCTCATAGCTCAGTTGGTAAAGAATTTGCCTGCAATGCAGGAGACCTGGGTTCAATCCCTGGGTTGGGAAGATCCTCTGGAGAAGGAAAAGGCTACCCACTCCAGTATTCTGGCCTGGAGAATTCAATGGACTGTGTAGTCCCTGGGGTCACAGAGACTGACAAGACTGAGCGATTTTCACTTCACTTCTAACAGCAGGGAGTTTTCTACAACTTGCAGCAGTGGAGGAAGTCAGGGAGATCCGGTGTGAAGATGAATCTCACCTCATGCAAGGACCTCACATGAGGATTCCAGATCCAGCCACACCCTTGATTTCAGCTTGTGCAGAGAATGCAGCTGACCAGGGCCAGGATGGCTGACCAATGGAAACTGTGAGACAGTAGCTATGTTATTTTAAGCCATTAAACTTGTGTTAATTTGTTGCAGCAGGAAGAGAAAACAAAAACATTTTGGTATCACATAAAATTCTTTATTTTCCAACTCTGGCCATTGCTGGATTGGTAATCTATCATTTAGTTCAGTCTTTTTGATTGGGCATCAAAAAAGTATGGGCATCAGACTTTTTGGTTGGGACCCTTTTGAACTCTTAAAAATTACTGATACAAACATTTATGTGGCTATCTTTGTTGATATATGTCATAATAGAAACTGAGAATTTGTTAAATATTTACTTTTAATTCATTTAGAACTATTTTCACTATATGTTAATATACTGTATTTTTATGAAAAAACATCTTTTACAAGACAAAAAAACTGAAAACAGTAGCTATATTTTACTTTTGAAAAATGTCTAAATGTTTGGCTTGACAGAGAAGACAGCTGGATGTTATATCGTCTTCTGCATTCTATGTGTTGCACTATCATATGTCATGATGCTTCTGGGAAACTCCACTAACTGAGAGTGAAAAAGGCAAGAAGTGTCTAAATATTATTGTAAAAATATTTTTGATCCCACAGACCCTTGGAAAAGTTCTCAGAGATTCCCACTTAAAGAATCAAAAACTTTATCTTTTAAGTAATTTATTTATCTAAGTATATATACTATATATTTGTATTAATATATGCAATTATATTGATAATTTATATGTCTAATCTTATAATTTAACTTAAATTTATATTTACACCTCAGTCTCCACATCAGTAAAAAGATAATGATGGTATTAAACTATGTAGTCCCAGGTGGCACTAGTGGTAAAGAATCTGCCTGCCAATGCAGGAGACACAAGAGATGCAGGTTTGATCCCTGGGTCAGGAAGATCCCCTGGAGTAGGGAATGGTAACCCACTCCAGTATTCTTGCCTGGAAAATCCCATGGACAGAGGAGCCTGCCAGACTACACTCCATGAGATTGCAAAGAATACACAGTCTGATATAAAGCATTGGCACATTTTCTTAAAACATAAGAAGGGTTTCATATTTATTGCTTTTGACTGTTAGAATTCTTCCTCATTAATATCTATTCACTGTTACTGCAGACAGAGACACACCTTGGCATGGAGGATCTGTTCTGTCTCAGGGTTGTCATAACAGACTCCATGGAAAGTCATCTCTCAACCATCTAAATGTATACCTTCATGGGGATTGTAGAGAAGCATACATTCTTAAAACCAGTCACTTGAAGGGAGTGAGCAATGTAATTTATGATATCTGTCTCAGGTTTATAACCCTAGATGTATTGAAAATGTGTGTAGAGACAGTATGATGCTAGTGTCTGCTCTGACTATTTTCTAAGATTCTTCCTCCACGGGCAATTCAACACAATCTTAGCTCTTCTCCAGAGGGAAATTGAGGGATTCCCCCCCCCCCCCATTCTGCCTTAGAGAGAAGATAAAAATGTGTTGTATCTTATGATCCTTCTGGGAATTTGAATTCTCAATAGAAACTCCAGAATGTTTTTAATTCATCTGATTCTAAAATAAAACCTATGCCTCTTGGGGTTCTTTGAAGAACCTTAACAATTCCAACAAGCAGACCATCCTGTGTCTGGAATTCAATCCTCTGACAGCTGCTGAGGGAGCAGGACACTGAACCATTTGAGAGGTACTGTGTTCACCCTTGCGGGGTTTTATTCTAGGTCAAAGAAGATTCTTATGAGAAATCCAGAGCTAGCATCTCCTTGAGTAGAAGAGATTGGTTTGTGCTGGGAGGTGATTTGCAGTACAGGTAGGTGAGACTGGACAGGTCAGCAGCAGACACCACCACGGCTCTGTTCACAAGAACGGCATCCCTGGGTGATCTTTCCTCCTACTCATATTGTGCACTGTAGGTAGGAAAATAGACACTCATGTCTCCCTCCCTGACCTTAGGGACTTTCTGCCTACTGAGCTGTGTGTGTATGTTGGAGGGGGGGGGGTGGGTTGTCAGCATCCCTCTGAAAATCACCTCCCAGTGTAACTGAGTGGTGGAGGTCCAAGCTGGCCCCGCTCTCAATGAGAAGGGGCTCAGACAATGAGAGGCTCTATATCCAGGCATTGTCTCTGAAACAGCCAAATTAATAAAATGACTTTATGGTGGCTCAGATGGTAAAGACTCTGCCTGCAGTGCAGGAGACCTGGGTTCAATCCCTGGGTCGGGAAGATCCCCTGGAGAAAGGAATGGCTATCCACTCCAGTAGTCTTGCCTGGAGAACTCCATGGACAGAGGAGCCTGGAGGGCTACAGTCCATGGTGTCTCAAAGAGCCAAACATGACTGAGCAACTAACAAAGATATTGATGTCCAGGGAAGCCTCCCTTGGAAAGTAAAATTCTAGTAACAACTACAGTAAATCTTTTCTTTGCTGAAATAATGTAAGAGATGGGTTTGCCATGTATCTAATCTTTTTGGAACCATCCTTAGGGTATCACCCTGTTGTGATGATTATCAGATTTGAAATCACAGTATTTTATATAAATATCTTTCCTATCATAAATAGGATAGAATGAGTTCCAACATTCCTGACAAGAGGTGGAGAAATAAATAAAATCCATAGATCATGAAACTTTCTGAGTTATAGGACTGCCCCAGTAGACGGAATTAATCATACTGACCATGCAAACCTTTTCTTATCTGAGCTGTTATTGTTTTATTTACTCTACTGAAAAGGCGAAGATTTTGGCATCACTTTTCTGACATTTTCTTCCTTCTTCCAGTACAGTATCTGCTTAAGAGCTTTAATCTTTATTCAATTTTATTTTTTATGTTGTTTAATTTTAATAGCAAAATGATAATAATGGTAATGAAAAGGAAAATTTTAAAAATTATTAATTCAGGCACAAAATTAACTAGACCAAAAGGTGATAAACATACATTCCTACTGAATAGTAACAGACTGAGTTACCTTCAGCAAATATTATTGTTCTGCATGTCCAGAGAGTAAATCTGTGCTTTTGCTATTGTTTACTTGCTAAGTCATTTCCAACTCTTTGGGATCCCATGAATTGCAGCATGCCAGGCTTCTCTGTCCTTCACTATCTCCCAGAGTTTGCTCAAACTTGTGTCCATTGAATCAGTGATATGATCCAACCATCTCAACCCCTGTTTCCCCCTTCTCCTTTTGCCCTCATTTTTTCCCCAGTGTCAGGGTCTTTTTCAATGAGTCAGCTCTTCACATTAGGTGGCCAAAGTATAGGAATTACAGCTGTGTCTAAGTAGAATTTCACAGTACAGCTGTAGCTATCTCCACTTTCTGTAACATAGGAATAGTCTTTCATTGTAGCAAATATCAATGTCACAAACTTAATACCATTTACACAGAATCCCACCCCCCCCCCCCCAAAGCAATCACATTTACGGAAATGAAGAAACTATAATTTTGTCTGTTTCATTTCCCAGTAATCAGATCCTAACTATGAACTTTTCTAACAAAATAGAAGCCATGTCTTGGTCAATTGAAGGTGGCAAATAGAAGATACTAGAAACATGCATTTTTTGAATTAAAATGAAAATCATCCATTTAACAAACATTTCCTGAGCTTGTTTCATCTAGACTCATATTAGTTATTATGAGACATAAAGATCTACAAGACATATTCAGTTCAATTCAGTCGCTCAGTTGTGTTTGACTCTTTACAACCCATGGACTGCAGCACACCAGGCTTCCCTGTCCATCGCCAACTCCCAGAGCTTGCTCAAACTCATATCCACCGAGTGATGCCATCCATCTCATCCTCTGTTGTCCCCTTCTCCTCCTCCCTTCAATCTTGCCCAGCATCAGGGTCTTTTCCAATGAGTCAGTTCTTTGCATCAGGTGGCCAAAGTATTGGAGCTTCAGCTTCAACATCAGTTCTTCCAATGAATATTCAGGACTGACTTCCTTTAGGATTGACTGATTTGATCTCCTTGCATCCAAGGGACTCTCAAGAGTCTTCTCCAACACTACAGTTCAAAAGCATCAATTCTTTGGCACTAAGCTTTCTTTATGGTCCAACTCTCACATCTATAAATGACTACTGGAAAAACCATAGCTTTGGCTAGATGGACCTTTGTTGGCAAAGTAATGTCTCTGCTTTTAAATATGATGTCTATGTTGGTCATAGCTTTTCTTCCAAGGAGCAAGTGTCTTTTAATTTCATGGCTGCAATCACCATCTGCAGTGATTTTGGAGCCCAAGAAAATAAAATGTTTCAATTGTTTCCCAATCTATTTGCCATGATGTGATGTGACAGATGCCATGATCTAAGTTTTTTGAATGCTGAGCTTTAAGCCAACTTTTTCATTCTCCTCTTTCACTTTTATCAAGAGGCTCTTTAGTTCTTCTTTGCTTTCTGACATAAGGGTGGTGTCATTTGCATATCTGAGGTTATTGATAAATTCCCCGGCAATCTTGATTCCAGCTTTGTCTTCATTCAGCCTGGCATTTCACATGAAGTACTCTGCATATAAGTTAAATAAGCAGGGTAACAATTTACAGCCTTGACGTACTCCTTTCCCGATTTGCAAGCAGTCTGTTGTTCCATGTCCAGTTCTAACTGTTGCTTCTTGACCTGCATACAGATTTCTCAGGAGGCAGGTAAGGTAGTCTGGTATTCCAGTCTCTTTAGGATTTTTCCACAGTTTGTTGTGATCCACACAGTCAAAGGCTTTGGCGTAGTCAATAAAGCAGAAGTAGATGTTTTTCTGGAACTCTCTTGCCTATTCAATGATCCAGCGGATGTAGGCAATTTGATCTCTGGTTCCTCTGCATTTTCTAAATCCAGCTTGAACATCTAGAAGTTCACAGTTCATGTACTGTTGAAGCCCAACTTGGAGAATTTTCAGCATTACTTTGTTAGTGTGTGAGGTGACTGCAATTGTGTGATAATTGTTCGAATTCTTTGGCATTGCCTTTCCTTGGGACTGGAATAAAAGCTAACCTTTTCCAGTCCTGTAGCCACTGCTGAATTTTCCAAATTTGCTGGCATATTGATTGCAGCACTTTCACTGCATCATCATCTTTCAGGATTTGAAATAGCTCAACTGGAATTCCATCACTGCCACTAGCTTTGTTCGTACTGATGTTTCCTAAGGCATGCTAGACTTCACATTCCAGGATGTCTGGCTCTAGGTGAGTGATCACACCATCATGGTTATCTGGGTCATGAAGATGTTTTTTGAATAGTTCTGTGTATTCTTGCCACCTCTTCTTAATATCTTTTGCTTCTGTTAGGTCCATACCATTTCTGTCCTTTATTGTGCCCATATTTGCATGAAATGTTCCCTTGGTATCTCTAATTTTCTTGAAGATATCTCTGTACAAAATGTACAAGACATATTACTTATCCATAAACCATTATTTGATGAAAGTGAATCTCAGTTCAAATAAATGACATTTTGTACAAACTCCTTTTGATCTTTGATTTTATCTTGGTGATTACCATATCTTCATTCAGTTCAGTTCAATCGCTCAGTCATGTCCGACTCTTTGGGACCCCATGAACCACAGCACACCAGGCCTCCCTGTCCATCACCAACTCCCGGAGTCTACCCAAACCCAGGTCCATTGAGTTGGTGATGCCATCCAACCATCTCATCCTCTGTCATCCCCTTTTCCTCCTGCCCTCAATCTTTCCCAGTATTAGGGTCTTTTCAAATGAGTCAGCTCTTCACATCAGGTGGCCAAAGTGTTGGAGTTTCAGCTTCAACATCAGTTCTTCCAATGAACACCCAGGACTGATCTCCTTTAGGATGGACTGGTTGGATCTCCTTGCAGTCCAAGAGACTCTCAAGAGTCTTCTCCAACACCACAGTTCAAAAGCATCAATTCTTCAGCGCTCAGCTTTCCTCACAGTCCAACTCTCACATCCGTACATGACTACTGGAAAAACCATAGCTTTCACAATGTGAACCTTTGTTGGCAAAGTAATGTCTCTGCTTTTTAATATGCTGTCTAGGTTTGTCATAGCTTTTCTTCCAAGGAGCAAGGGACTCATAGAGACAGACAGATGGATATAGGACTTTTCCATATACTAAAATTGACAACCCATAAATACAAAAGCAATGAATGAGTTGGAATGCCACATTTTGTAAACATGATTATTAATAATTGAATCAGGCAAGTAATCGATAGATGCTCAAATTAGTTGCTGAAAGCTTTATGAGGAACAGAATATTTATATATTAATTTTAATGGATGACCCATTAAATTACATTAGGAAAGAAAAAGAATGATTTTATAATAGAGATGGTTGGGATGCATCATCTTTACCAAGTGATCCAAGTTAGTGTCACCAACAATGGGACAAATTAATGCCATGCACCTACTCATGGATAATCTGTTTTTCCTGAAGAGAGTGAATAATGTGAATCAAAAATGAGGAATTTTGTATCATTCAATTTGAGGAACACTCTACTAAAGAAGTACTCTTATTTCCTTCAAAAATATCAATGTCATGAAACCCAAAGAAAGGTTGAATATTCCAAATGAAGGAAAACTAAAGAGTGGGAAGACTAGAGAGAGAAAACTATAAATTAAAAGATCAGGTTAATATGAAATTGTCTGATTTTAATAATTGTATTGTGGTTAGGTTAAATAAATATCTTTTGCTCTTGGAGAAAAAAATGAGGAATTTAATGTAAATATGCATCATGTCGCCAATGTAAACTCAAGGGGTTCAGAAAGAAAGAATATGCTATATATATAGAGAAAAAGAGAATAAAAAGGCAAATATAAAAGAAATATTAAAATTCGTTGAATCTGAGCTTTTGTATATGGGAGTTCTTTGCATAATTCTTAATGCTTTTCTATCTTTAAATATGTTTCATATTAAAAGTTAAAGAGGTTATCGATTTTGTGGAGTAAGTAGGACAAGGACACAACCTTTGTCCGAGCTCATTTTGAGATGAGTAACTCTAATTTCCCTCGATTCTCCAGCTCTGGCTCCTCTTATCACATTTCATTCCTTTACAAGCTGTCATTAAGGAATGGGAAGTAACCAGTCATGGGTCACAGAATTCATCTTGGTAGGCTTCCATCTCAGTGCAAAGATGGAAAAGCTTCTCTTCTGGATCTTCTCCCTGTTTTACATCTTCAGTCTGCTGGCAAATGGCATGATCTTGGGACTCATCTGTCTAGACCTGAGACTGCACACTCCCATGTACTTCTTCCTCTCACATCTGGCCATCATCGACATGTCCTATGCTTCCAACAACGTCCCCAAGATGTTGGCAAACTTAGTGAACCAGCATAGAACCATCTCCTTTGTCCCGTGCGTCCTGCAGACGTTTTTGTATTTGGGGTTTGCTGCTACCGAGTGCCTGATTTTGATGGTGATGTCCTACGATAGGCTTGTGGCGATCTGTCATCCCCTCCAGTACACTATCATCATGAGCTGGAGAGCGTGCGGGGTCCTGGCTGCCACTTCCTGGGTGTGTGGATTCATTCTGGCTCTGGTCCATGCAGTTCTCCTCCTAAGACTGCCCTTCTGTGGGCCCTGGGAAGTGAACCACCTCTTTTGTGAAATTCTGTCTGTCCTCAAGCTGGCCTGTATTGACACATGGATTAACCAAGTGGTCCTCCTTGCCGCTTCTGTATTTGTCTTAGTCGGGCCCGTGTGCTTAATGCTAGTCTCTTACATACGCATCCTCTGGGCCATCCTAAAGATCCAGTCAAAGGAGGGCCGCGGAAAGGCCTTCTCCACCTGCTCCTCCCACCTCTGCGTGGTTGGACTCTTCTTTGGCATAGCCATGTTGGTTTATATGGTGCCAGACTCCAATCAACGAGAAGAGGAGGAGAAAATACTGTCCCTGTTTCACAGTCTCTTTAATCCGATGCTGAACCCTCTCATTTACAGCCTGAGGAACACTCAGGTAAAGGATGCCTTGTATAGAGCTCTGCAGAGGAGGTCCATGTGAGGGGTACATACAGTGTTGTTTGATTGGGGATTTTCTTTTAAAAGGTGTGGTTTGCTGAAAGAAAAACTCAGAAAAATTTTCCAATGAGAAATTTGATATAAATATGGTAATTGTCCAAATTCTAGCTCAGGATATAAGGCAAAGACTCTTGGAAATGAGCATCTTTTGTCCCTTTGTCTTTAGGGACAGCTAAGTTATCAGATTATTTAGTCTTTCTTAAAAAATACTGAACTCTATCTTTTAAAAGTAGGAATATTAATGAATGAAGAGAAAATGTAAGAAAATTACATTCTTAAATTTTTCTGGCTTATGTAGTTAGACATACATAACTTCTTATCACCTTCTAGTAGCTGGACACAGTACAGTAAAATTAATATCATAAGAGAAATCCTCCAAGGTAGAGTTGAAATTTCAATATAGAAAATACTGTAGTTAAATTATTCCATCTCACCAATTTTAAGGCCAATGGATGAAGCAAGAGTTTAGAGAAACTCTAAATTCCTTGTGGAATAATTTAGAAATAAAGAGAAAAAGTTAGAGAAAGTATTAGTTCAATGAGAAACTATGTAAACAAACATATAAAAGTTTAGGATTTGATCAAATGAAGAAAATTCATTAGTAATGTTTAAATTATACTGGAGGTATGGGTTTTGAGTACTGCTCAAATTTTACATTTACTCATAGATTATGATGATTTTTAATAAGACAAGATTTAATCAGTTGAAGTTCCTGAAATTTTCATCACCAACATTTTTGTAATTTTAACAAACCTGTCTGAAGATGGTTTAGGGTATCACCAAGCAGAATGAGACAATTATGATATAGCTGACATTATTTCTCATTCCTGGTGGCAAAAGTTTCATGGATTTATGAAAACAGATTGAACAACTGTCTCCATGATGCTGATGGAAATTATTACGATTGGATGTTTGCATATATTGCAAAATGATCACCTAAATAAGTCTAGTTACATTCATCACCATAGGTAGTTACAAAAATGTTTTGTGATGAAAACTTCTAAAATCTACTATCTTAGCAACTTTCAAGTATATAATATAGTATTATTAATCATAGTCACTACTCTGTAATATGTGCCCTTGACTTATTTATTTTATAACTGAAAGTTTATCACTCTTGACCCCCTTAACCCATTTTGCCCACCCTCCACTCCCTTCTCATGCCTCTGGGAACCACCAATCTATTCTCTGTACCAACGAGCTCAGTTTTTGTTCTAATATTTGTTTTATGTTACACACATAAGTGAGATTATATGGTATTTGTCTTTCTCCCTGACTTATTTTACTTATCATATGCCCTCAAGGCCCTTGCATGTTGTTGCCAATGGCAAAATTTCCTTCCCCCATTATACATACAATTTATTCATTGAGGGACGCTTAGATTGCTTCCACATCTTGGCTATTGTAAATAATGCTGCAATGAACATGAGGGTACATATATCTTTTTGAGTTAGTGTTTTTGTTCTTTTGGATAAATACTCGAAAGTGGAATTGCTGGATCATTTGGTAATACTATTTTTTGAGGGAGAACCCTCCATACTATTTTTCATAGTTGCTATACCAATTTGCATTACCACCAACAGTGCACAAAGGTTCTCTTTTTCTCCCCATCCTTGTCAACACTTGTTATTTCTTGTTTTTTTTTTTTTTTATAATAGATATTCTAATAGGTGTAAGATGGTATCTTATTGTGGTTTGTTTGTATTTCCCTAATGATTAGTGATATTGAACACCTTTCAATGTACCTATTGTCCATCTGTATGTCTTCTTTGGAAAAAGTATTCAGATCCTTTGCCCGCTTAAAAATTGGTTTCTCTCTCTCTTTTTTTTTTTTTTTGCTGTTGAGTTTTGTGAGTTCTTTATATATTTTGGATACTAACCTCTCGTAAGACTTCCAAATATCTTCTCCCATTTGATAGGTTGCCTTTTCATTTTGTTGATGGTTTCCTTTGCTGTGCAGACTCTTCAGTTTTATTATTAAGTGCATCATAATGACATGGATTATTCACTATTTTCTGACAGGTCATGAAAATTTTATTTACCTCAAGAGTTA
The DNA here is from genome assembly GCF_910594005.1 of Cervus elaphus. Taxonomy (NCBI): domain Eukaryota; kingdom Metazoa; phylum Chordata; class Mammalia; order Artiodactyla; family Cervidae; genus Cervus; species Cervus elaphus. The sequence goes on from NC_057832.1 coordinate 112,818,754, forward strand.
AATCCTAGATTAAGTACAAAATTGATCCTAATTAACTTACATTTAAAAAATATGTAGTTCCCAAAGGATGAAATATTCAACACTGTAAGTAGATATAATAGGTGTTAAAAAAGACAACCAGTTAAAAAGGTGAAGTCCAGATTACTGCTCTAGACATTACACATAAATAAACACATAGATAGAGTCCCTTAGCCTGGTAGAAGATAATTATTTTTACAAACTTCTTTGTTGCAGGTTTTTTCCATAATTATTTTATGCATAAATTGTTCACATGCTGCCAATGTATAATTATAATTATAATTTTAAAATAAAGGAATCCTTAAAATATAAACTGCTACATTTTTAGAGTTAGAAGTTCTTCAAGTAAAATAGTTCTGGAGAAGATCTAAGTGTTTCAAATCAGTACTCCGAGTGAGAATTTATTTATTTTTTTTCCAGTGAGAATTTAAAAATTTGGTTAACAGTTGCCCAAAGTCAATACCTCAGATTCTAAAATGTCAGTCTGTATATTTTGAATATGTTTAAGAATATTCAACAATATAAACAATCCTTGTCAACTATAAAGTTATTCCAGTGAATCAAATATTTATTTTCTCTGTATAATTGAAAATAGGAAAAATCATCATATGGTTGTAATATTAAACATAATGCATTTTTAGGTAAAAGTATAAAGCATTTCTCCATTATGTTATTTCTTTTACAGAAAGAATGAATGGAAAAAAACAGAGAGTAAAATTTAATGCTCTTAAAATAAGGTAATAAAAAATAGCATTTCTAAACTATTATCTAGTTCAAAATTATTTTTAGAATACAATTTTTTAGCATAATTTTATTTTCACACTTGTTCTTAGCTATACATTTTCCCTTCCATTCCTGTAATACTGTCAAGATGTTAGAGCTATATTTTTGTTGTTCTGATGTAGCTGTGAATACTGTATTGTATGTTGCATTACAGGAAAGCTTATAGAACCTTTCATTATAGGAGAGGGCCAGTATAGGAGCCTTCTGGTAATTGGAAGTGATGAAGTTTCTACTGAGTCACAGTGGAGACCAATTCTACCGTGTATCCTGACTGAAAGCCCTCACTCTCACAAAAAAGGTCATGGGAGAGGGAACACGCACACACACACATTTGGACACAATACTGGCATTATACAAAACAATACAATGACCCAAATGTCAAGGATTCAGAGATACATCAGGTTAAAAGAGCAGACACTGCTAGATGGGAGTCAGAGAGACAAGTGAATGAATCCCATTTCCCCCTACTTATTGTGTAGCTGGAGTCAGTACTTAAAATATAGGACCTTCATGGTGAAATAGGAACAATCTTATGTCATAGAAAATGAAGACCTGCCAATAAGATACTGCATCAGCACAGTGCTTGATATAACACTGTGTTATAACACATAACACTGAGAAAATGCTGTTCTCAAGTACATAATGTCTAGAGGCCAGTGGTCAAGCCTGAAGCCTGAGAGTTGTCCCCAGCTGTGGACACAATACGAACAGAGTCATGTGTCCATCTGCCCAGAAGTAAGACTCTCTCCACTTGAGCTCTGCCTCCAAAAGCAGGGGCCCTGCTCTGGGGCCTCTCACAGCTGAAGAAGTAGTTGTGTTGGCAGCAGTTATATACTTACTAGTTATCACTATTATGCCAGATTAGTATTGTTCATTCACTTTCAGAGTCTTCAGAGATCTCTGGTTTCTTATCCCCAGCAAGGATCCTTTCATTCTTCTACTATCTGAGAAAGCAGTATCTTTTATGGCCACCAGACCATGTCAAGAGCTCTGAAAATATCAAGGGAGTGATCCTGTCTCTCCAGGTATGATACCTTTTTTTTCCCCTTAAGAATAATGTAAAGAACCTGCTAGTTGACCAGCAGCATTGACAGTTGATCCTTAAACAACAAGAACTTTTGAAAATCCGTGTGTAAGTTATAGTTGGTCCTCCATACAGGTGGATCTTCTGTATCTGTGGATTCAATCAACCACAGAATGTGTAGCACCGTAGTATTTACTTTTGAATAAATCTGCATATAACTGGGTCCATGCAGTTCAATCCCCATGTTGTTCAAGTACTAACTGTACAAGAGTAGGGAGCTCTCATTTGTCAAAAGAGGTGCTTCTTGGTCACTTTCTCTACCATTTTCTCAAATAAAGACTAACGTCAGTGCCTATGGTGTGGAGCAGCAGTCCCCAACCTATTTGGCATCTGGGATCAGTTTCATAGAAGACAATTTTTCCACAGGCAGGGTGGGGGGATGGTTTGGGGATGATTCAAGCATTTTACATTTATTTTGCACTTTATTTCAAGGGCTTCCCTTGTGGTTCAGCTGGTAAAGAATCTGGCTGCAATGCAGGAGACCTGGGTTCAATCCCTGGGTTGGGAAGATCCCCTGGAGAAGGAAAAGGCTACCCACTCCAGTATTCTGGCCTGGGTTGTGAAGAGTTGGACACGAGTGAGTGACTTTCACTTTCACTTTCTTATTTCTATTATTATCACATCAGCTCCACCTCAGATCGCCAGGCCTTGGATCTTGGAGATTGGGGGCCCCTGGTCATAGAAGGTTCAATCCAGGGACAGATGACAAATATAAGTACACAAGAATCAGAGCAGGTAGTGGGCAATACAATAGAAGAAAATGACCTAGGCTTTAATTAGAAGCCCCATTGGCTCTAGAGGTAAAGAACCTGTCTGCCAATGCAGGAGACACAGGAGACATGGGTTTGATCCTGGGTAGGAAAGATCCCCTGGAGAAGGAAATGGCAATCCACTCCAGTGTTCTTGCCTGGGAAATTCCATGGACAGAAAAGCCTGGCAGCCACATTCCATGGAATTGGAACCCCATGGAAGCTAGAGTGAGTCTAACCTAGGTCATTTTCTTCTATTGAATTCCCTGGCCCAGGTGGTTCATTCCCTTCTACTGGGGTCTTCTAAAGTTTAACTTATTTAAGATTGTCTGTCCTTGTTTCATCCCTGACAAGGCACTACCTGATTGTGGAGAATCAAGCAATGGGACAGATACCAATTACTAACCGTTTATTGAGCACAGTCGTTGGATGCAGATTCCTGAGTTCAAATCCAGGCTCTGGTACTTACCAGACACTGTCTGGGCTGGTTATTTAAAGTGTCTCAGTCTCAATCTCTGTCTCAGTTCCATCATCTGTAAAATGGGAAGAATTGCACTTGCCTCATAGGGTAATCATGCAGATTGAGTTAACTTTTGTAACTGCATAGGGCATGCATAAATATAGCAGGAACTGTGTGTTTCACTGGTAAATCACATAGAATAAATAAATCTACCACAGCTTGGCATTGTGGTAGGGTCAGAATCCAAGAATAGAAAACTTTCCCCTTTAATGTATCTTCCTGACCCAGGAATCGAACCCAGGTCTCCCACATTGCAGGCAGATGCTTTACCCTCTGAGCCACCAGGGAAGCCTAGAGTTTTGATTAGTCAGTCATAGACCTTGGAAGACTCTAAAGAGATAATTGTTTTTTCTAGCCTTATTCTTTCATTTGGGGAAGAAATTATTTCCCCCCCTTTATAGATGAAGCAATCAGGAATATTCAGGAAGTTTAAATTACTTATCAAAAGTGAACAAAGTAAAAAAGAAACTCAATGAGAAGAGAGGAACTAGAAACTGAGGAAGGAGTTGTCTTAAACCTGTGGTGCTATTGCTGCTTCTGCTGTCACTTCAGTCGTGTCTGACTCTGTGAGACCCCATAGACAGCAGCCCACCAGGCTCCCCCGCCCCTGGGATTCTCCAGGCAAGAACACTGGAGTGGGTTGCCATTGCCTTCTCCAATGCAGGAAAGTGAAAAGTGAAAGTGAAGTCGCTCAGTCGTGTCTGACTCTTAGCGGCCCCATGGGGAGACAGGCCTTTTTGGAAGAGGCAATTCACAGCCCCTGCTGAAAGTGATTAGAATTCTGATAAAATTTCAATAGTTTTCTAAGACACTTCGATAATCTTTCAAGATCCTTTCTGGGAATGTAGGGTTGTTCACTCAGCTGACTATCAATTTTGGAACTTACATTTTAGTCCATTTTGAGACTAATCTAATCATTTTTAACCAGACATTTCTTGATGGTTATTGCCTCCCTTTTTTCCTACAAAATGCTTTTATCAGCAGGGGACATCTTTGAGTGAGGCTTATAAAGTGTCAGTCACAGTGCTGTCCAAATCTGCGACACCATGGACTGTAGCACGCCAGGCTCCTCTGTCCATGGGATTCTCCAGGCAAGAATACTAGAGTGGGTTGCCATTTCCTTCTCCAGGGGATCTTCTCCACCAGGAATCAAACCTGGGCCTCCTGCATTGACAGGAGGATTCTTTACCGTCTAAAGCATCAGGGAAGCCCAGCAACTTCTCATTTACCAGCATATTTGAAATGAAACTGTGATGTGGGCACAAAATTATTTTATATGAGAAGTTTTCTTTAAATATATATGTATTTCCTGACTTAATATAGCATTCCTTTCTATATTCTTAATGATTTTTACTCCTTGCTGTTTCTTATTAATCCTAAAACTCATGGATCCATTGAATTGGAAAAAATATTAAGGATCAACTTGGCCAAATTTCTCCATTGAAAGCATAAGCATCTTCTCAACTGCAGCCATGGAGACTCAAAGAGATCTTTAACCAAATGTAAGTATCTTGAATAAGCCATTATTTATCTTTTATATGGGCAAACGTTTTTTCTATTTTCAGTGGATTTATTTGTTTATTGTCCTTCCCTTTCCCATACAGGTTCCAGGTAAAAGTAAGTCTTCTTCCTTCTCTCTCTCTCTCTCCTAAGACAAGAGAAGGCATGAGATGGCAGTGGTTCTCAAACCTGAGTTTGCACCAGAACCACTTGGAGAATTTTTAAAACTCTGATTGCTGGGCTTCACTCTGTGGTCTCTGATTCCGTAAATTTAGAGTGAGGTCCAAGATTTTGCATTTCCAAGTTTCCAGGTTGAAGATGGTGCCAGTCAAGGAATAGCCCATAAGATAAGCTACCTCAAAGGAAAATCCCTCTTTGATCATCCTTGAGAGAGGGGGTGGACTGAGAGATGTATAATCCAAAGGCATGATGTTGGGAGACTTTCAGACTGGAGGGGAAGGTGCTGAGTAGACGGAGGGTGAAAGCATGTGGTGGGAGAGGGCGTCAGGAAGATTCCTGGAGGTCCTCTATGGGAAGCTCCATGTCAAGTTCTCACCCTAAGAAGCCGCTTCTGATTCTCTACCATCTGGCACTCTTTGTAAGGACTGGATTGTATCAATGTAAACTGGGAAAAGAACTGGTTGAAGGTATTTTGAAACTGCCTTAGGAAAAGGTCAAGTCTCTCCTCTTTTGAGCTTCACAGGCAAAGTGGTGGGGAAACAGATCCATTCTTCAGTTCAGTTCAGTTCAGTTCAACTGAACTCAGTTGTGTCCGACTCTTTGCTCAGTTGTGTCCGACTCTTTGCGACCCCATGGACTGCAGCACGCCAGGCCTCCCTGTCCATCACCAACTCCTGGAGCTTACTCAAACTCATGTCCATTGAATTGGTGATGCCATCCAACCATCTCATCCTCTGTCCCCCTTCTCCTCCTGCTTCAATATTTCCCAGCATCAGGGTCTTTTCCAATGAGGCAGTTCTTCCCATCAGGTGGCCAAAGTATTGGAGTGTCAGCTTCAGCATCAGTCCTTCCAATGAACACTCAGGACTGATTTCCTTTAGGATGGACTGGTTGGATCTCCTTGCAGGGGAAAGTATCTTTGTTGGTTCCTCAAATCCAGAGTCCCCTCTGCCAGCCCTGAAGGCCTTGTTCAACAGGACAAAGGGGTGGGGAAAAGGAATGCAACCTGATTGTCATGTAGATTCCTTCTCCCCCTTCTAACTTCCTGCAGGTGGGATAGATCTAAGAAGTGCCAGGCTCTCTTAATCAGAACGATCCTCCCTAATGTTCTCCTATTTAGAGGTTACTTGGGGAACAGAATGAAATTTTGTTTGTTTTACAAAAACATCGCTCCCCGCCCCCACCCCCAACATCTAGTAACATCTTTGGAGTTACTTTAACCAGTGTTCCCAGCGTCACCATTGTCACCGCATCACACGGAGAGCCTGACAAACTAGCCGGCCGGCCGTCCTCGGAATGAGGATGCTGTAGTCTGGCATCAGAATTGTTAAAAGTTCCCAGGTGATTTTGATGTGCCCTTTAAAGGTCAAAAAAAAAAAAAAGGCCAACCCCCCACCCCGCCAAAAAAACCCAATAGGCAGTCACTGCTCTCTGAAGCCTTTAATCTGGGTATAGGGGAGAAAGGCTTCAACCACCGGGCGGTTTAAGCAGCGGAGAGGCCGCAGGAGGTGCTGAGCTTAGCAAAAAAGAAATAAGACTGTAGTGGGAGAGCTCTTCTGAAAAGGAGCCGCCATTACTGACCAAGGAACTTTGGTAGAAACATTTAGAATTGTACTCAAATTTGCTGCTGAAAGTCACCAGAGTTTTCAATCAACTGTGGTCTTTGAAAAACACAACAAAGAAAACTTCAGCTTTCCCAAGTCCGCTGAGTTTCCGTTCCAGCTCTGAACCTGCAGTGAGTGAGGGAGAGACTGAAGGTAAGGGCCTGAAGCTGCTTTTACCTCCAGTCTTCCTTTACTTAAGGGCATAGTTTGTGTTATTCAAAGGGCTACCCTAATTATGGCTTCTTTATAACTGGCAGACTGCTCTCGGGGTGCTTTAAAGGGATCAGCGCTTGGAGGATGCCTGAAAAAACGGAAACAGTGGTTATTTCATGTGACACAAGGTGTTTGTTTTTTAAAACTTTGCTAAGAGTTGTGATTTGAATTTGTCTTGGAGGGAAATGGGATGCATTGATAGTAACTTTGGTAACTTGTGCCTCTTACCTGGTGAATAGAACACAAATCCAAAATATTTGGTTGAAGTCTCTGCTTATTCAAGAAGTTAAAAAAAAATTAAATTTCACTGATTCACATTGTAAATAAACTCCACATCCTTAACTGTAGAAGAAGCTATTTCTTTTCTAATGTCTTTTTCTTGTGTAGTTGTTTTTGACTAGTTGACTCAATGAGTCTGGATAAAATTCCTTAAAAACCGGGCTCCTATGGATAACATGTAATGCTTAAGTATTTTTCTTAATCTGTACAAACTCTTCACTCCTGGAGGTAGCTTTGTATTTTCCACTAATTATGATGGGCAGAATTTTCCCTCCATCTCTGGTACTCAGAAATTGTGTGTGTGTGTGTACATGTGTGTTTTCCTCAAAGGCTTAAATGCTTGGAAGTTCCCCCTGCCATCCCGCCCTCCCCACAAAGAACGTGTGGGCGTCTCCGATAGCTCAGTTGGTAAAGAATCTGCCGGCAATGCAGGAGACCCCAGTTCGATTCCTGGGTCGGGAAGATCTGCTGGAGAAGGGATAGGCTACCCACTCCAATATTCTTGGGCTTCCCTTGTGGCTCAGCTGATAAAGAATCCACCTGCAATGCGGGAGACCTGGGTTTGTTCCCTGGGTTGGGAAGATCCCCTGAAGAAGGGATAGTCTACCCACTCCAGTATTCTGGCCTGGAGAATTCCATGGACTGTATAGTCCATGGGGTTGCAAAGAGTCAGACACAGCTGAGCAACTTTCACAAAGAACATGTGGATTATCAAGACCAGCATTTTTTCAAAGTAACATCTCTTTGCTAGAAGTGACTCATTTATAAGGCAGTTGGTCTCTATTATAAGTCTCTCACATAACCTTCTTTAAATTTTTTTTTTTAATTCATATTTCTTTTCAAAACCCTGTAAATGATAGATAGCCAAAGTTCTAGTCCGTCAAATCCAAATTCTAATTATAGGCATTTACATTTCATCTTCTGGTAGAACAAGTTTCATTTCTCATGATCTTTCACTAGGGTGGTCTCCTCAGTGTTTAAATAGCAATACTCCTTATTTATTCATTATCCCCTCATTCCTGTTGCTTTCTGCTGTAGCTGCCACTAGCTCCGTGAGGACCATTGTCACAGCCCCCCACCCCAAACCACCTAAACCACCCACTAGTTTCAAGACATGGAATACGGAAAATACTCCTCTGTAATAGTGGCAACCCTTCTCCCTTTGAGCGTCTTTAACATGCTCCCTTGCCCCCTGGTAGCCAACCAGGGATGGCCAAACGTCCTTAAAGAGCAATTAGAAAGACTTTTCCACTTCAAAAAAAAAATTCCTGCCATGGTAGAATGTTTGCCAATCAGAGACTTGTCTCAGTGTTTCCTCTTTTGACTGTAGAAACTTACTGTCCTTGCTACTGTACCTCTACTGACATAAAGGTAACAGCAGACGGATTTGCGCCGAAAGTCTACGATTAAAACCCCAGGTCTCCTGCACTGCAGGCAGATTCTTTACAGTCAGAGCTGCCAGGGAAACTCACACTTTCAGAAATTGTGTCTCAGACTTAGTTCTGCCTTTGACAACAATCATCTAAATTCTATCAACTTTTCAGAAGTCCTTTTGGTTCCAACCTCTCTGTAGCTACCCAGCACTCAGCTTCCCCTTTCCTGTGGTACATACCTCACCTCACCCCACCCCCAGACTCATCTTTTTTTCTACCTGTGTTTGCTCTCTATCATCTCTCTCTTTCTCCCTCTCTTATTCTCTCTCCACTTCCTTTTCCTTTTAAAATATCCATAAACCTTAAACTGAACCTAAGCATAAACACACAATGTCCTGTCAATAAATGTGTTTGAGTATGATCATACTCATCTTCAAGGGCAGTGAGAACGAAGCTAGCCACATTACCATGTTGTTTTGCATGTGCAATATTTAGTCATGATATAGAATGTTTAATATCCCTTATACATTTTTAGGAACAACTTCAGTAGTTCAAATATTCACATGAATGATATTACATTTTTTTAAAACTTAAAGAATTTGTAAACATTCTTAAAAAACAACATTTCTGTCTGTTATCCTAATCAGTTGATCTGTATCTTTAGTGTTTGAATAGTAATCACAAGTGCTTGACTTATAGTGAAGTCTTACTAAATATTTTTGAATGATCACAGGTATGAAAAAATGGCTGAATGAATGAAGAAGTAATCATAATAAATGTTATAAATGAGGAAAAGGACTTATCGATAGGAAAGTGTTAGGAGTTTGGGAGGAGGAATAAAAATAGAATTTGAACAGCTGTGAAGGCCAATATGGTGTTGTATATCTGCAATTCTAATTGACTGTTTTGATGGACATTACAGTTAATGCTTATCAGTTGTGAAAGAGGCAGCTTGATGTATATTACTTATCAATAGTCCTTCAAACAATAAAACATATATACTGTCCTATAGAAAGCAAGTTTTTTCATTGAAATTACTAAGTATCCTGAGGAGAGAAAAGAGAAAATGCAAATATCAAGAATTTATTTTTAATATAAAATGCTATTATAATAATATCTAGAAAATATTCCCTAGCTGGATTATTAATTTCAAAAATAGAAACACTGTTTCTAAAGGTTTATAACCCATGATATTACTTTGCATAATATTATACACGCAGTAGGAACTGAAACAAGCTTTTTAAATAAAGGGTGGAGTAAATGAGATTAAAAGCTCTTCCAACTCTGATTAGTGATTTATTTTCATAAGCTTCTTTGTTTGAGGTTGTATTACTTGCTATAATTTTCTAAAATAATTTGCCTTTCATCGTATTTATTTGTTTAATTGGAGGATAACTGCTTTACAGTGTGCTGGTTTCTGCCAAACAACAATCATTATATTTTAAATTGAAATATACTTGACATAGCGCATTTTGTAAATTTAAGGTGTACAGTGTTCATTTGTTATATTTATATGTTGTAATGTGATTGTCACTGTAACAATGATAGCACCTCTTTCACAATACATAATTATCCTTTTTTTATAGTGGTTGGAGTAATTAAATTCTAGTAGCTTACCAAGTTTGATTATAATACATTGTTGTTGTCTGTATTAACTATACTGTCCATTAGGTCTCTAAGGCTGATTTACTACTCACTGTTAAATTTGTACCCTAAACAACATTGATCCTATCCTCTCGCCCAAATCCCCTGGTAACCCCCATTTTACTCTCTTCTTATGAAGTCTCTCTTGTCAAGATTCCTCATATCAGTGATACCATACTTGTCTTTCTTGGTCTGGTTTATCAGCATAATATGCTCGCGGTCCACTCGCGCTGTTGCAAATGGCAGAATGTCCTCCTTTTTCATGGCTGAATAATATTCCGTTATGTATATATACGACATCTTCTTTATCCATTTATCCACTGATGAGCACTTATGTTGTCTCCCTGTCTTGGCTATGGAGAAAAATGCTGCAGTAAACATGGGGGTGCATGTGTCTTTTTGAAATCCTGTTTTCATCTCCTTTGGGATTATAACCAGAAAAGGAATTGCTGGATCATATCATAGTTCTATTTTTAATTCCTTAAGGAACCTCCATATGATTTTTCATAATGGTTGAACCAACTTGCATTCCCACCAAGAGTATACAAAGGTTTCCTTTCTTTCCCCCACATCCTCTCTAGCACTTGTTATCTCTTATGTTCTTGATGATAGCCAATTGAATGGGATTCCTCACATAAGTGAAAGGCTGGCCTTTGTTAGGCACAAACTAGTGACTCAATAATAACAGCAGAGAAGTTGGGATAATGCATAGATTTAGTAACTGTGAAAGCTCCAGTGCTTTGGCCACCTGATGCAAAGAGTCAGCTAATTGGAAAAGACCCTGATTCTGGGAAAAATTGAAGGCAAAAGGAGAAGTGGGTGGCAGAGGACGAGATGGTTGAATAGTATCACTGACTCAATGGACGTGAGTTTGTGCAACCTCTGAGAAATAGTGAAGGACAAGGAAGTCGGCATGCTTCAGTCCATGTTGTCACAGAGCGCTGGACATGACTTAGCGACTGAACAGCAGCAAAGTGTGAATGTGATGTAGAGATTGTGAACACTGTCATGTGATTTCTCTTATGTTCTCAGCTACTATCATGCAGTTGCTGAAACTGTGAGTGAGAGGGTAGGTGGGAGATTTAAAGAGTGAGAAAATAGGGCATTTTCATCTGGGAGAGAAAACTAGGGAAATTTAGTATGATTTATAGAAGAAATGGCAACCCACTCCAGTGTTCTTGCCTTGAGAATCCCAGGGACGGGGGAGGCTGGTGGGCTGCCATCTGTGGGGTCGCACAGAGTCAGACACGACTGAAGTGACTTAGCAGCAGCACCAGCATAGCAATAAGAACCAAATTAATGTGAATACTCATGAATTTGAAGGGATCTCAGGCGTTATGATTGCATGCTTTCTCTAGATCTGACAAAGCCATCCATCACCCAAGTTTAACATCTAAATGTTAAAGCAGAGAGATTACAATGGATTCTCTAAATGTAGGATATGTATATAGGGGAAAATGTTTTAGAAAGTGGACAAATACTTGGGAAATACCTTGAAACCAAAAGAAGTCAGGAAAGCACTGAGGGGCTGGATTCAATCTCCATTTTTTTCCAACTAAAAAGTAGTATTTGCAATGGGAATTAACAGACACTTTCATATTAACACTTTTTAGCAAAACTGTACTCCTGAAGGAAAATACAGTCCTTAGAGGGGTTGGCTTAACAAGCTCCATGGGGGTAACATTTATTACATCATGAAACTTTCCCAAAGTAGGATATGGAGAGGAACAGTTTCAAGAAGAAGTACACAATACATACATATCCTTGGGGATTGTACTGTGGGACATGATTCATAATGTAAGGCTGAGATCTATTAAATTCCTATATCAACATCCTCTTGATGAAGGACAACCTGCAGTTCTAACATAGTTCATACCTCTCAGCACAAGCAGGCACACACACAAACACTCATGCACTCATCACTCACACACACATGCACACTGACCGCAAGCTGAAGAGCCAAGAGGGGAGGGCTAGGTTTTGCTCTGCTCTGTAGGGAAGACAGAACGGTGAGAAGACGCTTAGTGATTTGCTCCCTGGACTCTGGGCAATGCCTCTGGGGAATGGGCTGGTTTTAAGTGATCAGACTCTAAAAACCCTCACATCCAGAGGCTCCCGAGCACCCTGAGTTCTTCTCCGTCAGGACAGAAAAGGTGTCTAGGTCTCAACCATCACTGCACTCACTCCAGGGAGCAGGTGACTCAGCTCCAGCCATTCCCCATCTCTGTGAGTTTTCCTCTACATTTCAGCCCAAATTGAGAAAAACACCAGAAATAGTAGCAGCTCCCAGTTATATAAATCCTTACTTACACATTGATTAATGGTTAAAGAGGAGCAGGGGAGAAGGCTGGCAGAATCATCAGGTTTAGGAAAAAGAAAAAAAAAACACCCTTTTGAAGACCCCTTTCTTGCTCTGTGCAGGGGTCTCAGAGTCACATCTGATACCCACGCTGTCTAAAGGTAGGTTTCTCACTCCTCCTAGTCAGAGCCCCTCGCTGATGTCCTACATGTGGGCAGAAACTGGAGAAACTCAATGTCCCTGAATCGTAGTATCAAAGTAAAAGGGACATAAGATCATCTAGAGCGTTTGCCTCTCCTTACATGTGATGAAGCCAGAGCTGTTACGTGACTTGTCCTTCACTGTCTTTCATTTCTTCCTTGGCTGAGAACCATCTGTTCCTTCTACATCCTAGATGTGTCCTCCTGCCAGGGAAGTGAGAACCCTGGAGCTCCTTTATTTTCTGCTCAGTAGGGAGGAGTTAGTAAGTGGCTGGGAGAAACCCTCTAGGCGTTTGATAAAGATCCTGTTATTTTTCCTTTTGTAGCAAGGAAGCTGGTACCTGTACCAATTTAGCTTACCCTGATTTGCTTCCAGAATTTCTCTTCAGAAATGGTTGTCTTCATCTGAGGATAACTAAACCTGATATTCTTCACAAGGATATATAATAATTTTCAGAATATCTTAATTACTAATTCCTTCCATGATATAAAGTCCAGGCATAGGAATTAAAACTATATGTATCATCTATCTTTAGATATTTTCTCATATTATCGAGGAATATGTTCGTTTTTTAGAAACCAGGCTTTGGCCATGAGTGATAAAAGTCACATCATAGTTTGCAACATTTGGTAATGGAAAATTATGATGTTAATTATATAATACTGTTGTTTAACCTGTAATAACTATGTTGGTAAAGATATCTCTGTATAATGGATAGTGTAGGTCTTAAATAAATAACAAGTCATTCCTTCTTGTCATTCATCTAGGAAACAGGTGTACTTCTTTGAGCCCCAAAGTGAGATTAAGAAGAAACTATAGATTAGAAGCAAAGTGAAAAATTCATATCTTAGGGTTAATTAAAACCATATATGTAAAAAGATGTCTTAAGGAGAAAATGCCTGTAGAATGAACCTCAAGAAATGTATTTTATACCAGGTTTGGCTAAATTGTATTAAAATGTGAGAATCAACATGATAAAAGTAGAAAGGTTGAAGTGGAACAACTTCACAGGAAAGGTGAACTTGAGGTTACAGTTCTGATTGTTAAATTAGGATCTTTTCTCATGGAATGGTTTCTTCTAGGGCTGATATGTTTTGATTTTTTTGACTTGTTTGCTTTTTATAGATGATGATGATGGTGATGGATATAGGTAGAAAGATGATAGAAGTCTGAGAACTCCCATGTCCATGAATATGCAATAAGAAAATAATAAAATGTATATGCAAAAAATGTATAAAATTGAATCAGTGGCATTACATTACATATAACCTGGTTAGAAGGTAATGTATGAAATCAATTAAAATATTTGTATGCAAGAAAATAGTATGCAAATGTTTAAAGTATATTGCATCAAAACATTTTGGTATGGAAAATGTGCATGGCATGATTTAAGTGAGAGAAATAAAACTGTTTAATTTAATTATTTTTTTAAAAACATAGATACAGTGAATAGTGCAAAACTATATGTACAAGTTATTAGCAAAGATCACTTTTGGCCATAGTTTTCACACATGTATTATCTCTTAAGCCTTTTATGGAATGTCATGTTTTACTAAGACTTAGGAAAACCTGATGTCAAAATTTCCTATGAGGTAAATGCTAATTTGTTCACAGAATGAATCAGACCATTGAAATTTTAATTTGTAATTCTAAAATTTCTAAGAGCCTATCATTATCTAAATATAAAGAAAACCAAAAAGTGTAAGTAATTTTAATTCTAAATATACTTTTGCCTAAAAAGTAAACTTCCATATAATATTTATATCATTTTCTTTACTAGTGTTAAATTAGTGATGTTCTCCAAAAGAAGTCAGTAAACGTGTGTTAGGATTAGACAAGTGAAGCTGAGAATTCATTATTCAGTTAACAACTTAGGTACTGTCCCAAATTGTATATGGTTTCTGTTGAATGAGAATATTAGAAATTTGGCAACAATCCTGATAAAAATATTAATAACTTAATATCCAATAAATCCAGATGCTGATTTAAAAACATGATTCCTCAATAAGAAACCAAATTTATTTTTTACTCATATAGATGTACTTTATTTTTTCCCCTCTTTTTAGAAGTTTTAGTTGGAGGATAATTAGCTTACATATTGTCTTGGTCTCTGCCATATATCAGCATGAATCAGCCATAGCTATACAGATGTCCCTTCCCTCTTGAACTTTCCTCTTACCCATCTAAGTTGTCACAGAGAACTGTATTTGAGCTCCCTGCATCATACAGCAAATTTTATGTACGGTAATGTATATGCCTCAATGCTACTCTCTCAAACTGTCCTGCCTTCTCCTTCCCCCCACTGTGTCCACAAGTCTGTTCTTCATGTCTGCATCTCTTTTGCTGTCCCGCAAATAAGTTCATGAGTACCATTTTTCTAGATTCTGCATATATGCAATAATATACAATGTTTGTTTTTCTCTTTCCGAATTGCTTCACTCTGTATAATAGACTAAGTTCATCCACCTCATTAGAACTGATTCCAATGTATTCCTTTTCATGACTGAATAACGTTCCATTGTATATATATATACCACCGCTTATTTATCCATTCATCTGTTAATGGACAGGTTGTTTTCATGTCTTAGCTATTGTAAATAGTTCTGTGGTGAACATTGGGGTGAGTGTGTCTTTTTCAATTATGGAGAAACTAAATGTTTTTAGTGAAATAACTTGATTCAAAGCTGAAGTAAAAAATCTACAAGATGTACAGAATAATTTAAGCTGGAAGGAACAAAGTACTAAAAATTATGAATTCAGTTCAGTTCAGTGGCTTAGTCGTGTCTGACTCTTTGCTACCCCAGGGACTGCAGCACGCCAGGCCTCCCTGTCTATCACCAACTCCTAGAGTTTACTCAAACTCATGTGCATTGAGTGGGTGATGCCATCTAACCATCTCATCCTCTTTCGTCCCCTTCTCCTCCCACCTTCAATCTTTCCCAGCATCAGGGTCTTTTCAAATGAGTTGGTTCTTTGCATCAGGTGGCCAAAGTATTGGAGCTTCAGCTTCAGCATCACCCTCCAATGAATATTCACCTTCCAATGAATATTCAGGACTGATTTCCTTTAGGACAGACTGGTTGGATCTCCTTG
Organism: Cervus elaphus; assembly: GCF_910594005.1. Classification (NCBI taxonomy): domain Eukaryota; kingdom Metazoa; phylum Chordata; class Mammalia; order Artiodactyla; family Cervidae; genus Cervus; species Cervus elaphus. The sequence goes on from NC_057832.1 coordinate 112,834,294, forward strand.
CAGTCCAAGGGACTCTCAAGAGTCTTCTCCAACACCACAGATCAAAAGAATCAATTCTTTGGTGCTCAGCTTTTTTTATAATCCAACTCTCACATCCATACATGACTACTGGAAAAACCATAGCTTTGACTAGATGAACCTTTGTTCACAAAGTAATGTCTCTGCTTTTTAATATGCTGTCTAGGTTAGTCATAACCTTTCTTCCAAGGAGCAAGCATCTTTTAATTTCATGGCTGCAGTCATCATCTGCAATGATTTTGGAGCCCCCCAAAATAAAGTCTGTCACTGTTTCCATTGTTTCCCCATCTATTTGCCATGAAGTGATGGGACCAGATGCCATGATCTTAGTTTTCTGAATGTTTAGTTTTAAGCCAACTTTTTCACTCTCCCCTTTCACTTTCATCACGAGGTTCTTAAATTCTTCGCTTTCTGCCATAAGAGTGGTGTCATCTGCATAGTTGAGGTTATTGGTATTTCTTCCAGCAATCTTGATTCTAGTTTGTGCTTCATCTAATCCAGTGTTTCTCATGATGTACTCTGCATATAAGTTAAATAAGCAGGATGACAATATACAGCCTTGACGTACTCCTTTCCCGATTTGGAACCAGTTGTTTGTTCCATGTCCATTTCTAACTTTTGCTTCCTGACCTGCATACAGGTTTCTCAGGAGGCAGGTCAGGTGGTCTGGTATTCTCATCTCTTTAAGAATATAATGGAATTAACTTGGAGATACCACCTTAACCAAGTAATACACAGTAGCATCACCTATATTGGGATTACTTAACATTATTTGTGTATTCATGAAAGGTTTTAATATTAACAAGGTTACATTTTTTCCTACCAGAAATTCATAATATTAAATAAAACATGGGAAATCCATGGAAAAACCCAAGTGAGAGATATTATACAAAATAAGAACTCATACTCTTCAAAAATATCAATGTCAAGGAAAGAAAACTGATTAACTTTCAGATTAGAGGAGGTAAAATGTTATATGTGACATTGGACTTCAGTCTTGGACCAGCAGGGCTGAAATGCTATACCTAAAATAGTGACCCATGTTATCATCTCATGATTCTCGCTCTTAAACAAATCAAACAGTTTGGAGATAAACTGGCCTTTTGCTGCACTTAATTATTATATGGTTCAGAGAATATTAATGAGAGAGAGGGAGAGAAATGATAAAGCAAACATAAAAAAATTGGTAAAGTGTGTATACTAATATTATTTATATTTCCAATACTTATCCTAAATTTTGATAACTTCACTATAAAGTAAGAAAAACAAACATGCTGAGAAACATTTTGGAGAACTCTCATTGAAGTAGGGACAAGCACACAAACTTCTTTTGAATTTCCTTCACATAAGTAACTCTGATTTTCGTTGCTGTCCAGCTCTGACCTTCGCATCACACTTCAGTCCCTTAGAGACTGCCTTTGGGAATGGAGGGCAACCAGTCATGGATCGCAGAATTCATCCTGCTGGGCTTCCAGCTCAGTGAAAATGTGGAATTGCTCCTCTTTGTTATCTTCATCCTGTTATATACCTTCAACCTGCTGGCAAATGGCATGATCTTGGGACTCATCTCACTTGACCCCAGACTGCACACCCCCATGTACTACTTCCTGTCTCATCTGGCCATCACTGACGTCGCCTATGCTTCCAGCAATTTACCAAATATGCTGGAAAACCTAGTGAAACACAAGAAAACCATCTCCTATTTCTCGTGCACTATGCAGATGGTTTCCTATTTGGCCTTTGCTTCTGTAGAGTGCCTGACTTTGGTGGTGATGTCCTATGACCGGTTTGTGGCCATCTGCCACCCCCTGCAGTACACGGTCATGATGAACTGGAGGGTGTGCACATTGCTGGCCGTCGCTTGCTGGGCGTGTGGATTTTCCCTGGCCATAGTCCAAGTAAGTCTGTTTCTACGGCTGCCCTTCTGTGGGCCCCAGAAGGTGAACCACTTCTTCTGTGAAATTAGCTCTGTCCTCAAAGTGACCTGTGGTGAAACCTGGATCAATGAAATGTTCCTCTTTGCTGATGGCGTGTTTATCTTAGTTGGGCCTCTTTCCTTGGTACTGGTCTCCTACGTGCGCATCCTCAGGGCCATCCTGAAGATCCAGTCAAAGGAGGGCCGCAAGAAAGCCTTCTCCACCTGCTCCTCCCACCTCTGTGTGGTTGGGTTCTACTTTGGCATAGCCATTATGGTGTACTTGTCCCCTGACAGCAGTCATCTAGAGGAACAGCAGAAAATCCTTTTCCTGTTTTACACCTTCTTCAACCCATTACTGAACCCCCTTGTCTACAGTGTACGGAATGCTCAAGTGAAGGCTGCCTTCCACAAAGTATTGCAGAAAAATAGATCAGTGTGACATAGGGCAGAATTATGGTGTAGTGAACATTTCTTCTAATAGTCAAGAAAATTTCCAATCAAAATACATGACTTAAGGATGAGGATTCTACAAAGTAACATCAGCAAGAAGGTACAATAGGAACCCCCAACTCCCTTCTTCCATGGAGATGACATAATAAAGATCTAATTGCCTTCATGGAACACCAGACATCACACAGGAGTTTGCAGCACCCCAGACTAGCACAAAGTCAAGAAGATATGTAGTGAAGTTTTTAGGGAAACTTATGGCATTTGACTGTCCATAACTGCTTTTCTATTGGAGAAGGAAATGGCAACCCACTCCAGTGTTCTTGCCTGGAGAATCCCAGGGACGGGGGAGCTGGTGGGCTGCCATCTATGGGGTCGCACAGAGTCAGACACGACTGAAGGGACTTAGCAGCAGCAGCAACTGCTTTTCTTCTCTGTCCCAGGGTATCAGGATCAGGAGAAAATTCCCATTCCCAGCCCCTCCTCAAGAGGGAAAGAGAAGAATGGACTATGCAGACTGCTTTAGCTTTTCAGGGAATAGTGTGAGGGTTTGTTAGTTGTCTTGCCTGTGGCTCAGGCACTGATGCGAATGGCAGTTTGGATTCCTTGTTGGGACCACCGAGAAACATAGCAAGCACCCAGCTTTTTATGGATATCCTGAGATACTTTGGATTTTCACAGTTCTGACCTATCTGCACTGGTATTTCATTCTTGTTTTAACATGAAATTTCCTGTTGATATTCGATGTTGAGTTTCTTTACAAGTGCTTCTTTACCATTTGCATATCTTTGACAAGGTGTTTCTTTATATCTTTTACTCATTTTTATGTAATAAACTATATTTTTAAAGTAATTTTAGAATCAAAGCAAAATTGAGTGAAAGGTACAGAGATACCCCCAATACCCCCTTGTCTCCATACATACATCACCTCCCCCATTATAAACATCCCCCTACAGAGTCATGCATTTGTTATCATTCATAAAGCCGTCCTGATACATCATCACCCAAATTTCACAGCTTCCGTGAGGATTCATTTGTGCTGTTGTATATTCTGTGTACTGGATGAGTGTATAATTACGTGCAATTATATTTTCATACCGAGTAGTTTCACTGTCCTGAGAGTCCCCTCTTCCTCTCTCACTACTAGTCCCTGGCAACCACTGATATCTTGATTGCCTCCATAGTTTTGGCTTTTCAGAATATTGGGATCATACAGTATATAGTATTTTCACATTGACTTCAGTGGTGTGCATTTAAGTTTTCAGTTTTTTGTTTGTTTGTTTGTTTTACATGCTAGTTCATTTCTTTCTAGTGCAGAATACTGTTCTATAGTCTGTATGCACCACAGTTTATCCTTTACCAACCAAAGGACATCTGGATTGCTTCTAAGTTTAGACAATTATAAATAAAGCTGCTTTAAATATTACTGTTCATGTTTTGTATGTGGACATAAGTTTTCAAATCTTTTGGATAAATACCTAGTAGTGCAATTTGTAGCTCGTATAGTAGAGTATTTTTTAAAGATGTTTTCAAACTGTCTTTTCAAGGTGGCTGCACCATTTTGCAATGAATGAAAATGAATTCCCCTCAGCAGTATATGAAACTTTCTGTTGATCCACATCCAAATCAGTGTTTGGTGTTGTGAAAGGTCAGGATTTTAGCCATTCTACTGGGTGTACGCTGATGTTTCACTGTTGTTTTAATGTTCATTTCTCTGATCACATAGATGTGGACCATCTTTTCATGTGCTTCTTTGCTATTTGTGTATCTTCTTTGAACAGGTGTCTGTCAGAGTTTTTTGCCCATTTTTAACTGACTTGTTTGTCTTCCTTGTGTGTGTGTGCTTAGTCGCTAAGTCGTGTCTGACTCTTTGTGACCCCCATGGACTGTAGCCCACCAGGCTCCTTTGTCCCTGGGATTCTCCAGGTGAGCATACTGGAGTGGGTTGCTAGTTCCTCCTCCAGGGGGTCTTCCAGACCCAGCAATCAAAACTGCATCTCCTGTATCTCCTGCTTTGCAGGCAGATTTTTTTACCCACTGAGCCACCTTCTTCTTGTGTTGTAAATGTCCTTTTTTTATTTTTTAGTATCAAGTCCTTTTTTCATACACATGCAAAGATTTCTCCCCAGCCTGTGTGTTGCTTATCTTTTCATATTTTACCAGTGTTTTTTTTTTTTTTTCTTTAACAGAGCAGAAGTCTTTCAGTTCAGTTCACTCAGTCATGTCCGACTCTTTGCGACCCATGGACAGCATGCCTGGCTGCATGCCAGGCCCCCCTGTCCATCATCAACTCCCGGAGTTTACTCAAACTCATATACATTGAGTTGGTTTGCCATCCAACCATCTCATCCTCTGTCGTCCACTTCTCCTCCTGCCTTCAATCTTTCCCAGCATCAGGGTCTTTTCAGATGAGTCAGGTCTTCACATCAGGTGGCCAACTGTTGGAGTTTCAGCTTCAACATCAGTCCTTCCAATGAATGCTCAGGACTGATCTCCTTTAAGATGGACTGGTTGGATCTCCTTGCAGTCCAATGGACTCTCACGAGTTTCTTCAACACCACAGAAGTCTTTTATTCTAATTAAATGCCATTCATCAATTTCTTTTTTAATGCTGAAGAGTTTTTTATTTTCAGTTCAGAGTTTTCATTTGTATTTTAAGGGAGGACGAGTGGAGTTGTTTTAAATCTCTTGTGGTTCACCCTGAGGCAAGAATTAACAGTGAATATTGAAAGCAGTAATCAGAGGGTCATACCATTTCTGTCCTTTATTGTGCCCATCTTTGCATGAAACGTTCCCTTGGTATCTTTAATTTTCTTGAATATTGTTTTCCTCTATTTCTTTCCACTGACCACTGAAGAAGGCTTTCTTATCTCTCCTTGCTATTCTTTGGAACTCTGCATTCAAATGGGTATATCTTTCCTTTTCTCCTTTGCCTTCAGCTTCTCTTCTTTTCTCAGCTATTTGTAAGGCCTCCTCAGACAACCATTGTGTCTTTTTGCATTTCTTTTTCTTGGGTATGCTCTTGATCACTGCCTCCTGTACAATGTCATGAGCCTCCGTCCATAGGTTTTCAGGAACAACAGACTGGTTCCAAATCAGGAAGGGCGTACATCAAGGCTGTATATTGTTGTCCTGCTTATTTAACTTATATGCAGAGAACATCATGAGGAATCCTGGGTTGGATGAAGTACAAGCTGGAATCAAGGAGAAATATTAATAACCTCAGATATGCAGATGACACCACCCTTATGGCAGACAGTGAAGAAGAACTAAAGAGCCTCTTGATGAAAGTGAAAGAGGAGAGTGAAAAAGTTGGCTTAAAGCTCAACATTCAGAAAACTAAGATCATGGCATCTGGTCCCATCACTTCATGGCAAATAGATAGGGAAACAATGGAAACAGTGACAGACTTTATTTTTTCTGGCTCCAAAATCACTGCAGATGGTGATTGCAGCCATGAAATTAAAAGACACTTGCTCCTTGGAAGAAATGTTATGATGAACCTAGACAGCATATTAAAAAGCAGAGACATTACTTTGCCAACACAGTTCCATCTAGTCAAGGCTATGGTTTTTCCAATAGTCATGTATGGATGTGAGAGTTGGACTATAAAAAAAGCTGAGCACCAAAGAATTGATGTTTTTGAACTGTGGTGTTGGGGAAGACTCTTGAGAGTCCCTTGGACTGCGAGGAGATCCAACCAGTCCATCCAAAAGAAGTCAGTCCTGAATATTGATTGGAAGGACTGATGCTGAAGCTGAAACTCCAATACTTTGGCCACCTGATGCGAAGAGCTGACTCATTTGAAAAGACCCTGATGCTGGGAAAGATAGAAGGCAGGAGGAGAAGGGGATGACAGAGGATGAGATGGTTGGATGGCATCATCAATACTATGGATATGAGTTTGAGTAAGCTCCGAGAATTGGTGTGCTGCAGTCCATGGGGTCACAAAGAGTTGGACACAACTGAACAACTGAACTGAACTGAATCAGAGGAGCAAGGCTTACTAGTTACTCTCCTACTCTGAAGCAGTGCAACTTGGTAGACTGATGCTTTTATGTAACTTACTATTAACTTAGACAAAATGAATAGTTGGATCTATATCTGGAACAGAGAAAGGGTGAATGAATGATTAATGAAAGTAAATATTTGAGAGTCTGAACTTGCCTACATTTACTGAGAAATATATCCAAGTAATAAATAATAGATAGGACTAAATCTGGTGGATCCAGTGTAGAAGGAAAAAAATTAAGTGTTTATTGTCAGTTTATTGCAAGAAACACTAAACAAAAAAATTTTTTTCCATATGAAAGAAATGTTTTGTGATGATAATAAGTATAAATATTTTCCCTGATTTGAAAATATTTTCTGTTTGTTTTTCAGAAGACTGTAATGTTTTCAGTTTAGTTCAGTTCAGTCGCTCAGTCATGTCTGACTCTTTGCGACCCCATGAATCGCAGCACGCCAGGCCTCCCTGTCCATCACAAACTCCCGGAGCTTACCCAAACTCATGTCCATCGAGTTGGTGATGCCAGCCATCTCATCCTCTGTTGTCCCCTTCTCCTCCTGCCCCCAGTCCCTCCCAGCATCAGGGTCTTTTCCAGTGAGTCAACTCTTCGCATGAGGTGGCCACAGTATTGGAGTTTCAGCTTCAGCATCAGTCCTTCCAATGAACACCCAGGACTGATCTCCTTTAGGATGGACTGGTTGGATCTTCTTGTAGTCGAAGGGACTCTCAAGAGTCTTCTCCAACACCATAGATCAAAAGCATCAATTCTTCAGTGCTCAGCTTTCTTTATAGTCCAACTCTCACATCCATACATGACTATTGGAAAAACCATAGCCTTGACTAGACGGACCTTTGTTGGCAAAGTAATGTCTCTGCTTTTTAACATGCTGTCTAGGTTGGTCATAACTTTCCTTCCAAGGAGTAAGCGTCTTTTAATTTCATGGCTGCAATCACCATCTGCAGTGATTTTGGAGCCCAGAAAAAATAAAATCTGTCACTTTTCCCACTGTTTCCCCATCTATTTGCCACGAAGTGATGGAACCAGATGCCATGATCTTAGTTTTTTGAATGTTGAGCTTTAAGCCAACTTTTTCACTCTCCTCTTTCACTTTCATCAAGAGGCTTTTTAGTTCCTCTTCACTTTGTGCCATAAGGATGGTGTCATCTGCATATCTGAGGTTATTGATATTTCTCCCGGCAATCTTGATTCCAGCTGGTGCTTCCTCCAGCCCAGCCTTTCTCATGATGTACTCTGCATATAAGTTAAATAAGCAGGGTGACAATATACAGCCTTGGTATACTCCTGTTCCTATTTGGAACCAGTCTGTTGTTCCATGTCCAGTTCTAACTTTTGCTTCCTAACCTGCATATAGGTTTCTCAAGAGGCAGGTCAGTGTTTTAGCTCACTTTAATTCCACCTTTCTTGCTTCCAATTTGCTGAGCTTTCTGTGTTCATGGAAACATAACTTTTTATCATGTTGGGAAATACTCCAAAGTAATTTCCTCCAAATTTGCTTTTCTGCCAATTTGGTTTTTAATTTTAATTTTTCTTACAGTTTTATTGAGATATAATTGACATAAAACACTGTATAAGTGATAGAACATAATGATTTGACTTAAATAAAAAGTAAATTTTTTATCACAGTAAGTTTAGTAAATGTCATCTCATATAGATAAAAAATTAAGGAAATTGAAAAATTCCTTGTGATGAGAACTCTTAGAAATTTCTCTCTTAACAAATTTCCTATATAATCATAGTAGTGTTAATTATGTGGCTCCCTGGTAGCTCAGCAGTAAAGAATCTTCCTGCAAATGTAGGAGATGCAGGTTTAATCCCTGGGTTGGGAATACCCCCTGGAGAAGGAAATAACTAACCCACTCCAGTATTCTTGCCTGGAAAATTCCATGGATAGAGGAGCCTGGCAGGCTACAGTTCTTGGGGTCTCAGAGAGTCAGATATGACTGAGCACACATGAGCACAAGTGTTAATTATATTTATTATATTGTACATTATACCACTAGTTATAATTTATCTTATAGTAAGGATTTTGTAATTCTGACTGCCTTTATCCAATTCTCCCAGTTTCCACTGCCCCTTTATCTGTTGATAACAAACCTGATTTCTTCTTCTATGAGTCTGATTGCTTTTGAAGTATAATTGACCTATAACACTGTTAACTTTTGCTACACAACACAGCAATTTGATATTTCTGTACATCTTCAAATGATTGTCATGATAAGTTTAGCTAGTATTTATCTCTATTCAAAGATATTATATAGTTATTGTCTATATTTCCCATACTGTATATTTCATACTGTGACTCACTTATTTTGCAACTGGAAGTTTGTATGTCTTTATCTCCCTCCCTCTCTTGTTTCTTTCCTCCTCCCTACCTCTCTTCCCTTTAGCCATGACGTATTTGTTCTCTGTATCTATGTCCCTGTTTCTGTTTTGTTGTGTTAATTCATTTATTTTGTTATTTAGTGAAAACATACAATATTTATCTTTCTCTTTATGACTTATTTCACTTAGCATAATAGCTCTAGGTTCATCCATGTTGTTGAAAATGGCAAGATTTATGGCTGAGTAGAATTCTATCATATATATACACTGCATACTCTTTATCCATCTATCTATTTTTGGGCACTTGATTTACTTGGAGATAACCCTATATGCAAAACAGAAAAAGAGACACAGAAGTACAGAACAGACTTTTGAACTCTGTGGGAGAAGGTGAGGGTGGGATGTTTCGAGAGAACAGCATGTATATTATCTATAGTGAAACAGATCACCAGCCCAGGTGGGATGCATGAGACAAGTGCTCGGGCTTGGTACACTGGGAAGACCCAGAGGAATCGGGTGGAGAGGGAGGTGGGAGGGGGGATCGGGATGGGGAATACATGTGACTCCATGGCTGATTCATGTCAATGTATGACAAAACCCACTGAAATGTTGTGAAGTAATTAGCCTCCAACTAATAAAAAAAAAAAATTAGCTTGGATTATTATAAATAATACTGCAATGAACATAGGGGTGCATATATCTTTTCTAACTAGTGCTTCTGTTTTCTTTGGATAAATACCAAGAGTTGGAATTGCTGGATTGTATGGTAATTCTGTTTTCAATTTTTTGAGAAGTTTCCCATTGTTTTCCACAGTGGATATACCAGTTTACATTCCCACCAACAGTGAACAAGTATTCCCTTTTTTCTACATCCTCACCAACACTTGCTATTTCTTGTATTTTTGATAACAGTCATCTAACGGGTGTGAAGCAATATCTCACTGTGCTTTTGATTTGCATTTCTCTGTCCAGTGATGTTAAGCATCTTTTCAAGTGCCTGTTGACCATCTGTATGTCTTCTATGGAAAAAAAGTCTATTCAGACTCTGCCCATTTTTTAATGAGGTTGTAGTTTTTTTTTTTTTTTTTTTTGAGGTTGAGATGTATGAGTTTTTTGTATATTTTGAATATTAATTCATAATTAGATCATTTGAAAATATTTTGTCTTGTTCAGTATGTGGCCTTTTCATTTCGTTGATAGTTTCCTTTGTTGTGCAAATGATTTTTCATTTGATGTATTCCCACTTGTTTATTTTTGCTTTTTCTTCCTTTGCCTGAAGCAACATTCAAAAAATCAGTAAGATGAACATCAGAGTATTGCATATATTTTCTTCTAGTTTTTTCTTTTTTTACTGAAGTATAGTAAGTTTACAATATTAGTTTCAGATGTATAGCATGATTCAGTATTTTCACAGATTATATTTCATTAAAAATCATTTTGATAATGGTTGCTATAGCAGAATATTCTGCTGTACAATATATCCCTGTTGCTTATCTATTTTGTATACAGTAATTTGTTATCTCTTAATCCCTTATTCATAATTTGCCCCTCCTCTATTTGCTTTCCACTTGGTAACCACTAGTTTGTTTTCTGTATCAGTGAGTTTTTGTTCTGCATATATATTTGTTTGTATTATTTTTTATATTCCACATGTAATTGATAACGTACAATATGTCTCTTTTTCTGTCTAACCTATTTGACTAAGTGTAATAGTCTCTAGTTCTATCCATAGTGCTAAAAATGACAGACTTTTATTATTTTTTATGGATGAGTAATATTCCATTACATGTACTTACCATATCTTCTCATTCATTGTTTGGGTACTTGCATTGCTTTTTTATTTTGGCTATCATAAATAGTGCTGCTATGAATACTGGGGTGAATGCTTCTTTTCAAATTAGTGTTTTTATTTTTTTCCAGATACACAACCAGGAGAATTGCTGGATCACATGGTAGTTCTATTTTCAGTTTTTGAGGGAACTCCATACTGTTCTCCATAGTGGCTGCACCAGTTTACATTCTCACCAACAGTGTAGGAGGGTTTCTCTTCCCCACATTCTCACCATCACTTATTTGTAGATTTTTGATGAAGACCATTCTGACTGGTAGGGTGTAATGCCTCAGTGGTTTTGATTTGCATTTCTCTGATAATTAGCAGTGTTGAGCATCCTTTCACTTGCCTATTGGTCATTCACACATATTCTTTAGAAAATGTCTATTCAGTTTCCAGGATGGGTAGCTGTGGAACCAGGGATCCCAAATCTAGTGTCATCCTGCTGCTGGGTGGACCCAGTTACTGACGTAGCTGGCCGTAGGGTCACATGTGTTACAGAGCTTCCATTGGCCTGCTGGTGTGTAAGACTGTCGCCCAGGGGATCCTGGGCGTGTTGCCTGCACACTGGTGGAGGAGGTGGTTCCCAGGGCTAGTGGCCGCTTTCTGGGATGTGGGATCAGGTCCTGGGTCCCCTGGCAGGTAAGGCTGGGCTCCAGGGTGGCAGTGTGTTCAGAGGGTCTTGAGGCAATCAGCTCGTTCATGAGTGGCCCGGTGTTGCTGCCTGGCTTGCTGCTTGGCCCTGAGCATCTAAGGACTGGTGCTACTGGCAGGCTGTAGAGCCAGTTCCCTGGGCCAAAAGCTAGAGGGGTGATTCCAAAATGGTGCTTGCCAGCACCAGCATCCTCATATAGGAATGAGCTCCCCAAAATGGTTGTTTATAGGGTCTGTGTCCCCAAAGTCAGTTCTATTTGCCTCATACCTCTCCAGGAGGCATCGCAAGATTGGAGGTGTGTTTCACCCAGGTCCCATTTAAATGACTACTTTTACTCTGAGCCACAGAGCTTTGGTGAGATTCCATGTATGCTTTTTAAGAGTGGAGTCTTTTTTTTTTTTTAATCCCACAGCCCCTATCGCTCACCCCAAATTCAGCACTGCTGGCCTTCAAAGCCAAATGTTCTCATGCCCTTCTTCCTGGTACAGGAATCCCAGGCTGAGGAGCAGCTTGGGGTCCATCTTAGACCCCTTGCTTTTCAAGGGGAAACTCTGAAATTGTAATTATCCTCCTATTTGTGGGTCACCCACCTGAGGATCTAAGTCTTGACTATATTGTGTCACTACTCCTTCTGCCTCTCTCACTGTGGTTCCTTCTTTACATCTTTACTTATAGAAGATCTCTGCTACTTTTCTGATCTTTTGTATTAACAGTTGCTTTATAAATACTTAATAATTTTTTGTGACTGTGGGAGGAGGTGAGCTCAAGGTCTTCCTTCTCCACCATTTTTGCCACTCCTGTCCCATTTTATTTGGCATTTTTCTTCAGGATGGTTAGCTTCTAAAAATCACACTCCCATAGGTCTTCCATATGCTACTCCATTTTCTCTTTTTTTTCTTTTAATGTTTTTATTTGAGTGTTTCCTGTTGATCTTTGTTTGAATTCATTGATCTTGCACTAGATTGGGTCAAGTCTGCTATTAAATCCACATGCTGTTTTCTTAATTTCACATTATTATTTGTTCCTTAAGATGGAATATCTGCAGCCCCTCCCATCAGGAAGGTTGCCCAACCCTCTTAGATGTAGCCTCATCCCCTAGAGGGCAGACAGAAGAAGGAATATCTGATTATTTTTGTAGGTTCTAATTTTTCATTGCAATATTGGTTTTTCTATTTTCTGTATCTTTTCCCCCATTTTCTTTGATATAAGTTATTTTGAAGTCTTGAGCTTCAGTTTCTGTGGTATATCTGACACCTCTTCTATCGGCTCTTTTATCTCTTGGTTATTGATCAAGTCTTCTGCTTTTTAATATTTGGAATAATAAATCATAGACTATAGCTTATTTTGTCATATATTAAGATTAATGAAGTGAAGCTTTGTTTTTTTCTCCCTAATGACAATTAAACATGTTGTTCACCTTGCTCCTTTTAGGGCTTATTCCTCATAGATTTAAGACAAATTTCAGTTATGGTTTTTCATGTTAGGACTTAGGCAATGCCTACAAAAACCTCCACAGATATCTTTAGAATATATTTCTACACATACTTCCTCTCTATAATGTCACCCTCTAAAATCCTGGCTTTCTTATTTGCCCATAACTCTAATCTCTGTTGGAGATTTCAGCGATATACTCCTTGGGAGAAAGCCTGTGTGCCTGTGAAGCTTACTTGCACTCCCTTTAAACAAACTTGTCCTGTGTCACTCAGTCGTGTTCAGCTCGTTGTGACCCCACGGACTACACATTCCATGGAATTCTCCAGGCCAGAATATGGGAGTAGGTAGCCATTCCCTTCTCCAGGGCATCTTCCCAACTCAGTGATCAAACCCAGGTCTCCCACATTGCAGGTGGATTCTTTACCAGCTGAGCCACAAGGGAAGCCCAAGAATACTGGAGTGGGCAGCCTTTCCCTTCTCCAGCAGAATCTTCCTGACCCAGGAATCAAACCAGGGTCTCCTGCATTGCAGGCAGATTGTTTACCAGCTGAGCTACTAGGGAATCCCCAACTTAAAAAGCACACTCATTCAATTCACTTCTGACTGCATTAACAATTTTATATTTCTCAACAAAGTGTTTTGAGGAAAAAATATTTTGGAAAATTGATGTTTTGCACTTAACAAGTATTTTTAAAACTCATTAATAGCTAAATCAGGAAGAAAACAGTAGATTGCATCAGTTTGAGGAGGGTTTGGCAAGGGCACGTGTACATAATTACACACCCAACAACCATATTAGGTAACAGTTTTCTTTATATTTGATGCCTGTTTGAGTGGGTAAGTTACAGGGACAATATAATGCTGAGTTTTATCTTCGAAGATATAATTAATCTGAAAGATCAAATTAAGGACTTCCTTGGTTGTCCAGTCAAGATAAGTCTCCACACTTTCACTGCAGGGGGCATGGGTTTGATCCCTGTTAGGGGGAACTAGGATCCTGCATGTCATGTGCCACAACCAAAAACCAACAGAAATATCAAGTCATAAGCCTGAGAAGTAAATATTAAGCAAGTTGATTTGTGGCTGTTAACAAGTGCTTGGACCTGGTGCACTGGGAAGACCCAGAGGAATCCGGTGGAGAGGGAGGTGGGAGGGGGGATCGGAATGGGGAATACGTGTAAATCTATGGCTGATTCATATCAATGTATGACAAAACCCACTGAAATGTTGTGAAGTAATTAGCCTCCAACTAATAAATAAATAAATAAAAGCTTTTAAATGCAAAAAAAAAAAGAGTAGGGTAAAATAGGGGTAGTTATTATGTGTTAAATTGTGTCCCCCCGCCATAATGTAAATGTTGAGGTTTTAACTGTCAGAATGTGTCCATAACTAAGCTTGCATATTTAAAATGTAATTAAGCTAAAATGAGATCATTAGGTTGGGCACTAATATGATACGACTGGTGTCCTTTTAGAAGAGATGATTAGGCTGCAGACATACATGAAAGGAAAACCGAGGAAAGTCATAGATTGCCATTACAAGCCAAAGGAGAGGCTTCAGAAGAAACTAACCCTGTTGATTCCTTGCTCTTGGACATCTAGCCACTGGGGCAATAAGAAAATATATTTTTGTTGTTGAGTCCATGTAGTTTGTGGTGCTTTGTTATGGCACTCCTAGAAAACTAACACTTTAGCTCAGAGGTATAAGAAATAATCACATAAATGTCAAGTAACAGAGTGCCAAACAATATGTATGGAGTCAGTTATCAAAGGTATTATTAAAGAAGTAATTGAAGAAAAAATGATGAATAGTACATTGCTTTCAAGTTTGGGAAAAATTTCTTTCTTATTTAAAGGTTCTGAAAATGAGGTCTTCTAGAAAATGGAATCTTCCTTTGAATGCTAACACAAAAATCTCTTAGGTATTTCCAGTTGAACTCTCACTTTAAGAAGTCACAGTAATCATATCAGAATTTCTTATTAAGTTGCCCTTATTAAGCCTGCACTTCTCTGAGGTCCTCTAAAAGGAGCATATAGTAAAAATTTACCTTAAAAATTAAAACTGTGGGGAAATAAAAACCATTTTGTAGACAAAAAGTGCATGCGGATGTGTGTGTGTGTGTGTGTGTGTGTATTCTTCAATCAGCAAACAAAGATGAAGATGAGCAAATTGAATTTAAAAGAGCTTAAAAAGTAAATTTAAATGAATTTAAAAAATAAATCTCCTCAGTGTTAAATCTTCCCCAAATTTGTGACATAAATATTACACTGAGATATCGCTATACAATTTGACCAGGAATGCAAAATGTCATCAGGACCACAAGCCTACTTCTCAGGCACCTAGACAGGCAGGAGTTTGTCATGTGAAAGGTTCCTCAAATTTATCTAAGCTTCTGTTGTACAAAGAATAGCTTATGCTATCTCTACATAGACAGAAAATATACTTTTACTTTTAAAAAAGCACTGATCACTAGGAATAAACTGAGTAAAGACCACCAGAAACTCTGCTCCAGAAAAGCAAAAAGCACACTGACAATCTGTCAAAAATCATCTTTTTCAAAACCTAGAAGTTAAAGACTTGCAACAATGTCAGTGTTCATCCAGGAAAAAACTGCTGACCTTGTTAAGAACAGCGAGGTCTGCAGGGTTTTAACTTATTCTGTAGCCATCATCATCACTCCAGCTCCGTGGTACTCTGGAAAACAAATAGCCCTGTAGCCATGGTGAGAACCAACATCCTTACAGCCTCTGGAAGGTATAGCCAAGGTTGAAGGATCAAACTAACTTATGATGTGTGGAAAAGAAATTGCCATTAGAGTATAAAACTTGAGATTAGGATTAGAACCTAAGCATACCAGAGATTCTGGACTCAAGCTTTAATACAAATTGTTGAATCATGACTGAGTTTTATAACTAATGTTAGAAAATACAAATATTTTTATTTATAACTGCAATATAAAATATATATGTAAATATATATGTGTATATATACTGCATATATATATTATATATACGCATACACATGTATATAAAATATATGTGTATATTTTATATACGTGTATATATACTTCTGTCACCAAGGACAGCTAGAGGAAGGTAAGAAATAAAGAGAAGCATTAAGCATATCCAAGTTAATCCTTAAAATATATATATATATATATATATATATATATATATATATATATATATATAATAGAATAGTATCTACTATTATAAACCAGGCAGTCTCTTGACAACAAGCGAGAGTAATGCATGAGAAAGAAGCTTATAATCAGCTCCTTGTAGCTGGCTTTTGTGGAGAAGGAAATGGCAACCCACTCCAGTATTTTTGCCTGGAGTATCCCAGGGACGGAGGAGCCTGGTGGGCTGTCATCCATGGGGTTGCATAGAGTCAGACACGACTGAAGTGACTTAGCAGCAGAAGCAGCAGCTGGCTTTGGGGCACTGGAATTATCCTGCAACATAGAAGTCAGAGGTCTTGCTGATTCACTCTGATATGCAGTAGATAAGCATTTATTCTGGACCACTGCATTTTGGGAAGAGGCTTGGCTTGTGATATTTACTTGTATTTTATCAGCATATGAAATGTGTTGAAATCCCTGGGATTCATGAGGTCCTATAGAAAGTGAACAGAAAATAGATGACTTCTATGATCTGATCATTGGACCTAGCAAAGAGATAATTGGTATCAGTGAAATGAAGTTTCATATTCTGACCAGATGTTTTCAAGACAAAATAGGAGCAGAAATTTTCCAGACAGAAGTTGCTGGAGAAAAATCCTTGAGTAGGCAAGAGTGGTGGAATTTATAGAGTAAGTTTTAGACTGGTCTTCTCTGGGGAAAAAACTCTTAGCTCCATAGTAAGAACAGAGAAATTCAGATAAACGTGCAAATCCAGTAACTCATTCAGTGTATTAGTGCTGTCTGTCGTCCTATTGCTCTCATGTTCTCAGTTACTTACTCACTAGCTGAGACTATGGGTGGAAGGAATTATGGGAGGTTTAAAGAAAGAAAATTTTAAAAAAATCATCTTGGAGAAGACTAAGGAAACAGAATGATTTCTGGGAGAATCAAGGACCAAACTGCTGTGAATACTCGTGAATTTAAGAGGTCTGAGTCATCATATTCGTGTGCTGTCTGTGGATCTGTGTGTGTAGGCAAACCCATCCATCATCTAAACTTAATGCTCACAACAGAGAGGAGACAATGATCTCTCTAAATATAGGACATGTATTTAGGGAAAAAGTGTTATCAGAAAGAGACAAATACTTAGGGAATAGTCTAAAGTGGGGGAAGTGAAGTGAAAGTGAAAGTCTCTCGGTCGTGTCCAACTCTTTGTGACCCCATGGACCATACAGTCCATGGAATTCTCCAGGCCAGAATACTGGAGTGGGTAGCCGTTCCCTTCTCCAGGGGATCTTCCCAACCCATGGATCGAACCCAGGTTTCCCACAGTGCAGGTGGATTCTTTACCAGCTGAACCACCAGGGAAGCCCAAGAATACTGGAGTGGGTAGCCTATCCCTTCCCGATCCAGGAATCAAACCAGAGTCTCCTGCATTACAGGAGGATTCTTTTGCCAACTGAGCTATCAGGGAAGCCCTGGGGAAATAGGGTTGCATCTCAAAGAGTTTCCAAGTAATTGTTAATATTTGCAGTGGAAAATTTTGATAATTATTGCACATTAACACTTCCCAGCAGACAGAGATTGTTCACTCCCCAAGAAAGATCCAATCCTTTGAGGGGCTGCAGTAACAATCTCCTTGGGGACTTCACTTATTACTTCATGAATCTTTCCAACTGTAGGAAACAGATGCAGGAACAATATCGAGATAGATTAAGTGCATACTTCATATCCTTGGGGATATTACTTATGTGACAAGCACTGAGGTGTGACTTATCTGTAACAGTTTTATACCAAGATTCTCTTGAGTACAGACCTCTTTGCCATTCTTCTTGAGTTCTTATCTCTCTGCATAAACAGGTTCACAAATGTGCACAGGCACACCCACACGCCCATAGATAACACAGCAGGAGACCCAAGAGACAACAGGCAGGCTTTGCGCTCCTTTGTAGGAAAGACATAGAACAGTGAGAGTATGGTTTGTCATTTGTTCCCTGAGCTCCCCAGGAATGTCTCTGGGGAATGGGCTGGTTTTAAGTGATCAGTCTCTAAAGCCATCACACTTAGAGACTCCTGAGCACCCTGAATCCTGTCCTTCCATCAGGACAGAAAAGGTGTCTGGGACTCACCATCCACTGCACTCACTCCAGGGAGCAGGTGACTCAGCTCCAGCCATTCCCCATCTCAGTGAGTTTTCCTCTACATTCAAGTCTAAGATGAGGAAAAGATCAGGAATAGTAGCAACTCCCAGTTATATAAATCCTTATTTACACATTGATTAATGGTTTCAGAAGAGCAGGGGAGAAGGCTGGCAGAATCATAAGGTTTAGGAAAAAGAAAAAAGCTACCCTTTTGAAGAGCCCTTTCTTGCTCTGTGCTGGGGTCTCAGAGTCACATCTGATAGCCACGCTGTCTAAACATAGGTTTCTCATTCCTAGTCAGAGCCCCTTGCTGGTGCCCACTTTATCGGAAGGGGCTGGTAAACTCAGTGTCCCTGAGTCACGGTAGCAAACTGCAAGGGGCATAGGAACATCTAGAGCTGATGTCTCTCCTTACCAGTGATGAATCCGGAAGTCTTGTGTAACTTGTCCTTCATTGTCTTTCATTGCTTCCTCTGCTGAGGACCATCTGCTCCTACTGAATCCTGGAGATGTCCTGCCAGGAAGTGAGAGCAATGGGGCTCCTTTCTTGGCTGCCCAGTAGGAAGGTGTTTAATAAAGAGCAGGGAGAAATCCTCTAGCTATCTGATAAAGATCCCATTTGTATTTCTTTTGCCGCAGGGAAGCTGGTAAAGGTTCCATTTAGTTTAACCTGATTTGCTGTCCAGAATTATTCTCCAGTGATGGGTGTCCTCATTTGAGGGAAATCCTGTGTCATCTTCTAGAGTGTGATAACCTGAGAACCACTGTCACTTATCAGCTTTGGGGGGAAGTTCTAGCTGGTGAAAATATGGTCAAATGTCTCTACTGTAATAACAGTTTCTCTATTTACATGTCTGTGTACCTGGCAAGTTTTCAGTGAATATTTTTGTCTTACCCCTTAACATTTAAGTCAGTCTTTTAAAACGGAATAAATGAAAATCTGTCATTTCTAAAGTTTGCCATTGAAAAAGAAAATTATATATATTTATATATATATATAAATACAACATAGTATTTCTATTGTTGTAATGAGGCATAGGATTTCTAATCCTTTCCTCTAAACTGCAACATTTTGGTTATCTTCATAAATATTTCAGCATTCTAATTTTTAATATTCAAGTTATTATTTATGAAGCTAACAGTTTTCATATTCATATAATCTGACTTCTGTTTTATAAAAGATGAGGGTTGATGATCTGTTAACAGGAAATTACTGAAAAGGCATTCTAGGCAGCCCTGACCTGAGCTTATAAACCATCAGGGGCCACTGAGGTATGAGGTGCTAGAGCAAAAGATTTCACTTTAGCAACAGGTCAGAGAAAGCAGTGATCACTCTGTAGACACAAAGCAGGATAGGAGACATCCTAGGACTCATAAAGCCTTCTGATAATCATGCTACAGGATACTGTTTATTAATGCATTTAATTATTTTTTAACTAGAAAAAAATCTCTAAGTACATGTTAAGATTAAGCAGAAATTTAAATATATTAAGTGAATGTCCTTCAAGGTATATTCTTATTTTATACACAATGTGACAGATGTATTCTTTTAACTTGTAGTGAAAATACGTCTGAACATAGATTACATTTTCTAGATATTCAGGCTTTTAGAGCTGCACTTAGAAGCTAACATCAGATAAGCAGGAGCTCCATGGAAAGATGAGGAAGAAAGACAGGCATTAGAGAGCATGAGTCTGGGAGCCAGAGAATCAGGCAGTGTTATGAGGGTACTGATGGTGAAAGGCAACAAGCTACTGGAGCTTTGATTTATGTGTAAATTTTCAACTTGTGTAGAAAGCTGATTCTACATTGAACTGTGTTGCTAAGTCCCTCGCTAGACAGGTCAGGTCAGGAAGGCAGGCCAGAACCAGCAGTTAAATAGGAGCCACCGTGGAGGCGGTGAATGCTTGTGCTGACATCAGTAACATTTGAAGTTTCTGCTAGCATTCATTGTGACATTAGTACCTAAAACTAATATCTTAGAGACATGCACCAAAATAGAATAAGAGCCTTAGAATCATTTCACTAGCTGTCTCACTCAGCCTGCTGTAGAACCCGATGCTATCCTACACTATCACTAAAGAGAAAAACCTCTGGTCTACTCTCCCTGCCACAAAACACAAATACGTGTCACTCGAAGAAGTTAATAATTCAATTCCTCCAATATGCTGTATTTACTCATTTTATTTTTATTTATGACTCTTATTTGAAATCAGTGTCTGATTATCTATCTGTTTTACCCCAATGGCAGTGACTAAAAATTAGACTTTTCTTCAGTTTCAAGCTTTGAATGGGGATTCTGTTCCTTGGTAAGTACTCCTGAAAGTGGACTTTATACTCAGTATATAATCATATTCCATCCTAAACGTGCCTTCCTATTTTTGAAAATCTGCTGAACACATTTTATGTGGTAAACAGACAAGAGACTTTAATTCATTTACATAACTTTGTCACATCATTCTTAACACATACTGATGCACTTAACTATTTTTCTCATATTATTTATGGTGAATAATAGAGCTAATATTGGATAGTATTGCTTAGATTCCATTATATCTAAAGAGAACTGTTTTATAAAATTTCCTCAGGTACAAGATACATAATGTAAATGAGGCTATTAGACTGAGTATAAGTAAAGGCAGTTTTTGACATTAGAAATTAAGCTTTCTTTCTTACTTAGCTGTGGATTAATATCTATACTACTATAATTATAAAATCATTAGAAAGTATCTATTGAAATTTTTCATGATCAGTTATCCTGTTCAATTTAACACCAGAAAACCACATTCATCCCTCTGCCCGATTATGTCCAATCAGGTTTTAGATTTCATAGGTGATATACCAAAAGGGACTCTGAAGCTAATGCTTTGAATGTCCCATACGTAACACCTTGCCCTCCCACTTCAGAGCACATTGGCCTGGTTTCCACAGGCCAGCAGCTGCATTTCCTTGCCTGCAGGTTCCCCAGAAACCAGAGCCACTTTACTGTCCCTTCACACAGTGAAAAGGAGCCCAAACACTCGGTCCACCCACCTCAGGGCTCTCCCCCAAGAATGCATTCTAGTTGGTACATAGACACTCTAGGTCCCTTCTGCTCCAAGTGGGTACACACTGGGATGCATATTCTACACGGGCTCTAAGATTTTTCCATTGGGATCTAATTTCAGTTACTCCAATTTTGTCCCACTGCAGCATCCAAGCTTAAGCAGCTGCCTGTATGTGGTTGCATCACTTTTCCATTCCTCTGTTAATTGATGTCCATAGATTCAAAATCAGAGAACTTGCTATGGAATTCAGTGTCGATCACACTATTTTGAAATGTGAGTTGACTCTTACTTTTGTTTTCTAAAAAATGACTTTGTGAAGAGATACCAGCCAGATTATTCTCATCAAGTGAGGTTCCCAAAACTTAATTTTTCTAGGAATAAGTAAATTAAATCATACATTTCTAAAACTAATTATAAGAACCCCTGCAGCATATATCTCTTTGCTCACATGAATTATAAGCTCAAGCGAAGAGATACTCTATGTTTCAACCTTTTTTTATAAGCTAAGATAGATATTTTACTTGGAAGGTAGAAAAATTATTATATATATAATCTTATAAATCTACGTGAAAGTGAAAGTTGCTCAGTCATCCCCGACTCTTTGCGACCCCATGGATTATACAGTCAATGGAATTCTCTAAGCCAGAATACTGGAGTGGGTAGCCTTTCTCTTCTCCAGGGGATCTTCCCAACCCAAGGATCGAACCCAGGTCTCCCGCATTGCAGGCAGATTCTTTACCAGCTGAGCCACAAGAGAATTAATTTTTATTTTGATATCTTTGGTTGCAGAAAATTTACTACCCCTTTATGTTTTAATGGGCTTGGGGATCATTTAGATTATTTTTCATTTGAAGTAAGTTCAAGTAAATATTTGCACAATTGCCATTTGATTAACTACTTTTCATTAGTGATTTGCAGATAATTTTTTATATTCCAAATATGAGCCCTGAATTTATTGTACCTGTTATGAATATTTCATACTTTCTTGATGATGCCTCTAGATAAATAGCAGTTAATTTCTTAGTTTTATCACTCTGTTATGTTGTTTAATATTCCACTCAATTCAAGGTCATAACTATGCTACAAAGCTTGTTTTTATCTTTTATATATAGATCATTACCTACCTGTATTTCTATTTTGGTTTGATTTTATTTCTTCATGTAAATAGACAACTGATCCATCATTATTATTGAAAACACCTGCGCCTTTGTCTTGGTTCAGATGTTCTTGTGGGGTGATGGGAATGTGCATTTTTAAACTTCTGGTTTAATCATGCTATTTCATGAGTCTACTTAATTATCTTTGTCCCAGCAGAACATTGCCTGACTGTAACTTTATAGGTCTCAATATTTCATAGAGTAAATCCTTTTACTTCGTTTTTCTTTATCATTTCCTTCACTTTTCTTACTCTTTCGTATTTTCTCATGAAACTTATAAGTAAGATTATCAATTTCTGCACATTAAAAACCTCCCTTAAATTCTGATTTGGATTTCATTGAACCTACAGATCAATATGAAGAGATCTGAAATCTTTACAAAATGTTCATTTATTCCATAAAATGTTATGTATGTTCCAGAGTTTGGATATTTGCTTATTATAATAGGTCATCTACAGAGATTTTAATGTTTTCAGCATTCATTAGTGTGTTGTCAGTAAAAACTGAAATTTATTTTCTGAATTATTTTATTGACATATAATTTGTTTACAGTTATACTAGGTTCAGGCGTGCAACCTGGTGATTCAATATTTTGCATTAATAGATTATCCCTCATTTAATGTTATAAAATATTGATTATATTTTTGTGCTCTACAGTGTATCTTCTTTACCTATGTATTGTAGCCTTGACCTCTAATTTCCTATCCCTATATTGCCCCCCATCCGTCTTTTATTTAGAATAATCTTAATAAAGTTTGCATATAGCTAGAAGGCAATGGCAACCCACTCCAGTAGTCTTGCCTGGAAAATCCCATGGATGGAGGAGCCTTGTAGGCTGCAGTCCATGGGATCGCTAAGAGTCGGACACGGCTAAGCAACTTCACTTTCACTTTTCACTTTCATGCATTGGAGAAGGAAATAGCAATCCACTCCAGTGTTCTTGCCTGGAGAATCCCAGGGACGGTGGAGCCTGGTGGGCTGCCGTCTATGGGGTCGCACAGAGTTGGACATGACTGAAGCGACTTAGCAGCAGCAGCAGCAGAAAGTACTTATTGGTTACACCTTAAATTGGCACTTAGTCTTCATGTCTATAAGCAATCTACTTCAAATTTCAACCCTTTATTTTAACTTCCCACTTCAAAAATGTGGGAAATAGTTTTCTTATTCCTCCTTCTCATAATTCTTCTCCTGTATTAGTTGATTTTGTAAACTATTTTTTACATTGTCAAACTTGCATTATAGTTATTTCTTACTCAGTCTCCCCTAAGCTGTTATTTAATCTGGATAATCTTTAAAATTATAAATTACTGTATTTGATAGAAATATTTGTTTTAACACAAAATATGTTAAAATGAGTACCAATTCCATTGATTAGTGTTGAGGAAATAGCATAAATCTCTCTAGCTCAGTTACAGGATGACCTGGGTAGAAAATTGTACATAGTGACCAATGAAAACTTCATATTTTGAGCTGCTGTTATTTTATTAGCTCAATTAGGAAGGAGAAATTCTATTTTTGCTATCAAAATTTTCTTCTATTTCAGCACTGTATTATTCAAGAAACTTAATCTATCTTCACTATTATTTTTTAAAACTTTTAGTTGAAGTGAAAATGATGGTAATACAGATGAAGATATAATAAATACAATAAGGTTTATTCAGACAAAAAAATCATCCTAAATAGTTAAGATGTTACCCTATTCATTTTTCACCATGTAATGTGACTCAGTGGTAAAGTCTGCCTGCCAATGCAGGAGACTCAGGAGAGGTGGGTTTGATCCCTGGGTTGGGAAGATTCCCTGGAGGAAGGAACGGCAACCCACTCTGCCTGGAAAACCCCATGGACAGAGGAGCCCGGTGGGCTGTGTCCATTGGGCCGCAGAATGTCAGACGTGACTGAGTGAGCACACATAGTTACAGCAACATTTCATAATATTGCCAACTTAATATTTATACAAGCCCTTCCAAATGAAATCACATCATAGAAACAGGAATCTAGAACTGTCCCGCCACTTTGTTCAAGCCACTGTTCCTAAAGGGCAATGGTCCTCTTAATTGTTGCCTCCCTTTCATTGATACTTTGCAAAGTTGAAAATGCTACCAAATATTTCTTCAAAATTCCTTCTTAGTTTATTTACTTTCTGGTAAATTTAACTTTTCCATAGAGAATTTCCCTGAAACTTTCATGTGAGCATCACTTCAAAACAGGTATAAGACATTCGTTTATTTAGGTATTGCCATTTTCTCAACATGTATTTTATGGTCCCTGTCTTTATGCATATTCAAGAACACCCAGATGAAACACTTTGTTTGAATTACATGGATTATTCCTAGTATTTTTTGTAAGAGAGCAATTTTCAAATTATTAAATTTTCTAATTGTGTACTTTTTTCTGATAACATTAAACTCATGTCCTGATCAACAGACAGTAGTGATAGAAGATGCTCACATAGAGACTGCAGAGATGAGTATAGGATGATTTGTTAAGCCAGAAGGAAGAAAGAACTTAAAAATTATGGACTAATAACTTTATAATAATAAAGATAACTTGGAAACACCACCTCAGCCAATTAATCCACATTAGTATCACCTATATTGAGATTAATTAACATCATCTGCAGATGTATTCATTAAAGATTTTAAGATTAGGGACATTTCTTTTCTAACAAAAATTTATAATCTGAACTTAAAATAAGGGCAATCAATGGAAAAATTATAATTGAGAGATGTACAAAACAAGAGCTCATACTCTTCAAAAATATCACTGTCAAGGCCAGAAAGAGTAACTATTTCAGATTAGAGGAGATAAAATATTTTATGTGATACTGGATTTGAATCTTAGACCAGAGAGGCTGAAATCTGTACCTAGAATAGGGAATCATTGATGTCATATCCCCTGACTTTGATAAAGATAATGAAAATCGATTAGTGAATATCCTTTTCTGAGAATAATAAACAGCTTAGGGATGCATTGGCATTATGGTTTCACTTATGTGGTCCACAGAAAATTAACCAAATACCTACATAGGAAAAGAGATGATAAAACAAACATTAAAAAAATGATAAAATGTATATATTAGATTTGTTTATATGTTCTGATATTTTCTGAAAATTTGAATTACTTTGCAATAAAAAATAAAAAACAAAGGAAGCACTGAAAAAAAAACAAAACCTCAGAGATATAGTTTCAGGCACACAGGCATCCTCCAAATTCACTTCCCATGAGTAACTCTGATTTTCGTTGCTGTCCAGCTCTGACCTTCCCATCACACTTCAGTCCCTTAGAGACTGCCTTTGGGAATGGAGGGCAACCAGTCATGGATCGCAGAATTCATCCTGCTGGGCTTCCAGCTCAGTGAAGACATGGAATTGCTCCTCTTTGTTATCTTCATCCTGTTATATACCTTCAACCTGCTGGCAAATGGCATGATCTTGGGACTCATCTCACTTGACCCCAGGCTGCACACCCCCATGTACTACTTCCTGTCTCATCTGGCCATCACTGACGTCGCCTATGCTTCCAGCCATTTGCCCAATATGCTGGAAAACCTAGTGAAACACAAGAAAACCATCTCCTATTTCTCGTGCACTATGCAGATGGTTTCCTATTTGGCCTTTGCTTCTGTAGAGTGCCTGACTTTGGTGGTGATGTCCTATGACCGGTTTGTGGCCATCTGCCACCCCCTGCAGTACACGGTCATGATGAACTGGAGGGTGTGCACATTGCTGGCCGTCGCTTGCTGGGCGTGTGGATTTTCCCTGGCCATAGTCCAAGTAAGTCTGTTTCTACGGCTGCCCTTCTGTGGGCCCCAGAAGGTGAACCACTTCTTCTGTGAAATCCGATCTGTGCTCAAAGTGACCTGTGGTGAAACCTGGATCAACGACATTTTCCTCCTTGCAGATGGCGTGTTTATCTTAATTGCTCCCATTTCCCTGGTGCTGGTCTCCTATGTGCGCATCCTCAGGGCCATCCTGAAGATCCAGTCAAAGGAGGGCCGCAAGAAAGCCTTCTCCACCTGCTCCTCCCACCTCTGTGTGGTTGGGTTCTACTTTGGCATAGTCCTGATGGTTTACATGATCCCCGACGACGATAATAGAGAGGAGCCGCAGAAAATCCTTTTCCTGTTTTACACTTTCTTCAACCCATTACTGAACCCCCTCATCTACAGTCTAAGGAATGCTCAAGTGAAGGCTGCCTTCCACAGAGTATTGAAGAAAAAGAGGACACAGGGCAGATTGATGGTTTAGAAAATTTCCCAACAAAATGCATGACTTCAGGATGAGAATTCTCTAAGAGTAACATCATCAAGATGGCAGAATAGGAACCCCAAGCCCCACTTCCTCCATGGAGATGACAACATAGATCAAATTGTTGTCATGGGACACCAGAAAACATGTTGGAGTTTGCAGCACCCCAGACTAGGACAAAGCCAACAAGAGATGCAGTGAAGTTTTTAGGCCAATGTATGGCATTTGACCCACCAGACCTCCTTCTCCTCCCTGATCCAGTGATAGGATCTGGAAAAAATTCCCAACTCCCAGCTCTCCTGCAGGAGAGAGAGAGAGAAAAAGAATGGCCCATGCCTATCCTTTCTAGCTTTTCAGGTCGGGCAGGAAGCCTGCAGGCTTGTTTTCTGTCATGCCTGACTTAGAGCATGGGAATGGCAATTTGGACTCCTTATTGGGACCACAAAGAAACAGAGCAAGCGCCAACTTTTTACACTTATACATAGATTTTTAAATATTCACACTTCATGTAGATGTGTAGTGTTATCTCGTTGTAATGGGAGATTCCCTGATATATGATATTGAATGTGTTTGCATGTGCTTCCTTACCATCTGTATATCTTTTCTGGCGAGGTATTTCTTTGTATCTTTTGCCCATTATTGAGTACTGTAATAAACTTTACTTTTTAGAGCAGTTTTAGAGTCATAGCAGAATTGAGTGGAAGATACAGATATAGCCAATTTACCCCCTGCCTCTGCACACACATAACCTCCACCATATCACTCTCTCCATGGAGTGGTACCTTTATCATCATTCATCAACTTGCATTGACACAATATTGTCACCCAAAGTCCATCACTTACATAAGGTTTCACTCATGATGTTGTATACTCTCTATGTTTGCACAAGTGTATGATTATGTTTATCCACCATTATATTATCATATAGAGTAGTTTTACACCCCTAAAAAATAACCTCCTCCTTCTTCCCTCATTGCTGATCCCTGACAACCACTCATCTCTTAGTTGCTTCCACAGTTTTGGCTTTTCAGAATGTCATATGGTTGGAATTATAAACTATGTAATTTTTTCTCACATTGGTTCCCTTCACTCAGTTGTATGGATTTAAGTTTCCTCTGTCTTTTTTTTTTCTTTTCTTTTGCTTGATCATTCATTTTAATGCAAAGTATTATTCTGTTGTCTGGATACACCACAGTTTATCTATTTACTGACTGAAAAACATCTTGATTGCTTCCACATTTAGGGAATTACGAATTTAACTGTTTTTTTAATTAATTTATTTATTTTAATTGGAGGCTAACTACTTTACAATATTGTAGTGGTTTTAAAACATCTCTGTGCAGGTTTTTGTGTGGACATAACTTTTCACATCCTTTGGGTAAATACCAAGCAGTGTGTTTAAGAAATTGTCAAACTGCCTTTCAAAGTGATTGTACCATTTCACAATGAATGAAAATGAATTATCCCCAGCAGTACATGAAAGTTCCTGTTGGTTCACGTCCTAGTCAGTGTTTGGAGTTATTTCTTTCTGGATTTTAGCCATTCTACTGACTATAGTGATATTTCATTTTTTTTTTTAATTTGCATTTTCCCAGCGACAGATACGTGTTTTTCATATGCTTATTTTCAACTCGTATATCTTTTTTGAATAGGTGCCTATTACAGTTTTCACCTATTTTTAAATTAGGTTGTTTTATTACTATTATGTTTTGAGAGTTCTTGGTATATACATTGGAATCCAGTCATCATCCTGTGTGAGCAAAGATCTCCGCTCTGTGGCTTCACTTTTTTATTTTTACTAGTGTCTTTCACAGAGCAACAGCTTTTAAATTTAATTAAACACAATTTATCGACTACTTTCTTTAACGATGAAGATTTTTGATTTTCAGTTCAGGGTTGTCATTTTGTGTTTTGGAGGGAGGAAGAGTGGATAGTTCTAAATCTCTTGTGGTTTACCCTACGGCAAAACTTAACAGTGATTATTGAAAGCAGTAATCATAAGGGCAAGGCTTACAAATAAGTCTCCTACTCTGAAACAGTTCATCTTGGCGCACTGAATTATGCTTTTACATCACTTATTAGCTTACGTGAAATTAGTACTTGAATCCATATCTGGGAACAAAGAAAAAGTGAATAAGCGGTCAATTAAAGGAAATTTCTCAGAGCCTAGATTTACCTATATTTACTGGGAAATAAATCCAAGTGAGAAATAATAGATAGGACTAAATACCAAGGATCCAATATAGACCAAAAAAAAGAAAACAAAAAACCAAACAAGTGTTCATTGCCAGTAGGTGCACTGCAAGAAACTACACAAAATCTTTTTTTCCCTTTGAAAGAAGTGCTCCCTGATGGTAATGGGTATAGTTATTTTCTCTGAGATTTGAGGATGTTTTCTGTTTGGTCTTCTGAGTGTGACTATAATATGCCCAAGTGATGTTTTAGTTTTACTTATCCTGCCTCTTATTTGCTGGACTGTCAGCATTCATGGAAACATAACTTTTATCATGCTGGGAGATACTTCAAAGTAGTCCCCTCAAAATGTGCATTTTGCCATTTTTTAATTTTAATTTTTGTTTTAGCTTTATTGAGACATAGTTGACATGGGACTATATAAAATATAGAGCATGATAACTTGATTTACATACAAAGTAAATTTTTATCACAAGTTTAGTAAATATCCATCATCTCATATATATATATATATAAATTAAAGAAACAGAAAAAGTTTTTGCTTGTGATGGGAACTGTTAGAATTTACTCTTCAAACAATTTTCATATATACTATACATCAGTGTTAACTATATTTATTGTATTGTACATCACCTCCTTAGTATATATTTATCTTATGACCAGAAGTTTGTGGCTTTTGTCTGCCTTCATCCAATTGTCCCCGTCCCCTCCCCCATATATAGTAACCAATAACTTGATCCCTTATCCTATGAGTTTGGCTGGTTGGTTGTTGCTGAAGTATACTTGACCTATGTACTCAGTTGTGTCTGACCCTTTGCCACCCATGGACTGTAGCTGCCAGGTTCCTCTGCCCGTGGAATTTTCCAGGCAAGAATGCTGGAGTGAGTTGCCATTTCCTACTTCAGGGGATCTTCCCAACTCAGGGTTCAAACCCACGTCTCTTATGTCCCCTGCATTGGCAGGCAGATTCCTTTCCACCACCAGATTCCCAGGTCACTACCTGGGAAGCCCTAGTTGACTTGTAACCCTGTGTTGGTTCATGCTGCAAAACATAGTGATTTGCTATTTCTGTACATTTCAAAATGTTCGCCAGGATAAGTCTACTTGTAATTTATCACTATACAGAGTTGCTAATTGTTGTTGGCTATATTCTCCATGCTGTACCTTTCATGCTCATTCATTACTCATTTATTTTGCAGCTGGAAGTCTGTGTCTCTTAATTCCCTCCATCACCTATTCCTTTCTCTTCCCTCCTTTCTGGCACTCATCTGGTTGTTCCCTTTTCTATGTCTCTGTTTCTGTTTTATAATATTTGTTCATTTGTTTTGGTTTTTAAATTCCACATATAAATAAAAACATCCAATATTCATCCTTCTTTGTCTGACTTATTTCACTTAGCATAATGGCTCTAGTGCCATCCATGTTATCAAAGATAGCAAGTTTTCATCCTTTCTTATAACTGAGTAATATTCCATTGCATATACCACAGTGTCTCTATTTATTCATCTGTTGATAGGCACTTAGGTTACTTCCATATCTTGGCTATTGTAAATAATGCTGCTGGGAGCATTAGGGTGCATGTGTTTTTTATTAGTGTTTTTTGTTTTCTTTGGATATATACTTAGGGTTTGAATTGCTGGACCATCTGATAGTTCTATTTTCAATGTTTTGAGAAGTCTCCCTGTTTTTTCCCATAGTTTGATGCATTCCCATTTATTTAGTTTGTTTTTGCTTCCATTGTCTGAGGGGATATACACAAAAAAGAACACTAGGATCAGTGTCAAAGAAAATACTGGGTATGTTTCATTCTAGAAGTTTTTTGTTTTTTTTAACTGAAGTATAGTTGATTACAATATTGGTTTCAGGGGTACAGCTTAATGATTTAGTATTCAGATTATACCCCATTAACAGTTATTACAAGATAATGGCTCTAGTTACCCATGCTATACAATATATTCTTGTTGCTTATATATTTTATATAAAGCAGTTTATATCTCTTAATCCCTTCCTCATGCTTTGCCCCTCCCCTCTCCCTTCTTCCCATTAATAATGAGTAGTTTTTCTGTATCAGTGTTTCTTTTGTACATATATATATTTTGTATTAGTTTTAGATTTAACATATAAGTGATAATGTAAAGTATTGTCTTTGTCTAGTTTATTTAACTAAGCATCATATTCTCTAGGTCCATCCATGATGCTATAAATAGCAGCATTTTATTCTTTGTGTCATATTCCACTGTATATATATACATGTGTGTGTGTGTGTGTGTGTGTGTGTGTACATATATAGGGCTTCCCTGATAGCTTAGTTTGTAACAAATCCACAATGCAGGAGACCCGAGTTCGATTCCTTGGTTGGCAAAATCCGCTGGAGAAGGGATAGGCTATCCACTCCAGTATTATTGGACTTTGCTTGTGTCTCAGTTGGTAAAGAATCTGCCTGCAGTTCGGGAGACCTGGGTTCGATTCCTGGGTTGGGAAGAGCCCCTGGAGAAAGGAAAGACTACCCACTCCAGTATTCTGGCCTGGAGGATTCCATGGACTGTATAGTCCATGGGGTCACGAAGAGTTGGACACGACTGAGAGACTTTCATCATCACCATATATGTATGTGTATATGTGTATGTGTATATACATGCTTATATATATATAAGCTTCCCAGGTGGCTCAGTGGTAAAGAATCTGTTTGCCAGTGCGAGAGATGTGGGTTTGATTCCTGTGTTGGGAAGATCCCCTGTAAAAGGAAATGGCAGCCCAGTCTAGTATTCTTGCCTGGGAAGTCCCACGGACAGAGAAGCCAGGTGGGCTACAGTCCATGGGGTCACAAAAGAGTTGTGTTATCATTTGTTTTGTTATTGTTTTCACCAATAACAAAAGTTTTCAAGACTTTGTTATTATTTTTACCACTTCCTCCCTATTTTGCCTAGAAGGCCCAGAAAGAGTTAGTGAATACTTAACTTAGCAACTACAATTATATATATATAATGCCTGCTTGTCCTTAGTGATGTTGAGCGTGTTTTCATATCCCTGTTAGCCATCTGTGCGTCTTCTTTGGAAAAATGCCTTTGAGGTCTTCTGCCCATTTCTGTTTTCTTTTTGGCTGCACCCCACAGCTTGCAGGGCCTTAGTTCCCCAACCAGGAATCAAATCCAGGCTACCTGCAGTGGAAGTACAGTGTCCTAAGCCCTGGGGAATTCCCACTGCCCTTTTCTTGATTGGATTGTTTGTTTTATTCAAATTGACTTGTGTGAGCTATTCATATTTTGGTTATTAACCCATGTCAGTCATGCTGTCTGCAAAAATTTTCTCCCATTTTATATGTTTTTTTTTTTCCCATTTTATCCATTGTCCCTTTTCTGTGCAGAAGCTTTTAAGTTGAAATCCCATTCATTTATTTTTGCTTTTATTTCCTTTGTATTAGGAGACAGATCCAAAAAAAAAATATTGCTATGATTTATGTCAGAGATAATTCTGCCTGTATGCTCTTCTAGGAGTTTTATATTTTCAGGTCTTGCATTTAATTACTTGAGACATTTTAAATTATTTTTGTACATGAGGTGAGAGAGTAGTCCGGTGTGACTCTTCTGCATGTAGCCGTCCAGCTTGATGTAGGGCTTAGACTCCTTGCTTCTTAGGAAGAAATTCTGCAATTGTAATTGTCATCCTTCTTGTGGGTCACCCACCCAGGGGTATAAGTCTTGATTCTACTGTGACTCAGATCCTCCTACCTGTCTCATTGTGGTTCCTTCTTTTTAGCTTTAGTTTAACAAGATCATTCCTGCCATTCTTCTGATCTTTCTCATCAATAATCCTTCTGTAAATACTTAAAAATTTTGGTGTGCCCCTGGGAAGAAATGAACTCTGAGTCTTCTTCCTCCACCTTCTTGACTACCACTTTGCCTTTTTATTTGACTTTTCTCTTGAGTATGGTTAACTTTTTTTAACCATGTCCCCACGGATCTTTCAGACTCTACTCCACTTTTTAAATTATTTTTCTTTTAATGCTTTGACTTGAATGTTTTTTGTTGATCTCCATTTAGGCTCATTGATCCTGTTTTTGACAGTGTCTAGTCTGCTATTAAATCTGCACAGTGTTTTCTTAATTTCACCTATTATTATTTGTGCACGTATGATATCTGATTATTTTTGAGGATTCTGATTCTTTGTTTAAATATTAGCTTTTAAATTTTGTGTAACTTTGTTCCTGTTCTCTTTGACATAAATGACAGTTATTTTGAAGCCTTGTAGCTTCAGCGTCTGTGGTATGTCTGAGACCTGTTCTATTGGCTCTTGTATCTCTTGGTTATTGATCAATTTTTCCTGCTTTTTTATATTTGGAATAATAAATGACAAAGACTATAGATATTTTATCATATGTTAAGGTTAATGAGGCTTTGTTTTTCCCCTCTAAAGGCAATTAAACTTGTTGAGGATCATATTGTTCTTTTAGGGCTTGGTTTTAGATTTGTTAAAGCATGTGTATTTCAGTTACATTTTTGTAAGTTAGGATTTGGGCAATGTCCAAGAAAACATCTCACACATATTTTTGGGAAATGCTCTTCAACATATACTTTCTTTCTATAATCTCATCCCCTAAATCCTCTCTTTTTAATTTGCCAATAACTACAATCTCTATTGGAAATTTTGGTTCATTTTCTTGAGCACTGTTTGGAAAATACCTGTTGGAAGAAAGTCTACGTGAATGTGAGGTTTACTTGTACTTCCCTTTAAACAAGTTTTATAGCCTTGTCCTATCTGTCTACTTGTAAAATACACTCACTCAAAGCCTAAACTCTTCTGATTTCATTAACAACTTGACCTTTCTCAACAAATCATTAAGAGTTGTTGGAAAATCCTGTCTCTGGAAAATGTAAATGTTGAAGCTCTAATCATCAGTACCTCAGAATGTGGCTGTATTTAAGATTGCATATTTAAAAGGTCAGTAAGTTAAAATAAGGTCATTAGGTTAGGCACAATATGATTTGACTGAACTCCTCATAGAAGAGGTGATCAGGACACAGACATATACAGAAGTAAAACCAGGTAAAGTCACAGTGAAAAGACTGCCATCTACAAGCCCAGGAGAGACTTTAGAAGGAACCAATGCATTGAATCCTTGATCCTGGACATCTAGCTACTAGGACAGTAAGAAAGTATATTTCGTTTGTTGAAGCCATGGAATCTGTGGTATTTTGATATACATCCCCAAGAAATTTGACACTTTAGTTTAGAGTTATGAGAAATAATCAAATAAATATCAGTTAACCAAGTGCCAGGCAATGCCATATGGAAGTCAGTTATCAAATAAATTGTTTACAAATATATTGGAAGAGTCTCCACCATGAAATATAATTTTTTTCAGTTTGAAAGCAGACTTCTTTTTCTTAATTATAAGTCTTAAAAATTGGGTCTTCTAGAAAATTAGATCATTATTTGAATAAGACACACAAAAAATTCCAATTTAGCTCTATCTAAGTCACAATAATAATATCTAAATTCCTTATTAAGTTGCCCATGCCTGCATTTCTCTGAGATCATCTCAAAGGAGCACATAATCAAATTTTACCTTAAAAATTAATTAAAATCACAGGGAAATAAATACCATTTTGTGGACAAAGTGTGTGTGTGTATGTGTTCTTCAATCCACAAACCAAGATACGGATAAGAGATTGATTCAAAAAAATAAAACGGCATCTCCTGTGTGCTAAATCTTCCTCATTTTGTCATAAAGCCCAACAATGGAACAGTGCTGTACAATTTGGCCTGAAATGGAAGAAGTCATGAGGACCACAGAACCTACTTCTCAGGCTCCTAGACAGGCAGGAGTTTGTCATATGAAAATCTAGAAAATGTTCTTGAAATTCATCTAAGTTCATGTATTTTGAAGACCAGTTATGTTATCTCTGCATAGACAGAAAATATACTTTTCATTAAAAAAAAAAGTACTGTTCAGTAGGAATAAATGAGTAAAGACTTCTAAAAGTTCTCTACTTCAGAAAAGCCCACTGAACACTGACAAAATTTTTCCAAATCATCTTTTTCAAAACCCAGAGTTGAAGCTTGCAAAAATCTCAGTGTTCATCCAGGGAAAACTGCTGATCTTTTTAAGAAAAATGAGGTCTGAAGGGTTTTAACTTATCCTGTTGCCATCACCATCATTCCAGCTCTGTGGTACCCTGGAAAACAAACAGTCCTGCAACCACGGTGAGAACCAGCATCCTTTCAGCCTCTGGAAGGTGTAGCCAAGGTTGAAGGATCAAAAAAACATTAAGACTTGATCCTAAGCAGACCACAGATCCTGTACTCAAATGCTAATAAAAATTTTGTAATCATGACTAAATTTTATTGTCACCATCTGAGATGAGAATGATCATTTTAGGTGTATTTAGCAATAAAAAATATATCTAAATAGACAAAAATCACCAAAGACAGTTAGGATAAGAAAAACATAAAGATAAGTTTAAGTACATAAAAGTACATTTATATATATATATATATACACACACACACACACACACATACACACACACACATACACTTTATAATGTTATATGTTATATCCCAGGTACCCTCTTGACATGAGATAGAATAATGCATGAGAGAAAAGCTTATAGTGGCTTTAGGGCATTGGGATTACTCTACAAGACAGGAAGTCAAAGGACCTGCTGATTCATTGTGATGTTCAGAAAGCATTTATTCTGGACCACTGCATTTTGGGAAAAGGATTGGCCTTCACCATTAATTTATGTGCTATTGGCATAAGAAATGTGTTGAAATCCCTGGGGTTCACAAGGTCCTATACAAAGTGAATAGATACAGAGAATAAACTCTGCAGAACACCAGTGTTTTTAGATCTGAGGAAGGAAATGAGGAATGAGCAAGGAGACTGAGAAGGAGCAATAAGAAAAGTAGAAAGACCACTGAGGAGCATAGTATCGTGATAGCAGGGTGAAGAAAACTTTCAAGGAGAGAGAGGAATCAACAGTGTCAAAAGCCTGGCAGGACGAGTCAGATGACAACCGAGAACTGATCATTGGATCTAGAAAATACATAATTGTTATATTTGAAATAAATCCAGTATTCTGAGTAGACAAAATAGGAGAAACTTTAGAGATGGAAATTGCTGGAGAGAAACTCTTGAGTAGGCAAGAGAGGTGGGATTAGGGGCATGAGTTGCAGACTGGCTATGGTTAGTGGGGAAACTCATTAACTTCACAGTAAGAGCAGAGAAATTGAGATAAATGGACAAATTCAGTAACTCAGTCTGTGTGTTAGTACTGTACAAATTCCCATCTGATTGCTTCCATGTTCTCAATAGCTGAGACAATGTGTGGAAGGACTTATGGAAGGTTTAAAGAAAGAGAAAATAAGAAAAAAAAAATCACTTGAGAGAAGGCTAGGGAAATATAGTATGATTTCAGGGAGCCTCAAAATATTTTGTCCACCTAATATGAAGAGCCAAATTACTGGAAAAGACCTTGATACTAGGAAGAATTGAGGGCATGAGGAGAAGGGGATGACAGAGAATGAGATGGTTGGATGGCATCACTGACTCAATCATGAGTCTGAGCAAACTCTAGGAGATGGTGAAAGACAGGGAAGCCTGGTGTGCTGCAGTCCGTGGGTCACAAAGAGCCGGACATGACTGAGTGACTGAACGACATCAAGGGCTAAAGTGCCCTGTATAGTTGTGATTGTAAGCTACCTGAGACGTCAAGTTTGTGTGTTTTCCTGTGGATCTGTGGGTGCAGGCAAAGCCATCCATTGTCTAAAATCAGTGCTTACAATATGAAGATCACAATGATCTCTCTAAATATAGGATATACCTTTAAGGGAAATTTTTTTTTTTTTTTAAATGAGACAAATACTGAAGAAGTAACTTAAATCAGGAAAGCATTTAGGCAATAAAATAGGATTCAGTCTACATGTGCTTCCAAGTAATGATTAACATCTGCAATGAAAATTTTGGTTATTAGCACACATTAACACTTTTCAGCAGACAGAGATCATTCATTCCATTAGAAAGATACAGCCCTTTGAGGGGCTGCACTAACAAGCTCCATGGGGATTGCATTTATTAAATCATGAAAATTTTCAAAAGTAGGATATGGAGACAGGAGCAATTTCAAGATCAAGTACATGATACTTTCATATCCTTGGGGATTGTGCTCTGGGACTTAATCAATAAATCATGACTTATATGTAAAATTTTTATACCAGAACCTCTTGAGTAAAGACATCTTTGCCAATCTTTCTGAGTCCTTTCTTCTCAGCATAAGCAGGTACATACTGTGTGTGTGCTTGCACACACACACACCACACACGGATAACAAAGCTGGAGGCCAAGAGGGGAGGGGAAAGTTTTGCACTGCTTTGTAGGAAAGATGGAGAATGGCGAAAACACTTAATAATTTGTTCCCTGGGCCCCACAGCAATGTCTCTGGGGAATGGGCTGGTTTTAAGTGATCAGACTCTAAAACCCTCACATCTCGAGGCTCCTGCGTCCTGTCTTCTCCATCAGGACAGAAAAGGTGTCTGGGACTCATCATCTCCTGCACTGGCTTCAGAGAGCAGGTGACTCAGCTCCAGCCATTCCCCATCTCTGTGAGTTTTCCTCGACATTCCAGCCCAATTTGAGAAAAATATACCAGAAGTGTACCATACCCCCTCTTTGAACAAACTATTATTTTTATACTGGTTAATTTTTTTTACAGAAAAGTGCCGGGGTCCAGCCTCGACAGGATCCAGGGGATACCCTCAGGATGAATGGTGTTGGCGAGAGAGAGAGAGAAGACAAATGAGACCAGCCTTGATAGGGCCAAGTCTGCGAGGGAGAGAAAGAGAGAGAGAGAGAGAGAGTGACCAGATGGGGGTGTTTGCAGGGTCTGGCAGGGTCTGGCAGAGTCTGGCAATGCTTAAGTTTTCACCATAGCTTTTATACCCCAAGTTAGTACATTTCTAAGGGGAAGATAGTTTAACATTTCGTCAGGTTGTCCTTCACGAAACCAGGGTGTTTTCTGCATACTTCTTTGTTTATGAGGGTCTTGTACATTATCTTCTGACCTGGGGCCTATTAACATTTTATGCAAGTCAGGTGAATGTAAACCTATTTTCTGTTTCTATGGTGACTTTAACTGAAAGGTAGCAGTCTCATAGGGCAACAGTACAAGTAGAAGTATAACCTTGTTAATACAAAAATTAATCCTTCTGCAGAAGTTGTCAGTTGCGTTTATCTAAGAAGTTTACCCCATACTGACTCTGAGACTTTGGTGAGGCAGCTTCTGCCTAGCACTCCTGGCTGACAATTAACAACCATTTCATTGTTACCACACTAGGGCTAAGTTCTTATTTCTCTAGATCTTTAACTATATTAACAATGGTTTCTATAACACAACCTTAGCACATTAAAAGCAAAAACAGCAAGCAAAACACAGCAAGCAAAACACAGCAAGCAAACGTCAACCCAATAACCACCTTTAGAATAATTTTTCTTATGTTTTCTAATAGGACTCCTTCACCCCTCAAAAATGCTCTATGTCTATTAGGGCTTTTATATAATCAGGTTCTTTATGCTATTTTATGATCAGGATAATATAAGCAATCATGCATATTAATAGCAAAGGCATAAATGCATTTGGCTAACAAACTACCAGCAAAGGAGTTTAAATTAAAACACTCCTTTCACCCTGGATAATCTCATAAAATACCACCACCTGGGAAACTTATCGATTAAAGTTCTAAATTGATTCTTATTTGGGTAGAGATCAGGGAAGGCCTTCT
The DNA here is from genome assembly GCF_910594005.1 of Cervus elaphus. Taxonomy (NCBI): domain Eukaryota; kingdom Metazoa; phylum Chordata; class Mammalia; order Artiodactyla; family Cervidae; genus Cervus; species Cervus elaphus. The sequence goes on from NC_057832.1 coordinate 112,872,636, forward strand.
GCCTGTGTCACAGAAATTAGGGAGTAGTCTATTGAAGCAGGCATCAGAAAGACAGATATCATCTTTAAGGTGAGCACCGGGGGCAGCTTTTCGGAATCCCTGAAAACCTGATCCGCCTTGCCTGTCAGGTTTTCTCCTCATGACCTTGTCATGGGTGGGATCTCGTGAGCTGGCCTTTTCGGAATCCCTGAAAACCTGATCCGCCTTGCCTGTCAGGTTTTCTCCTCATGACCTTGTCATGGGTGGGATCTCGTGAGCTGGCCTTTTCGGAATCCCTGAAAACCTGATCCGCCTTGCCCGTCAGGTTTTCTCCTCATGACCTTGTCATGGGTAGGATCTCGTGTGCTGGCTCCCGACAGAACAGCAAGACAGAAGGCTGACAAATCATCAGGTTTAGGAAGAAGAAAAAGCCACCTTTGTGAAGACCCCTTTCTCTGAGTAACATCTGATACGCACGCTGTCTAAACATAGGTTTCTTGTTCCTAGTCAGAACCCTCCCGCACCAGTTCCACTTATAGGAAGAGGCTGGTGAAACTCAATGTCCCTGAGTCGTGATATCAAACTGAAAGAGCATCTAAAGCTGATGCCTCGCCCTACAGCTGATGAAGCCAGAGGTATTATGCAGTTTGTCCTTCACTGTCTTTCGTTTCTTCCTCAGCTGAGGACCATCCTCTTCTCCTGCATCCTGGAGATGTCCTCCTGCCTGAGAAGTGAGGAATATTAACATCATTTTCTTTGCTGCCCAGGAGGGAGGTGTTAATAAGTGGCTGGGAGAAATGCTCTAGCTACTTGATAAAGATCCCTTTATTATTTATTTTATAGCAAGTACGCCAGTACATGTACGAATTTAGTGTGTCCTGGTTTACTGTCCAGGTTTACTCTCCAGGGATTATTGTCCTCATCTGGGGATAAACCTTTGTCATCTCCTGGAGTGGGATAACATGACTACCATTGTCACTGATCAAATTTTGGGGGGAAGTTCTAGCTGGTAAAAGTGTAAAATGTCCCTACTACAAAAGCAACTTCTCTATTTGACATGTGTTTGTAAATGGCAATTTTTCAGTGAATACTTTTTCTTTTATTCTCTTTACATTTATTTAAGTCAATCTTTAAAAACAGTACAATAAATGAAAATATATCATTCTTAAATTTTACCAAAGGAAAAAAGAAAAGAGAATCCTGTCTGTGTTGTAATGTTAGTGAGGCATAGGCTTCCTACTACCTTCCTCTACACTGCAGCAATTTGGTTATTTTCACTCATGTTTCAGCATTCTCATCTTGGAATTCAGGTTACAGTTCATGAGGCTAACAGAGCTTTCATATTCATATTCATCTATCTTCTGCTGTTTAAAAGTGGCGAATGGATGGTTTGCTAACAGGAAGTTACTGGAAAAGGATTCTCACTGGCCTTGACCTAAGCTTATAAGCTGTCAGAGTCTACTGAGTGAGTATGAGGTATGCAAGCAAAGGGTGTCACTTCTTTTTAAAAAGTTTTTATTTTATTTTATATTGGAGTATAGCTGTTTAACAATGTAGTGATAGTTTCAGATGGACAGCAAAGGAACTCAGCCATACATGCAACAGGTAAAGGAAAGCAGTGATTGGTCTCTGTAGACACCAGGTAGGATGGGGAAAGTTTGAAGACTAATGAATATAAAGATACAGCCCCATAATTTTCATCATGTAATACATTTATTAATGTTCCTTATCATTTTCTTACTAGATAAACATTTCTATGTATATATTAAAATTAATTAGAATTTTAAAATATATTTACTGAGTTTCCTTTATGGCATGTGTGGGTGAGTGCTTAAACCCAGTCATGTCCAACTCTTTGTGACACCATGGACCATGTCCTGCCAGGCTCCTCAGTCCATGGGATTCTCCAGGCCAGAATACTGGAGTGGGTAGCTATTCCCTTCTCCAGGGGCTCTTCCTGACTCAGGGATGGAACCCAGGTGTCCTGCATTCCAGGTGGATCCTTTCCCATCAGCCACCAGGGAAGCCCTTCTGTAAGGCATGTTTTTGCCATTCAGTTGCTCAGTCATGTCTAATGCTTTGCAAACCTATCCACTGCATCACACCAGGCTTTTCTGTCCTTCACTATCTTCCAGAATTTTCTCAAACTCATATCCATTGACTCAGTGATGCCATCCAACCGTCTCATCCTCTGTTGCCCCCTTCTCCTCCTGCCCTCAATCTTTCCCAGTATTAGGATCTTTTCCAATGAGTTGGCTCTTCACATCATGTGGCCAAATTATTGGAGTTTCAGCTTTAGTGTCAGTCCTTCCAATGAATATTCAGGACTGATCTCCTTTAGGATGGACTTATTGGATCTTTTTACAGTCCAAGGGACTCTCAAGAATCTTCTCTAGCACCACAGTTTGAAAGCATCAGTTCTTCAGTGCTCAGCCTTCTTTATGGTCCAACTCTCACATTCGTACATGACTGCTGGAAAAACCATAGCTTGACTATACAGAGCTTTGTTAGCAAAATGATGTGTCTGCTTTTTAATATGCTGTCTGGGTTTGTCAGAGAAGGCAATGGCACCCCACTCCAGTACTCTTTCGCCTGGAAAATCCCATGGACAGAGGAGCCTGGCAGGCTTCAGTCCATGGGGTTGCTAAGAGTCGAACATGACTGAGTGACTTCACTTTCACTTTTCACTTTAGTGCATTGCAGAAGGAAATGGCAACCCACTCCAGTGTTCTTGCCTGGAGAATCCCAGGGATGGGGGAGCCTAGTGGGCTGCCGTCTGTGGGGTCGCACAGAGTCGGACACGACTGACGTGACTTAGCAGCAGCAGCAGCTGGGTTTGTCATAGCTTTTCTTTCAAGGAACAAGTGTCTTTTAATTTCATGGCTGCAGTCACCATTCACAGTGATTTTAGAGCCCAAGAAATGAAATCTGCCACTGCTTCCATTTTTTCCCCATCTATTTGCCATAAAGTGATGGGACAGGATGCCATGATCTTAGTTTTTTGAACATTGATTTTTAAGCCAGCTTTTTTACTTTCCTTTTCATCTTTATCAAGAGGCTCTTTAGTTCCTCTTCACTTTCTGCCATTAGGGTGGTATGGTGGTACTAGTGGTGAAGAATCTGCCTGCCAGTGCAGGAGACCTAAGAGATGCAGGTTTGATCCCTGGGTCAGGAAGATCCCCTAGGGGGAAGTGGCAACCCACTCCAGTATTCTTGTGTGAGAATCCCATGGCCAGAGGAGTCTGGGAGGCTACAGTCCATAGGATCGCAGAATTGGATGTGACTGACACAGCTTAGCAAACACACATCTGCATATCTGAGGTTATTGATATTTCTCCTGGCAATCTTGATTCCCGCTTGTGATTCACCTAGCCTGGCATTTCGTATGCCTGGATTATAGAATAAAGGTTAGAAACATAGACTCTTTTGAGAGGTATATCTAAAGATAATATGAGATAACGAGGAGATATGATGAAGAAAGACAGGCATTTGAGAGCACAAGTCTGGAAGTCAAAGAGTCAGGCAGTGTTGTTAGGGTATTGTTGGTGACAGGAAAAGACAGGAAAAAACTGCTGGAGATTTGATTTGTATGTCAACTTGTGAATTGTGTAGAAGGCCAATTCTACATTAAACTTAGTTCAGTTCAGTCGCTCAGTCATGTCCGACTCATTGCAACCTCACGGACTGCAGCATGCCAGGCATCCCTGTCTACCACCAACTCCCAGAATCTACTCAAACTCATGTCCATCGTGTTGGTGATGTGATCCAACCATTTCATCCTTTGTCATCCCCTTCTCCCACCTTCAATCTTCCCCAACATTAAGGGCTTTTCCAATGAGTCGGTTCTTCTCATTAGGTGGCCAAAGTATTGGAGTTTCAGCTTCAAAATCAGTCCTTCCAATGAATATTCAGGACTGATTTTCTTTAGGATGGATTAGTTGGATCTCCTTGCAGTCCAAGGGACTCTCAAGAGTCTTCTCCAACACCACAGTTCAAAAGCATCAATTCGTTGCCACTACGCTTTCTTTACAGTCCAACTCTCACATCCACACATGACTACCGGAAAAACCAAAGCTTTGACTAGACAGACCTTTGTTGGTAAAGTAATGTCTCTGCTTTTTAATATGCTGTTAAGATTGGTCATAGCTTTTCTTCCAAGGAGCAAGCATCTTTTAATTTCATGGCTGCAGTCACCATCTGCAGTGATTTTGGAGCCCAAAAACATAAAGTCGCTCACTGTTTCCATTGTTTTCCCATCTACTAGCCATGAAGTGATGGGACCAGATGCCGAGATCTTAGTTTTTTGAATATTGACTTTTAAGCCAAGTTTTCCACTCTCCTCTCTCACTTTCATCAATAGGCTTTTTAGTTCTTCTTCACTTTCTGCCATAAGGGTGGTGTCATCTACATATCTGAGGTTATTGATATTTCTCCCGGCAATCTTGATTCCAGCTTGTGCTTTATCCAGCCTGGCATTTCGCATGATGTACTCTGCATATAAGTTAAATAATCAGGGTGACAATATACAGCCTTGGCATACTCTTTTCCCAATTTGGAACCAGTCTGTTGTTTCATGTCCAGTTCTAACTGTTGCTTCCTGACCTGCATACAGATTTCTCAGGGGGCAGACCAGGTGGTTCTTGTGTTCCCATCTCTTTAAGAATTTTCCAGAGTTTGTTGTGATCCACACAGTCAAAGGCTTTGGTGTAGTCAATAAAGCAAAAGTAGATATTTTTCTGGAACTCTCTTGCTTTTTTGATGATCCAGAGGACATTAGCAATTTGCTCTCTGGTTCCTCTGCCTTTTCTAAATCTAGTTTGAACATCTGGAAGTTCACGATTCACCTACTATTGAAGAATTTTGAGCATTACTTTACTAGCGTATGAGATGAGTGCAATGGTGCAGCAGTTCAAACATTCTTTGGCATTGCCTTTCTTTGGGATTGAAATGAAAACTGACCTTTTCCAGTCCTGTGACCACTGCTGAGTTTTCCAAATTTGATGACATATTGAGTGCATCACTTTCACTGCATCTTCTTTTCGGATTTGAAATAGCTCAACTGGAATTCCATCACCTCCACTAGCTTTGTTCATAGTGATGCTTCCTAAGGCCCACTTGACTTCACATTCCAGGGTGTTGGCTCTATATGAGTGATCACCCCATCATGATTATCTGGGTCATGAAGATATTTTTTGTATAGTTCTTCTGTGTATTCTTGCCAACTCTTCTTAATATCTTCTGCTTCTGCTAGGTCCATACCATTTCTGCCCTTTATTGAGCCCATCTTTGCATGAAATGTTCCCTTGGTATCTCTAATTTTCTTGAAGATTCCCATTCTATTGTTTTTCTCTATTTCTTTGCATTAATAACTTAGTCACTAAATCCCTAAACAGACAATGCAGGACACGAGGGCAGACCAGAGCTAGCAATTAAACCAGCAGCCACCATGTAGACTTTAATGTTTGTGCTGATGTTAATAACATTTGATACATATGTTAACATTAATTGTAACATTAGTAACTAAAATTTGAATTTAGAGAGATGCTCTGAAATAGGATGAGGGTCTTAGAATAATTTTACATGCTGGCTGACTCATCCTGCTCATAAACTATCAAATGGTAAATCCTGTGGTCTAGTCTCCCTGGCATGTAACACAGAGATGTGTCACTCTAAGAAGTTAGTAAATCAATATCTGTGTTATGCTGTATTTGCTCTTTCTTAAATTTAGGGTTCATATTTATTTATTATTTAGGGTTCATATTTAAAATCAGTGTCTGGTATCTGTTTGTTTTATCCCAATGGTAGTGATTAAAAATTAGACTTTTATGAAGTTTAAGGCTTTGAATGAAGCCTATCTTCTTTGGTGAGTGCCCTGAAAGTGGGCTTTATGCACAATATATATTCTCCATCCCATCCTAAATATGCCTTCCTATTGTTGAAAATCTGCTGATCACCTTTCATGTAGTAAACAGACCAGAAACTTCATTCACATAAATTGACCTCATTATTCTCAACACATACTAATGCACTTAAACATAATTCTCATATTGTTAGTGGTAAGTAACAGAGGTATTAGATGATACTCTTTAGATTATATTTTATTGAAATAGAGTTTTATAAAATTCTTTCAGGTACAAGATAGGTGATATAAAGAAGACCTGTGTGTTGAATATAAGGAAAACCAACTTTTGAAATTAAATTAAACTTTCTTTTCACTTAACTATGAATATCTATTCTACTTTTTAAAAAATCATTAGAAAATATTTTAAATTGACAATTATCCTCTTCATTTAAAATTTTAAATGGAAAATTATCCTCTTCATTTAAAACCAGAAAACCACACCTATCCCTCTGCCTGATTACGTACAATCAAATTTTGGATTTGAGAGGTGATGTACAGACAGGAATTTCATAGCTGATGCTCCAGGTGGCCCGTACATAATGGCCCTCCCACTTCAGTGCACGCTGAATTGACTTCCAAATGGCTCCACCTGCATTTCTTTGCCTATAGTTTCCCCAGAAACCAGAAGCACTTTAGTAGCCCATCACACAGGGAAAAGAAGCCCTAATTCTTGGTCCACCCACCTCAGAGCTCTCACCCAATAATGGATACTAGTTGGTATATAGACACTTCAGCTCCCTTCCTCTCCAGGTAGGTTAACAATGAAATATATATTCTTCTCTGGCTCCAGGATTTTTCCATTAAGGTCTAACTTCCATTAAGATCTACAGTTTCTTCTTACTTGATTATCCAAACTTAAGTGGCTCTCTTTTCTTGGTTGCCCCTCTTTTCCACTCCTCTAGTTGTATCTTCAGTGGTTACTTCCTAAAACATACTTGCAATTGAGTAATTGTCCCAGGGTTGGCTTCTGGGGGGGAACCTAATTCTTTTTGGATTTGAAATAGCTCAACTGGAATTCCATCGCCTCCACTAGCTTTGTTCGTAGTGATGCTTCCTAAGACCCACTTGACTTCACTCTTTTGCTGGGACCCCAGTTCGATTCTTGGGTCAGGAAGATCCGCTGGAGAAGGGGTAGGCTACCCACTCAAGTATTCTTCGGCTTGCCTTGTGGCTCAGCTGGTAAAGAATCTGCCTGCAGTGCGGGAGACCTGGGTTCAATCCCTGGATTGGAAAGATCCCCTGGAGAAGGAAGCAGCTGCCCACACCAGTATTCTGGCCTAGAGAATTCCATGGATTGTATAGTCCATGGGGTCACAAAGAGTCAGACATGACTGAGCGACTTTCACATGCTCACACAATGAAAAACACTATTGAGACCTTAATCTCTAAGCAGGAAATTTCCAAGAGTCTATGACTTCTGAATACAAAGAAAAGAAAAATTGTAAATGTATAGACTTTACTTTTGTACTGTGCCTGATTTTGGTGGCAATGTCCTATGGCAGGTATGTGATGATCTGCCATCTCCAGTATGCTGTCATAATCTTGTTAGTAATAATATTGATAATATTGAGATAATTTTCTCTAATACTTTTATTAATTTAGTGAAATATATTTTCTTCTCCAAAAGAAGTCAATAAAGATGTATTAGGATTAAACCATAAAATAGAGAATACATTATCCCCTTAACAATTTATATACTGTTCCAAATTATTTCCATGTTAAAGAACATACTAGAATTTTGGTAACAATCATGATAAAAAATAACTAACATTCAATAAAGCAGATATTGCCTTGAAAATATGGTTCTTCAATAAAAGGAGATATATTTTAGTGAAATAAGTCATTCCAGGCTGAAGTAGGAAATCTAAAAGATGAGTATAAATAAGTTATTAAGGCTGAAAGAAGAAGGAAGTTTAAAATTATGGATCAATAACTTTATAATGGAAATAACTTGGAGAGAGCATCCTGACTTAGTCATCCACATGAAAATCACCAATGTGACAAATCAACATTATCTGTGTATTAATGGAAAGAATTAAATGACTTTTTTCTTTCAAAAGTTTTCATTTCAACAAAATAGGGAGAATCAGTGGAAAACCACAGTTGAGAAACATTAGACAAAACAAGAACTCGGAAGTATGAGAGTCAAGGCAAGAAAGACTAACTACTTAAGATTACAGGAAATGAGTATGATATGTGATATTGGATTTGAACCTTAGACTAAGAGGCAGAAAATGCTGTATTTAATGTAGTGACTCATGTTAAAGTTACGTTTCCAAATTTTTGGTAATCATACTGAAAACAGACTAGTGACTATGCATGTTATGGAGAAAAAATTCAAAAGTTTGGGAATAAATTGCCAATATGTGATTATGGTAGCATTTTAGTCATATGTGGTCTACAAAGAATTAATATTTACAGACAAAAGATGTCATAAAGCAAACATGAAGAATTGGTGAAATGTATATATGAGTATTGTTTATAATCCCTGATACTTGTCTAAAAATTTGAATTACTTCACATTAAATAGTAAAAAAATTAAATAAATAAGGCAAGGGAACATTGGAGGAAAAAAACTCAGTGATGTAGGGACAAGATGAACTTCCTCTAAATTTGCTTCACATAAATAACTCCTGTCTTCATTGCTATCCAGCCCTGACCGTCCCATCACACATCAGCCCTTTATAGACTGTCACTGGCAATGGAGGGCAACCAATCAGAGATCTCAGAATTCATGCTGGTAGGATTCCAGCTCACTGAAGACATGGAATTGCTCGTCTTTGGTATCTTCTCCCTGTTATATACATTCAACCTGCTGGCAAATGGCATGATATTGGGACTCGTTGTCTTTGATCCCAGGCTGCACTCCCCCATGTACTTATTCCTTTTTCACCTGACCCTCAATGACATGTTCTATGCTTCTAGCAATTTGCCCAATCTGCTGGCAAATCTAGCAAAACACAAGAAAACCATCTCCTTTGTCCCATGCAATTTTCAGATGCTTCTCATGTTGAGTTTTGGTTCAGTAGAGTGTCTGATTTTGTTGGCGATGTCCTATGACAGGTATGTGGTGATCTGCCATCCCCTCCAGTACATGGTCATCATGAACTGGAGAGTGTGCTCCATCTTCGCCATCACTTGCTGGGCATGTGGATTTGCCCTGGCCCTGGTCCAAGTAATTCTCTTGTTAAGATTACCCTTCTGTGGGCCCCAGAGGGTGAACCACTTCTTCTGTGACATTCGTTCTGTCCTCAAATTGACCTGTGGTGACATCTGGATCAATGAAATGTTCCTCTTTGCTGATGGCATTCTTATCTTAGCTGGGCCTCTTGCCCTGATGTTGGTTTCCTATATGCGTATCCTCTGGGCCATCCTGAAGATCCAGTCAAAAGAGGGCTGCAAGAAAGCCTTCTCCACCTGCTCCTCCCACCTCTGTGTGGTTGGGTTCTACTTTGGCATAGCCATGGTCGTTTACATGGTCCCTGACAACAGTCAACGAGAAGAACACCTGAAGATCCTTTTCCTGTTTTACACTCTTTTCAACCCATTGCTGAACCCCCTTGTCTACAGTGTAAGGAATGCTCAAGTGAAGGCTGCCTTCCACAGAGTATTGCAGAAAAAGAGGACAGTGTGAGGGAGGGTCCAGTTTTGGTTCAGAGCATTCTTTCCCCTTCAGAGATGTGATTGCTGGTGCAAGAAAACTCAGAATTCCCCAGAAAGAGGCATGATTTAATGAAGAACACTAGCATCAGCATGATGGAAGAATAGGAATCCCTAAGCCTCCATTCCTCCATGGAGACAAGAACATACAGACCTAATTTCCTTTGTGAAAACACCAGACGTTGGATGATAGAGTGCTGCACCCCAGTAAAGCACAATGCCAAGAAGAAATACAGTAAGCATTCAGGCAAGTTTATGCTATTTTACCCTCCATACCTGCTTCCCTTTCCTGGCAATGTATCAGTATCAGGAGAACATCTCCAACTCCCAACACTCCCTCAAGGGAAAAAATAAGAATGGATCATGCAGAATACTCTTGGGTTTTCAGGGAATGGCTTGAGGATTTGTTAGTTGTCTTGCCTAATTCAGAGCACCAATGGGAATGCCAGTTTGGACTCCTGGTTGGGATCTCTAAGAAAGATGACAAGCACCAAACTTTCTACAGCTGTATAGGGATATTTTGGGTTTTCACAGTTCTCATAAAGCTGCACTGGTATCTCATTATTGTTTTCAAATGAAATTCCTTGATGACATGTAATGTTGAGTTTTTTAGTAGTTATTTCCTTGCTATCTGTTTATCCTCCTTGGTGAGATGTCTCTTTACATCTTTTCCCCACTGTTATGTAATACTTTATTTTTTAGAGCAATTTCAGAGTCACTGCAAAATTGAGTGGAAGTTGCAGATACCCTGTGTAATGCTCTGCTTCCAAACATATATAACCTCCTCCGTTATCAATATCCCCCTTCAGAGTGGCACATTTGTTATTCATAGACCTATAGGAACAATCATCATCACCCAAAGTCCATAACGTACATTTGAACTTCTGTGTGTTTCCATGGGTGTTTAAGTATGTACATCCACCATTATATTATCATACACAGTGTTTTCAACTGCCCTAAATGATTGCCTCGTCTTTCCTCCCTCATTGCAAATCTCTGGCAACTACTAATCTCTTAATTCCCTCCAGAAAATAAGAAAAAAGGTGGTCACTCAGCCTTGTTCTACTCTTTGTGACCCCATGGACTGTAGCCGACCAGGCTCCTCTGTCCATGGAATTCTCCAGGCAAGAATGCTGGAGCAGGTAGCCATTCCCTTCTCCAGGGGATCGTCCCAACCCAAGTATCAAACCTGGGTCTCCTGCATTGCAGGCAGATTCTTTACTGTCTGAGACATCAGAGAAGCCCAATTCCCTCCATGGTTTTGGCTTTGCCAAATATCATATGGTAGGAAAAATATGTAGTTTTTTTTCACATTGGTCCCCTTCACTCAGCTGTATGCATCTGTTTCCTCTGTCTTTATTTTTGCTTGATAGGTCATTTCTTTTTCATGCAGAATATATTTCCTTTTTCTGAATGCACCATAGTTTGTTTATCCATTTACCTACCAAACAACATCTTGATTGCTTCCAGATTTAAGCAATTATGAATAAAGTTACTTTAAACATCTCTGTACAGGTTTTTGTGTTGACATAAATTTAAAATCCTTTGGATAAATACCGGGCAGTGCAATTGGTAGATCCTGTTGTTAAGAGGATACTTAGTTGTTTGAGAAACGTGAAACTTTCAAAGTGACTATATCATTTTCTTGAATGAAAATGAATTTTCTTCAGCAATATGTGAAAGTTCCTGTTGATTCACGCACTAATCATTGTTTGGTGTCAATTTTCTGGATTTTAGCCGTTCTACTAAGTGTATAATGATATTTCATTGTTTCAATTTGTGTTTTCCTGATGACAGAGGTATGGAGTGTCTTTTCATCTGTTATTTACCATCTGTCTGTCTGTCTTTGAATAGATACCTGTTAGGGCCTTTGGCCCATTTTTAAATAGCATTGCTTGTTTTCTTACTATTTTGTTTTAAGAGTTCTTTGTATATTTCAGAATCAAATTATTGTTCCTATATGCACAAAGATTTTCCTCCATTCTACAGCTTGAGTTTTTATATTCTTACCAGTGTCTTTCCCAGAGCAAGAAGTTTTTTGTCTTTTGATCATTATTTTTTCTATTATAAATGTTTAATTGATGTATAATTTATTTACAATGTGTTTCCGCTGTACAATGTGTTTCTGACTTACTTCACTTAGTATGATAATCTCCAAGTCCATCTGTGTTGCTGCAAGTGGCGTTATTTCACTCTATTTATTGCTGCATGCTATACCATTGTATAGTTTCCATAGTGGCTGTAACAATTTACATTCCCACCATAATGAACACGGGTTCCCTTTGCTCTAGGTCCTCATCAACATTTATTATTTCTTGTCTCTGATAATGTCATGTCAACAGATGTGAGGTGATATCACTTTGTGATTTTTCTTTGCATTTCTCCAATAATCAGTGTGATAGTGAGCCCTTTTTCAGGTGCCTATTAGCCATTTGTATATTTTCATTTTTAAAATATCTGTTCAGGTCTTCTCACCATTTTTTTCATTTGATTGTTCATTTTATCGATATTGAGTTGAGTGAGCTGATATATGAGGCTTCCCTGATGGATCAGCAGGTAAAGAATCTGCCTGCAGTGCCGGAGACACAGGAGATGTGGGTTCAGTCCCTGTGTTGAGGCGATCCCCTGGAGGAGGAAATGGCAAATGACTCCAGTATTCTTTCTTGAAAAATCCCATGAACAGAGGTTTGGATATTCTTACTGGTCATGTTATTTACAAACTTTTTATTCCATTCCATAGGGTTTTTTTGTTTTGTTTTGTCCATGATTTCCTTTTCTGTGTGAAAGCTTTTAAGTTTAATTTGGTCTCATTTATTTTTGCTTGTATTTCCTTTATATTAGGGAACAGTTCTTAAAGAAAACTCTGGCTATGATTTATGCCAGAGTGTATTCTGCCTCTCCTCTCTTCTAGGAGCTTTGTATTTTTAGGTCTCCCATTTAGTTATTTAACTAATTTTTAATTTATTTTTGTATATGGTTCTAGAGAATAGTCGGATTTGATTCTTTTGCATGTAGCTTTCCAGCTTTCCCAACACTGTTTATAGATGAAACTGTCTTTTCCCCATTGTATAATCTTGCCTTCTTTGTCATAGTTAATGGCCTTATAACTGTGGGTTTATTTCTGAACTTTCTGTTCTGTTCCATGGATGTGTCTGTCTCTTTTTGTGCCATTGCTATGCTATTTTCATTACTGTAGCTTTGTAGGACAGTTTGAAATCAGGGACTGTGATACCTACAGCTTTGTTCTTCTTTCTTAAGATTGTCTTGTTTATTGGAATCTTTTGTATTTCCATACTAATTTTAGGGTTATTTCTTCTAGTTCCATGAAAAATTCCATTGGTATTTTGATAGTTATTACATTGAACCTATGCGTTGTCTTGACTAGTATGGGCATTTTATCAATATTACTTCTTCCAATCCATGATACAGTATATCTTTCCACCTGCTTGTGTCATCTTCAGTTTCTCATCAGCATCTTACAATTTCACAAGTCTTGATGTAGTCCACTTTGGGTTAATTCTCCTTGGCACTCTCTGTGCTTCCTGGACCGGAATCTGCATTTCCTTTCCCAGGTTCATAAAGTTTTCAGCTATTAAATTTGCAAATACTTTTTCTTCGCCTTTCTCCTGTCTCCTTCTGGGACCCTCCATAATGCATATGTTAGTTCTCTTAATGCTGTCCCAGTGGTCTCTTATTCTGTTCCCATTTATTTTTGTTCATCTCTTCTCTGTTCAGCTTCAGCAGTTTCCACCAATCTGTCTTCCAGCTTGCTGATCCATTACTCTGTATCATCTAATCTTGATTGTTCCTAAGGTATTTACATCTCAGTTCTTTTTTTTCTTCTAATTTTTTTTATACATTTTCCTAAACTCTTTGTTAAAAACTTTAAACTTCCCACTCTATTCATCCAATCATTTCCTAAATTCCTTGAACATCTTATAGTCATCACCTTGAACTCTTTCTTGGGTAGATTGCTTATTTCCACTTCACGTAGTTCTGGAACCTTATCTGTTCCTTTGTTTGGGACATATTTTCTATCTCCATATTTTGCCTCCACAATTTGCTGTTTTTATTACCATGTATTTGGTAGGTTGATAATGTTTCACAACCTTGGACATGTGGTTTTTCTAGAAAATGTTCTCTATGTCCAAGCAACACACTAGCCTCTGATCACCAGGGTAGGACTTTGCCATGGGATCACTAGAAAACTGAAACTTTCAGTAAAAGCTGTAAGAAATAATTGTCAGTTTAAAGTGTGCCAAGAAATGACATATGGAAGTCACTATCAAATATAGTATTGGAAAATTTCCACCATGAAGTGAAAAATGACAGTACACTTTTTTTCAAGTTAGGGAAGAGATTTCTTTTTCATAACTGTGAATCTTAAAAATGAGATCTTCCAGAAAATAAGATCGTATTTCAGTAATTACACTAAAATATCTTACTATGTTTCCAGTACCACTAGTATTTTAAGATGTCACAATAAATCACATCAGAAGTCCTTATTATAAGTCCTTATCAGAAGTCCAATCCCCCAAGCCTACACATCTCTGAGATACTCTAAAAGGAGCAGATAATCAAAATTCACCTTAAAAATTAATTAAAACCATGGGGAAATAAATACCATTTTGTGGGCAAAGACTATGTGTGCGTGTGTATGTGTGTGTATTCTTCAATCCACAAACCTAGCTAATGATGAGCAAATTGAATTCAACAGAGCAAAAAGACAACTTCTCTTTGCTAAATCTTTCCAACATTTGTGACATAATCATCAAGAAGGGGACATTTGACCTAAATGTAAGAAGTCTTCTGAACCACAGAACCTACTTTCCAGGCTCCTGAAAAGGTAGGAGTTTGTCAGGTGAAAGTATAGAAAAGAGTCTTAAATTTTATCTAAGCTTGTATAGTGTAAAGATAGTTTATGCTGTCTCTGAATAGACAGAATATATACTTTCATTTCAAAAAACACTGTTAGATAATAGGAATATCACAGTAAAGATTTCCAAATATTCTCTGCTCCAGAAGAGCAAAAGAAACACTGACAAAATTTGTTAAAGTCATGTTTTTCTAAACCCAGAAAGTAAAGCTTGCAAAAATCTGATGGGTGATCACCCAAGAAAAAGCTTCTCCCTTGATAAGACATGAGCCCTGTGGAATTTTAACTTGCTCCCTTGATCACCATTCTAGCTCTGTGTGGTAACATAGAAAATAACAACCTGCAACCATGGTGAAAACTAGCATCCTTAAAGCCTCTGGGAGGAGTAGACAGGATTACAGGAACAAAATACATATAACGTATAGAAAGAAAGTTACAGTTATGGTATAAACTTTGATGTTTCGATTAGAACTTAAGGAGAGCATAGATCCTGTACTCACAAATTCTAACACAAATTGTGGAATCTAGTTTGAATTTTACAACCAACATTGGAAAAGAAAGTGAATTCTTTTAGTTATTATTAGCAATACAAAAATTTATGTAAAATACAATCACCAAAAATAAAGAAGATAAGAAAAAGAAACATCAAGCTTATAAAAGTTAAATTTTTAAAATGTGTGTGTATATATATACACACACACGTACATATATGTATGTATATATAAATAATGGAGTACATTGTAAACCAGACACTCACTTGGCAAAGGAGAGAGTAATACGTGAGAGAAAATCTTATAATCAGCTTCTTATAGGTGGCTTTTGAGCACTGGAATTACTCTAGGAGATGGGAGGTTATAGGATCTGCTGATTCACTGATGCACAGGAGATAAGCGTTGATTTTGGACAACTGAATTTGAGAAGAAACCATGTGATATAAATTTACGTGTTATAAGCATACGGAATGTGTCAAAATGCCTGGGATTCATGAGGTGCTATAGAAAGTGAGTAGAAAGCATCTACAAAGCAAAAACCCTGAACAATGCCAGTGTTTCTAGATCGAGGAGGGGCATAAAGATCCAGAAAAGGAGTCCGAGAAGGAGCAACAAGAAAGGTATAAAGACCACTGGAGGACTGTCGTTTTATGAAATTCAAGTGAAGAAATGTTTCAGAGAGTGCCAGTGAATAAGGTAAATGCCACAGGCAGGTCAAGTCAGATGACGACTAAGAACTGATCCTTGGATCTAGCAAGTAGATAATTCATCTCAGTTCAGTAGCTCAGTCGTATCCGACTCTTTGTGACCCCATGGACGGCAGCATGCCAGTCCTCCCTGTCCATCACCAACTTCTGGAGTTTACTCAAACTCATGTCCATTGAGTTGGTGATGCCATCCAACCATCTCATCCTCCGTCGTCCCCTTCTCCTCCCACCTTCAGTCTTTCGCAGCATCAGGGTCTTTTCAAATGAGTCAGCTCTTTGCATGAGGTGGCCAAAGGATTGGAGTTTCAGCTTCAACATCAATCCTTCCAATGAACACTCAGGAGTGATCTCCTTTAGTATGGACAGGTTGGATCTCCTTGCAGTCCAAGGGACTCTCAAGAGTCTTCTCCAACACCACAGTACAAAAGCATCAATTCTTCAGCGCTCAGCTTTCTTTATAGTCCAACTCTCACATCTATACACAACTACTGGAAAAACCATAGCTTTGATTAGATGGACCTTTGTTGGCAAAGTAATGTCTCTGCTTTTTAATATGCTATCTAGGTTGGTCATAACTTTCCTGCCAAGGAGTAAGCATCTTTTGATTTCATAGCTGCAGTCACCATCTGCAGTGATTTTGGAGTCTAAAAAGATAGTCTCTCACTGTTTCCCCTGTCTCCCCATCTATTTGCCATGAAGTGATGGGACCAGATGCCATGATCTTAGTTTTCTGAATGTTGAGCTTTGAGCCAACATTTGCACTCTTCTCTTTCACTTTCATCAAGAGGCTCTTAGGTTCTTCTTTGCTTTCTGACATAAGGGTGGTGTCATCTGCATGTCTGAGGTTATTGATATATCTCCCGGCAATCTTGATTCCAGCTTCTGATTCATCCAGCCCAGTGTTTCTATGATGTACTCTGCATATAAGTTAAATAAGCAGGGTGACAATATACAGCCTTGACATACTCCTTTTCTTATTTGGAACCAGTCTGTTGTTCCATGTCCAGTTCTAACAATTGCTTCCTGACCTGCATACAGGTTTCTCAAGAGGCAGGTCAGGTGTTCTGGTATTCCCATCACCTTCAGAATTTTCCACAGTTTATTGTGATCCACCCAGACAAAGGCTTTGGCATAGTCAATAAAGCAGAAATGCATGTTTTTCTGGAACTGTCTTGCTTTTTTGATGATCCAGCGGATGTTGGCAATTTGACCTCTGGCTCCTCTGCCTTTTCTAAATCCAGCTTGAACATCTGGAAGTTGAGTTTCACGTACTGTTGAAGCCTGGCTTGGAGAATTTTGAGCATTACTTTACTAGCGTGTGAGATGAGTACAATTGTGTGGTAGTTTGAGCATTCTTAAGCATTGCCTTTCTTAGGCATTAGAATGGAAACTGACCTTTTCCAGTCCTGTGGCCACTGCTGAGTTTTCCAAATTTGCTGGCATATTGAGTGCAGCACTTTCACAGCAGCATCTTTTAGGATTTGAAATAGCTCAACTGGAACTCCATCATCTCCATTAGCTTTGTTTGTTCTGATGCTTCCTAAGGCCCACGTGACTTTGCATTCCAGGATGTCTGGCTCTAGGTGAGTGATCATACCATTGTGATTATCTGGGTCATGAAGATTTTCTTGTACAGTTCTTCTGTGTATTCTTGCCACCTCTTCTTAATATCTTCTGGTTCTGTTAGGTCCATACCATTTCTGTACTTTATTGAGCCAATCTTTGCATGAAATGTTCCCTTGGTATCTCTAGTTTTCTTGAAGAGATCTCTAGTCTTTCCCATTCAATTGTTTTCCTCTGTCTCTTTGCACTGATCACAGAGGAAGGCTTTCTTATCTCTCCTTTCTGTTCTTTGGAACTCTGCATTCAAATGAGTGTATCTTTCCTTTTCTCCTTTTCTTTTCATTTCTCTTCTGTTCACAGCTATTTGTAAGGCCTCCTCAGAGAGCCATTTTGCTTTTTTGCATTTTTCCCCCCTCGGGGATGGTCTTGATCCCTGTCTCCTGAAAAATGTCATAAACCTCTGTCCATAGATCATCAGGCACTCTATCTAGCAGATCTAGTCTCTTTTATCTATTTCTCACTTCCACTGTATAATTGTAAGGGATTTGATTTAGGTCATGCCTGAATGGTATAGTAGTTTTCCCTACTTCTTCAATTGAAGTCTGAATTTGGCAATAAGAGGTTCATGATCTGAGCCACAGTCAGCTCCCAGTCTTGTTTTTGCTGACTGTATAGAGCTTCTCCATCTTTGACTGAAAAGAATATAATCAATCTGATTTCGGTGTTGATCATCTGGTGATGTCCATGTGTAGAGTCTTCTCTTGTGTTGTTGGAAGAGGGTGTTTGCTATGACCAGTGCGTTCTCTTGGCAAAACTCTGTTAGCCTTTGCCCTGCTTTATTCTGTGCTCCAAGGCCAAATCTGCCTGTTACTCCAGGTGTTTCTTGACTTCCTACTTTTGCATTCCAGTCCCTTATTCTGAAAAGGACATCTTTTTTGGGTATTAGTTCTAAAAGGTCTTGTAGGTCTTCATAGAACCATTCAACTTCAGCTTCTTCAGCATTGTTGGTCCGGGCATAGACTTGGATTACTGTCATATTGAATGGTTTGCCTTGGAAATGAACAGAGATCATTCTGTCATTTTTGAGATTGCATCCAAGAACTGCATTTCGGAATCTTTTTTTGACTATGATGGCTACTCCATTCTTTCTAATGGATTCTTGCCCACAGTAGTAGATATGATGGTCATCTGAGTTAAATCCACCCACTCCAATCCATTTTAGTTCACTGATTCCTAAAATGTCGACGTTCACTCTTGCCATCTCCTGTTTGACCAATTCCAGTTTGCCTTGATTCATGGACCTAACATTCCAGGTTCCTATGCAATATTGCTCTTTACAGCATCGGACCTTGCTTCCATCACCAGTCCCATCCAAAACTGGGTGTTGCTTTTGCTTTGGCTCCGTCTCTTCATTCTTTCTGAAGTTATTTCTTCACTGATCTCCAGTAGCATATTGGGCACCTACTGACCTGGGGAGTTCATCTTTCAGTGTCCTATTTTTTGCCTTTTCATACTGTTCATGGGCTTCTCAAGGTAAGATACCGAAGTGGTTTGCCATTCCCTTCTCCAGTGGACCATATTTTGTCAAAACTCTCCACCATGATCCATCCATCTTGGGTGGCCCTACAGGGCACAGCTCATAGTTTCATTGAGTTAGACAAGGCTGTGGTCCATGTGATTAGATTGGTTAGTTTTCTGTGATTGTGGTTTTCAGTCTGTCTGCCCTCTGATGGAGAAGGATAAGAGGCTTATGGAACCTTCCTGGTGGGAGAGACTGACTGAGGGGAAAACTGGATCTTGTTCTGATGGGTGGGGCCATGCTCAGTAAATCTTTAATCCAATTTTCTGTTGATGGGTAGAGCTGTGTTCCCTCCCTGCTATTTCAATTCAGTTCAGTTCAGTCACTCAGTTGTGTCTGACTCTTTGTGACCCCATGAATCACAGCACACCAGGCCTCTCTGTCCATCACCAACTCCCAGAGTTTACTCAAACTCATGCCCATCGAGTCGGTGATGCCATCCAGCCATCTCATCCTCTGTCATCCCCTTCTCCTCCTGCCCCCAATCCCTCCCAGCATCAGGGTCTTTTCCAGTGAGTCAACTCTTCACATGAGGTGGCCAAAGTATTGGAGTTTCAGCTTCACATCAGTCCTTCCAATGAACACCCAGGACTGATCTCCTTTAGAATGGACTGGTTTGATCTCCTTGCAGTCCAAGGGACTCTCAAGAGTCTTCTCCAACACCACAGTTCAAAAGCATCAATTTTTCATTGCTCAGCTTTCTTCACAGTCCAACTCTCACATCCATACATGACCACTGGAAAAACCATAGCCTTGACCAGATGGACCTTTGTTGGCAAAGTAATGTCTCTGCTTTTTAATATGCTATCTAGTTTGGTCATAACTGTCCTTCCAAGGAGTAAGCGTCTTTTAATTTCATGGCTGTGATCACCATCTGCAGTGATTTTGGAGCCCCCAAAAATAAAGCCTAACACTGTTTCCACTGCTTCCCCATCTGTTTGCCGTGAAGTGATGGGACCAGATGCCATGATCTTTGTTTTCTGAATGTTGAGCTTTGAGCCAACATTTGCACTCTCCTCTTTCACTTTCATCAAGAGGCTCTTAGGTTCTTCTTTGCTTTCTGCCGTAAGGGTGGTGTCATCTGCATATCTGAGGTTATTGATATTTCTCCTGGCAATCTTGATTCCAGCTTGTGCTTCTTCCAGCCTAGCACTTCTCATGATGTACTCTGCATATAAGTTAAATAAGCAGGGTGACAATATACAGCCTTGATGCACTGCTTTTCCTATTTGGAACCAGTCTGTTGTTCCATGTCCAGTTCTAACTGTTGCTTCCTGACCTGCATATAGGTTTCTCAAGAGGCAAGTCAGGTGGTCTGGTATTCCCATCTCTTTCAGCGTTTTCCACAGTTTATTGTGATCCACCCAGTCAAAGGCTTTGGCATAGTCAATAAAGCAGAAATAGATGTTTTTCTGGAACTCTCTTGCTTTTTTGATGATCCAGTGGATGTTGGCAATTTGACCTCTGGTTCCTCTGCCTTTTCTAAATCCAGGTTGAACATCTGGAAGTTCACGGTTCACGTATTGCTGAAGCCTGACTTGGAGAATTTTGAGCATTACTTTACTAGCGTGTGCTGCTGCTGCTGCTGCTAAGTCACTTCAGTCGTGTCCGACTCTGTGTGATCCCATAGACGGCAGCCCACCAGGCTCCCCCATCCCTGGGATTCTCCAGGCAAGAACACTGGAGTGGGTTGCCATTTCCTTCTCCAATGTGTGAAAATGAAAAGTGAAAGTGAAGTCGCTCAGTTGTGTCTGACTCTTAGTGATCTCATGGACCGCAGCCTACCAGGCTCCTCCATCCATGGGATTTTCCAGGCAAGAGTACTGGAGTGATGTGCCATTGCCTTCTCCGTACTAACGTGTAAGATGAGTGCAATTGTGTGGTAGTTTGAGCATTCTTTGGGATTGCCTTTCTTTGGGCTATTTACCTGGGGCCAAACTGTGGTGGAGGTAATGAAGATGATGGCAACCTGCTTCAAAAGATCCTATGCATGTATTGCTACAGTAACTGCCCCCAACCCTGCAGCAGGCCACCACGAACCCATGCCTCCTCTGGAGACTCCTGGACACCCACAGGCAAGTCTGGGTCAGTCTCCCATGGGGTGACTGCTCCCGTCTCCTGGGTCCTGGTGCACAAGGTTCTGTTTGTGCCCTCCAAGAGTCTTTTTTCCCAGTCCTGTTTAAGTTCTGGTAGTTTTATGGTGAGTTTAATGGTGACCTCCTCCAAGAGGGCTTATGCCATACCCAAGTCTGCTGCACCCAGAGCCCCTGTCCCTGCAGCAGTCCACTGCTGACCCGTCCCTCCACAGGAGACGCTCAGACACAGTTCTGTCTCGGTCTCTGTGGAGTCCCTGGGTCCTGGTGCGCACAAGGTTTGTTTGAGCCCTCTAAGTGTCTCTGGTGGGAATGGGGTTTGATTCTAAACAAGAATTTGCCTCTCCTACCATCTTGCTGGGGCTTCTCATTTGCCCTTGGATGCTGGGTATCTCTTCACAGTCACTCCAGCGCCTACCATCTTACTGAGGTTACTCTGACCTTGGACGTGGGGTATCTCCTCAAGGCCGGTCCAGCGAAGCACAGCCACTGCTCCTGACCTTGGACATGGGGCAAACAGATAATTAGTGTCTTTAAAATTAAGAGTTTCACATTGTAACCTACTGTGTGCAAGTCAGATAGGAACAGAGTTTATTGCTGGAGAGAAGTTCTTGAGAGAGGGTTTGAATTCATACCATAAGTTTGAGGCTGGCCTTCACTAGGGAGGAAACTCATGACTCCTTAGTAAGAGAAGGCAAGCTGGGATAAATGCAAAGATTAATTAATATGTTAGTAGTGTACAAACTTATCTTATTGTTTCTGTGTTCATAGTTACTCTTGCTTACTAGCTGAGACTATGGGTGGAAGGACTCATAGAAGCCTAAAGAAAGGAAATAAGAGAAAAAGTCATCTGAGAGAAGACCAGTGAGATACAGTATACTTTCTGGGAACATCAAGGGCCAGATCAATGTGAATACTCATGAATTTAAGGGATCTGAGTCACCATGTTTTGTGTTGTCTCTGGATTCGTGGGTGCAGGCAAAGCCATGCCTCATCTAAATTGAGAGCTTACAACAATGTGTTTACAACAGAAAGGGACAGTAGAACATATATTTATGGAAAAAGTGTTTTCAAAATGGGACACATACTTAAAAAGTAGATTACAGCCGGAAAGCACTGAGGCCATAGGATTCCATCTCCAAAGCTTTCCAAGTAATGATTAGTATTTGCAATGGAAAGTTTTTATAATTATTACACAGGAACACTTTTCAGCAGACAGAGATTGTTCACTCCCTGAGAACAATAGAGTTCTCTGAGGGGTTACTTTAATAAAGTCCATGGGAGTCATATTTATTACATTATGAATCTTTCTAAAATTAGGATATAGAAGCAGAATCAATATCAAGTACACACTGCATTCCTATCCTTGGGGACTGTACTGTGGGACATAATCAATAGAGTATGACTTATCTGTTAAAAAGTTTTATAGTAAGATTCTCTTGAATATGGAGATCTTTGCCATTTTTCTTGAGATTTTCTCCTGCATAAGCAGGTGCACACACAGAGAGAGACACAAACTCTTTTAGATAACAAATCAGGAGACCCAGAGGGAAGGGAGAGTGTTTTTACTACTTTGTAGGAAAAAATGGAGAAAGGTAAAAAGAGATGTAGTAATTGTTCCCTGAGCTCCACAGGAATGTGTCTGGGGAATAGGTTGGTTTTAGGTGATCAGACTCTAACGCACTCACACCTAGAGACTCCTGAATTCTGTTCCCTCCGTCAGTACAGAAAAGGTTTCTGGGACTTATCATCCTCTGTACTTGCTTCAGGGAGCAGGCAACTCAGCTCCAACCATTTCCATCTCTGTGAGTTTCCTGTACATTCAATCCCAAGTTAATTAATTCCAGCAATAGTACCACAACCCATTTGTACAAATTACTATTTTTACAATGGTTACCAGGTACAGAAGAGCAGGACAGGAGACTGGAAACAATTCTCAGGTTTAGGAAGAAGAAACAGCCACCTTCATGAAGACCCTCTTCTTGCACTGTGCCAGGGGTCTCAGAATAACCTCTGATACTCATGCTGTCTATGTGTAGGTTTCTTACTCCTCCTGATCGGAGCCCCTCCTGGTCCTGCTTACAGGAAGGGGCTGGTGAAACTCAATGTCCCTGAGTCTTGGTATCAAACGAAAAGGGGCAGAAGTGCCATCTAGAGCTGATGCCTCCCCTAACAAATAATGAAGCCAGAGGTGTGTGACTTGTCTTCCACTGTCTTTCATTTCTTCCTCTGCTAAGGACCATCTGCTCCTGGAGATGTCCTCCTGCCAAGAAGTAAGAACAGTGGGGCTCCTTTCTTTGTTGCCCAGGGGGGGGAGTGTTAATAAAGAACAAGGAGAAATCCTCTAGCTACCTGATAAAGATCCCGTTAGTATTTCTTTCATAGCAGAGAAGCTGGTATAAGTACCAGTTTTGCTTATCGCGATTTGTTGTCCAGTGTTACTCTCCAGGGATGGTTGTCCTCATCTGAGGATAACCCTTTGTCATCCTCACACAACTATGACTGCCATTGTCACTTACCAATTTGGGGGGAAATTCTACCTGGAAAAAATATGGTAAAGTGTCCCTACTGCAAAAGATATTTTTCTATTTTGAAATGTCTGAAATTAAATCATTCTTAAATTTTACCAAATGCATAAGGAAAATCAGGGTAATCCTATCTTTGTAATGTTACAGTAAGGTCTAGTATTTCTCATAACTTCCTCTACACTGCAGTAACGTCATTATTCTCAACCCTATTTCAGCATTTTAATAGTAGAATTCTAGTTAATATTTAGGAGGCTAACAGAATTTTCGTGTTCATATTGTCTGACTTCTGTTGTATATGAGAGTTGATGGTCTGCTAACATGAAGTTATTGGAAAGGCATTCTACATAGCCCTGACCTGAGTTTATAAGCTATCAGAGTCCACTCAGCTAGTTGAGGTATTGGACCAAAGGGTTTCGCTTCTGCACCAAGTCACGGAAAGCAGTGATTATTTCCTGGAGATGTGAGTAAGATCATTGGAAAAGACCCTGTTGCTGGGCAAGATTGAAGGCAGGAGGAGAAGGAGAAGACAGAGGATGAGATGGTTGGATGGCATCACCGACTTGATGGACATGAGTTTGAGCAAGATCCAGGAGTTGGTGATGGGCAGGAAAGCCTGGCGTGTAGCTGTCCATGGGGTCGCAAATTGTTGGACATGACTGAGCGACTGGACTGAATTGAACTGAGGAGATGTTCTAGGGCTAATGCATATATAAAGATACAACCCTCTGATAGTCATCTTGCAATGTAAAATTATATATAATGCTTATTAATGCTGTTTATAATTTTCTTACTAAATAAACTTTTCTCAGTATATATAATGTAGTAATTTAAATATATTAACTGAATCTCCTCTAAGGTATATTCTAATACGTGACAAGTATCTTCTTTTAACCTATAATGACAACATACCTGAAATACAGAACGAATTTTAGAGATATTGAATATTGGGAGCTGTGCTTAGAAACTAATGTCAAATAACTGGGAGATCCCAAGAGAGATGACAAAGAGAGACAGTTGTTTGAGAGCGCAAGTCTGGGAGCCAAAGAATCAGGCAGTGTTATCAGGGAGCTACTGCTTGTAAGATAACTCAAGCTACTGCAGGTTAGATTTATCTGCAAATATATGAATTTGTATAGAAGGAAAATTCTACGTTAAACTAAGTTGCTAAGTCCCTAGGCAGACACTCAAGACAGGAAGATAGACCAGAACGGGCAGTTAAACCAACAGCCAGTGTAGAGAACTTGAATGCTGTGATGTTTATGCTAACATTTATTGTAACATTAGTACCTAAAACTTGAACATTATAGGCATGCACTGATATAGGATGAAGGCTTTGGAGTCACTTTTATTAGCTGGCTGACTCAACCTGCTTGAGAGTATGTATGATTTCACATATTTTGCCCAATTTAAATTGGATTATCTGTCTTTTCAGTATCAATACACAGAAATTCTTTACATATTCTGAGTATGAACACTATTGATTGCATATGTTATAAATATTTCCTTCCACTCTGTAGATTTCATTTTTATTCTCTTAATGATGCCTCTAGGTAGACAGGAGTTAGGTTCTTAATTTTATCAATCTTTTTCTTTAATACTGTTTTTATTTTGTTTTAGAAACTTTCTTCTCTCTGAGTCTTTCACTATAAATCATTAATTAATGTTCTACAAAGCTTGTTTTCACCTTTTATGATTAATTCTAAAACTTAACCTGATTTTTTGTAGTATACTGGTAGAAGTCATGTTTTAGGCTTTACCCACATTGATAGTCAATTGATCCAGAATTATTTATTAAAAACACCAGTGCCTTTGTCTTGGTTCAAGTATGTGTGTGTAAGCGTGTTTGTGTGCATACATTTCTGAATTTCTGAGTAAACCTTGCTGTTTGATGGGTGTTTACTTATCCTTGCTCCTATACAATATTGACTGACTGTATAAAGGCACTATAACCTTGTAGGTCTCAGTATTCCACAGAGTAAGTACTTTTAATTCATTCTTTAAAATTGCCTTATTCTTCTTCATCTTTTATAATTTCATATGAAATCTATAGTAAGGTTCTCAATTTCTATACCTGAACTAACCTTGGATTCTGATTTTTATTTTATTGAACCAATAGAACAATTTGGAGAGATTTGTAATCTTTACAAAATGATCATTCCATAAACAAAGTATGTAAGTCTCACCATTTGTACATCATCCTTGAACCTAAATTTTTGGATATTTATTTATTTGTAATAGTAGAATATCTATAAATATTTATTTTTAATATAAGCAAGTGTGTTTTCAATAATTATATTTTATTTTCCATTTTAGATCCTAGCCCTTCTATTTCTTTTTTGTCTTATTGTCAGATGGTTCCTGAATCAACATTAAAAAGAAGTGGTTTATTGTTCTGTATAATGGGCTCCAGTTTCATCCATCTCATTAGAACTGATTCAAATGAATTCTTTTTAATGGCTGAATAATATTCTATTGTATGGCAAAAACCACTACAATATTGTAAAGTAATTAGCCTCCGACTAATAAAAATAAATGAAAGTATAGATGCTAAAAAAATAAAAATAAAAAGAAGTGGTTTTAATAAAGCATGTTAAAATCATTTCTTAACTCAAAGGGAAAGCTTTTCAAGTTTTACTATCCTTAATAATGCTTTTGTATGTTTTTCTGGGATAAACAAGTTTCCTGCTGTGTAAAGTTTACTTATTTCATAGGGAATAAACACACCATGCATTTTCGTCTTTTAGCAGATTGTTCATTTTATTATGACTTTGTAGCATCTTTTATATGCCTACCTATGCTTAAGTCTTATATCAGTATTGCTACTACAGTCACTGTAGGTATAAACCCTTTTTTTCATTATTTTATTATCAGTCTTTTTTGGCTTGGGGTGTTCATGTATGTTTGTGTGCATTTATGTTTAGGTGTGAGTGTTCTAAGAAGTTCATAAGTAGATTTTCTGTCTTTAATCTGATATGGTCATCTCTGTCTTTTGCTGGATGAATATAATTCATTTACATTTGATACATTAATGGATATACATAGACTTATTTATATCAGCATATTTTGTGTTTCTGAATATCAACAATTTTTTTGCTTCTCTTTTTCTATTTTCTTGCCTTCTACCTTCCTTTTGATTGATAATGCTTTAATGTCTCATTTGTTGGCACTGTAATTTGGAAATCATAGATTCTGTCATTTTGTATTGTTGGTAATCTATAAGTGCTAACATCAACATTAATAATTTATTGTAATGAATTTAAACTCTTTCAGTATTATGAGCCTCTTCAAAAAGGTAGTATTCTTCATGTTCAAATACATCTCTTCATTTATTTTTTTAATTTTACTTTTATAATTTTAAACATCAAAATCATTTTATAGCTTATAAGTTATTAAATAAAAGGCCATATTTTATTATAATGTTTGTTCAATATTATTTATATGTGTTTGGTTAACTCTGAATTCACTTCTGTGCTTATTAAGGAATAATTTTTATTAGAATACTAAAGAGATATATGCCCTAAACTTTTACAATTTACATACAATAAATCTCTTCTTTTGTTCTCATTCCTTCAAGAGAGTCCCTGCAGTTGTCACATTCCTGACTGAGAGCTTCTCTGCCTCTTGGTGTATATTTAATACCTTTTGTCTTCAGATCTTGTGCTGTGATAAGAAATCTGCTGTCAGTGAAATTGTTGTTCCTGTGTAGATACTTTTCTTTTACCTTCAATGTTTTTTTAATATTTCCTTTTGATCTTGGAACAATTAAATACTGAAATACTGTAAGAAAGCCTTTAAAGAGGCAAATAAAATTATAGCTTTTATTAAATATTAAAACTTATTTTAAAAACTAACAGTAATTTTTAGGTAGCCCGAGGAAACTATTTTTTTTAAACAGGAAAATAATGGTCAAATATTTGTGTTTGTTTATATTTATTAAGAATTTACATTTAATCTATCTTAACCTCAAATTTTTGATATAAAGATTAATTTTTATCTTCAATTATCAGAAGTTCTTCAACATCGTTATGGGTACATTTACCTTTACTGTACTCTTTCAGAATACATTTTTATCATTTTGGAGATTAAGTAAGGTCTTTCTACAATCTGGAATATTTTTGGTAAACCTCTTCTAATGCCGCTTCTTCAGTTCAGTTCAGTCACTCAGTCGTGTCTGACTCTTTGCAACCCCGTGGACTGCAGCATGCCAGGCCTCCCTGTCCAGTCACCAGACAGGTCAAATCCAACATCCAGAGTTCTGTGAGTGTAAAGTATATTCTGCTCCTTCTGGTTGTGAGTGTACATCAGAAGTGCAGGCTATCTTTTTTAGAACTGCTCCTGAGCTAAGGCGTGGGGGATGGAATCAGGGCAAGTTAAAATGCTACAGATCTCTCCCATTGATTTTCAGGTTGGTGGTTGGTTTTCCGTATTAAGCATGTGTGCTGCTGCTATAGCTTTTGATTAGATTCCAGAAGTCCAAAGAGGCTTATTTTGACAGAGTTTTCCATTTTATATGTTGCTTTTCTAGAGAGAAGTACTTTTTTTATTTTCCTATTCCATCTTTTAACTCATGTCCCTCCATGGAGTTAATAATTTCCTGATCTTACTCAGACATTTTAGCAAGTGGTCTATAAAGATATTCAATTTTTCAGTTAATGACAGGTGTCAATCACTTATTTTTTCTTAAAGCAGAATCTTTACATTTATATAAAGAAATATGTCCTGCTCATGGCTCGGATTTTTCAGTTGAGTGATTAACGTTGGGTGGAAAAAGGCTAATGAAAGTCAGTAGCTATATTATCTGTCAAAATGCATGGAAATTAGAACTTGTAATTCCCATTAGCCTCTTCCCAATATATACATTGTTGCATATTTAGTTTTAGTCTTGTTCTAGGTCCCAGGGGACACTGCCAGAATTCTTTGTACAGTGAGTGTCTGCTTATTTTTGTAAATGTATTGGTACTTTGCTTGATTTGTATTTTTACAGTGAATTTTACAGTGTATTTTACATCTGTATTTTACAGTGATTTTTTTTTCTAGGATCACTTCTTCTCTGTTTGAAATGAAATCTTGGAATTTCCTTCAGGAAGAATAGTTGAATCCACACTATCTCAGATCAAGACTAGTTTTGTGTGCATGCTAAGTCACTTCAGTTGTTTCTGCCTCTTAGCTGTTTTTAAAGAAGAGTGTGGTGTAGGGTATGTAGTCTCTCATCTTGCCAGAAACTGAAGTCTAAATCTCAGTGTTTGTAAACTATATCCTTCAAATTTGAACACTTGACTTTTAACTTCCCATTTCACAATTGGGGAAAATGGTCTTCTTATGATTTCTTATAATTCACCTCCCATAACAGCTGATTTTTGTTGGCTTTTGTAATATTCATTTTACATTCATTTTACATTCATTGTTAAGATTTGTACAGTTTACATTCTGTTTAGTCATTATCCTTACCACAATTTTGACCATTCTTCCCTACTAAAATGAATTTAATGCTGCATGATAATTCTCTAATCACAATTCATGCATATATCTGCAATATACAATTGACTGAAAAAGATTTTTTCCAAGACATATGTTAGGGTCATATTTTATGTGTTTATACATGCATCAAATTACATATATGTATGTGTATCTCTGAATGTATATATAGTGACTATATTTTACTTTAATAACATATTAATAGTAATTTTATATATTATACATAATAAATATGGGGCTTCCCAGCGGGGTGCTAGTGGCAAAGAACCCACCTGCCAATGCAGGAGATGTAAAAAATGCAGGTTTCATCCCTGAGTTGGGAAGAAAGATCACCCAGAGGAGGGCATGGTAACCTAGGATTCTTGCCTGTAGAATCCCATGGACAGAGGAGCCTGGTGGGCTACAGTTCATAAGGTCACAAAGAGTCAGACACAACTGAAGCAACTTAACACACACACACACGCACGCACACACACACAATGATACATGTAAATGTGTTGTTGTTCTTGTTCAGTCGCATAGTTCTATCCAACTATTTGCAACCCCAAGGACTAGAGCATGCCAGTCTCCCCTCCTTCACTGTCTCCTGGTTGTTCAGACTCATATCCATTGAGTGATGATTCCAACCAACCATCTCATCCTCTGTCACCCCCTTCTCCTCCTGCCCTCAATCTTTCCCACCAGGGTCTTTTCCAACTTCACATCAGGTGGCCAAAATATTGGAGCTTCAGCTTCATCATCAGTCCTTCCAATGAATATTCAGGGTTGATTTCCTTTAGGATGGACTAATTTAATCTTGCTATCCAAAGGACTCTCAAGAGTCTTCTCCAACACATGGTTCAAAAGCATCAGTTTTTCAGTGCTCTGCCTTCCTTATGATCCAACTCTCACATCCATACATGACTACTGGAAAAACCATAGTTTTGACAGTATGGACATTTGTCAGCAAAGTGATGTCTCTGCTTTTGAATATGCTGTCTAGATGTGTCATAGTCTTCCTTCCAAGGAGGAATTGTCTTTTAATTTCATGGCTGCAGGCACTGTCCAACCAAGATCTGGAAGATTTTGGTTTATGTACTTTTGAAGCCTATGCACAGTAATTTTGGAGCCCAAGAAAATAAAATCTGCCACTGTTTCCATTTTTTCCCCATCTACCACCATGAAATGATGGGACAGGTGCCCTGATCTTCATTTTTGAATGCTGAATTTTAAGCAAGTTTTTTCACTCTCCTATTTCACTTTCATCAAAAGGCTCTATATTCCTTTTCGCTTTCTGCCATTAGGGTAGTATCATTTGCATATTTGAGATTATTGATATTTCTCCTGGCAATCTTGATTCCAGGTTATGATTCATCCAGCCTGACATTTCATAGATGGCTCAGAGGTTAAAGCGTCTGCCTGCAATGCGGGAGACCTGGGTTCAATCCCTGCATCAGGAAGATCCCCTGGAGAAAGAAATGGCAACCCACTCCAGTATTCTTGCCTGGAGAATCCCATGGATGGAGGAGCCTGGCGGGCTACAGTCCATGGGGTTGCAAAGAGTCAGACACAACTGTGCGACTTCACTTTCACTTTCACTCTGCATATAAGTTAAATAAGCTGGGTGACAATATACAGCCTTGACAAACTCATTTCCCAATTTTGAACCAGTCTGTTGTTCCATGTCCAGTTTTAAGTGTTGCTTCTTGACCTGATTACAGGTTCCTCAGGAGGCAGGTAAGATGGTCTGGTATTCCCATCTCTTGAAGACTTTTCCACAGTTTGTTGCAATCCACACAGTCAAAGGCTTTAGCATAGTCAAGAAGCAGGAGTATATTTTTTCTGGAATTCTCTTGCTTTTTCTATGATCCAATAGATATCATTAATTTGATCTCTGGCTACTCTACCTTTTGGAAATCCAGCTTGTAGATTTGGAAGATTTTGGCTCATGTACTTTTAAAGCCTAATTTGAAAGAGTTTGAGCATTACTTTGTTAGCATTTGAAATGTGTGCAACTGTGTGATAGTTTGAACATTCTTCCACGTTGTCTTTCTTTGGAATTGGAATGAAAACTGATTGTTTCTAGTCCTGTGGCCACTGCTGAGTTTTCCAAATGTGCTGGCACGTGGAGTGCAGCACTTTAACAGCATCATCTTTCAGGATTTTTAATAGCTCAGCTATATTTCGATCACCCCACTAGCTTTGTTCATATATAGTATAGAAACATATAATATACGTAATATAATAATGTTGCAGGAAGAAGGATCCCTCCAAGAGTTTAGGAATAAATTGTCAATATGTGAGTATGGCTTCACTTTAGTCTTAAGTGTTCTATAGAAAGTTAATACACTGTCCATTTAGAGAAAATAAGTGATAAACCAAAAATGAAGAAAAATTAGTGAAACTTATATACTATATACTAGTATGGTTTATAATCCCTAATACTTATCTGTAAATTTGAATTAGTTCACAATAAAAAGTAAGAAAACAAAAAGGCAAAGAAATTTTGAAGAAAAAAACCTCAGGGAGATAGGGACAACACAAGCTTCCTCTGAATTCACTTCGTGTAAATAACTCCTACTTTCATTGCTACCAGCTCTGACTTTCCCATCACACTTCAGTCCTTTGCAGACTGCAATTTTCAATGGAGGGCAACCAGTCACAGATCTCAGAATTCATCCTGGTGGGATTTCAGCTCAGCAAAAACATGGAATTGGTCCTCTTTGGTATCTTCTCCCTGTTATATATCTGCAACCTGCTGGCAAATGGCATGATCTTGGGACTCATTTGCCTTGACTCCAGACTGCACACCCCCATGTATTTCTTCCTTTCCCACCTGGCCATCATCGACATGTCCTTTCCTTCCAGCAATTTGCCCACCTTGCTGGAAAACCTAGTGAAACACACAAAAAACATCTCCTTTGACCCTTGCACCGTGCAAATGCTTTTCAATTT
This sequence comes from Cervus elaphus, assembly GCF_910594005.1. Classification (NCBI taxonomy): domain Eukaryota; kingdom Metazoa; phylum Chordata; class Mammalia; order Artiodactyla; family Cervidae; genus Cervus; species Cervus elaphus. The sequence goes on from NC_057832.1 coordinate 112,904,423, forward strand.
GACTTTTGGATCCATAGAGTGCCTCATTTTGTTGGCGATGTCCTATGACAGGTACATGGCGATCTGCCATCCCCTCCAGTACACGGTCATCATGAACTGGAGAGTGTGCTCCATCCTCGCCATCGCTTGCTGGGCATGTGGATTTGCCCTGGCCCTGGTCCAAGTAATTCTCTTGTTAAGATTACCCTTCTGTGGGCCCCAGAGGGTGAACCACTTCCTCTGTGACATTCGCTCTGTCCTCAAATTGGCCTGTGGTGACATCTGGATCAATGAAATGTTCCTCTTTGCTGATGGCGTTCTTATCTTAGCTGGGCCTCTTGCCCTGATGTTGGTCTCCTATATGCGTATTCTCTGGGCCATCCTGAAGATCCAGTCAAAGGAGGGCCGCAAGAAAGCCTTCTCCACCTGCTCCTCCCACCTCTGTGTGGTTGGGTTCTACTTTGGCATAGCCATGGTCGTTTACATGGTCCCTGACAACAGTCAACAAGAAGAACACCTGAAGATCCTTTTCCTGTTTTATACTCTTTTCAACCCATTGCTGAACCCCCTTGTCTACAGTGTAAGGAATGCTCAAGTGAAGGCTGCCTTCCACAGAGTATTTCAGAAAAAGAGGACAGTGTGAGGGAGGGTCCAGTTTTGGTTCAGTGCATTCTTTCCCCTTCAGAGATGTGATTGCTGGTGCAAGAAAACTCAAAGTCCCCCAGAAAGAGACATGATCTAAAGATGAGCTTTACTCCAGAGTAACATCAGCATGATGGAAGAATAGGAATCCCTAAGCCTCCATTTCTCCATGGAGACAAGAACATACAGACCTAATTTCCTTTGTGAAAATACCAGACGTTGGATGATAGAGTGCTGCACCCCAATAATAAAGCACAATGCCAAGAAGAGATACAATAAGTGTTCAGGCAAATTTATGGTATTGTATCCTCCATATCTACTTCCCTTCCATGGCAGTGTGTAGGAATAGGAGAAAATCTCCATCTCCCAGCTCTCCCTCAATGGGAAAAAGAAGAATGGATCATTCGGACTCCTTTTAGCTTTTCAGGGAGTGACCTGAGAGTTTGTTAGTTATCTTGCCTCTGAAGCACTGATGCGAGTGGCAGTTTGGACTCCTGGTTAGGATCCCTGAGAAAACCTACAAGGAATGAAACATTTTAAAGATATAGAGACACTTTGGATTTTCAAAATTCTCAGAGATCTGCACTGGTATCTCATTTTTGTCTTAACATAAAACTCCTTATTAATGTGTGATATTGAGTTTCCTTGCAGTTGCTTCCTGGCCATCTGTATATCTTCTTTGATGAGCTGTCTGTTTAGGGCAGCAGAGGATGTGATGGTTAGATAGCATCACTGACTCAGTGGATGTGAATTTGAGCAAACTCCTGTAGGTAGTGAAAGTCAGAGGAACCTGGCATGCTCAGTTCATGGGGTCGCAGATTTGGACAAGACTTAGCAACTGAACAAAGTAACAACAGCTCTTTACATCTCTTGCCTGTTTTTATGTAATGAACTTTATTTTTAAAGATATTTTTTATCACAGAAAAATTCAGTGGAAGGGACAGAAATGCCCTATATACCCCCTACCTCCCCACATGTATAAACTCCCTCATTACCAACAACCCTCATTAGAGTGGCATGTTTGTTATTATTCATTCGTCTATATAAACAGATCATCATCACCCAAAGTCTACAGTGTACATTCGAATTCACTCGTGGTGTTGTATATTCTGTGTTTTGGCAAGTGTTTGATTATGTGTATCCACGCTATATCATCATACACAGTATTTTCGGTGCCCTAAAAATCACCTCTTCCTTCCTCCCTCAGTTCTAATCCCTGACAACCACTGACCTCTTAACTGCTTCCATAGTTTTGGCTTTTCCAAATATTTGGGGAGGAATTATAGAGTATGTATATATAAAGTAGTTTATCACATTGACTCTGTTCACTCAGTCGAATGCCTTTAAATTTCCTCTTTTTTTTTTCTTTGCTTGATAGTTCATTTCTGAACTCTCTTCCATTGTCTGGTTGCACCACAGTTTATCCATTTACCAACTGAAACACACTTTGATGGCTTCCAAGTTTAGGCAGTTATGAACAAAGTTGCTTTAAACATCTCTGTGCAGGTTTTTGTGTAGACATATGTTTTCAAATCCTTTGGATATATACCAAGTAGTGCAGTTGGTAGATTGTATAGTAAGAGGAGGTTTAGTATTTTTAAAAACTATGAAACTGCCTTTCAATGTGACTGTATTATTTTACATGAATGAAAATGAATCCCACTTCAGAAGTATGTGAAAGTTCTTATTGATCCACATCATTATCAGTGGTGTTGTCGGTGCTCTGGAGTTTAGCCATTTCTCCTAGGTGTATAGTGATAATTCATTGCTGTCTTCATTTATTTCCCTCATGATAGAGATATGGAGCATCTTTTCATGTGCTCATTTGCAATCTGTCTGTATTATTTGGTTTTTTCTTCAGTAACTGATTTTCCATTTTTTAAATTTATTTTTAAATTAAAATAAAAATTGTGATTTTTTTTTTAAATTTTAGGGTTGGAGGAAAATAGCTTTACAGTGTTGAATAAACATTGTAAACATGCTGCCATACAACATAAATCAGCCATAGATATACATAAACCCCCTCCTTCTTGAACCTCCATTCCCCGCAGCTGCCCAGTTCCATCCCTCTAGGTTGTTGCAGAGCAGGCTGAGTCCATGTGTTAATACAGCAACTTTCTACTACCTGTCTATGTGAACATGGTAATGTGTATGTTTCAATGCTACTTTCTCATTTCATCCCACCCTCTCCTTTCCCCATTGTGTCCACAACTCTGTTCTCTATGTCTGCTTCTCTATTCCTGCCCTGCAAATAGGTTCATCTCTACCATTTTTCTAAATTCCATATATATATGTTAATATACAATATATTTTTTTCTCTGACTTACTTCACTTGTGTAACAGAGTCTAGGTTTATCTACCTCAGGTTAGCTGACTCAAATTCACTCTTTTACATGGCTGAGTATTATTCCATTGTATATAAGTAGTCTATCTTCTTTATCCATTTATCTGTCAGTGGACATCTAGATTTCTTTTGTGTCCTGGCTTTTGTAAATAGGGCTGCAATGATCTTTGGGGTACCAGTGTCTTTTTGCTTAGAGTATATGCCCAGCAGTGGGATTGCTTGGTCATATGGTAGTTTTATTCCTAGTTTTTAAACGAATTTCCATACTGTTCTCCATAGTGGCTGCATCAATTTGCATTCCCACCAATAGTGCAGGAGGGTTCCCTTTTCTCCACATCCTCTCCAGCATTTTTTGCTTGTAGATTTTTTGATGATAGCCATTTGGACCAGTATGAGGTGATACCTCATTGTAGTTTTGATTTGCATTTCTCTAATAATGAGTGATGCTGTGTGTGTTTTCATGTGTTTAATGGCCATTGGTATGTCTTCCTTGGAGAAATGTTTGTTTAGGTCTTCTGCTCTTTTTTTGACTGAGTTGTTTGTTTTTCTGATATTGAGCTGCATGAGCTCCTTGTATATTTTGGAGATGAATCCTTCATCAGTTGCTTCATTTGCAATTATTTCTCCCATTCTGAGGGTTATCTTTTCATTTTGTTTATAGTTTCCTTTGCTGTGCAAAAGATTTTAAGTTTAATTATGTTGCATTTATTTATTTTGCTTTTATTTCCATTACTCCAGGATATGGGTAAAAGAAAACCTTAGTGCAGTTTATGTCAAAGAATGTTCTGCCTACATTTTCCTCTAAGAGTTTTATTGTTTCTGGCCTTTCATTTAGATCTTTAATCCATTCTGAGTTTATTTTGTGTATGGTGTTAGGGAGTGTTCTAATTTCATTCTTTTATGTGAAGCTGTCCAGTTTCCCCAACACCACTTATTAAAGAGACTATCTTTTCTCCATTGTGTATTCCTGTCTCCTTTGTCAAAGATAAGGTGCCCATAGGTGGGCTCTCTTATTCCATTGGTCTATATTTCTGTTTTTGTGCCAGTACTATTCTGTCTAGATTACTGTAGCTTTGTAGTATAGTTTGAAATAAGGAAGGTTGATTCCTCCAGCTCCATTTTCCTCTCAAGATTGCATTGGCTATTCAGAATCTTTTGTGTTTCCATATAAATTGTAAAATTTCTTGTTCCAGTTCTGTGGAAAATGCCTTTGGTAATTTGACAGGGATTTCACTGAATGTGTAGATTATTTTGTGTAATATAGTCATTTTGATGATATTAATTCTTCCAGTCCAGAAACATGATATATCTCTCCACCTGTTTGTGTCATCTTGATTTCTTTCATCAGTGTCTTAGAGTTTTCTGCATATAAGTCTTTGGTCTCCTTAAGTAGGTTTATTCTTCAGTATTTTATTCTTTTTAATCCAGTGGTCAATAGAATTATTTTCTGAATTTCTATTTTTTACCTTATATTGTTAGTATATACAAATGCAACCGATTTCTTTGTATTAATTTTGTATCCTGCAACTTTACCAAATTCATTGATGAGCTCTAGTAGTTTTCTAGCAGCATCTTTAAGATTGCCTATGTATAATGTAATTTCATCTGCAAAAAGTGACATTTTTACTTCTTTTTCAGCTTGAATTCACTTTATTTCTTTTCCTTCACTGGTTTCCATGGCTAAGACTTCCAAAATTATATTGAATAAAAGTTGCAAGAGAGGAATCCTTGTTGTGTTCCTGATCTCAGAGAAACTGCTTTCAGCTTTTCACTGTTGAGTGTGATTTTAGAGTTTGTCTTATACAACCTGTATTATGTTGAGGTGTGTTCCCTCTGTGACCACCTTATGGACATTTTTTTTAATCATAAATGGATATTGAATTTCATCAGAAACTTTTCCCTCATCTATTGAGATAATTGTATGGTTTTTATTATTCAGTTCATTAATGTGGTGTATCACACTGATTAATTTGCAGATATTGAAAAAAATCTTTGCATCTCTCGGATAAATCCCCCTTGATCATGGTGTATGATCCTTTTAAAGTACTGTTAGATTCATTGCCTGGTATTTTGTTGAGAATTTTCTATGTTCACCAATAATATTGGCTGTACTTTTCTTTTCTCATGGTATCGTTGTCCAGTTTTGGTATCAGGGTGATTGCAGCCTCACAGAATGAGTTTGGAAGTACTCCTTCCTCTGAAATTTTTTGGAATAACTTTGGAAGATTAGGGGTTAATTCTTTTCTACATTTTGGATGGAATTCACCCGTGAAGGCACCTTATGCTGGACTTTTGTTTAGTGGGAACTTTAAAGTCATTGTCACCATATCACTACTTGTATTACAATTGGTCTGTTCATATTTTTTTTCAATTCTTCCTGTTCAGTCTTGAGAGACTGTACCTTTCTGAGAATTTGTCCATCTCTTCTAAGTTATATATTTTATTGGCATATAGTTGCTTATGGGCCTTTGTAGTCCACAAACTTCCAACCTTTTGAGCTAGGACATTGATCTTTTGCTGCTGCCCGCAGACTGAAGCTTACACTATCAGCTATCCTGGTAACTGAGCTACAACACTGGTTCTCTTGAATATCCAGCTTGATGAGTGCAGACCTGGGGGCTGCTCAGCCTCAAGCAGGAAGATATTAGACCCTGGACAGGGAAGCAGGGGCCGACTTAAGGTTTCCTCTGTGCTGTCTTTTCCACCCCTGGCTACCAAGCTGCAGAGAAGGCAGTAGCTGTTGCCCCTTAGGCTGCCCTGTTCTCCCTGAAGAGTTTCACTTTCTGACTGGGTGTGTTCAAGAAAACATAGGGGTAAGACATTTGAGACAGAAATTGCTGGCGAGAAGTTCTTGAGTTGGCAAGAGGGACGACATTTATAGTATTAAGTTGTAGACTGGCCTTGCTGGAAAAAACTAATAACTCCATAGGAAGAGGAGATAACTTAAGATAAATGCAAAAATTCAGTAATTTTGTCAGTGTGTGTGTTAGGGTTGAATGAACTGTCATCTGATTGCATCTAATTTCTCAGTTACCCTCACTCAGTAGCTAAGACTATGCGTGGAAGGATTTATGGGAGATTTAATGAAAGAGAAAAAAAGAACACCTGAGAGAAGAGACGAGGAAATACAGTAGGATTTCTGGGAACATCAAAGGCCAAATCGATGTGAATTCTCATGAATTTAAGGGATCTGAGTCATCATGTATGTGTGTTTTTTTTCTGTGGATCTGTGGGTACAGGCAAAGCCATGCATCATCTAAATTCAATGCTTACCAGACTGTGCTGACAACAGAGAGGGGACAATGGCTTCTCTAAATGTAGGGTGTATACTTAGGAGAAAATGTTTTCAAAATGGGACAAATACTGAAGGAATAGGGTAGAGCAGGAAAGCATTTAGGCAATAAGATTCAGTCTATGTGATTTTCCCAGTAGTGAGTAATATTTGCAATGGATATTTTTGATGATTATTACATATTAACACTTCTCAGCAGATGGGGATAATTCACTCCCTGGGAAAGATCCAGTCCTTAGAGGGGCTACTTTAATAATGTCCGTGGGGGATCACATTTATTGCATCATGAATCTTTCCAAAAGTAGGATATGGAGACAGGATCAATTTCAAGATCAAAAACATAATACATATATATCTTTGGGAATTGTAATGTGGGACATAATCAATGAAGTGAAGTTTATCTTTTAAAATTTTATGTCAAGTTTCTCTTGAGTACAGACATCTTTACCATTCTTCCTCAGTTCTTTCTTCTCTGCATAAGCAGGTTCACACATGTGCGCACACACACACACACACACATTCACAGATAATAAAGCAAGAGACCCAAGAGAGGAGGAATAGGAAAGACATAGAATGCTGAGAATATGGTTTGTAATTTGTTCCCTGGACTCCACAGGTGTGTCACTGGGGAATGGGTTGGTCTTATTGAATCAGACTATAAAGCCCTCACATATATAGAAGATCCTGGGCACCCGTGAGTCCTGCCCTCTCTGTCAGGGCAGAAAAGGGATCTGGGACTCGTCATCTACTGCACTTGCTTCTGGGAGCAGGTGACTTAACTCCAACCACTTCCCATCTCTGTGAGTTTTCCAGCCCAGTTTGAGAAAAATAGCAGACGTAGTACCACGACTCCTCTTTATATTATTAGAAATCATTACTTTTATGCTGGTTAATGATGGACAGAGGAGCAGGGCAGAAGGCTGGCAGAAATCATCAGGTTTATGAAGAAGAAAATGCCACCTTTGTGAAGACCCCTTTCTTGAACTGTGCTGAGGTCTCAGAGTCACATCTGATACCCATGCTGTCTAAACATAGGCTTCTTTTTCTTCTAAATCAGACCCCCTCCCTGGTCGCACGTATGGGAAGAGGCTGATGAAACTCAATATCCCTGAGTCATGGTATCAAACTGAAAGGGATGTAAGAGACCTCTGACCCTGTTGCCTCCTGAAGCTGGGGGTGTGCATTTACTACTTCTCATTTCTTCCTCTGCTGACCAGCTTCTCACACTGTACCTTGGAAACATCCTCCCGCCAGGGAAGTAAGGAAAGCTAGCATGCCTGTCTTCTGCCCACGAGGGAGATGTTAGTAAGTGGCAGGACGAAATCCTATAGCTACTTGATAAAGATCTCATCATTATCTCCTTTGTAGCAGGAAGGTGGGTACAGGAGCCCGTTTAGCTTACCGTGGTTTCTTACCGGAATTTCTCTCCAGGGACAGTTGTCCTCACCTGAGGAAAATCCTGCATCATCTCCTGGAGTAGGTTAACATCACTACCATTGTCACTTATCAAATGTGGGGGGAAAGTTCTAGGTGATGAAAATATGGCAAAATATCCCTGCTATAAAACCAATTTCTTGGTTTGAAATGTGTTTGTACCTGACAGGTTTTCAGTGAACGTTTTAGCTTTTATTCTCTTCACATTTATTTAAGTCAGTTTTTTTAAAAATAATGAAAATATATCATTTTTAAATTTTACTGAATGCAAAAAGAAAGTACTGGCAGTGTTTATAATGTTACAATAAAACATAGGACTCCCACAGACTTTCTCGAAGCTGCAGTAATTTGGTTATTTTCACTCATATTTCAGCATTCTAATCTTAGGATTCAAATTAATATTACTGAGGCTAACAGAGTTTTCATTTTCATACTAATCTGGCATCTGCCGTGTAAAAGTGGAGAACTGATGATTTGCTAACAGGAAGTTACTGCAAGGGCATTCTAGGTATCCCTGACTTGAGTTTGTAAGTGATCAGAGTCCACTGAGGTGTGAGGTGTTGGAGCAAAGGGTTTCACTTCTGCAGAAGGTCAGAGAAAGCAGTGATCTCTCCCTGTAGACACCAGGGAGGGTGGGAGATGTTCTAAGACTAATGAAGATAAGGATATAGCCCTCTGATAATCATCTGGCAATATGTTTATTAATGTTATTTATTATTTCCTTATTAAATAAACCTTTCTAAACATATGTAATATTGTGTAGAAATTTAGATGTGTTAACTTACTCTCCCCAATGTTATATTATTTTATGATGTAGAATGCGACAATTGTTTTCTTTTAACTTACAATGACAACATGCCTGGACTGTAGAATGAATTATAGAGATACTGAATCTCTTGGAAGCTGGACTTAGAAGCTAATGTCAGATAACTGGGAACTCCTTGGAGAGATGATGACAAGAGACAGGCATTTGAGAGCACAAGTCTGGGAGCCAAAGAATCAGGCAGTGTTACCAGGGTTTGACTACTTGTAAGATAACAATGGCTAATGGAGATTAGATTTACCTGCAAACATATGAATTTGTTGAGGAGGCAGATTCTTCATAAACTCAGTTACTAAGTCCCTCAGTGGACAACTCAGGACAGAAGAACAGACCAGAACTAACAATTACACCATCAGCCACCATGTAAGCTTTTAATGCTTTTGCTGACATTTATAACATTTGCTGTTTATGCTAAGGTTAGTTGTAGCATTAGGACCTAAAACTTGGGTGCGAGAGACACGCACTGAAAATGGATGCAGGCCTTGAAGTCGTTTTTACCAGCTGGCTGACAACCTGCTTGAGAGCCTCACAAACAGTCATTCAGTAGAAAAATCTCTGGTTTATTCTGCCTGGTACACAATACAGAGACTTGTCATTCTAAGAAATTAGTAAATCAATGCCTGAAATATGCTGTATTTGCCCATTTGTTTTCTTTTAATTTATTTATTTTAATTGATGCATGATTATTTTACAATATTGTGGTGGATTTTGCCATCCATCTACATGAATCAGCCACGGGTGCCCATTTGATTTTTAACTTAGGGTTTGTTTTAAAAATCAGTGTCTGATTATCTGTTTATTTTACCCCAACAGCAATGATTAAAAATAAGATTCCTCTGCAGTTTCAGGCTTTGAAGGATGACTGTATTCCTTGGTGAGTGGCCCTGAAACTGGACTTTTACAGATCATACAGCCTACAACCCATCCTAAATGTGCCTTCCTGTTGCTGAAAATATGCTGAGCACTTTTCATGTGGTAAATGTGCCAGAAACTTTAATTCATTTACATAGACTTGCCACATAGTTCTCAATACATGGTGATGCACTTAAATATTTTTCTCATATTATTTATGGTGAAGAACAGAGCTAATATTCAATAATATCCCCTAGATTATATTTTATCCAAATACAGAAGTTTAACCAAATTCTTCAGGTACCAGATAGATAAAGAATGCTAGTAGGTTAGGTGTAAGTAAAGTCAACTTTAGAAATTAAAAAATTAAACTTTCTTTTTACTTAGCTATGGATAAATATCTGTGTTGCTCTAATATTTAAAAATCATGAGAAAATATTTTTTCAAAAAGTTTGACAATCTCCCTCTTCATTTAGAACCAGAAAATCACACCTGTTCATCTGCCTAAGTATGTTCAATCAAATTTTGGATTTCACAGTGATGAACAGAGAATTTATAGCTGATACTGTGGGTGCCCTGTCCATGACACCATGTCCTCCCACTTCAGTGCTCACTGGCCTGATTTCCCAACGCCAGCACCTCTATTTGTTTGTCTAGACAGGTTCCTGAAAGCCAGAGACACTTTACTAGCTTCTTAAACCTGGCTCCAAGACTTTCCCATTGGGATCTAACTTCAGTGACAACAATTTTGATTTACTTGGTCATCCACCCTTCAGTGACCACCTTTTCTCACTTGTCCCCCTTTGCCAATCTTCTACCTGTGTTTCCTTGGATTACTTCCTAAGAGCTACTTGTAGCTGAATAACTGTCTCAGGGGTTGGCCTCTGGAGGATCCCAACCAATGCTCCTCTTAACTGGACCAATATTTATATTTATTTAATTCATAATGGGAAATGATATTCACAAACATTGATGATTTTGAACATGGAGAGAAAATTGACATAGTGAATTTTATGTTTACAAATATTAAAGATATTTATAGAAGACTGATTATTTAGCAACAAAATGCTTTGTTGTCAGAATATATTGCACTACAAGTTCAAATTCATTTATACCATTTCATTTATATTACAAGGACAGACTAAACAGAGTTAATTGATGGTCATAGATTTTGAAATCAGAGCACCTTTTATAGAAATCCTTATTGACTGTTTAATTTTGGAAATGTGCCTTTGACTCATTTTTTTTTATTTCTAGAGAAAAATTTTGCATATACAAATAGGCCAATTGTTTTCATTGAATAGGTTTCCAAAACATATATTCTATTAGGAATAATTAAATTAAATCATTTATTTCTAAAGCGAATTATAGGAGTCCTCCAGTAAATATTTATGTCATCACATGGATTGTAAAGTCAATCAGAGATAAGTCCTTGTTTCATTCTTCTCTTATAAGCAGTGATAGATTTTTCCCTTGGAAGGTATGAAAAAAAGTTATTATAATTATTTTAAGAATATTCATATGTAAGCTTTATATATAAATCTAAATATGTGTATGACGTATGTATTTAGGCACCTATTGGGGACATATCTGAAGATAGAATCCATGAGCCATTGTTATGTGTATATTCAAATACAGTCAGTTCTTCTTGACTTTTCCAAAATGGGAGCACCGTATTATGTTCTCAGTAGTAGTATATCACTGTTTTATACGCTTGCCAGGTCCTTGTAGTTTCAAACTTTTGAATTTTGTCCATCAGTGTGTTTTGCATTTTAAGTTCTATCTCTTTGGAGACCTAGGAAGGTTAGTACCTCTTAATCTTTTAATGTGTCAGGGGTTATTGGGATACTCTTTCATGTGAAATGTTTGTTCAAGTATTTTGCCCAGTTTAAATTGGGTTATCTATCTTTGCATTAAAAATGTGCAGAAAATCTTTAAGTATTCTGAATATGAGCCCAGTATCGGTTATGTGTTAGCTGCTCAGGCTTGTCCGACTCTTTGCGAACCGTAGCCCACCAGGCTCCTCTCTCCATGGAATTCTTAAGGAAAGACTATTGGAGTGAGTTGCCATTCCTGTCTCCAGGGGATCTTTCTAACACCAGGGATCGAACCTGTGTCTCTTGGCAGGTAGGTTCTTTACCACTAGCGCAACCTGGGAAGTGTGTATTGGTTATACACGTTGTAAATATTTGCTTCCACTCTGTGGATTTCGTTTTTGCTCTCTTAATGATGGCTCTTGATAAACACGAGTTAGGTTCTTAATTTTATCAATCTATTCTTTAATGCTGTTTTAATTCTGTTTCAGAAATTTTTTCTCCCTTTGAGGTTTTCACATGAAGTCACTAATATCCTACAAAGCTTTTTTATTATTTTATGCCTAGATCTAAAACCCATCTGATTTTTTTAGTGTGTTGGGAGAAGTCATGGTTTGTTTTTGTCCACATAGCTAGCCAACTGAATCAGCGTTATTTATTAAAAACATTGGTGCCTTTATCTTGGTTCAAGTGTGTATGTGTGTGTGCATGTGTGTGTACACATTCCTGAATTTCTGAGTTAAACATGCATTTCTTGGGTTTGTTTATTGTCCCAATACAACATTGATTGAAAATGTGAAGTCACTGTAACCTTGTTGGTCTCAATATTCCATAGAGTGGATCATTTTATTGATACTTCATTCTTCTTCAACATTGCTATGTCTCTTCTTGAACTTTTATAATTTCACATCAAATTTATAATGAGATTCTTAGTTTCTATACATGAAAATTCCTCTTGGATTCTGATTTTGACCTTATTGAACCAAAAGAACAGTTTGAATAGATTTGCCATCTTTACAAAATGCTCATTCTGTAAACAAGTTATGTAAGTCCTCCCATTTCATACACCATCCTTGAATGCCGATTTTGTTGTGTGTACACCTGTAATAATAGATCATCCATATAGATTCTGATTTTAACATACACAAGTTTTATCAGAAATTATATATTTTATTTTCCACGTTAAACCCTAGCCCTTTTTTTTCTTCCTGTTGCCTTATTGACAGCTAGTTCTTAGGGCACATTAAAAAGAAGTGGTTTTAGGGGAGCATGTTAAAATCATTCTAACTCTAAAGGAAAACTTTTAAAGCTTTACTGTTAATAATAAAACAATAATGATTTGTTTGACTAGATGAAAAAACTTGTCTTCTATATAAAATTTGATAAATTATTTTATAGTGAATTTATAGTGAATTTTCTTCTTTTGGCAAATTGTACTACAACTTCGTAGTATCTTATATGGGCTTCCCTGGTGGCTCAGACTGTAAAGAATCCTCCTGCAGGGCAGGAGACCTGGGTTCGATCCTCGGGTTGGGAAGATCCTCTGGAGGAGGGCATGGCAACTCACCCCAGTGTTCTTGCCTGGAGAATCCTCATGGACAGAGAAGCCTGGTGGGCTACAGCCCACGGGGTCGCAGAGAGTTGGACACGGCTTAGCGACTAAGCACTGCACAGTATCTTATATATATCCTTCTGTCCTTTGGTCTGATATCAATATTGCTATTACCAGTCACTATTGGCATGAAGCATGTTTTTTCATCTTTTTACCATCAACCATCTCTTTTGGTTTTGAGTGTATGTGTATGTCTCTGTGCATTTGTGTTTGAATGTGTTTGTTGTAAAAGTTTGTATGTGGATTTTCTGTTTTTAATCCAATATGACCATCTCTATTTTGATGAATATATTTAATTCACTTACATTTAATACACTAATGGATACACTTAGTTTTGTTGTTGTATATGTGTTTTCTGAATATCAACCATTGTTTTCTCTTTTTCTGTTTTTTTCTTGCATTCTACCTTCTTTTTTGATTGATAATGCTTTAATGCTTCATTTGTTTGCACTATAATTTTGAAAATCATCAATACCATTGTTTTTGATTCATGATATTTTGAAGTGCTAACATAAAAATGCGTGATGTACAGTAATAAATTTAGTATCATTCAGTATTTTGAGCCTCTTCAAGAATTTAGCACTCTTTATTTTCAAATAGTCTCTTTTCCTTCATTTACATTTTTCAAATTTTACTTTTATCCTTTTTAAATATCAAAATAATTATTTCATAGCCCATAAGTTATTAAATATAAGATTATATTTTATTACTTTGTTCAATATTATTTGTATGTATTTGGTTCATTCTGAATTTACTTCTAATGTAATGGGGAATACTCTTTATTGGTATGCTAAATAGCTATAGGCTTTAAACATTTAATTTACATTTGAAATAATTTCATTTTGTTCTCATTCATTCAAGAGAGTTCTTGCAGTTATAAAACTCTTGATTGAGAGCTTCTCTGCTTCTTGAGACATTAAAGATATTACCTTTTTGCCTTCAGATCTTGCTGATAAGAAATTTACTGTTAGTTAAATTGTTGATCCTATACAGACACTTTTATCTTTAATGTTTTTAATATTTCCTTTTGATCTTGGGACAATAGTGCAACAAAGCATTTTAAGAGACAAGTGAAACTATCGCTTTTATTAAAAATTGCAAAATTTATGAAACAAAAACTAAGATTTTTAACTTATTAGGGCAGCCCTAGGCAACTATTTTTTGTAAAGAGGAAAAAGATAGGCAAATATTTGTTCATTTATAGTTATTGAGAATTTATTTTTAACCAATGAATCTTAAATTTTTGATCTAAAGATTTATTTTATCTTTAATTATTATTAGGTCTTCAAGTCCTTATGGGTGCATTTACCTTTACTGTTTTCTTTCAGAATGAATTTTTATCAATTTGGAAATTAAGTCTATGTTCAATGTGGAACATTTTTGGTAAAACCTCTTTAAATATTGCTTTTTTTTTAATCGCATCCCTTATCACCTCTCTGGAAATTTTATCTTGTTTATGTTTCACCTCTCAATCTTTATCATGCCTGTAAGTTAAATTTTCAAGACGGTATCCCTCTATTTTCCACCTGGCACTAACGTAGTGTTACAGGTCATTTTTCCTTCAAATAACAAAAAAAATAAACTCATAGAAAAAGACATCAGATTTGTAGGACTGAAGGTGAGGAATAGTTGAGGGGGACTTGAATGAAAGTGATCCAAAGGTACAAACATTTAGTTATAGGGTAAGTAAGTCTTCTAGGAATGTAATGTACATGATGAATATAATTAACACAGCTGTATACTCTATGTGAACATTAATAAGAGAGTTAATCTGAAAATTCTCACAGAAAAAAAATACCTTTGTGTCTGTATGAAATGCTGGATGTTCATTTTGCTTATCATGGTCGTCAGGTCACCAGGTATGGAAGTCAAATTATGATGCTGTACACCTTAGACTTATAAAGTGTTGCGTGTCAGTTGTCATTCAATGCAATTAGAAGGCAAAAATGAATAAAATAAAATATCCAAATGAAGAATCTACCCCTTGTCTATATATCTTGAGATCCAGGTAGATTCTTTTTTATATAAATTTATTTAATTTTAATGTAGGATAATTGCTTTAAAGTGTTGTGTTGGTTTCTGCCAAACATTAGCATGAATCAGTCATAGGTATTAAATATAATCTTTCGGTGCATTATTTCCCTCTTTTAATATCCAGTATGTTATCCTCTTTATTGAGTTTTAAAAAATGAACAACACTACTTATTTCCTGAATGCCTCATAGATTCTTTTTCATGTGCAGTGACTATTTTTTCTCCTCCACTTTCTTTACTGCTTATAATTTATTGAACCATTAGTAAATGTAATACTTTCATTAATCTATTGGAATATTTAATCATGGTTACATTAGAGTCTTTGTAAGATTGTTCAACACTTTCAGTTACATCTTGGGTAAACATAAGAGTTCATGTTTAACTTGTACAACTTTAGCACTAACTGGTTTGTATTTGAATATCATTTTTTAAATCACATTTTGAGTAGGAGAGTTTTATTAATATTATTCAAAATTAATTTGATTTTTCATCCTATCTTCCCTCTGTTTTGTGATGATGACTTTTTGTTTTTCGTCATTCTATTTCATAATCTCCTAATAGAGAACCAGATCTCATAAGGGCATTTCAGGTTCTGATAAACCAATGAACAAGCAAGCATATTGAATATTGCATGCATATGCCTTTAATCCAGAACTCCATAGGTATTTTCATCCTCCTTTCATATTTTTATAAATGGCTCTCTTTTTGTGTTGGGACTTACTGTCACCCCTCAACCAGGTCATTTACAACTCTGACAGCTTCCTGCATGTGCAGAGTCCAGCCTTTAGACAAAGACAAGGCATTTTCAGATTCCCTCTGAGCATTTTCCCAGCCCTGGTCGTGTGTGTGGACTTCTAGTTTCCCAGCAGTATCTGGGAGCTATTCAGATCTTCTATTTATCAAATCATCTTATTTCCAATTCTTCCACTCAGGGTCTTATGTTAGTCTGTAGCTTACTCCAACATTTATTACTTGCCTCATGTGGCAGCAGCTGATAGTTCTGCCTTCAAAGGCTTTCAACAATTGCCTCTGGGCAGCCACCTCAGTGGTGGGGGAGTTTTGAGTTAATCAAAATAAGGGAAGTCCTTTGAGTGCATCCTTCAAGGAGTCACCAGACAGGTCAAAACCAGCATCCAGAATCCTGTGAGTGTGAGGTATATTCTGCTCCTTTTGGTACTGAGTGTACATCAGAAGTGCAGACTATCTTGTTTAGAACTGCTCCTGAGCTAGGAGTAGGGCATGGTATCAGGGCAAAGTTAAAATGCTACAGATCTCTCCAGTTGATTTTCAGGATGTTTTCCATATTAAGCGTGTGTGTGGTTGCTATAGCTTTTGATTAGATTCCAGAAGTCCTAAGAGGTTTATTTTGACAGGTTTTCCATTTTATATGTTGCTTTTCTAGAGAGAACTACTTCTAATTCTTTTTTTCCATTTTTCTTTTACCTCTGTCCCTCCACAGAGGTAATGTTTCCTTGATGTTCTTACTCAGATGTAGATTTAACATGTTGATTTGTAAAGATGTGTGACAGGTTTTAATCCCACACATTTTTTTTTTTTAAGAAGAATCCTTAAATTTTTGAATGGGAATATGAGCTGCTCATGGGCTAAGTGTATCAGTACAATTAATAATTGATACTTAGTAGAAAGAAAGGTTAATGAAAGTCAGTAGTTACATCTGTCAAAACACATGGAAATTAGAACCTTTTAACTTCTATCAGTCGATGCCCAGCATGTGTGCTATTTGTTATATATTTAATTCAGTCTTATTCTAGGTACCAGAGAACACCACCAGTATTCATACCATAAATATCTGCTTAGTTTTACAAACATATGTACTACCTCCTTTGCTCTTTATTTATTTCTACAATGTGAACATTCTTTCTGGAATCACTTCTTTTCAGCTTGAAATGAAATATTAGAATTTCCTGCAGTAAGAATAGTTCAATCCAGACTGGCTCTGCTCAAGAGTAGTGTTAATTGTTTTTAATAGAAGAGTATGGTGTAGGGCATGTAGTCTCTCATCTTGCCAGAAACTGAAGTCTAAATCTCAGTGTTTGTAAACTGCATCTTTCAAATTTGTACCTTTGGTTTTTAACTTTCCACTTCAAAAATGGGGAGATTTTGTTTTCTTATGATTTTTCATACTTCTCTGCTAACAGCTGATTTTTTCAGTTTTTGTAATATTATTTTTACATTGTAAGTGAAAGAAAGTGAAAGTCCTAGTCACTCACTTGTGTCCGACTCTTCACGATCCCATGGACTGTAGCCCACCAGGCCCCTCTGTCCATGGAATTCTCCAGGAAAGAATACTGGGGTGGGTTACCACTCCCTTCTTCAGGGGATCGTCCCAACCCAGGAGTCGAACCCAGATCTCCTGCATTGCAGGCAGATTCTTACCGTTTGAAGCACCAGAATTTGTGTTATTTATGTTCTGTTTATCCACCATCATGCTCACAATTTTGACAGTTTCTTCTCTATTTCAATGAATTTAATGCTGCACCATAGTCCTGCTATCACAGTTTTTGTATGTATCTGTAGTTTACAATTGACTGAGAAATAATTTTTCAGAATATCTAATAGGGCATATTTTACAAATTTCTGTGTATATATAAATTATATATGTGTATATATATATTTATTTAATAACTATTTATTATTGTAATCATATTAATAAGTGTATTACAGTAATGACTACACCCAACCCAGCTCCTAGAGCTTCTGACTGCTGGGCTGTGGAAGCTGTCTTCTATTCCTCAGCAGTTTTCTTGACATCACTTCCCAGTGTGGTTGAGTGGTGGTCCTTCTCAGCCAATAGACCAGTTCTATTGTTTTGAGAATAACCTGGCTACAGGCTTCATATGCAGTCATTTCTTCTGAATAAGGCTCTGATTTGGTCAAAAAAGCAAAAGGATCTTATAACCTAATAGATAAATGTATTGATAGAGAAGAGAAACGTCTGATACTGGAACTTTTTTTTTTTTTAAAGGAATGTTTTAAAGCTCCTTACCTCAGTTACTGCCCCAGTAAAGAATAACATATCCTTTGTTTACTGAGCTGCTATTGTAAAAAATGATTCCATTGGGAAGAAGAAATTTTATTTTAATTTTAAAATAATTAGGCTATTAATTAAATTAATAGGCTGTTTTGAACTAGATAGGTAAACAGAAAGATAGATAAATAGCTAGGTAGGAAGAAAGAAAGAATGAAAGGAAGCATGGAAGGATGGAAGGGAGGGAAGGAAGAAAGGAATAGATTTGACCAAGAATTTCTATGTCCTGGAAATTAGTATAAGGAAAGAAAATATACATAAAAATATATATATAAAATGTAGTCACTGTAGCATTATAATCCACACAACCTAGTTAGAAGATGTTATACTAAATAAAATGTTCATATGCAACAAAATAGTGTACAGATGTTTAAAGTATGTTGCAAAGATATAATTGATATAAAAAATGTATATGATGTTATTCTAAATGAAAGAAGTAGATACACAGTATTGTTCATATAATTTTAAATATATAGGTACAATGAAAAATGGAAAATTGTTCATAGAAATTATTAATAATCATCAGCTTTGGACATATATTTCACATACGTATTTTCTCTTCAATGTTTTATGAATTTTTATGTTTCTCTAAGATACTTAGAAAACTTGATGTTAGAATCTCATATGAGGTAGATGCCTCTTTACCCATAAAGTAAACCAGATCATTGAAACATTAATATATAAGTCTAAAATTTCCAGAAGACTATAATTGCCTGAAAAACAAAGAAAATCAAAATCGGTTAGCAAGATAATTAATATGACTTGGGGATACTAAATATACATTGCCAAAAAAACTACTGTATAAGATTGAGATCATTCTTTATGATGTAATGTTAATTTAGTAAAATAGATTTTGTTCTCCAAAAGAAGTCAGTAAACATGTTAAGAATAAACAAGTCAAGGTAAGAATCCATTATCCACTTAGCAATCTATATACTGTCCCAAATTAGATTTATCCCTATTACATTGGGATATCAGAAATGTGAGAAAAGTGATGATAAAAAAATTATTATTAAATACCCAATATAAGTAGGTATTTTTTAATGATTCTTCAATAAAAGAAAACATATTTTGAGTGAAATAATTGATTCCAAGCTGAAGTGGGAAATGTACAAGATGAGTATAGGATAGTTTGTTAAGCCATAAGAAAGAAAGTACTTAAAACTTTATGGATAAAAAGCTTTATAATGGAAATAACATGGAGGCACCATCTTAGCCAATGATCTACATCAACATCAATATTACTGGGACAAATTATCATTATCTGTGTATTAATGGTGGGCATTAAGAAGGGCACTTTTTTTCCTGCTAAAAAAATGTTTAATCTGAATTAGAACATAGACAATAAATGGAAAAGTGCATAGAGAAACACTTTACAAAACAAGACCTCATACTCCTCAAAAATATCAACATCAAGGCAAGAAATCCAAACTATTTAAAATTAGAAGAGATGATTAGTATATGTGATGTTGAATTTGAACCTTAGACTACAAGGGCAAGAAATGCTGTATTTAGAGTAGTGAATCATGTTAATGTTACATCTCCTGTTTTTGGTAATTATACTGAGAATACATTAGCAAGTATACATGTTATAGAGAAAATATTTCACTGGTTTTAGTTGTAAATTGCCAATAGGTGAATATGGTTTCCCTTTAGTCTTATGTACTCTCCAGAAAATTAACACTATGTGAACACAGAGAAGATAAATGATAAGGCAAAATTGAAAAAAGCAATTTGGTAAAATCTATATACTGGCATATAGTCCCTGATACTTATCTGAAATTTTAGATTACTTCACAATAAAAAGAAAACAAAACATGTAACTCCATGGCTGATTCATGTCAATGTATGACAAAACCCACTACAATATTGTAAAGTAATTAGCCTCCAACTAATAAAAATAAATGAAAGAAAAAAAAAGAAAACAAAAAGGCGAAGAAACTTAGAAAAAAAATCAGTATAACAGGGACAAGCATACCGGCTTCTTCTTCATTCCCTTCAGATAAATAACTCCTATTTTCATTGTTATTCAGCTGTGACCTTCCCATCACACTTCAGTCCTTGACGTACTGTCTTTAGAAATGGAGGGCAATCAATCATGGATTGCAGAATTCATCCTGGTAGGATTCCAGCTCAGTGAAGACATGGAATTGGTCCTGTTTGGTATCTTCTCCCTGTTATATACCTTCAACCTGCTGGCAAATGGCATGATCCTGGGTCTCATCTGCCTCGACCCTAGACTGCACACCCCCATGTACTACTTCCTGTCTCATCTGGCCATCATTGACATATCCTATGCCTCTAGCAATTTGCCCAATTTGCTGGCAAATCTAGTGAAGCACAAAAAAAACATCTCCTTTGTCTTATGTACTTTGCAGATGATTTTTAATTTGATTTTTTCTTCTATGGAGTGTTTGATTTTGATGGTGATGTCCTATGACAGGTTTGTGGCCATCTGCCACCCCCTGCAGTACACGGTCATCATGAACTGGAGGGTGTGCACATTGGGGGCCGTCGCTTGCTGGGCGTGTGGATTTTCCCTGGCCATAGTCCAAGTAAGTCTGTTTCTAAGGCTGCCCTTCTGTGGGCCCCAGAAGGTGAACCACTTCTTCTGTGAAATTCAATCTGTCCTCAAAGTGACGTGTGGTGACATCTGGATCAATGAAATGTTCCTCTTTGCTGAAGGTGTGTTTATTTTAGTTGGGCCTCTTTCCCTGATGCTGGTCTCCTACATGCATATCCTCTGGGCCATCCTGAAGATCCAGTCAAAGGAGGGCCGCAAGAAAGCCTTCTCCACCTGCTCCTCCCACCTCTGTGTGGTTGGGTTCTACTTTGGCATAGCCATGATGGTGTACTTGGCCCCTGAGAGTAGCCACCGAGAGAAACAGAAGAAAATCCTTTTCCTGTTTTACAGTCTTTTCAACCCATTGCTGAACCCTCTTGTCTACAGTGTAAGGAATGCTCAAGTGAAGGCTGCCTTCCACAGAGTGTTGCAGAAAAAGAGGACAGTGTGAGGGAGGGTCCAGTTTTGGTTCAGTGCATTTTTCCCTCCGTGAGATGTGATTGCTGGTATAAAAAACTCAATGCATGATTTCATGATGACAGTTACTCAAAAGGAACATTGATATGATGGCAGAATACGAATCCCTAAGCCATTGTTCTTCCATGGATATGAGAATATATAGGCCAAATTTCTTTTCTGAAAATAACAGAAGTCAAATAATAGGTGTCAGCACTCCAGACAAGAACAACGCCAAGAAGAGATACAGTAAGTGAAGTGTTTAGGCAAATTTATGACATTTTACCTCCCATAGCCACCTTCTCTTTCTACCACCATGTGCCTGGATCAGGAGAAAATTCCCAACTCTCATCTCCTCATCAAGAGGGAAAAAGGAAAATGGACAATGTAGACTATTTTGTAGCTTTTCAGAGAGTGGCCTAAAGGTTTGTTAGTTGTCTCACTTGTTTCAGAGCACTGATGGGAATGGCAATAAGGTTCCTTGTAGGGGCCACTGAGAAACATCGCAAGCATTCCAACTTTTTATAGCTATATAGAGATTGTAGAATGTCAGACACCAGGTAGAGCAAGTATGTACAGGCTTCAGATAAAGGAAAAAATGGACAAACCTCTTTAACTGAGAAAATACATGAACTAATTCAGAGAAGCTGCATCCACAGACAAGGATAGGAGGTCCCCAGAATCTCTAGGAGAGCTTATTGCTGAAGACCTTCCCCTTCTCAAAGTCAGTCAATTGACTGGGAAAAGTAGCTGTTTTTCCAAATGCCCACATCTCAGCTAAAGTTCACAAGATACATGGTGAAACAGGGAAAACATGGACCAATTAATGGAGCAAACTAAATCTCAAGAAACTATCCCTAAGGAAATGTAGATATGAGTCACCTGGAAAAAAATCCAGGAACATCATTTTAATGATATTGAATAAGCTAAAAAATACATAGAGACAACAAAATAAAGAAACTGATACATGAACAAAATGAAAATATCACAAAGAGATAAAAACTACAAGAAGAACCAAACATAAATTCTGGGACTGAGTTGAAAAATGGATTAGAAGGGTTCAAGAGAGAAAGTAGGAACTGGTTGGAGACTGATGAAAACAAGAAATGTACCAAAAATGTGTGGCTGCAAAAGCAGTACTAAGAAGTTAGTGTTCAGTAACATATCCTCATGCATTTAAAAAGAGAAAAGATTTACATCTCACTTTACATCTGAACTAGAAATAGGAAAATCAACCCCAATATGACAGAAATAAGGAAGTGATACATATTGGAACATATATATAAGCAAAGTAGAGAATAAAAAACAGCCAACTGTTAGAAGAAGTCAGCGGGGAGGAGCCAAGATGGCGGAGGAATAGGACGGGGAGACCACTTTCTCTCCTACAAATTCATAAAAAGAATAACTGAACGCAGAGCAAACTTCACAAAACAACTTCTGATCACTAGCTGAGATCATCAGGTGCCCAGAAAAGCAACCCATTGTCTTCGAAAGGAGGTAGGACAAAATATAAAAGATAAAAAGAGAGATAAAAGAGCTAAGGACGGAGATCCATCCCGGGAAGGGAGTCTTAATAGAGGAAGTTTCCAGACACCAGGAAACCCTCGCACTGGCGGGTCTGGGGGAAGTGTTTGAATCTCGGAGGGCAACCTGACTTGGAGGGGAACAATAAATAAAACCCACAGATTACGTGCCTAAAAGCAACTCCCAGCAGAAAAGTACCCCAGACACCCGCATCCGCCACCAGCAAGTGGGGGCAGAACGGAGAGGAGCGGGCAGGCATTGCTTAGGGTAGGGACCGGGCCTGAGTGCCCTGAGGACAATCGGAGGGAGCTTTTGTGAGTTAACCAACTTAAATGGTGGGATAGTAAGAGAGAGAGAGAAAATTAACTGGCCCGAGCACACTGCGGGCTGGCCGCAGAACAAAGGGACTGAGCAAGTCCAAAGAAGAGCTCGCAGGCTTCCCACCGGCCCAGCCCCGCTGGAGGCAGGAGACAGAGGGGAGGGGAAAGGGGCAGGCTCGGCCCCAAGGACCGCATCCCCTGCCGCACTGCAAACAGGCTCCCAGTTTCTAATCAAAGACCTCCTGAGATTCTGGATGGTCGACATCCGCCGGGAGGGTCGCCGCGAGACACAGGGCGCAGGCACCCGACCGGCGCGGGCGGGGACTGGGGCTGGGGACGCGGAGGGCAGAAGGCACACGCACCCGACTGGCGCCTGCGGAAACTGAGACTGGGACCACGGAGGGGAGAAGGCGCGCCGCACCCGGGGAGAGTGGGCCCATCAAGCTCCTGGCTGCCTGAGCTGCTTGGGCCGCGCCTTTGTGGAACACCGGAGGCCTGGAACCACACACAGCGCAAGGCACGCCCCATATAGAGCAGCCGGGAGCCTGAGCAGCACAGACGGGGAAAGCAGCGCCAGCCCCTCACCACAGCGCAACGGGACTAGCAACCTGAATAAGAGTCCACCTCCGCCTGCCTGTGTCAGGGCGGAAATTAGGCACTGAAGAGACTAGAAACAGAAGCCAAATAAACAAAGGGAACCGCCTCAAAAGGGACTGGTGCAACAGATCAAAATCCCTGTAGATAACATCGACTACACGGAAGGGGCCTGTAGATATTGAGAAGTGTAAGCTGGAAAGAGGAGCTATCTGAAACTAAACCACACTCACACTGACCGCAACAGCTCCAGGGAAATTCCTAGATATATTTTTACTTTTTTTTTTTTTTAAGTAAGGAAAAAAATTTTTTTTTCTTTTTTATTTTTTTCTCTTTTATTTTCTTTTAAAATTCCCTATTACTCCCCCATTACTCCTTAACTTTCATTTTCATAGATTTTTAGGATTTTTTTAATTAGGAAAAATTTTTTTTTTCTTGTTTTTTTTTTCCTTTTTTTTTTCCTTTTCTCTTGTATTTTCTATTTTGCTTTTTCTCTTATTTCCTTTTAAAGTCCTCTATTACTCCTCTAATACTCCTTAATTTTCATTTTCATTACACTATAACCTTACAAAAAAAAAAGAAGAGAAGCCCTATTTTTAAACCAAACTTCATATATATTTCTAAAATTTTTTTGTGTGTGTTGTGGTTTTTGTTTTTAATATAGTATTTTTAAGAGTCTAACCTCTACTCTAGATTTTTAATCTTTGTTTTTCAGTATATGATATAAATTGTGGACATTTAAGAATCCAATGTTCAGTTCCCATTTTTATTCAGGAGTGTGTTGATTATTCTCTCCCAATCTTGACTCTCTGTTTTCTACCTCAGAACACCTCTATTTCCTCCTTTCCCCTTCTCTTCCCAATCCAATTCTGTGAATCTTTGTGGGTGTCTGGGCTACGGAGAACACTCCAGGAACAGACAACTGTGTAGATCTGTCTCTCTCCTCTTGAGTCCCCCTTTTTCTCCTCCTGCTCATCTCTATCTCCCTCCTCCCTCTCCTCTTCTTCATGTAACTCTGTGAACCTCTCTGGGTGTCCCTAATGGGGGAGAATCTTTTCGCCATTAACCTAGAAGTTTTATTGTCAGTGCTGTACAGTTGGAAGAGTCCTGAGACTACTGGAAGAATAAAACTGAAATCCAGAGGCAGGAGACTTAAGCCCAAAACCTAAGAACACCCGAAAACTCCTGACTACATGGAACTTTAAGTAATAAAAGACCGTCCAAAAGCCTCCATACCTACACTGAAACCAACCACCACCCAAGAGCCAATAAGTTCCAGAGCAAGACATACCACGCAAATTCTCCAGCAACGCAGGAACATAGCCCTGAACGTCAACATATAGGCTGCCCAAGGTCACACCTAACACATAGACCCATCTCAAAACTCATTACTGGGCACTCCATTGCTCTCCAGAGAGAAGAAATCAAGTTCCACACACCAGAACACTGACGCAAGCTTCCCTAACCAGGAAACCTTGACAAGCCAATCGTCCAACCCCACCCACTGGGTAAAATCTCCACAATAAAAAGGAACCACAGACCTCCAGAATACAGAAAGCCCACTCCAGACACAGCAATATAAACAAGATGAAAAGGCAGAGAAATACCCAACAGGTAAAGGAACATGAAAAATGCCTACCAAGTCAAACAAAAGAGGAGGAGATAGGGAATCTACCTGAAAAAGAATTTAGAATAATGATAATAAAAATGATCCAAAATCTTGAAAACAAAATGGAGTTACAGATAAATAGTCTGGAGACAAAGATTGAAAAGATGCAAGAAATGTTTAATAAAGACCTAGAAGAAATAAAAAAGAGTCAATTAAAAATGAATAATGCAATGAATGAGATCAAAAACACTCTGGAGGGATCCAAGAGTAGAATAACGGAGACAGAAGATAGGATAAGTGAGGTAGAAGATAAAATGGTAGAAATAAATGAAGCAGAGAGGAAAAAAGAAAAAAGAATCAAAAGAAATGAGGACAACCTCAGGGACCTCTGGGACACTGTGAAACGCCCCAACATTCAAATCATAGGAGTCCCAAAAGAAGAAGACAAAAAGAAAGGCCATGAGAAAATACTCGAGGAGATAATAGCTGAAAACTTCCCTAAAATGGGGAAGGAAATAGCCACCCAAGTCCAAGAAACCCAGAGAGTCCCAAACAGGATAAACCCAAGGCGAAACACCCCAAGACACATATTAATCAAATTAACAAAGATCAAACACAAAGAACAAATATTAAAAGCAGCAAGGGAGAAACAACAAATAACACACAAAGGGATTCCCATAAGGATAATAGCTGATCTATCAATAGAAACCCTCCAGGCCAGAAGGGAATGGCAAGACATACTTAAAGTAATGAAAGAGAATAACCTACAACTTAGATTACTGCACCCAGCAAGGATCTCATTCAGATATGAAGGAGAATTCAAAAGCTTTACAGACAAGCAAAAGCTGAGAGAATTCAGCACCACCAAACCAGCTCTTCAACAAATGCTAAAGGATCTTCTCTAGACAAGAAATGCAGAAAGGTTGTATAAACGTGAACCCAAAACAACAAAGTAAATGGCAACGGGACCACACCTATCAATAATTACCTTAAATGTAAATGGGTTGAATGCCCCAACCAAAAGACAAAGATTGGCTGAATGGATACAAAAACAAGACCCCTATAAAGGCTGTCCACAAGAGACCCACCTCAAAACAAGAGACACATACAGACTAAAAGTGAAGGGCTGGAAAAAAATATTTCACACAAATGGAGACCAAAAGAAAGCAGGAGTCGCAATACTCATATCAGATAAAACAGACTTTCAAATAAAGGATGTGAAAAGAGACAAAGAAGGACACTACATAATGATCAAAGGATCAATCCAAGAAGAGGATATAACAATTATAAATATATATGCATCCAACATAGGAGCACGGCAATATGTGCGGCAAACGCTAACGAGTATGAAGGAGGAAATTAATAGTAACACAATAATAGTGGGAGACTTTAATACCCCACTCACAACTATGGATAGATCAACTAAACAGAAAATTAACAAGGAAACACAAACCTTAAATGACACAATGGACCAACTAGACCTAATTGATATCTATAGGACATTTCACCCCAAAACAATCAACTTCACCTTTTTCTCAAGTGCACACGGAACCTTCTCCAGAATAGATCACATCCTGGGCCACAAATCTGGTCTTGGAAAATTCAAAAAAATTGAAATCATTCCAGTCATCTTTTCTGACCACAGTACAGTAAGATTAGATCTCAATTACAGGAAAAAAATTGTTAAAAATTCAAATACATGGAGGCTAAATAACACGCTTCTGAATAACCAACAAATCATAGAAGAAATCAAAAAACAAATCAAAATATGTATAGAAATGAATGAAAATGAAAACACAACAACCCAAAACCTATGGGACACTGTAAAAGCAGTGCTAAGGGGAAGGTTCATAGCATTACAGGCTTACATCAAGAAACAAGATAAAAGCCAAATAAATAACCTAACTCTACACCTAGAGCAATTAGAGAAGGAAGAAATGAAGAACCCCAGGGTTAGCAGAAGGAAAGAAATCTTAAAAATTAGGGCAGAAATAAATGCAAAAGAAACTAAAGAGACCGTAGCAAAAATCAACAAAGCTAAAAGCTGATTTTTGAAAAAATAAACAAAATTGACAAACCATTAGCAAGACTCATTAAGAAACAAAGAGAGAAGAACCAAATTAACAAAATTAGAAATGAAAATGGAGAGATCACAACAGACAACACTGAAATACAAAGGATCATAAGAGACTACTAGCAGCAGCTCTATGCCAATAAAATGGACAACTTGGGTGAAATGGACAAATTCTTAGAAAAGTATAACTTTCCAAAACTGAACCAGGAAGAAAAAGAAGATGTTAACAGACCCATCACAAGCAAGGAAATCGAAACTGTAATCAGAAATCTTCCAGCAAACAAAAGCCCAGGACCAGATGGCTTCACAGCTGAATTCTACCAAAAATTTAGAGAAGAGCTAACACCTATCTTACTCAAACTCTTCCAGAAAATTGCAGAAGAAGGTAAACTTCCAAACTCATTCTATGAGGCCACCATCACCCTAATTCCAAAACCAGACAAAGATGCCACAAAAAAAGAAAACTACAGGCCAATATCACTGATGAACATAGACGCAGAAATCCTTAACAAAATTCTAGCAAACAAAATCCAACAACATATTAAAAAAAATCATACACCATGACCAAGTGGGCTTTATCCCAGGAATGCAAGGATTCTTTAATATCCGCAAATCAATCAATGTAATACACCACATTAACAAACTGAAAGATAAAAACCATATGATTATCTCAATAGATGCAGAGAAAGCCTTTGACAAAATTCAACACTCATTTATGATTAAAACTCTCCAGAAAGCAGGAATAGAAGGAACATACCTCAACATAATAAAAGCTATATATGACAAACCCACAGCAAGCATCACCCTCAATGGTGAAAAATTGAAAGCATTTCCCCTGAAATCAGGAACAAGACAAGGGTGCCCACTCTCACCATTACTATTCAACATAGTGTTGGAAGTTTTGGCCACAGCAATCAGAGCAGAAAAAGAAGTAAAAGGAATCCAGATAGGAAAAGAAGAAGTGAAACTGTCACTGTTTGCAGATGACATGATCCTCTACATAGAAAACCCTAAAGACTCTTCCAGAAAATTACTAGAGCTAACCAATGAATATAGTAAAGTTGCAGGATATAAAATTAACACACAGAAATCCCTTGCATTCCTATACACTAACAATGAAAAAACAGAAAGAGAAATTAAGGAAGCAATATCATTCACCATTTCAACAAAAAGAATAAAATACTTAGGAGTATATCTACCTAAAGAAACAAAAGACCTATACATAGAAAACTATAAAACACTGATGAAAGAAATCAAAGAGGACACAAACAGATGGAGAAACATACCGTGTTCATGGATTGGAAGAATCAATATTGTCAAAATGGCTATTCTACCCAAAGCAATCTATAGATTCAATGCAATCCCTATCAAGCTACCAACGGTATTTTTCACAGAACTAGAACAAATAATTTCACAATTTGTATGGAAATACAAAAAACCTCGAATAGCCAAAGTAATCTTGAGAAAGAAGAATGGAACTGGAGGAATCAACCTGCCTGACTTCAGACTCTACCACAAAGCCACAGTCATCAAGACAGTATGGTACTGGCACAAAGACAGAAATATAGATCAATGGAACAGAATAGAAAGCCCAGAGATAAATCCACGAACCTATGGACACCTTATCTTTGACAAAGGAGGGAAGGATATACAATGGGAAAAAGACAACCTCTTTAACAAGTGGTGCTGGGAAAACTGGTCAACCACTTGTAAAAGAATGAAACTAGAACACTTTCTAACACCATACACGAAAATAAACTCAAAATGGATTAAAGATCTAAATGTAAGACCAGAAACTATAAAACTCCTAGAGGAGAACATAGGCAAAACACTGTCCAACATAAATCACAGCAAGATCCTCTATGACCCACCTCCCAGAATATTGGAAATAAAAGCAAAACTAAACAAACAGGACCTAATGAAACTTAAAAGCTTTTGCACAACAAAGGAAACTATAAGTAAGGTGAAAAGACAGCCCTCAGATTGGGAGAAAATAATAGCAAATGAAGCAACAGACAAAGGATTAATCTCAAAAATATACAAGCATCTCCTGCAGCTCAATTCCAGAAAAATAAATGACCCAATCAAAAAATGGGCCAAAGAACTAAACAGACATTTCTCCAAAGAAGACATACAGATGGCTAACAAACACATGCAAAGATGCTCAACATCACTCATTATCAGAGGAATGCAAATCAAAACCACAATGAGGTACCATTACACGCCAGTCAGGATGGCTGCTATCCAAAAGTCTACAAGCAATAAATGCTGAAGAGGGTGTGGAGAAAAGGGAACCCTCTTACACTGTTGGTGGGAATGCAAACTAGTACAGCCACTATGGAAAACAGTGTGGAGATTTCTTTAAAAACTGGAAATAGAACTGCCATATGACCCAGCAATCCCACTTCTGGGCATACACACTGAGGAAACCAGATCTGAAAGAGACACATGCACCCCAATGTTCATCGCAGCACTGTTTATAATAGCCAGGACATGGAAGCAACCTAGATGCCCATCAGCAGACGAATGGATAGGGAAGATGTGGTACATATACACCATGGAATATTACTCAGCCACTAAAAAGAATTCATTTGAATCAGTTCTAATGAAATGGATGAAACTGGAGCCCATTATACAGAGTGAAGTAAGCCAGAAAGATAAAGAACATTACAGCATACTAACACATATATATGGAATTTAGAAAGATAGTAATGATAACCCTATTTGCAAAACAGAAAAAGAGACACAGATGTACAGAACAGAGTTTTGGATTCTGTGGGAGAAGGCGAGGGTGGGATGTTTCGAGAGAACAGCATGTACATTATCTATAGTGAAACAGATCACCAGCCCAGGTGGAATGCATGAGACTAGTGCTTGGGCCTGGTGCGCTGGCAAGACCCAGAGGAATCGGATGGAGAGGGAGGTGGGAGGGGGGATCGGGATGGGGAATACATGTAACTCCATGGCTGATTCATGTCAATGTATGACAAAACCCACTGAAATGTTGTGAAGCAGTTAGCCTCCAACTAATTAAAAAAAAAAAAGAAAAAGAAAGATGAAGAAGTCAATGAAAATAAGGAATGGTATCCTGAAAAATTTTAAATTTTGGCAAACCTTTATCTAAACTAATTGGAAAAGAGATATTTAGGATATTCAAATACCTAGAAACATGAAGTAGAATAGTGGTTACAAGTGACTAGGAGACAGAATGGGAAGCTATTAATTGGTACAGAGTCTCAGTTTGAGGTGAGAAAGTTCTGGAGATGTATATTGATGACGACTCCACACAGTGTTATTGAAATGCTACTGAAGTGTACATTTAAAACTTTTAGAAGATAAGTTTTAGACAAAAGAGTGGTAAGACCCTGAGTATATCTCCCATGAACATACCAAAGCTAAAACTACATATAAAAGAGCTCTCTTTGAGAACTAAAGTAGAAGAACAACTTTTGTAAAATCATGAAAACAAAAGAAAAGTAATTACACACAAAACATGTAGGAGAGGAAGAGAAGCAATCTAGTGGGACCCACATACACACTGAGCATCCTGGATCGGGAGGAAGTTATCCCAATATGAGTATCCTCCCCAAGGAGCAAGGCGTGAGTTCAAGCACCATGTTGGGTACCCCAGCCCTGGGGCCCAGCACTAGCAAGACAAAATGCTTTTGCTGGTTTTGAAACCAGTGAGGTTTATAACTGGGAGAACCCAAGGGCAGTTGGAAATCTAAATTTCCCTGTTAAAGGCTGGACTTGCTTCCTCCCAGGTCCTGTGCAGGAACAGCAAGATGGAAAGTGCCTGGTGCTTTGGCCAGCTTGCCA
The DNA here is from genome assembly GCF_910594005.1 of Cervus elaphus. Taxonomy (NCBI): domain Eukaryota; kingdom Metazoa; phylum Chordata; class Mammalia; order Artiodactyla; family Cervidae; genus Cervus; species Cervus elaphus. The sequence goes on from NC_057832.1 coordinate 112,935,256, forward strand.
AGACCACCCCAGTGGGCCCCACCTACCAGCCCGCATGGACTGTAGCTCTAGCCCTCTGGCCTTGACCACATATCCCACTAAGGCAGAGGCCACCAGTACCCCCGCCCCCAGGAGAAGCAGCAGTTCTCCTCGGGCTCCAGCCCCAGCCGCTCCATCTTTGGTCATGCTTCCAGTCAAGGTAGTGGCCATGAGCACACCCTGGTGGCCCTCATCAGGTAATGTCCAGTCCCTCTGGCTCAGCTCTACCCCTACCAAAAGGGTTACTTCAGTGTGAATCAGGAGAAGCCTCAACCCCCTATGAGCCCTAGGTCTAGTCCCCTGTGTCAGCTCACTCCTCCTCCAGAGTGCCCTCAAAAGGGCCTCAGCCTACGTCAGACTCTAGCTCTAGCCCCACCCAGGCCTGGCTCCAGTTCTGACCCCTACAAGTGGAGGCCCCAGCAGGCCCTGAAAAAAGCCTCAGCCCATCCTTGCGTCACTTCCAGATCTTGCCCGAAGGCACTGGCCACATGTAGACCACCTAAGGAGTCTGCCACAGGAGACAAGCCTTTAAGACTGAGATAGGAAATGATTCTGCCTAATTTCTAAGACAAAGTCAAACAAAATGAGAAGACAAAGGAATACGTTCCAAACAAAAGAACAAGATAAAAAAGACAAATTAAATCTTAATGAAATGGAGATAACTAAATATCCCGAGAAAGAATTCAAACACTGGTTATGAATATGCTAATTGATCTCAGGAATAGAATAGAGGAAAACAGTGAGAACATAAAGAATAGTATAAGAAACACAAATCAGAGCTGAAGAACACAATGTGTGAAATAAAAAATACACTAGAAGGAATCAGCAGCACAATAGTAGATACATTAGGTAATAGATGCATAAGTAATCCAGAAGGTAGTCCTTGATTGGGAAATCACTCTACCAAAACAGAAACAAAGATAATTAAATCAGCTTAGTTTAAGTGACCACTGAAACAGCAATAAGTATACAAATATTGGCTTTACAGGGGTCCCAGAAGGAGAAGAGAGAAAGAGGTAGAAAATGTCCTTGATGAAATAATGGCTGAAAAATTCCCTAACCTAAAGGAACTAGATATACAGATCCAGGTAACACAGAGTGATCCACACCAAGACATATCAATATTAAAATAGCAAAATTTAAAGATAAAGAATCTCAAAGGCAACAAGAGAAAAACAAAGAGTCACATATAAAAGAACCTCCATAAGGCTATCAGTTGATTTTTTGGCAAAAACTCTGCAGGCCAGAAGGGAGTGGCATTATATACAGTGTTGAATAAAAAAACCTATGACCAAGGATACTCTGTCCAGCAAGGTTATCCTTGATTTGAAGAAAAGAGTTTCCTAGGCAAGCAAACACTGAGTTCATCACTACTGAACCAACATTATAAGAAATGTTAAATGGCCCTCAAGTGAAAAAGAAAAGACCATAACAAAAAATAAGAAAATACATGTGAGAAAAACCTCCCTGATATAGGTAAATACACAGTAAAGACAGTGTATCAACCACTTAAATAAGGTAGTATAAAACTCAAAAAACAAAAGCTATAAAATCAACCATAATTAAAACAACCATTTAAGGGATGTGAATAAACATGTAAAATATGATACCAAACATAAAACTTGTGGGAAAGGGAGTAAAAATTTAGAACTTTGAAAATGTTTGAACTTGAACAGCTATCAATATAAATATTGATACATATTTATATTATATATAAATACACACACACATATATATATGTAAAGCTATACACACACATATATAGAAAAGAAGTGAAAAGACCTTAAAAAAAAAAACAAAATGAGTAACAAAATGGCAATAGTTGTATACTTCAATGGGCTTCCCTGGTGACTCAGCTGGTAACGAATCTTCCTGCAAGGTGGGAGACCTGGGTTCGATACCTGGGTTGGGAAGATCCCCTGGAGAAGGGAATGGTTACGCACTCCAGTATTCTTCCCTGGAAAATTACATGGACTATATAGTCCATGGAGTCAGATGAGTCAGACTCGACTGTGTGACTTTCACTTTCATATACTTATCAATAGTCACTTTAAGTGTAAATGGACTAAATGCTCCAGTCAAAGGACAAAGGATGGCTCAAATGATTAAAAAGCAAAAAACAAGCAAAAAAAGAGAAAAGAAAACCACCAACGGCAACAAAAAACACCAGTCTATGTGCTACTTAGAAGACATCCACAACAGAACTAAATACACACAAGGACTGAAAATGAGATATCCCATGCAAAAGGAAATGAAAAGGAAGCTGGGGTAGTAATACTCATATCAGACAAAATAGACTTTTTAAAACATCTACATAACAAAAGACATTAAATTAAGAAGACAGAAATCATTTCACACATGTTTTCTGACTACACAGTGTTAAACTAGAAATAAATTATAGGAAGAACACTGGAAAAAATATAAACATAAGGAGACTAGACAACTTGCTTCTAAAAAACTATGGAACACAAAATCTATGGAACGCAGCAAAGGCAGTTAAAAAAAAGAATACAGGGCAATGTTAAGAAACAAAAATCTCAAGCCATCTTAACTTTACAGCTAAAGGAGTTAGAAAAAGAATAATAGACTTCCTTGGTGGCTCAGTCATAAAGAATCCACCTGTAATGCAGGAGTGAAGAAAGTGAAAGTAAAAGTCAGTCCTGTCTGACTGTTTATGACCACATGGACTGTAGAGTCCCCCCCCCCCCCCCCCGCCCATTGCAGGTGGATTCTTTACCAACTGAACCACAAGGGAGGCCTTGTGCTTCTGTATTATTGTCTAAGCCAAAACCTTTGACTGAGTGGATAACAATAAACTGGAAAATTCTTCAAGAGATGGGATTATAAGACCACCTGACATGCCTCTTGAGAAATCTGTGTGCAAGTCAAAAAGCAACAGCTAGAAGAGGACATGGAACAACAGACTGGTTCCAAACAGGAAAAGGAGTACATCAAGGCTGTATATTGTCACCCTGCTTATTTAACTTAATGCAGAGTATATCATGTGAAATGCTGCCTGGATTCCACAGCTGGAATCAAGATTGCCGGGAGAAATATCAATAACCTCAGATATGCAGATGACACAACCTTATGGTGGAAAGCGAAGAAGAACTAAAGAACTAAAGTGAAGAAGAACTAAAGATCTTGATGAAAGTGAAAGAGGAGAGTGAAAAAGTTGGCTTAAAATTCAACATTCAGAAAACTAAGAACATGGCATCTGGTCCCATCACTTCATGGCAAATAGATGGGGAAACAATGGAAACAGTGAGAGACTTTATTTTTTGGGAATCCAAAATCACTGCAGATGGTGACTGCAACCATGAAATTAAAAAACACTTGCGCCTTAGAAGAAAAGCTATGACCAACCTAGACAGCATATTAAAAAGCAGAGATATTTCTTTGCCAACAAAGTCCATCTACTCAAAGCTATGGTTGTTCCAGTCGTCATGTATGAATGTGAGAGTTGGACTATAAAGAAAGCTGAGCACCGAAGAATTGATGCTTTTGAACTGTGGTGTTGGAGAAGACTCTTGAGAGTTCCTTGCACTGTAAGGAGATCCAATGAGTCCATCCTAAAGGAAATCAGTCCTGAATATTCCTTGGAAGGACTGATGCTGAAGCTGAAGCTCCAATACTTTGGTTACCTCATGTGAGGAACTGAGTCATTGGAAAAGACCCTGATGCTGGGAAAGATTGAAGGCAGGAAGAGAAGGGGATGACTGGGGATAAGATGGTTGGATGGCGTCACCGACTTGATGGACTTGAGTTTGAGTAAGCTCCAGGAGTTTGTGATTGACAGGAAAGCCTGGAGAGCTGCAGCCCATAGGGTCACAAAGAGCTGGACATGACTGAGTCACTGAACTGAATGCAGAAGTCGCTGGTTCAATCCCTAGGTTGAGAAGATCCCCTGGAGAAGGAAATGGCAACCCACCTCAGTATTCTTGCCAGGAGAATTCCATGACAGAGGAGCATGACTGTCCATGAGATCACAAATGTGTTGTACACAACTTCACAACTAAACAACAAAAAACCTCAGAGTTAGTGGAGGAAAATAATAAAGACCAGTGGAAATTAATGACATAGTGACCAAATAAATGAGTAAATAAAAGAGATCAATGAAATTAAAAGCTGGTTCCTTGAAAACATAAACTCAATAGACCTTTATCCAGATTCATCATGAAAAAAAGAAAGAGGGCTTAAATGAATCAAATCATAAATTAAAGAGAAGTTTCAACTGATATCACTGAAAAGCAAATAACTATAAGGGGATACTACAAACCATTATACACCAACAAAGTGGAAAACCTAGAAGAATTGAAAATTGCTAGAAATAGATAGTTTTCCAAGCCTAGATCTGGAAGAAATAGGACATTTCACAGGCCAATTACTAATAATGATGTTAAATGAGTAATAAAATCTCCCAACAAACAGAAATGTGAGACCAAAGGGCTTTACAGACAAATTCTACCAAATATTTAAAGAAGAGTTAATACCTATGCTTCTCTAGCTATTCCAAAAAAATTGAAAAGTAGGAAACATTTCAAATTTCAAAAAATTGAAAAGGGCTTCCCCAATAGCTCAGTTGATAAAGAGTCCACCTGCAGTGCAGGAGACCCCAGTTTGATTCCTGGGTCAGGAAGATCCCCTGGAGAAGGGATAGGCAACCCACTCCAGTATTCTTGGGCTTCCTTTGTGGCTCAGCTGGTAAAGAATCCGCCTGCAATGCTGGTGGCCTGGGTCCAATCCCTGGGTTGGGAAGATCCCCCGGAGAAGGGAAAAGCTACCCACTCCAGTATTCTGACCTGGAGCATTCCGTGGAGTCACAAGGAGTCAGACACAACTGAGCAACTTACACTTTCCCTTAATACCTATCCTTCTCCAGCTATACCAAAAAATTGAAAAGGAGGAAACACTTTCTAATTCATTCTACCAGGTCAGCAATACCCTGATACCAACCCCATATAAAAATACTTCATAATAAACATAAAAATTACAAACCATTATCCATGATTAATATAGATGAAAAATCCTCAACTAAATATTAGCAAGCTGAATTCAATAATACATAAAAATCATACATTATGATCAAGTGGGATATATTTCAGGGATGCAAGGAGGGTGCAGTATCTACAAATATATCAACATGAGACACCACATTAACAAATGAGGTGTCATTTTGTTAATGACATGAGATGACATGGTCATCTTAATAGATGCAAAAAAAAGCACATAACAAAATTCAACATCCTTGCATGATAAAAACTCTAAGCAAGATTGATATAGAGGGAATATACCTGAACAAAATAGAGGCCATTTATAACAAATGCCTGGTGAACATCACACTCAATGCTGAAAAGCTGAAATCTTCTCCTCTAAGATCAGGAACAAGACAAAAATGCCCACTCTCACCGTGTCTGTTTAACATAGTACTGGAAGACTCAGACTCCACAATTGAAAAAGGTATAAAATGCATCTAAATTGGAAAGAAGTAAAACTGTTGCTGGTTGAGATGACGTGATAATATATACAACTCTGAAGACTCCACCAAAAAAATATTAGAACCAATAAATGAATTTAATAAAGTTTCAGGATTAAAAATTACTAATCTGTTAAATTTTTGTACACTAAAAATGAGCTATCAGAAATAGAAATCAAGAAAAAATTCCATTTACAATAGCATCAAAAAAGAATAAAATACCTAGGAATAAATTTAACCAGAACAGGGAAAGATTTGTATTCCAAAAACTATGATCATTAATGAAAGAAACTCAAAATGATAGAAGTAAATTAAAAGATGTCCCATGTTCATGGATTAGAAGGATTAATATTATTAAAATGCCCATATTACCCAAAGCAGTCTACAGATGAAATGCAATTCTTCAAGCAACATGTTATGTTTCATGGAACTAGAGCAAATAATTCAAAATTAGTATGGAACCACAAAAGATCCCCAAAGAGTCAAACCAGCCTTGAAGAAGAAAAGCAAAACTGGAGATAATCACATTTCCTGTCTTCAGATTATACTACAAAGTTATGATAATCAAAACAGTGTGGTACTGGCACAAAAACAAACACACAGATCAATGGAACAGAATAGAGAACCCAAATAAAAACCTGCACACATACAGCCAATTTATGACCAAGGAAGCAATAATATAAAATAAAGAATATCCATCTCTTCAATGAGCAGTATTGGAGAAACTGTACAATTGCATGCAAAAGAATTAAGCTGGACTACTTTCTCATACCATATGCAAAAATAAATTCAACATGGTTTAAAGACTTAAATGTAAAGCCAGAAACCACAAAATCACAGAAGAAAATATAGGCAGTAAGCATTTTGAAATAAGTCTTAGTATTATTTTTTGAATTTGTCTCCTCAGGCAAATAAAGCAAAAGTAAAAATAGATAAATGGGACCCATTCACAATAAAGAACTTTTACAGAGCAAAGTAAAGCATCACCAACTGAAGAGCAATTTATTGAATGGGAAGAAATATTTGGTAAACAATATTTCAGATAAAAGGTTAATATCCAAAACATATAGAGAAGTCATACAACTCAATATAAAAAATAAACAATACAATTAAAATATGAACGGAGGACCTCAGTTCTAGTTTGTTTCCAAAGAAAACATACTGATGACCAACAGACATATAAAAAGATACTCTACATCCCTAATCATCAGGGAAATGCAAAACAAAACCACAATGGGCTATCACCTCACAACTGTCAGAGTGACTGTCATCAAAAAGACAAGAAATAACAGGTGTTAGTGAGGATCTGAAGAAAAGGGAACCCTAGTACAGTGTTTGTGGGGATGTAAATTAGTGCAGGCACCATGGTAAACAGTATGGAGTTTCTTCATAAAATTAAAAATAGAACTACCATAACAGTTCAGCAGTTCCACTGCTGGATATTTACCCAAAGAAAAGGAAAACATTAATTCAAAAAAATATGTGCACCCAAATGTTCATAGCAGCATAGTAGCTACAACAGATATGAGATGAAAACAATGCTCATTGACAGATGAACAGATAAGTGTGTATATATACAACGGAATATTACTCAGGAACGGAAAATGAAATGTTGCCATTTGCAGCAATGTGACTAGAACCCAGAGGTTATTATGATTAGTGAATAAGTCCTAGAAAGGCATCTCACATGACATCTCAGATGTCACTTCCGTCTAAAACAATGGAGCGAATGTGTAGACCAAAGCAGAAGCCGACTCGCAGACACAGGCTTCGGGCAGAACCGGGTGTAGGGCAGGCCTTTCCTTCCGCTTGGTCACTGTCACCACCCCGTCAGGGACAAGGTCAAGGTCCACACTGCTGGCGCAGAAGCCCTGGGGGAGCTGATTCAGTTCACTCTGGGTGTGTGCTCCTCCTGCACCCAACAACCCCTTGCCCCAGAGGGGAGGAGTGTTGGAGCAAGAGGGGCTGGCGGGTGCTAAACTCAGAGTTCTGTATATTCCCTCATTCCTCCCCAGTTTCTTACAGTGTTAATATCTTGCAATGTGTGTGGTGTATTTGTTAAAACTGATGAGCCAATATTGATACATTATTAAAGTTTCATAGTTAATTTTAGACTTCACCCTTTGAGATATATATTCCATCAGTTTTGACAAACGTATCATGATATATATCCACCACTATAACACCATACAGAATGGTTTCACAGCCCTACAGATCTGCTATATCTCACTAATGCATTCCATTTTCTCTCCTCAAAAGCCCTGACAACCACTGATCTTTTAAATATCTACATCGGATCAGTCACTCAGTCATGTCCAACTCTTTGTGACCCCATGGACTGCAGCACGCCAGGCTTCCCTGTCTGTCAACAACTCCCACAGCTTGCTCAAACTCATGTCCATCGAGTCGGTGATGCCATTCAACCCTCTCATCCTCTGTCGTCCCCTTCTTCTCCTGCCTCAATCGTTCCCAACATCAGACTCAGTTCTTTACATCAGGTGGCCAAAGTATTGGAATTTTAACTTCAGCATCAGTCCTTCCAATGAATATTCAGGACTGATTTCCTTTAGGATGGACTGGTTTGATCTTCTTGCAGTCCAAGGGACTCTCAAGAGTATTCTCCAACACCACAGTTCAAAAGCATCAATTATTCAGCACTCAGATTTCTTTATAGTCCAACTCTCACATTCAAACATGACCACTGGAAGAACCATAGCCTTGATTAGACAGACCTTTATTGGCAAAGTAATGTCTCTGCTTTTTAATATACTGTCAGGGTTGGTCATAGCTTTTCTTCCAAGAAATAAGTGTCTTTTAATTTCATGGCTGCAGTCACCATCTGCAGTGATTTTTGAGTCAAAAAATTAAGTCTCTCACTGTTTCCATTGTTTCCCCATCTATTTGCCATATCACCATAGTTTTACCTTTTCCTGAATGTGATATAGCTGAAATCTTCCAATGTATATAGCATTTTAAATTTGACTTCTTTTACACAGCAATATTCATTTAAGGTTTCTCCTTATTTTGGAGACTTAATTATAAATTGGGAATAATATCACTGATAAAATAATATTATATGGGTGTACAGTTTGTTTATCCATTCACCTGTTGAAGGACATCATTGTTACTCCCAAGGTTTGATAATTGTGAATAATGTTGCTATAAACATTTGTTTGCAGGGTTTGTGTGGACATGTTTTCACCTCCTTTGAATGAATGAATATCAAGTAGGGTGATTGGTAGTTCATATAGTATGAGTATGTTTACTTTTTAAGAAACTATCAAACTGCCTTCCAAACTGACTATACCGTGTTGCAGTGAATGAAAATTAATTCTCTGAGTAATGGATAAAAATTCCTTTGGGGCCACATCCTAAACAGTGTTTGATGTTGTCCATGTTTGGATTTTGGCCATTCTACTAGGTCTATAGAGATATCTCATTGTTATTTTAATTTGCAATTCCGTGATGACATGCATTGGAGTATCATTTCATATGGTTATTTACTGCCAGTATATTTTCTTTAAAGGGGTGTCTGTTAGGAACTTTGGCCCATTTTTAAATTGAGCTTTTTGTTTTATTATTGTGTTTTAGGCTTCTTTTTATATTTTGAAAGCAAGTCATTTTTCCAATATATGCAAAGATTTTCTCCAGTCTTTGGCTCAATATTTAATATTTTTTCACAGTGTCTTTCAAAGAGCAAACACTTTTTTTTATTTTAATGAAGTTAAGATTATCAATTTTTTAAAATGATGAAGCGCTTTTCATTTTTTAGTTTCATTACATTTTAGCAAAACCGTATAGGACCAAGTGTTATGTACTATGAGCTGTGATATTTGCCTCAGGTTACAGCCTTCGAAATGTTTGAAAGTTTTCTTAAAATCTGTGATAACATGTCTTCTCCTAACTTTCATTCAGATATTTCCTGCACAGACAGTCAATTACAGGCAATCTCTGTTTCCCCCCAGGGAGAATGTTCAGGAAAATTTTTTCTCTCAGGGAACGTGTAATGACTAATGTGGCCCCTGGAAAACCTAAATTCTCAAGAGAGTCATGAGAATTGTTTGTTTCAAACTGATGGTAAAATACAAACTTTGATAGATCTAAAACGTTACATTTAGAATGGATAAGCAATAAGGTTCTACTGTATAGCAAAAAGAACTGTATTCAATCCCCAGGGATAAACCATAATGGAAAAGAACATTTAAAAATAGGATTTATGTGTGTGTAACTGAGTCATCTTGCTGTACAACAGATATTGGCACAACATTGTACATCAACTATACTTCAGTTTAAAAAAAGAAAGAAAATACAACCTTCGCTCCCCAAAGTGCAAACAGCAACATATTTATTATGCTCCAGCATCATCAGAAAGTGAAGTAAACATTTTTAACCCCGGAATTTCTCACTACAGAAAGTGAAAGTGAAAGCATTAGTCGCTCAGTTGTGTCCAACTCTTTGTGACCCCATGGCTGATCCACTGGGGCTCTTAAAAGAAGGAACAGTCTACCTTCTGTGGGATTGTCTCTAAGTTAAAGTAGACTCTTAAGGTGACAGCCTACCCCTAACACCATCAAGTGTAGCTGAGATCTGTCTGTCCTGGTAGGTGGTTTGGGATAAGGATTATTGCATTAGGATGAGGGCTATGGTGAAAGGAAAATTATGTCCTGGGTGTCTATCTTTCTGAGCCAGAGTTTGTATTCATTGCAACTGGATTGGCAAATAAAGATGTTCTCATGGGGAGCTCCTTTTAGCTGAGCTGTGAACATGAGCCTCTTGGATCTGGTTCCCATCTTTCTCCACATCACTTCCAATAACGTGATTAAGGATGGAGGCCAGAGCTGGCACTAATGAAAGGAAACAAAGAAAATGAGAGCCTCCGTGCCCAGGCTGGGACCTCTACCTGTGGCTCTCTGAGCTCAGCCACAGAGGGAGAAGACTTTTTAGGACTATGCCAAATACTTTGTACTTCCTTTATAAATCTAGTTTTAAAATATTTGCTACATTCAGTTCAGTTCAGTTCGGTCGTTCAGTCATGTCCGACTCTTTGTGACCCCATGGACTGCAGCACGCCAGGCCCCCCTGTCCATCACCAACTCCTGGAATTTACTCAGACTCATGTCCATTGACTCGGTGATGCCATCCAACCATCTCATCCTCTGTCGTCCTCTTCTCCTCCCACCCTCAATTTTTCCCAGCATCAGGGTGTTTTCAAATGAGTCAGTTCTTCACATCAGGTGGCCAAAGTATTGGAGCCCCAGCATAGTCCTTCCAATGAATATTCAGGACTGATTTCCTTTAGGATGAACTGGTTGCATCTCCTTGCAGTCCAAGGAACTCTCAAGAGTCTTCTCCAATGCAACAGTTCAAAAGCATCAATTATTTGCTGCTCAGCTTTCTTGATAGTTCAGCTCTCACATTCATACCTGACTACTGGAAAAACCATAGCTTTGACTAGATGGACCTTTGTCAGCAAAGTAACATCTCTGCTTTTTAATTTGCTGTCTAGGTTAGTCATAACTTTTCTTCCAAGGAGCGATCATCTTTTAATTTCAAGACTGCAGTCGCTATCTGCAGTGATTTTGGAGCCCAAAAAGATAGTCTGTCATTGTTTCCCCATCTATTTGCCTTGAATGATCAGCCCAGACGCCATGATATTAGTTTTCTGAATGTGAGATTTAAGCCAACATTTTTACTCTCCTCTTTCACTTTCATCAAGAGGCTCTTTAGTTCTTCTTTGCTTTCTGCCATAAGGGTGGTGTCATCTGCATATCTGAGGTTACTGATATTTCTCCCGGCAATCTTGATTTCAGCTTCTGCTTCCTCCAGTCCATTGTATCTCATGATGTATTCTGCATAGAAGTTAAATAAGCAGGGTGACAATATACAGCCTTGACATATTCCTTTCCCAGTTTGGAATCACTCCGTTGTTCTATGTCCAGTTTGAACTGTTGCTTCCTGACCTGCATACAGGTTTCTCAGAGAAAGGTCAGGTAGTCTGATATTCCCATCTGTTTGTAATTTTCCGCAGTTTGTCATGATCCATACAGGCAAAGGTTTGACATAGTCAATAAAGCAAAATAGATGTTCTTCTGGAGATCTCTTGCTTTTTTGATGATCACCAGATGTTGGCACTTTGATCTCTGGTTCCTCTGCCTTTTCTAAATCCAGCTTAAACATCTGGAGCTTCATGGTTCACATACTGTTGAAGCCTGGCTTGGAGAATTTTGAGCATTACTTTGCTAGCATGTGAGATGATGACCATTATATCCACTACTGTGGGCAAGAATCCCTTAGAAGAAGTGGAGTAGCCATCATAGTCAACACAGGAGTCCGGAATGCAGTACTTGGATGCAGTCTCAAAAATTGCGGAATGATCTCTGTTCATTTCCAAGGCAAACCATTCAATATCACAGTAATCCAATTTTATGCCCCAACCAGTAATGCTGAAGAAGCTGAAGTTGATTGGTTCTATGAAGACCTATAAGACCTTCTAGAACTAACACCCAAAAAAGATGTCCTTTTCATTATAGGGGACTGGAATGCAAAAGTAGGAAGTCAAGAAACTTCTGGAGTAACAGACAAATTTGGCTTTGGAGTACAGAATGAAGCAGGCCAAAAGCTAACAGAGTATTGCCAAGAGAATGCACGGATCATAGCAGACACCCTCTTCCAACAACACAAGAGAAGACTCTACACATGGGCATCACCAGATGGTCAATACCAAAATCAAATTGATTATATTCTTTGCAGCCAAAAATGGAGAAGCTCTATAGTCAGCAGAAAAAAGACCAGGAACTGACTGTGTTCAGACTTAAATTGAAGAAAGTAGGGAAAACCACTAGACCATCCCAGTGTGACCTAAATCAAATTCCTTATGATTATACAGTGCAAGTGGGAAATAGATTTAAGGGACTAGATCTGATAGACAGAGTGCCTGAAGAACTATGGATGGAGGTTCATGACATTGTACAGGAGGCAAGGATCAAGACCATCGCCAAGAAAAAGAAATGCAAAAAGCAAAATGGCTGTCTGAGGAGGCCTTACAAATAGCTCTGAAAAGAGAGAAGAAAAAAGCAAAGGAGAAAAGGAAAGTTATCCCATTTGAATGTACAGTTCCAAAGAATAGCAAGGAGAGATAAGCAAGCCTTCCTCAGATCAATGCAAAGAAATAGAGGAAAACAATAGAATGGGAAAGACTAGTGATCTCTTCAAGAAAATTAGAGATACCAAGGGAACATTCCATGCAAATATGGGCAAAACAAAGGACAGAAAAGGTATGGACCTAACAGAAGCAGAAGGTAATAAGAAGAGGTGGCAAGAATACACAGAAGAACTATACAAAAAAGATATTCATGACCCAGATAATCACGATGGTATGATCACTCACCTAGATCCAGACTTCCTGGAATGTGAAGTCAAGTGGGCCTTAGGAAGCATCACTATGAACAAAGCTACTGGAGGTGATGGAATTCCAGTTGAGCTCTTTCAAATCCTAAAAGATGATGCTGTGAAAGTGCTGCACTCAATATGCCAGCAAATTTGGAAAACTCAGCAGTGGTCACAAGACTTAAAGGTCAGTTTTCATTTCAATCCCAAAGAAAGGCAATCCCAAAGAATGCTCAAACTACAACAGCATTGCACTAATCTCACAGGTTCTATATAGAATGCCTACAAATCATTAAGAGAAAAAACAAAGCAAACTCAAAAGATGGGCAAATTTGAATAAAGGCTTCATACAAATGGTTATCCAAATGTCAATGAGCATATGATAATGTGTTCAATACAATTAGTCATCAATAAAATGTAAATAAAATCACAAAGATATATCACATTAGTTAAAATTACAAAATTAACATCAGCTGTTGGTGGGAATGTAAAATCATAAAACCACAATGGAAAACTGGCAATATTTGCTATTAATAAAAATAAGCATGTGGCTAGCCTATGGTTTGGTAAGTCTATTCTGTGGCATACACCCAGTGAAAACAAGTAAAAGAATATTTATAGAAAATTAAGTCACAATAGCCAAAAACTAAAAAGAACCCAAATATCCGTGAAGAGTAGGATAGACAAATGAATTTTGGAATGTTCATGTCGAATATTATGCAGCATAAAAAAGAGTGAACCTCTAATACACAAACAGCATGAGTGAATTTCAAAAACGTTTCATTGAGTCAAAGAAGACAGAAACAAAAGCGTTCACTGTGTGTAACTTATTTATAAAAGTTCAAAAACAGGCAAAGCAAATCTGTGACAGAAGTCAGAATAGTGGTTACCTTGGTGTAAGAAAGTGATTTCTATTAACAGCAATGAGAGGGGTCACAGGAATTTTCTGTGGTGATGGAGACATGCTATACTTTCGTCTGGATGGTGCTTGCATGCATGTATTGATCTATGAAAATTCATTGGACTACACACTTTATATTATACCTCTAGCACTTAAAACTATGGACTGGCAGACCACATGGATACGAATCTTATCTCTCATAGATAAATATGACTCTGCTGAGCCTATATAGGTGAATTGTGGGACAGGCCACAGGAACCCTGCATCAAGGCTCTCTCCATGTACAGCAAAGACAATACACCTTTCAGAAACACCATTCTTCACGTATTTCTGAGACTTAGTAGAGACTAATCAAAGAACATCAAGTTACTATAAATCCAGAGCTGCCTGTTTGAACTGAGATGCTGTCACACTCCTCCAAATCATGAGAGAGTGTCATCACAGCAACTATGCATCAGACACTGAATGTGGAATAACTTAGACCAAGAACATCTGCAGAAGACAAAAGCAATGGATGAACAGTTGGTCCAGACCTCCACATCACCTGTATCACTGACGCCTCCCTCCAATGTGTGTGTGTGTGTGTGTGTACACGTGCACACACATGCATGTGAATAATCTCCAAGAGATTTCCTACAACCAGTTGATAGATTAAGAAGGAAGGCTTGATACAAGGATGATTTGGCTTGATATATTGGTGCAATATATGTAGCACTCAGGTGTGGGGCCTTAAAGGTAACTAGAATAAATTTCTCATTGCCCATAGATAGCCATTCAACTATTCATCTACCTGTGAAGAGAGAAGTTTCCTGAGCTAAGAACATTCACAGTCTCCTGGAAAATGGCAAATGGGTTGACTGGTTGGTCAAGGACCTGGAAGGAACACAGTTACGATGTTGGGTGAATGGAGGTATGGGAAAAAGACGTGAGATAGTACACAAAGTATCTGAATCTGTGCATCCCACAGTCATGCCAACCAACGACATCATTGCCGAAGAGGCATTAAACAGCCAGGTACAGGATGACTCAGTAGATGTCGGGCAGCCTCTGCTTTCAGCCTCTCCACTGACTGCACACTGATCACACAAATGCAGTAAGCAATGAGATGGGGGCTCGGCGTGCATGTAACAGCACAGGCTGCCTCTCCCCAAGGCTGCTCTACTGTGCTGAATACCTGCTCTGTTAGCAGCGAGCCCAATACTGAGCCCTCAGTAGGGTACCTTCCTCTTGAGGGGGCCAGTAGATCACTTGATTGGAGAAGGAGATGGCAACCCACTCCACTATTCTTACCTGGAGAATCCCAGACAGAGGAGCTTGGCATGGGGTTGCAAGAGTTGGACACAACTTAGTGACTAAACCACCACCGCCACCAAGTCAGCTGATGGCATACCGAATCCTTCCACCCTATATTGGGCAATGATTTATTGGATTGCAGATGATATCCATCACAAGTATGAATTTCTGTTTCTTGTTCACAGTATCTTAATCGGTACCTCCACTGAGTGCTATTAGATCATGTGATTTCTGATGTATATATAACATCACCTCAATCCACTAGGTTCATTTCACAGCAAAGGCGTGACAAAGGGCAAATGGCCAAGGAATTAACTGGTTCCAATACATTTTGTTATTCCCTGGAGGGACAGATGCTGAAGCTCCAATACTCTGGTGACAGAGGATGGGACATTGGATGGCATCACCAACTCAATGCACAAGAGTTTCAGCAAACTCCAGGAGACAGTGAAGGACAGAGGAGCCTGGCATGCTGCAGTCCGTGGGGTTGCAAAGAGTCGGACAGGACTTTGTGACTGAGTAACAACAAAACTTATTGTATTGCTCAGAACTTGTAGATTAGATAGAAATTGTAACCTGACATGCAGATTTGGAGTACTGGGTTGTTGACAACACTCTGAAGAATTAGAATACTCTTCTTCGGTATGTACTGATAGTAGTATATGCCTACTCTGATAGGCATATGCCCCAGCATAAGGATAAAAAGGACAGGAGTTGGCCCTCTGCTTTTATAGGGCTTATCTTTTCCATGAGGGTGGCACCAGAAATTATCAAAAATTTTTCAAAAGTGAACTGCATCAGCACTTTTTCTTTATTCATTCATCCTCCAGACAGATCCACAAGCTGCAGGGCATGTCCAACAGGAAACACTAACAAGGATGCCCACACATTTCCAGATCGGTGCTCAAGGATGTAGATTCTGAGTTGCTATCTAAAATGATGTGATGATTAAGACCTTTTTATTCTGCTACAAGATTCACCATAGTTGCAAACTAAGTACACTAAAAGAAATACAGCTTCAGGAATTAATGTCAAGTTTCTGCTTCACTGTCAGATAATAAACAGGAATCAATCTCTGCATCTCCCAAGTGCCTCTTGTATGTTTGGGAGCTGGACCGATGTAAAAATTCATGAACCATAACAAATTCCTGTATTTGGGTAGCAGTAATATTCAGGGGGTAAGCAGAGAGTGAGAGTTGGACCATAAAGAAGGCTGAGCACTGAAGAATTGATGCTTTCAAACTGTGGGCATGGAGAAAACTCTTGAAAGTGTCCCTTGGACTGCAAGGAATTCAAACCAGTTAATAATAAAGTAAATCAACCCTGAGTATTCACCGGAAGGTCTGATGCTGAAGCTGAAGCTCCAATAATTTGAACATATGCTATGAATAATTTGGCTGCTATGAGCCAACTCACTGGAAAAGACCGTGATGCTGGGAAAGATTGAGGGCAAGAGGAGAAGGGGGCGACAGTGGATGAGGTGGTTAGATGGCATCACTGATTCAATGGACATGAGTTTGAGCAAACTCCAGGAGATAGTGAGAGACAGGAAAGCCTGGTGTGCTGCAGTTCACGGGGTCACAGAGTGGGATATGACTTAGTGACTGAACAACAAGAGGAGCGTAACTTAATATGTGTGTATTCTTTTCATTATGAAGGTATACCTGCTCTTAACCTCTAAAGATCTCACTATTTCTCTTGTCTCCTCAGAGACTACAAGTCCTCTTCCGACTCAGAAGGGGGGCAGTGGCTGGCTTCTGTGTGTGTCTAGAGGGAGCACACTGGTGTGGGACCTCCTGTGCCCTACACAAGCCCTCATGACAATTGGGAAGGAGCCCTGTGGGTATTATAAGTGAATAAAGCCTGCTCCTCTCTTGGGCAGCATGAATAACCAAGATCCTTTCTCGACAGTCCTCAGAGGAGGAGCAAGTCTTTCAGAATCACCAGGAAATGTAGCCACACCAGGGATGTTTGCTTTTTTCTGCATGAAGGTATTGTGGGCTCCATACAACACTCATCTCTAGACACACACGTTCCTTAATTGCCTTTGTGACTTCTGGTCAAATATATTTGAGCATCATTTTCATTGCCTGTTAGGCTTTACTGTCACTCTTCAATATCATGCAAAAGTGTATTTTCATTCACGTTCCAGTTTTGCTGGAAATATCAATGTGTTAATACAATCAGTATCTGAATGGTTATTTTTGACTGGTAGCTATCTATAAGTAAGGAGCGAAGTGTGTGTGAATTTCTGCTAAATATTTAATATTTTGAAAGGCCAATACCTTTTTATTTAAAAAAAAAAAACAACTAGGCTTGAAGTATCACATACAGAGAGAAGTCAAATATTTAAATATTTAAGAAAGAATATTCAGTTTTTGGATTCAGTTCAGTTCAGTTCAGTTGCTCAGTCATGTTCGACTCTTTGTGACCCCATGGACTGCAGCACACCAGGCTTCCCTGTCCATCGCCAACTCCCAGAGCTTGCTCAAACTCATGTCCATCAAGTTGGTGACGCCATCCAACCATCTCATCCTCCCTTGTCTCCTCCTCCTCCTGCCTTCAATCTTTCCCAGCATCAGGGTCTTCTCCAATGACTCAGTTCTTTACAGGTAGCCAAAGTATTGGAGTTTCAGCTTCAACATCAGTTCTTCCAATGAATATGCAGGACTGATTTTCTTTAGGATTCACTGGTTGGATGTCCTTGCAGTCCAAGAGACTCTCAAGAGTCTTCTCCAACACCACAGTTCAAAAGCATCAATTCTTTGGCATTCAGCTTTCTTTATAGTCCAACTCTCACATCCATCCATACTACGAGAAAGACCATAGGTTTAACTAGACAGACCTTTGTTGGCTAAGTAATGTCTCTGCTTTTTATTATGCTGTATAGGTTGATCATAGCTTTTCTTCAGTTTTTGGATTAGTGTACAAGTAGTTTTATGTTTATGTGAGAAAACAAGGGTCTGAGCCATGTGTATGAGCATACAATTCATATCATTGATATTTCCACCCTCAGAACAATGGTAGGTAAAATGGAAATTAATAAACATAAAATGATTCGTGTGTCTGGATATGACACTTACCACTGGAATAGTAACAGGGGTGTAACAATGGAAATGGGATGATTTGTAAATGTTTATAGTTCTATTGCCATTTAAATTGAGATTTATTATTCATTCTTGCTCTCTCCAAGACAAGATGGTCTTACATAAAAGATGGGAATGAAATTAAACCAAGAGGGGCAATATTATGTTTATACTTGCATTCTAATTGTGGAATCTTAGAATAAGAAAGATTATTTAGTTCAATCTTTCAAGAAATTCAGAGACCCCTTTCCAGCATCTCTCCCAGAGGTCCTCTAGTTATTGCCAATCACCTGTAGAGTCAGTGTCTGAAAGAGTATTTCTAGAGTATATATCAATAATGAGTTCTAATCTAATGAAAGTATTGATTTTGTTTTTATGTTTAGATAAACAGCACAGTACAAATCTATTCAGTCATTCATATAAATGTTCATCTGAATATTGTGAAAAATTCAATGTGAAAGAAGAGATTATAGGCTGAAAACAGGATTTTACACTTGAACAAGCAGAGATTTTGTGCACGATTAGTTGTGGAGGTAACCACTAAGATGAAGAAGTGGAAAGTGTGTCTCAACAGGCAGGGAAATGGTTAATTTCTAATGGTGTATTTTGGAAAATGGTACATCTACTCTTAGTACGCACTGTCCTTGATAAACCCTTCTAACTCAAAATTTGATGTATTGCAGCTTTAGGACATTAGCGTGTATATCAGGTAAGGGTCATAGTCTGGGACAAAATACAGATACGTTAATATAAGCAAAGAAGAATAGAATTTATTTCAATGATATGAGGTATTTCACTGAATGAAACAAAAACTATATATTTGATTAACATGTGGCAACATGCTTATTTTGAAAATTTAGCCTCTTAAAAACTTAAGAAAGAAAATATATGTATATATGTGTTTATGTATATATGTGCATTGTAGGATTATCAAATAAATTATTTAAACTTTCATTTGAAAACAGAAAAATTCACTGCAGGTGTTTCTTAATACATTTTTACACCACAGAAAAGTATAAGTTGACATAAGTCTATTTTCAGAGACTTCTCTTTAACCCTGGACATCAACTCAGTTCCTTCTGTCGTAGGGGTATGGGAGACAATATGACCTCTGTCACTGAGTTCATCCTCCTGGGATTTCCTCTTGACACAAAGACTCAGATGCTCCTCTTTGGTCTCTTCTCCCTGCTCTATGTCCTCACCCTGATGGGGAACGGGGTCATCCTGGGGCTCATCTCACTGGACTCCAGACTGCACACCCCCATGTACTTCTTCCTCTCACACCTGGCCATCGTTGACATGGCCTATGCCTGCAACACGGTGCCCCAGATGCTGGTCAACCTCCTGAGTCCAGCCAAGCCCATCTCCTTTGCTGGCTGCATCACACAGACCTTTCTCTTCCTGACATTTGCTGCCACAGAATGTCTGCTCCTGGTGGTGATGTCCTATGATCGGTATGTGGCCATCTGCCACCCCCTCCGGTATTCAGTCATCATGAACTGGAGAGTCTGCATCATGCTGGTGGTGACTTCCTGGACCATTGGAGTCCTTCTGTCTTTGGTTCATCTAGTGTTACTTTTACCCTTACCCTTCTGCATCACCCAGAAAATCGATCATTTCTTCTGTGAAGTCATGGCTGTTCTCAAACTTGCTTGTGCAGATACACACATCAATGAGATAATGGTATTGGCTGGATCGATTTCTATGCTAGTGGGACCCTTCTCCTCAATTATAATCTCATATATGTGCATCCTCTGTGCCATCCTTAGGCTCCAGTCTGGGGAAGGGCAAAGAAAAGCCTTCTCCACCTGCTCATCTCACCTCTGTGTGGTTGGACTCTTTTATGGCACAGCCATTATCATGTATGTTGGACCTAGGTATGGGAACCCCAAGGAACAGAAGAAATATCTTCTCCTGTTTCACAGCCTTTTCAATCCCATGCTCAATCCCCTTATCTATACGCTTAAGAATTCAGAAGTAAAGAATGCCATGAAGAGAGTGCTGGGAATAAAGAGAGTTTTATGAAGAGATGATCACATCAGGGTTGACAATGACCTAGGAGGAAATTATTTCAAAAGCTCTCAAGCCCAACCCTACATAAGATTATCTGAGATGCTTATTAAAAATAAAGTAAATCTCCTGACCCACCATTAGATCACTGATTCAATAGATGTGGGAAGTATTTTAGAAAACTGCACCTTTAAATATTATCATTATCCAAATATTACCAATAGCAGTTTGTGATGCTACTGAATGTTATAGACCAATATCTGGATATCACAGATCTAGAATAATAGTCTTTATAATTTCTTCATCAAGCTATGTTCCAGCCCCAGTCTCCCAAAATGCTTTCCTCAAATCTCCAGCTCTTGAAGAGGGCTTTAAAAATAAATTCTGGGGTCAAATGAGTTTGAGAGTTATTGTGTATTAGATGACTCGTTTTAGGGGGCTCACAATTCATACTATCACAGTAAAAACTGTAAAAATTCCTATGGTAAATACAGAAAAATTCTATTCCAGTTGTTAGCCAGTGTTTTCCAAACTTACTTGATCACATGAAATTTTTTAATAACGTTTCTTTAGAAATTTATTAGAACCGGAAATCTTGATATTGATTGATTCATTGTGAACACTTCCTGTAACTGTCTTCTCGAATCAAATGATTTTTGTTCCTGCAGAGTGATCCTGTAAAGAGGATGTAGGTCTAAATATGTAGTGCTCTTCTCTACTATCCGGAAATGATAAACCCAACCTTCTACTTCTTGGAAAAGTATTCCAAAATACATCTCAGGAAATGATCTCATTCAGTTTCACAGTCATCTAAATTTGAGATTTAAAAAATTTATTCTGCATATATTTTCCTACTTACCCACTATATGAAATCAATCTATTTTTCTCGTTCAGGGATATAAAGAGAAAACCAAGTTTCTTAAAGGAATCTGAAAGAATTTGCAAAGCTGATTACCTAACTAGTGTATAAGCTTTAGAAAAGTTTGATTGCTGTGTTTAGAAAATAGAGACATGGGAGAAGTTCTATAAGAGAATATTCATAGAAACAGGTGCAGGATAAATATGATGGGTGAAAAGGAAATGAATAAAGATAAAATGCCCAAGAGGCTAGTCGATCCTTTGGAGATTAAGAACAAAACAAAATAGGGAAAATACATGATTTATTACTCACTGGTTATTCTTACAATGAAAAAACCTCAAATGATAGCAACACAAACAGAAATTTCCTGATACTCTATGTAGAATGCAGTATAGATTACTATAATCTCAAAAGACAGAATAAGTGAGGTATTTACACAGTTACAAAAATTTCCTCCTAGTGAAAAAAAACTTTTTTAAGTATCAATATTTTGAGGCTAAATACATAGACAGACAAAACTTTTAAGAAGTTTGTTAACCTGAGTTTTTTACTGCTGGAAGAAAATAACACTATTTTTAAGGGATATAAAAATAAATTGCATCTTTTGCCAATTATGCACTTTTAAATATTATTTTGGAGTATAGTCAAGTCCCAACCTCTTGGAAAGTGGTAAAGCTTGAGATAGGTAAAGGCTTTTAAGCACAGTTACAGAAATGTTTCAACTATAGGTTAAACCCTAGAGTAGATTGAAGAAGTGAGTTCTGTCAAGCTTTAGTAGAGTTAAGCTCTGCTGAACAATTAAGAATTTGGGAGATTAAAAGAGATTAGTTAATTGTATCAAAGTTTTATTTATATTATTGAACAAATATCATTTCAACAAGGGGATCAGGATTCTTTAATGTTGGTTGGGGTTAATGTTTAGTCCTTAATGAAGTTTATACTTACGAAAATACTGTTCTAATCCTATTAATTAACCATTATCTGTGGGAATTTTTAGTGATCAGACTACGAGATCAAAATGAGAACATTAGTGTTTATCCAGTGTGGGCCTTTTTCACTGGGAGGTTATGGTCACTGAAGAACTGACTGACTCTGAGATAACTCACAACATAATCATGTTTAATGTGGATGTCAATTTGAACCTTTATAATGATGGATATTTCCTCTCAGGAAAAGAATTACCTATACCCATTATCCAAGATCCTCCAATTTTCCTTTCAAAAATCTGAGAAATGAATTAAAAAAATAATGCTTCAATAAGCCTGGAGTCAGAGCTAAGGCATTTCAATAATACTGAAGGGTATTTTCTAAAATTAGAATGTTGTTCAGTTGCTCACTCATGTCTGATTCTTTGCATATGATGGAGTGCAACAAGTATTCTCTGTCCTTCTCCATCTCCCAAGTCAGCGATGCCATCCAGCCATCTTGTCCTCTGTTGTCCCCTTCTCCTTCTGCCTTCAATCTTTCCCAGCATCAGGGTCTTTTCAATGAGTTGGCTCTTCAAATCAGATGTCCAAAGTATTGGAGTTTCAGCTTCAGCATCAGTCCTTCCAATGAATATTCAGGACTGATTTCCTTTAGGATTGACTCCGTTGATCTCCTTACAGTCCAAGGGACTCTCAAGAATCTTCCCCAACACTACAGTTCAAAAGCATCTGTTCTTCAGTGCTCAGGCTTCTTTATGGTCCAACTCTCACATCCATACATGACCACTGGAAAAACCATAGCTTTGACCATACAGACCTTTTTCGGCAAAGTAATGTCTCTCCTTTTTAATACACTGTCTAGGTTTGTCATAACTTTTCTTTCAAGGAGCAAGCGTTTTTCAATTTCATAGATGCAGTCACCATCTGCAGTGATTTTGGAGTCCAAGAAAATAAAGTCTGTCACTGTTTCTACTATTTCCCCATCTATTTGCCATAAAGTGATGGGACCAGATGCCATGATATTAGTTTTCTGAATATTGAGTTTTAAGCCAGCTTGTTCACTCTCCTCTTTCACTTTCATCAAGAGGCTCTTTAGTTCTTCTTCGCTTTCTGCCATAAGAGTGATGTCATCTGCATATCTGTGGTTATTGATATTTCTCCTGGCAATCTTGATTCTGGCTTGGGCTTCATCCCGCATGGAATTTTGCATGATGTACTCTGCATGTGTGTTAAATAAACAGGGTGACAGTATACAGCCTTGGGGTACTCCTTTCCCAATTTGGAACCTGTCCATTTTTTCATGTCCAGTTCTAACTATTGCTTCTTTACCTGCATACAGGTTTCTCAGAAGGCAGGTCAGGTGGACTTGTATTCCCATCTCTTGAAAAATTTCCCACAGTTTGTTGTGATCCACACAGTCAAAGGCATTGGCATAGTCAATGAAGCAGAAGTAGATGTTTTTCTTGAATTCCCTTGCTTTTTCTGTAATCCAACAGATGTTGGCAATTTGATCTCTGGTTCCTCTGCCATTTCTAAATCCAGCTTGTTCATCTGGATGTTCTCAGTTCACATACTGTTGAAGCCTAGCTTGAAGTATTTTGAGCAGTACATTGCTAGCATGTGAAATGAGCACAATTGTACAATATCTTGAACATGTTTACTTTGCATTTGAGAACTTGTCACACCTAGTAATGTATTTTTGGCATGTTTATCATATATGATGGAATTCTCCATGCAAGAATGCTGGAGTAGGTAGCCATTCCCTTCTCTAGGTGTTCTTCCCAACTCAGGGATTGAACCTTCATTTCCTGCATTGCAAGCAGGTTCTTTACCATCTGAGCCACCTGGGAAGCCCAAATTTAGAATAAATTGTGCCAAAATTCTCATAATCAAAAAGCAATATCTATTAAGTAAAGTTGCTCTTTCTTGAGCAGTGATCTGTAAGCAAATTCTGCTTTAAATTCCCATTTTTTAGTATTTCAAATGATACATTGAACTTTTGATCTTTCAATACATAATTACTCCAGAAATACACTTAATAAAATATTTTACAGTTGTTAAGTTTTCATAAATTACAATTCCACATCTTTGATGACTTTGTGAAGATAGGTTTATCCTTGACTTGGATATTTTATTTTATCATTTAAAAGCCACTAGTTATTTTTTAAAAGCCACTAATTTGCAAACCAATTTTTAAGATAATTTGGGAGGTGTTTATATTATCAGTGTGTTGATTTTTATTTATTCTACTTTTAAATGGAAATTATCTTCAAATCTCAGTGGACCTTGTTATAACCATAGTGGTTATTGTTGTTCAGTTGCTAATTGACTCTTTGCAATCCCATGAGCTGAAATGTCCTGGGCTTCCCTGTCCTTCACTCTCTCCCAGAGTTTGCTCACACTCATGTCCATTGATTTGATTATGCCATCCAACCATCTCCTCATCTCCTCCTTCTGTCGACTCCTGCTTTTCCTACCCTCAGTCTTTCCCAGCATCAGAATCTTAAGATCAGTGATTGTATAAAATGTCCAGTGCTGACACATAATATAAATCTTTGAGAATACATTTATTGTATTGTAACTAAAATGTGACTATATTATATATGTTATTTTCCTTCGTATACATTTATGTTTTGTATATGGTTACTCTGATCATCTTTAGAAGTTGTCCACTATTAAAAGCTATGTCACCTTGATATGTAGAAAAAAATTGTTATTTTGGGATGATACATTTCCATACAGATTATTAGGTATCATAAACATTTATATTTATTATTGTCTTAGTTAAAATTTTTACTTTTTTAATGGTCAAAAGAACATAGAAAACTATGTCCTAATCTATTGTTTTCACAGTATTTTAGTTTTTCTTTTATGTATTAGTTTCCTGATTTCCACATTTCTCCAGGGTAAATGAACTTAGAAACCATGTCCTAACCTATTGTTTTCACAATATTTTGGTTTTTCTTTATGTGTTGGTTTCCTGATTTCCATATTTCTACAGGTCACCAAGAACATTAAAAGAAAGAAAGAAAAGTCCCAATATTTATGGATTGTCTAATATGCACCCGAAATGTCACACAATTAGAAGCCTGCTTTGGTATCCCCAAATGTGTGTTTCTTCTCACAGTGGGTCCATAGAGCAGGAACACAGGTGGACACATTCTCAAAACTTGGTAACTGTGCCCAGTTTCCCCCAAGTTTATGTCATGATCCCAGCAAGTCAGGAATCACACTATAATGCACTTATTAGTTCTTAACTTGCCTGATTGATTGATGTGAAATTTCCAAAATAGCATTTTAACTCCTTTATGTTCAGTAAAAGAATGCAGCAAAATTCAAATAAATATGACAACATCTGAGATACAAAATATTCTCTCATCCCCAGAAGAGGCAGGAGATTGCTAAGGGAAGCTGTCTTGGGGAGGGTCCTTTCCTCCACTTCTCTTAGGGACTGGACTCTGAATGGAGATTAGAGGCTCTCAGAAAATCCTCCCTTAGATGGTGTCTAATAAGTCCCTTGGGACACCTGTCCCTTTGGACTCCCCAGTCCATCCCCTGCCTCCATAACCAGCTCTCTGCAGCATCTGAACACCGTGAGTTGTTACCTGGAATCAGCTGCTTTTTCAGGATGCTTTCCTCCCACCTCTGCTCAACACAAGGGACCCACATCACACTGGGGAGAAGCTGAACTGCAGAGCTTAATGCCGGGAGCTTGTTCCTTGTCACACTGGTTCAGCTTCCTTACGGTTCAGCTGAAACATCTGGAGATTTGAGAACCACAGCAGTGCTGGGATTCATGAAATCCAAATAATGCCAAGTATTCAGGGACTGTAAGGAGTGATGTTTTCTCAGGGGGGTGCCCTGGGACTGTCTGTGGGGATGAGAAGGGAAACAGAAAAGGAGCCTTGCTTTGTCTCCCCTCCCCAGGGGAGCTGGGCATGTGCTACATGTCACAGCCACCCCTTCCAGTGAACCCTCAAGAGCTACAGCGAGGTTGAGCCCATCAGAGAATAAACCTCCTTTTCTGAGGATCTGGTCCCATTTCCAATCCAGAGCAGTGGTGAGGGCCCTACAGCTCCCATAGAAGCTCCCCAAGGCAGGACCCCAACCAGCCTGCAGATGCTTTCCTCTTCTGAGGTCTTGAGTCCAAATGAGGGCGCTAACCAGGTTGCCTTATTTTATTTTGCCATTTATTTCTCTTAGATTTGCTGTGGCATGTAGTTTTCTCTATTATTATTATTAGCTATCACTGCTACCACTAGAAGTCTCAGAAATAGAAATAAATATTCTCTGTTAATGGTAAAAATACATGCTCATCATTCATAGTCTATATGAGTAGTGTCAGTGGGAAATTAGATGCACATTTTATAAACAAAGTATGCAAGGGTGTTTAGGATTTGGCCAATTTTGTGTTATTGGTGGAGAAATATCTATGCAATAAAGATTTACTTGAAAAAGATGACACTAAGAAATAGAAGTAAAAGATTACTGTATTGTGGATTTAGATGGAACATTTGGAAATTTTCCAAGCTGAAGAAAACCAGTGTAGGTATATTATGGAAAGGTGTTGCTTTTCAGGATTATCAGCATATTGGTTATTGTATAAATTATGCATTTATAATTATTGTAGGCATAGTCATAATATATACTAAATCTATGAGAACATGTTTATTACAATGCATTTGGCTTCATAGCCAAATGGACACTAAATTCATGTCTTATATTTATCTTTCATTAAGTGTAGCATTAAAGACTATCAGGCAGCTAGAATGTACTCAGTAAGTATGAGTAACTTACATTTTCTGTAGGTTGGAGGATAAGTTTTTGTGATGGGGATGGAAAGAATAAAGAAAGGGACCAAGATGTTAAGGAGTGGAATAGCAAGGAAGGAGAAGGATGAGATCATCAATAATTCTTTACACTTTCTTTTTATAGGATGTTTCCATTTTATGTGCACATTTTTAATATATACCCCCACTCTTTCTCCTGAAGCATATTTTCACAGTCATGTCTTCACAGAGCCCAGAACCATCAACCTGCTTCATTATGTACTTCCACAGTACCTGGTATATAGGAAGCACTCAATAGTATGATCAATTATGAATCTGACAGTTCTTCTCTATGCCCAGCAGTGGTTCTTGTACCTGGGAAAAGTCACTTATCAGTCCTTACCCCATACAACAACTTTGCGAAGGCTTGGCTTAGCCCTACATAAGCACTAAGATGAATTAGTTTTCAGTTCTTCCTTATTACTTGCAAGTAAACACCCTTACAGTTCAGCTGAGCTACCGATAAACACAGGTGATCATCTTAGGAGTTCTGCTCCACACATGCCTACTACTTAAGAAAAGAACTTTCCAGCTCCCTATTGCTTCAAGATATACTTTTTAAGATATAGGTTTCATCAGGTTCTGATGTTTTATTTACATATGAAATGATTTCCTTCTTAAATATTTACCTTAGAACTTTAGAGTTGCCTGATTATTTATTAACCAGATAATAATTTGCCATTTTTGTAACTCTGGGACTGTACATATATAAATTAATAGACATCACTATGCTTAAAAGGTATGTTTGGGACTAGGATACTTCCCGTTCGACCCCACCAGCAGTTGAATCTGTTTGTATCCCATTTGACTGTTTTTAACTAATATTAGATATTTAGATAGCAAATAAAAATAAGAAAAAATAAAGGAGAAGTGTATCCAAACTTTAATTACTTAAAACACTTTATAAATTCTTTTGTTATTCTTATTAAAATTTTAAAATCCTATTTTAGTTCAAATCATCAGGGTAAAATTCTTTTGAATTCTATACTTTCTTTGGGACAAATGAGCTGTACTTGAAATAATGATAGTAGAATATATTTTAAAAGACACCAGATCTTTTGATAAGGGCATCACTATTTATATGTTTATTCATTTGTTTATGCTTATTACTTTGCCATTCAACAAATACTTATTAACTGCCAGGGGTATAAAAATGAATAAGCCTATTCCTCTGCTTTAAAGTAAATCAGATTTGAAATAAATATGCTACTGTGCTTAAAAGAATATTCATGCATTCTGACCTTTTTTATCTATATCTTCCAATTTCACTATAAAAAAATCATGGTTTGTACTGTATTTCTTTTTCCATTTATATTTGCCTGTGAAGGAAAATTGGAAAAGGAAAATTGCTGTTTTAGGAGGGGATGGATTCAAATATATTGTATATCTTTCACAGCAAAATATTCTTGTATGTTTTATGTGCTTAAAAAATATAGAAAGTTTGTTAAGCACAGAAATGTTTAATATTAACCTAAAGTCAAATACTATAAAGAAAGCTGAGCACAGAAGTATTGATGTTTTTGAACTGTGGTGTTGGAGAAGACTCTTGAGAGTCCCTTGGACTGCAAAGAGATCCAACCAGTGCAATCTAAAGGAAATCAGTCCTGGGTGTTCATTGGAAGGACTGCTGTTGAAGCTGAAACTCTAATACTTTGGCCACCTGATGCGAAGAGCTGACTCATTTGAAAAGACCTTGATGTTGAGAAAGATTGAAGGCAGGAGGAGAAGGGGACAAGAGAGGATGAGATGATTGGATGGCATCACCGACTCACTGGACATGAGTTTGGGTAAACTCCAGGAGTTGGTGAGGGACAGGGAGCCCTGGTGTGCTGCAGTTCATGGGGTCGCAAAGAGTCAGACATGAGTGAGCGAGTGAACTGAACTAAAAAGTCAAATAATCCCTGGTCATATATAAGGACTTTTTATTGCATTACTTAGGTTACTTTTGTGTCCAGGCAATTTGACAACTTATGAATAATGCTGAGGAGGAAACATACATCTCATCTCTTGTTGTTAGGAAGGGATCCATTTCTTTCCCTGAGTTTCGCTTTAGTGAGGTTACGTTGGTCTGGGGTCTGGTCCTCACTTTCTAGATCCAGTTTTGGAAAGTGTTCAGGAACTACATCACGCTATGTAAAGCACAGTCGGATAATGCATAAGCCAGAACATCTAAATGTTTTCATTTAGAATTTGCACTGCAATTGCATAATAAGCAAACAACTTTGCTGAGTGATGCATTCCTCTTTTTCGTTGGTGGCTCAGCTGGTAAAGAATCCGCCTGCAATGCGGGAGACCTGGGTTCAATCCTTGGCTTGGGAAAATGCCCTGGAGAAGGGAAAGGCTTCCCACTCCAGTATTCTGGCCTGGAGAATTCCATGGGCAGATAGTCCATGGGGACATGAAGAGTTGGACACGATTGAGCGTTCTCTTAAGTGTTAAGTCTTTAGTTAAATGGTGAATTGGTGAACACAAAATCAGAGCAGGAGGGGCTAGTCAGGGATCTTACTGACGAGCATTATTGAGGCTGGTCATCCAAACCATCCATCTAGACTGTGGACATAGAATTGCCTGATGCGTAGAGTCCTTGTGTCAACTGGTCAGGCTTCCCTTTCCCTGAAGGTCTGTAAGACGCACAGACAGCGCGGCCTCTCTGACCTCTGTCTGTGCTCTGTACGGAGCAGCTCCTTCCTTTCACCCACAGTCTTTCTTTCTCTAACAGGAACTCACTCAAGTGACTACATTTGCGGTCAATCGCATCTTTCTGCCCCGCCTCCCTAGTACTGTTTCAAAGCACCTTAGGTGGACTTCTGGAGATTCCCAAAACTCATCAGTCATGTGTTTCTTGATATTATCTTCTTTTTACCTATAGGTTGTTATTCTCATCAGTTCGGTATATGTTTCCAAGTTTCTCTCTGAAAATTCAATTCTGTCTCTTACATCCATGTTGATATCTCCACTGGTATTGAGGATAGGTAAATTAGGCGTGGCCAAAAACAGCGCCTTTTTTCACACTAATCCTAAAAATAGCTAAACCTCAAGTTACTTTTTTTTTCAATGGCACTGACAAATGTTTGCACTAAAAATAATGTTGAATTTTGACATAGTTGATTGAGGAAACTATCATCCAAGATACAAGGTAAGAAAATAAAGTTTAATTTACCAAATCACAAACTCATAGACTAGATATCTTACCACTGAGATCCTAATGCTGCCATTTGTCAAGAGGAAAGCTGAATTTATCATTGTTTCTGTTAGATACTTATAAAGTATGTATTAATCCTTATTGCTGATTTCAGTCACTGTTCTTTTTTTGTTTACATGGTAATATGTTTTGGATTTCAGACATAAAACATTTCCCAAATATGGAGGATTGAATTAATAGCAAGATGGGTCTAGTTCCTGATTCTAGACTATGATCAATCTTATTCGCTTTTAAAAAATGTTTTCCAGTTTTATATAGATATCATTAATATATAGTATTATCTAAATTTAAGGTATACACTGTAATGATTTAAGTTACAAATGCTGTAAAATGATCACCACAATAAATCTAGTAAACATCTATCATAGCATATAGTTAACTGGTACTCTAGTATAAAATAATTTTTTAAATTTTAAAACTAAAAAATAAATTTAAAAATCCATCTCACTTATTGATAACCGAAAAAAGAGAAACTGTTTTTTTTCTTGTGGTTAGAAGTCATAGGGTTTTGAATGTCTTACACCTTTTAAATACACCTCAGAGTAATGTTAATTATATTCATTATGGTAACTACAGTCACTAGTACTTATTTATCTTATAACTAGAAGCTTGTCCCTGTTGAGTATGTTCATCTAGTTTCCCCTCCATACCTACCCTTCAATCCTGGTAACCACAAATGTAATCCCTTGTCTATCAGTTTGGTGGTTGGTTTTTAGCTCCGACATATAAATGAGATCATGCAGTATTTGTTTTTCTTTGTCTCATTTATTTCACTAAGCAGAATGCCCTCAAGGTCCGTTCATGTCACAAATGGCAGGATTCCCTTCTTTCTATGGCTGAATACATACAGACACACTCTCTCTACTTCTGTATCCTCTCATCTGTTGGAGAACACTTAGGCTGTTTCCATGTCTTGACTATTGTGAGTAATGCTGATGTGAGCATGGGGGTACAGATTACTTTTTGAGTTAGTGTTTTTTTTCCTTCAGATAAATGCCCAGGAGAAACTGCCAGATCGTATGGTAATTCCATTTTTATTTTCAGGGAAACATTCCTATTGTTTTTCACAGTAACTGTAACAATTTTCACTTCCACCAACAGTGTAAAAGGGTTCCCTTTCCTTCACATCTTTGTCAACATTTGTCATCTCTTATCTTTTTTATCATAACCCTTCTAACAGGCATGATGTGATATGTCACTGTGATATTGATTTAATTTGTCTGATATTGAGTGAAACTGAATAACTTTTCAGGTACCTGTTGGTTATCTGTATATATTCTTTGGGAAAAAGTCCACTCAGATTCTTTATCCACATTAGATTGGATTATTTGCTTTTTTGCTGCTGAGTTGTATGGGGTTTTTTAATATATATTTTGAATATCAACCCCTTGTTCAATATATGTGGTTTGAAAGTAGTTTTTCCCATGCCTTATGTTGTCTTTTCATTCTGTTCATCTTTTCATTTTTCTGCTGTGCAGACCTTTTAGTTTGCGGTAGTGCCACTTGCTTATTTTTTATTTTGCTTTAGATGTCATGTCAAAAATTCATTGCCAAGAGCCGTGTCAAAGATCTTTTATTTTATGTTTTATTTATTTCTCTGTAGTTTCAGTTCTTATGTTTAAGACTTTAATCCACTGTTTTGCTAATTTGTGTGAGTGGTGTAAGATAGGAGTCTAATTTCATTCTTTTATATATGAATATCCAATTTGCACATTTACTGAATACTGTCCTTTCTCCATTGAGTATTCTTGGCTCTCTTGTTAAATATTAGTTGAATATATTTGCAGGGACTTATTTCTATGCCCTCAATCCTGTTTAATTGGTCTGTGTTTCTGTTTTTATGCCAGTAATGTACTGTTTTGACTACTGTAACTTTGTAATATAGCTTGAGATCTAGAAGTAGAAAGCCTTAAGCTTTGTTCTTCTTTCTCAGGATTGCCTTGGCTATTCTGGGATTTTGGCGATTCCTTAAATATCTAGGATTATTTTTCTAGTTCTGTTACAAATACCATTGGAATTTTGATAGGGGCTGCACTGAATTCATCTATGGCTTTTGGTAACATGTACTAATTCTTCCAATCTATGAACATGGGATTTAAATACCAATTATTTCTGATTCCTTCTACTACCCGGGAGTTCTCCTACTGATTTGGACCTAAGTAGCTCTGAGACAATCCATATTTCATGATTATTTTCTTTGTAATCTGGTTTGATATATCTTAATTTCATGACAGTGTCAGTGGCTCTAGGTAAGACTTTGTGGATACATATTTCTCTTCTGTAAAATTGAATATTAGATCGACAATTTAGTTTATTGAACACTTAAGTTTATTTAGATAGATAAGCCTGTCTATCTTTTTTGCATCCTTTTGATTCCTTTTTCTTTCTTTTTTGCTTCCTTCTTCCTTCCTTTCACCCTTCCCTAACCTTTCTATTCTTTCTTTCCTTATTTATAATTCAATGAGTTCTTAAAGATGTTTATTAATAGTTTTCCATATGCCAAAAATATGTGAGGTATTAAATAAGATAGATGTCACATAGCTGCCTGGTTCTCTCTTAATAGTGAAATGGAGAAAAATCAGACGATGGTGACAGAGTTCATCCTACTGGGATTTTGTCTTGGTCCAAGGATGCACTTATTCCTTTTTGGACTCTTCTTCCTGTTCTATCTCCTCACCCTGATGGGGAACGGGGTCATCCTGGGGCTCATCTCACTGGACTCCAGACTGCACACCCCCATGTACTTCTTCCTCTCACATCTGGCCACCGTTGACATGGCCTATGCCTGCAACACGGTGCCCCAGATGCTGGTCAACCTCCGGAGTCCAGCCAAGCCCATCTCCTTTGCTGGCTGCATCACACAGACCTTTCTTTTTCTGACTTTTGCTCTGACAGAATGTCTGCTCCTGGTGGTGATGTCCTATGATCGGTATGTGGCCATCTGCCACCCCCTCCGATATTCTGTCCTTGTGAGCTGGAGAGTCGGCATCAGCCTGGTGGTGACTTCCTGGGCATGTGGCTCCCTCCTGGCCCTGGTCCATGTGGGTCTCCTCCTAAGGCTGCCCTTCTGTGGGCCTCATGAAATCAACCACTTCTTCTGTGAAATCCTGTCTGTCCTCAAGCTGGCCTGTGCTGACACCAGGCTCAACCAAGCTGTCATCCTTGCTGCTTCCGTGTTGGTCTTGGTCGGGCCCCTCGGCCTGGTGCTGCTCTCCTACGTGCGCATCCTGGCTGCCATCCTGAGGATCCAGTCAGGTGAAGGCCGCGGAAAGGCCTTCTCCACCTGCTCCTCCCACCTCTGTGTGGTCGGGCTCTTCTTTGGCAGTGCCATCGTCACGTACATGGCCCCCAAGTCCCGCCACCCTGAGGAGCAGCAGAAGATCCTTTTTCTGTTTTACAGTCTTTTCAACCCCATGCTGAACCCGCTGATCTACAGCCTGAGGAATGCAGAGGTCAAGGGTGCCCTGAGGAGAGCACTGTTCAAGGAGAGTCATTTCTAACTGGTGACATTTGAATCCAAAAAAGTTCTCTGCTCTCTTATGTGTGCTTTGATGACACAAGAATAAGACTTCCCTCTTCCTTTGAAGGAAAAGTTTTAGCTATATTGCATTCATTGATTTTTCTATCAGATGTGACTTTATTGTTATTGTTCAGTCACTAAGCAGGTCCCATGAATTCCATGAACTGCACTCCAGGCTTCCCTGTCTTTCACTATCTCCCAGAGTTTGCTCAAACTCACGTCCATTGAGTCAGTGATGCTATCCCACCATCTCATCTTCTGTCACCCCCCTTCTCCTGTCCTCAGTCTTTCCCAGCATCAGAGTCTTCCAATGAGTCAGCTCTTCACATCAGGTGGCCAAAGTATGGAGCTTCAGCTTCAGCATCAGTCCTTCCAGTGAATATTCAGGGTTGATTTCCTTTGGGATTTACTGGTTTGATCTCCTTGCAGCCCAAGGGACTCTCAAGAGTTTTCTCCAGCAACACACTTCAAAAGCATCAGTTCTTTGGCACTCAACCTTCTTTATGGTCCAACTCTCATGTCAGTACATGACTACTAGAAAAATCATAGCTTGGATAATACTATGATCTTTTTCTTTGATAGCTCTGAATTTAATATCTCTGAAATTAACATTTATTTAAATTGATTTCCTGAGTCTACAAAATTGAATGTAGTCTTTCCACTTTCCTGCCCTAACTATATTAGCGCACCAATTGTATAGGTCACAAGATTTGGAAGAAAAAAGAAAGTTACGAAGGGAAGTGATCTTCAAAGCCTGGAAGCACACTTGTCCACTCTCAAAAATTGCACCCCCCCCCCCCCCGTTCAAGAATAAGTCAGAGATGTCTAGCTAGTTGGGCTCCATAATGTTGAAAAATCTCATATGAAAATTGTTGAGTCATATTAGGGAGTTAACAAGCAGGCTGATTGAAGGAACATAATTAATACAAGGTATTTTGGAGATCCAAACCAGTCAATCCAAAAGGAATTGTACTGCAAGGAGATCCAACTAGTCAATCCTAAAGGAAATCAGTCCTGAATATTCATTGGAAGGACTGATGCTGAAGCTGAAACTCCAAGATTTTGGCTACCTGATGTGAAGATTTGACTCCTTGGAAAAGACCTTGATGCTGGGAAAGATTGAAGGCAGGAGAAAGGGGCAACAGAGGATGAGATGGTTGGATCACATCACCTACGCGATGGACATGAGTTTGAGCAAGCTCTGGGAGTTAATGAAGGACAGGGAAGCCTGACGTGTGGCAGTCCATGGGGTTGCAAAGAGCCAAACACGACTGAGTGACTAAACTGAGCTTAACTGATTTTGGAGAAAGCAGGAAAGATCAAGGAAAAGCTTGCTCATGGGGTGGAAATAGTATGTTGTTTACAGCTTTGGGGGTAAACTGATTAGTTTGTGGCTATTAAAGATTAAAACTAGGTCGATAGTGGGTACAAACAGTTTCTGTTGTTTTTTAGATTCCCAGAAAATGTTGTGTGTTGAATGTAAGTTATGTAGATGTACAGACTGTCTGTGTATATTATTTTCTAGTGTGTTTTCAATAGTAATTTCATAGAAAATTTTACCTGATAGTATAAGTGGCTAGTATGGTATGACTGGCTCTTCTGCCTTGTGGTAATTATTCTGTTTTACAAACCAAATGGTCAGAGTTGAGTCCCATATGTTTGACATAATTTTTTCAGGGTGTTACTTTTAAATCCACTTTATAACTTGCCCTGAGGCAAGGATGGCCACTTTCCTCCAGACTCTTCTTCAATTTCACAGTAACAGTGAACAGAAGGGTTGTTCAGTAGAATAAGGGTGTGGCCTTCATTTGGGCTTTAATAACTTCTCAAACCTGCTCTTAATTACTGTGTGTGGGCAACAGTGCTTACTGACTGTGGAAAGAAAGTGGGTTTTTATAATAAGAGTTAAGGTTTGAATTAATCACTCAGTGCTGTAGACTCCATACTTATATCGATCATTTACATGGATCATCTTGTTCAGTCATCATAACATATCCTGGAAGAGGGCCCTATTGTCAGTCTGTTTTATGTATGCATGTACCAGAAATATAGTGCCAGACTTTTACCCAGACAGTCTGACTCCCAAGCCTTGTATACTTAACTATAACAATGTCATAGATCAATATCATTGTAATTCAATAAAGAAGTCTAAGATATCCCAAGGAAGAATATGTAACTGAAGAAGTATCTCTGCACTGTCTAATGTTGTAAAGTGAGCTGCTCTTTGCTCTCCGAGGCCTGGAATATCAGAGACCATTTATGAGAGGTTGGTTGTCTTGGACAGTAAAACCTATGAACAGATTTGCAAAAGGTATTGGAGTTCTAGAGGAATGCAGACCATGAAGAAGGTGAGAATTAAGTCTACTCTCACTGAGATTGGTGACTTAGTTCAGCTAAGATCAAAAATCATTACAAAGACAACAACACCCTCTGTCTTTCTCTCTCTCTATCTCCATTTCTGATTTTGTCTCTCTGTTTCTCTCACTACAGGC
The DNA here is from genome assembly GCF_910594005.1 of Cervus elaphus. NCBI lineage: Eukaryota > Metazoa > Chordata > Mammalia > Artiodactyla > Cervidae > Cervus > Cervus elaphus. Next base: position 112,971,254 of record NC_057832.1, read on the forward strand.
CAGGCACTGCACTTTACAAGAATTATTTCATTTCATCCTCAGAAATAGCCCTTTGAGGCAAGAGACAATCCCCACTTTACACATAAGGAAATGGAGGCAGAGGGATTGAGTAACTCACCCACTTCACAGCGAATGACAGTCCAGTGCAGGATTGTAGTAAGGCAGTCTAATTCTTGACCCTATAATCATTACCATTGGGTAGTGGACTCTCTAGAGCAGACCTATGGGTAAAATCAGGGAAATCGAGAGGCTGAATCAAAGCAAGTGACTCAGACCAGTGAGGGCATTGGGCTTTCAAAAGCAAGGACTTGCATTTGCTAAAGAAAGCAGCTTGACTCCAAAGAGATATATGAACAGTGGGTGTAGTAACAAGGAAGAACTGTGGCTCCAAGGGTCAGAGATGGAGGCGGTTCTCTGGAAATGAGCTGAGAAGTGAAAGAAAACCAATGCAAGAGAAGACTGATGCCTCAGTTTCTCCCTGGCTCCTCACCAGCAGAGAACAGGCAGAATGGATGCTTGATAGTATTTTGTCTAAAATGAGCCCTTTCCCAAGACAAATGTCCCATTTGTTCATTTGTTTATTTTGCTTTTATTTCCCTTACTCTAGAAGGTGAGTCAAAGAATATCTCACTGCAGTTAATGTCAAAGAGTGTTCTGCCTATATTTTCCCCTAAGAGTTTTATATTTTCTGGCCTTTCATTTAGGTCTTTAATCTATTCTGAGTTTATTTTTGTGAATGGTGTTAGGGAGTGTTCTAATTTCATTCTTTTATGTGAGCTGTCCTGTTTTCCCAACACCACTTATTAAAGTGACTGTCTTTTCTCCATTGTATATTCCTGTTTCCTTTGTCAAAGATAAGGTGCCCATAGGTAGAGAGCACCAGGTTTATCTCTGGGCTCTCTATCTTTTGCCATTGGTCTATATTTCTGTTATTGTGCCAGTACCATACTGTCTAGATTCTTGTAGCTTTGTAGTATAGTTTGAAGTCAGGAAGATTGATTCCTCCCGCTCCATTTTCCTATCTCAAGATTGCTTTGGCTCTTCGGTCTTTGTGTTTCCATACAAATTGTAAAATTTCTTGTTCCAGTTCTGTGGAAAATGCCATTGGTAATTTGACAGTGATTTCGTTGAATCTGAGGTTTATTTTATGTAGCAGTCATTTTGACAATATTAATTCTTCCAATCCAAGAACATGATATATCTCTCCATCTGTTTGTGTCATCTTGATTTCTTTCATCAGTGTCTTAGAGTTTTCTGCATATAAGTCTTTGGTCTCCTTAAGTTTATTCCTCAGTATTTTATTCTTTTTAATGCAGTGGTCAATAGAATTGTTTCCCGAATTTCTACTTTTGACCTTATATTGCTAGTATATACAAATGCAACCGATTTCTGTGTATTAATTTTGTGTCCTGCAGCTTTACCAAATTCATTGGTGAGCTCTAGTAGTTTTCTGGCAGCATCTTTAGGATTGTCTATGTATACTGTAATGTCATCTGCAAACAGTGACACTTTTACTTCTCTTCCAGTTTGAATTCACTTTGTTTCTTTTTCTTCACTGGTTTCCATATCTCGGACTTCCAAAATTATATTGAATAAAAGTTGCAAGAGAGGAATCTTTGTCTTGTTCCTGATCTTAGAGAAACTGCTTTCAGCTTTTCACTGTTGAGTATATTAGAGTTTGTCATATATGACCTATATTATGTTGAGATATGTTCCCTCTGTGCCAACTTTATGGAGAGTTTTTATCATAAATGGATATTGAATTTCATTAGAAACTTTTTCCTCGTCTACTGAGATAATAGTATGGTTTCTGTTATTCAGTTCATTATTGTGGTGTATCATGCTGATTAATTTGCAGATATTGAAAAAAATCTTTGCATCCCTGGAATAAATCCCCCTTGATCTTGGTGTATGATACTTTTAATGTACTGTTAGATTCATTTTCTGGTGTTTTGTTGAGGATTTTTGTGTCTATGTTCATCAATTAATATTTGCTGTACTTTTCTTTTTTCTCATGGTATCATTGTCCAGTTTTGGTATCAGAGTGATTGCAGCCTCATAGAATGAGTTTGGAAGTATTCCTTCCTCTGAAATTTTTTGGAATAACTATGGAATATTAGGTGTTAATTCTTTCCTACATTTTGGATGGAATTCACCTGTGAAGGCAACTTATGCTGGACTTTTGTTTAGTGGAAATTTTTAAATCACTGATTCCATACCAGTACTTGTAGTGTAGTTGGTCTCTTCATGTTTCTTTCAATTCTTCCTGTTCAGTCTTGAGAGATTGTACCTTTCTAAGAATTTATCCATTTCTTCTAAGTTATATATTTTATTGGCATATAGTTGTTTATGGGCCTTTGTAGTCCACAAATATTTCCAACTTTTTGAGCTAGGACATTGATCTTTTGCTGCTGCCCGCAGACTGAAGCTTACACTATCAGCTATCCTGGTAACCAGACCTTTGGATCCAGACTGAGCTACAACACTGGTTCTCTTGAATATCCAGCTTGATGAATGCAGACCTGGGGGCTGCTCAGCCTCAAGCAGGAAGATATTAGACCCTGGACAGGGAAGCAGGGGCCGACTTAAGGTTTCCTCTGTGCTGTCTTTTCCACCCCTGGCTACCAAGCTGCAGAGAAGGCAGTAGCTGTTGCCCCTTAGGCTGCCCTGTTCTCCCTGAAGAGTTTCACTTTCTGACTGGGTGTGTTCAAGAAAACATAGGGGTAAGACATTTGAGACAGAAATTGCTGGCGAGAAGTTCTTGAATTGGCAAGAGGGACGACATTTATAGTATTAAGTTGTAGACTGGCCTTGCTGGAAAAAACTAATAACTCCATAGGAAGAGAAGATAACTTAAGATAAATGCAAAAATTCAGTAATTTTGTCAGTGTGTGTGTTAAGGTTGAATGAACTGTCATCTGATTGCATCTAACTTCTCATTTACCCTCACTCAGTAGCTAAGACTATGCGTGGAAGGATTTATGGGAGATTTAATGAAAGAGGAAAAAAAAAACACCTGAGAGAAGAGACTAGGAAATACAGTAGGATTTCTGGGAACATCAAAGGCCAAATCGATGTGAATTCTCATGAATTTAAGGGATCTGAGTCATCATGTATGTGTGTTTTTCTGTGGATCTGTGGGTACAGGCAAAGCCGTGCATCATCTAAATTCAATGCTTACCAGACTGTGCTGACAACAGAGAGGGGACAATGGCCTCTCTAAATGTAAGATGTATATTTAGTGGAAAATGTTTTCAAAATGGGACAAATACCGAAGGAATAGGGTAGAGCAGGAAAGCATTTAGGCAATAAGATTCAGTCTATGTGATTTTCCCAGTAGTGAGTAATATTTGCAATGGAAAATTTTGATAATTATTGCATATTAACACTTTTCAGCAGACAGAGATAATTCACTCCCTGAGAAAGATCCAGTCCTTAGAGGGGCTACCTTAATAATCTCCATGGGAGGTCACATTTATTGCATCATGAATCTTTCCAAAAGTAGGATATGGAGACAGGATCAATTTCAAGATCAAAGACATAATACATGTATATCCTTGGGAATTCTACTGTGGGACATAATCAATGAAATAAAATTTATCACTTAGATTTTTATTTCAAGAGTCTCTTGAGTACAGACATCTTTTCCATTCTTCCTCAGTTCTTACTTCTCTGCATAAGCAGGTTCACACATGTGAACACACATGCACATGCACACACACACTCACAGATAATAATGCAAGAGACCCAAGACAGGATGAGTAGGAAAGACATAGAATGCTGAGAATATGGTTTGTAATTTGTTCCCTGGACTCCACAGGTGTGTCACTGGGGAATGGGTTGGTCTTATTGAATCAGACTATAAAGCCCTCACATATATAGAAGATCCTGGGCACCCGTGAGTCCTGCCCTCTCTGTCAGGGCAGAAAAGGGATCTGGGACTCGTCATCTACTGCACTTGCTTCTGGGAGCAAGTGACTAACTCCAGCCACTCCCCATCTCTGTGAGTTTTCCAGCCCAGTTTGAGAAAAATAGCAGACGTAGTACCACAAGTCCTCTTTATATTAATAGAAATCATTACTTTTATACTGGTTAATGACGGACAGAGGAGCAGGGCAGAAGGCTGGCAGAAATCATCAGGTTTATGAAGAAGAAAAAGCCACCTTTGTGAAGACCCCTTTCTTGAACTGTGCTGAGGTCTCAGAGTCACATCTGATACCCATGCTGTCTAAACATAGATTTCTTTTTCTTCTTGATCAGACCCCCTCCCTGGTCGCACGTATGGGAAGAGGCTGATGAAACTCAATGCCTCTCAGTCGTGGCATCAAACTGAAAGGGATGTAAGAGACCTCTGACCCTGTTGCCTCCTGAAGCTGGGGGTGTGCATTTACTATTTCTCATTTCTTCCTCTGCTGACCAGCTTCTCACACTGCACCTTGGAAACATCCTCCTGCCGGGGAAGTGAGGAAAGCTAGCATGCCCGTCTTCTGCCCACGAGGGAGATGTTAGTAAGTGGCAGGACGAAATCCTGTAGCTACTTGGTAAAGATCTCACCATTATTTCTTTTGTAGCAGGAAGGTGGGTACAGGAGCCCGTTTAGCTTACCATGGTTTCTTACCAGAATTTCTCTCCAGGGACAGTTGTCCTCATCTGAGGAAAATCCTGCATCATCTCCTGGAGTAGGTTAACATCACTACCATTGTCACTTATCAAATGTGGGGGGAAAATTCTAGGTGATGAGAATATGGCGAAATATCCCTGCTATAAAACCAATTTCTTGGTTTGAAATGTGTTTGTACTGGCAGATTTTCAGTGAATGCTTTTGTTATTATTTTCTTCACATTTATTTAAGTCAGTTTTTTTAAATAATGAAAATATATCATTATTAAATTTAATTGAATGCAAAAAGAAAGTCAGGAGAATCCTGTCAGTATTTATAATGCTACAACAAAACATAGGGCTCCCACAGACTTTCTTTAAGCTGCAGTTATTTGGTTATTTTCATTCATATTTCAGCATTCTAATCTTAGGATTCAAGTTAATATTACTGAGGCTAACAGAGTTTTCATTTTCATACTAATCTGGCATCTGCCGTGTAAAAGTGGAGAACTGATGGTTTGCTAACAGGAAGTTACTGCAAGGGCATTCTAGGTATCCCTGACTTGAGTTTGTAAGTGATCAGAGTCCACTGAGGTGTGAGGTATTGGAGCAAAGGGTTTCACTTCTGCAGAAGGTCAGAGAAAGCAGTGATCTCTCCCTGTAGACACCAGGGAGGGTGGGAGATGTTCTAAGACTAATGAAGATAAGGATATAGCCCTCTGATAATCATCTGGCAATATGTTTATTAATGTTATTTATTATTTCCTTACTAAATAAACCTTTCTAAACATATATAAAATTGTGTAGAAATTTAGATGTGTTAACTTACTCTCCCCAATGTTATATTATTTTATGATGTAGAATGCGACAAATGTTTTCTTTTAACTTACAATGACAACATGCCTGGACTGTAGAATGAATTATAGAGATACTGAATCTCTTGGAAGCTGGACTTAGAAGCTAATGTCAGATAACTGGGAACTCCCTGGAGAGATGATGACAAGAGACAGGCATTTGAGAGCACAAGTCTGGGAGCCAAAGAATCAGGCAGTGTTACCAGGGTTTGACTACTTGTAAGATAACAATGGCTAATGGAGATAAGATTTACCTGCAAATATATGAAGTTGTTGAGGAGGCAGATTCTTCATAAACTCAGTTACTAAGTCCCTCAGTGGACAACTCAGGACAGGAGAACAGTCCAGAACCAGCTGTTAAACCATCAGCCACCATGTACGCTTTTAATGCTTTTGCTGACATTTATAACATTTGCTGTTTATGCTAAGGTTAGTTGTAGCATTAGGACCTAAAACTTGGGTGCGAGAGACACGCACTGAAAATGGATGAAGGCCTTGAAGTCATTTTTACCAGCTGGCTGACAACCTGCTTGAGAGCCTCACAAACAATCATTCAGTAGAAAAATCTCTGGTTTATTCTGCCTGGTACACAATACAGAGACTTGTCATTCTAAGAAATTAGTAAATCAATGCCTGAAATATGCTGTATTTGCCCATTTGTTTTCTTTTAATTAATTTATTTATTTTAATTGAAGGATAATTATTTTACAATATTGTGGTGGATTTTGCCACCCATCTACATGAATCAGCCACGGGTGCCCATATGATGTTTAACTTAGGGTTTGTTTTTAAAATCAGTGTCTGATTATCTGTTTATTTTACCCCAACAGCAATGATTAAAAATAAGATTCTTCTGCAGTTTCAGTCTTTGAAGGATGACTGTATTCCTTGGTGAGTGTCCCTGAAACTGGACTTGTACAGATCATACAGCCTACAGCCCATCCTAAATGTGCCTTCCTGTTGCTGAAAATATGCTGAGCACTTTTCATGTGGTAAATGTGCCAGAAACTTTAATTCATTTACATAGACTTGCCACATAGTTCTCAATACATGGTGATGCACTTAAATATTTTTCTCATATTATTTATGGTGAAGAACAGAGCTAATATTCAATAATATCCCCTAGATTATGTTTTATCCAAATACAGAAGTTTAACCAAATTCCTTCAGATGCAGGATAGATAAAGAATGCTAGTAGGTTGGGTGTAAGTAAAGTCAACTTCTGAAATTAAAAAATTAAACTTTCTTTTTACTTAGCTATGGATAAATATCTGTGTTGCTCTAATATTTAAAAATCATGAGAAAATATTTTTTCAAAAAGTTTGACAATCGCCCTCTTCATTTACAACCAGAAAAATCACACCTGTTCATCTGCCTAAGTATGTTCAATCAAATTTTGCATTTCACAGTGATGAACAGAGAATTTATAGCTGATACTGTGGGTGCCCTGTCCATGACACCGTGTCCTCCCACTTCAGTGCACACTGGCCTGATTTCCCAATGCCAGCACCTCTATTTGTTTGCCTAGACAGGTTCCTGAAAACCAGAAACACTTTACTAGCTTCTTAAACAGGGAAAAGTAGCCCTAATATCAATACTTGGTCCACCCACCTCAAGGCACTTATCCAATAACAGATACTAGTAGGTGTATAAACATCCCAGCTCCCTTCCAACTAAAGGTAGGTTAACGCTGAGAAACATATTCTACCCTGGCTCCAAGATTTTCCCATTGGGATCTAACTTCAGTGACAACTATTTTGATTTACTTCGTCATCCAACCTTCAGTGACCACCTTTTCTCACTTGTCCCCCTTTGCCAATCTTCTACCTGTGTTTCCTTGGATTACTTCCTAAGAACTACTTGTAGCTGAATAACTGTCTCAGGGGTTGACCTCTGGAGGATCCCAACCAATGCTCCTCTTAACTGGACTTATATTTATATTCATTTAATTCATAATGGGAAAATACATTCACAAACATTGATGATTTTGAACATGGAGAAAAAATTGACATAGTGAATTTTATGTTTACAAATATTAAAAATCGGTCAGAGAAGACCGATTATTTAGCAACACAATGCTTTGTTGTCAGAGTATATTGCACTACAAGTTCAAATTCATTTATACCGTTTCATTTATATTACAAGGACAGACTAAACAGAGTTAATTGATGGTCATAGATTTTGAAATCAGAGCACCTTTTATAGAAATCCTTGTTGACTATATAATTTTGGGAATGTGCCTTTGACTCATTTTTTTTATTTCTAGAAAAAAATTTTGCATATACAAATAGGACAATTGTTTTCATTGAATAGTTTTCCAAAACATATATTCTGTTAGGAATAATTAAATTAAGTCATTTATTTCTAAAGCAAATTATAGGAGTCCTCCAGTAAATATTCGTGCCGTCACATGGATTGTAAAGTCAAGCAAAAGGACACATCCTTGTTTCATTCTTCTAAGCAGTGATAGATTTTTCCTTTGGAAGGTATGAAAAAAAGTTATTATAATTATTTTAAGAATATTCATATGTAACCTTTATATATAAATCTAAATATGTGTATAACGTATGTATTTAGGCACCTATTGGGGGCATATCTGAAGATAGAATCCATGAGTCGTTGTTATGTGTATGTTCAAATACAGTCAGTTCTTCTTGACTTATCCAAAATGGGGCAGCGTATTATGTTCTCAGTAGTAGTGTATCCCTGTTTTATATGCTTGCCGAGTCCTTATAGTTTCAAACTTTTGAATTTTGTCCATCAGTGTGTTTTGCATTTTAATTTCAATCTCTTTGGAGACCTAGAAAGGTTAGTACCTCTTAATCTCTTAATGCGGTCAAGGGTTATTTGGATACTCTTTCATGTGAAATGTTTGTTCAAGTATTTTGCCCAGTTTAAATTGGGTTATCTATTTTTTCATTAACAATGTGCAGAAATTCTTTAAGTATTCTGAATATGAGCCCTGTATCGGTTATGTGTTAGTTGCTCAGGCTTGTCTGACTCTTTGCGAACCGTAGCCCACCAGGCTCCTCTCTCCATGGAATTCTTAAGGAAAGAATATTGGAGTGCGTTGCCATTTTGTCTCCAGGTGATCTTTCTGACACCAGGGATTGAACCTGTGTCTCTTGGCAGGTAGGTTCTTTACCATTAGCGCAACCTGTATAGGTTATACATGTTGTAAATATTTGCTTCCACTCTGTGGATTTCATTTTTGCTCTCTTAATGATGGCTCTTGATAAACACAAGTTAGGTTTGTAACTTATCAATCTATTCTTCAATACTGTTTTAATTGTTTCAGAAATTTTTCTCCCTCTGATGTTTTCACTATAAGTCACTGATATTCTACAAAGCTTTTTTTAATATTTGATGCTTAGATCTAAAATCCATCTGATTTTTTTAGTGTGTTGGGAGAAGTCATGGTTTGTTTTTGTCCACATAGCTAGCCAACTGAATCAGCGTTATTTATCAAAAACATTGGTGCCTTTATCTCAGTTCTAGTATGTATGTGTGTGTGCATGTGTGTGTACATATTTCTGAATCTCTGAGTTAAAGATGCTATTTCTTGTGTTTGTTTATCCTTGTTCCAATACAACATTGATTGAAAATGTGAAGTCACTGTAACCTTGTAGGTCTCAATATTCCACAGAGTGGATCATTTTATTGATACTTCATTCTTCTTCAACATTGCTATGTCTCTTCTTGAACTTTTATAATTTCACATCAAATTTGTAAAGAGATTCTCAGTTTCTATACATGAAATTTATTCTTGGATTCTGATTTTTACTTTATTGACCCAAAAGAAAAGTTTGAATAGATTTGCCATCTTTACAAAATGCTCATTCTATAAACAAGGTATGTAAGTCCTCCCATTTCATACATCATCCTTGAATGCCGATTTTGTTGAATGTACACCTGTAATAATAGATCATCCATAGAGATTCTGTTTTTAACATACACAAGTTTTATCAGAAATTATATTTTATTTTCCACTTTAAATCCTAGCCCTTCTTTTTATTCCTGTCACCTTATTGACAGCTAGTTCTTAGGTCACATTAAAAAGAAGTGGTTTTAGGGGAGCATGTTAAAATCATATTCTAACTCTAAAGGAAAACTTTTAAAGTTTTACTGTTAATAATAAAAAAAAAGTAATGATTTGTTTGAATAGATAAAAAAACTTGTCTTCTATATAAAATTTGATAAATCATTTTATAGTGAATTTATAGTGAATTTTCTTCTTTTGGCAAATTGTTCATTTTATTACAACTTCATAGTATCTTATATGGGCTTCCCTGGTGGCTCAGAGAGTAAAGAATCCTCCTGCAGGGCAGGAGACCTGGGTTCGATCCTCGGGTTGGGAAGATCCTCTGGAGGAAGGCATGGCAACTCACCCCAGTGTTCTTGCCTGGAGAATCCTCATGGACAGAGGAGCCTGGTGGGCTATAGTCCACGGGGTCGCAGAGAGTTGGACATGGCTTAGCGACTAAGCACTGCACAGTATCTTATATGTATCCTTCTGTCCTTTGGTCTGATATCAATATTGCTATTACCAGTCGCTACTGGCATGAAGCATGTTTTTTCATCATTTTACCATCAACCATCTCTTTTGGTTTTGAGTGTATGTGTATGTCCTGTGCATTTGTGTTTAAATGTGTTTGTTGTAAAGGTTTGTATGTGGATTTTCTGTTTTTAATCCAATATGACCATCTCTATCTTTTTTTTTTGACCATCTCTATCTTAATGAATATATTTAATTCGTTTACATTTAATACATTAACGGAAACACTTATGTTATTGTATTTTGGGTTTTCTGAATATCAACCATTTTTTTTCTGTTTCTTTTTTTTTCTTGCATTCTACCTTCTTTTTTGATTGATAATGTTTTAATGCTTCATCTGTTTGCACTGTAATTTTGAAAATAATCAATTCCATTGTTTTATGATTCATGATATTTTGAAGTGCTAACATAAAAATGCATGATGTACAGTAATAAATTTAGTATCATTCAGTATTTTGAGCCTCTTCAAGAATTTAGCACTCTTTATTTTTAAATAGTCTCTTTTCCTTCATTTACATTTTTCAAATTTTACTTTTATCCTTTTTAAATATCAAAATAATTATTTCATAGCCCATAAGTTATAAATATAAGATTATATTTTATTACTTTGTTCACTATTATTTGTATGTATTTGATTCATTCTGAATTCACTTCTACTGTAGTGGGAATACTCTTTATTGGTATGCTAAATAGCTATAGACTCTAAACATTTATAATTTACATGTGAAATAATTTCATTTTGTTCTCATTCATTCAAGAGAGTTCTTGCAGTTATAAAACTCTTGATTGAGAGCTTCTCTGCCTCTTGAGACATTAAACATATTACTTTTTTGTCTTAAGATCTTGCTGATAAGAAATTTACTGTTAGTTAAATTGTTGATCATATAGACACTTTTTTTTTGCTTTTTCAGTTTTTATTTTATTTTTTAATATAAATTTACTTATTTTAATTGGAGGCTAATTAGTTTACAATATTGTATTGGTTTTGTCATACATTGACATGAATCTGCCATGGGTGTACATGTGTTCCCCATCCTGAACCCCCCTCCCACCTCCCTCCCCATCCCACCCCTCTTAGTCATCCCAGTGCATCAACCCCAAGCACCCTGTCTCATGCATCGAACCTGGACTGGAGATTCATTTCACATATGATAATTTACATGTTTCAATGCCATTCTCCCAAAACATCCCATCCTCGCCCTCTCCCACAGAGTACAAAAGACTGTTCTATACATCTGTGTCTCTTTTGCTGTCTCACATACAGGGTTATCGTTACCATCTTTCTAAATTTCATAGATATGCGTTAGTTAGTATACTGTATTGGTGTTTTTCTTTCTGGCTTACTTCACTCTGTATAATAGGCTCCAGTTTCATCCATCTTGTTAGAACTGATTCAAATGTATTCTTTTTATTGGCTGAGTAATATTCCATGGTGTATATGTACCACAGCTTCTTTATCCATTCGTCTGCTGGTGGACATCTAGGTTGCTTCCATGTCCTGGCTATTATAAACAGTGCTGCGATGAACACTGGGGTGCACGTGTCTCTTTCAATTCTGGTTTGGTGTGTATGCCCAGCAGTGGGATTGCTGGGTCATATGGCAGTTCTTTTTCCAGTTTTTTAAGGAATACCACACTGTTCTCCATAGCGGCTGTACTAGTTTGCATTCCCACCAACAGTGTAAGAGGGTTCCCTTTTCTCCACACCCTCTCCAGCATTTATTGCTTGTAGACTTTTGGATAGCAGCCATTCTGACTGGCATGTAATGGTACCTCATTGTGGTTTTGATTTGCATTTCTCTGATAATGAGTGATGTTGAGCATCTTTTCATGTGTTTGTTAGCCATCTGTATGTCTTCTTTGGAGAAATGTCTGTTTAGTTCTTTGGCCTATTTTTTGATTGGGTTGTTTATTTTTCTGGAATTGACACTTTTATCTTTAATGTTTTTAATATTTCCTTTTGACCTTGGGACAATAGTGCAGCAAAATATTTTAAGAGACAAATGAAACTATCACTTTTATTAAAAATTGCAAAACTTATGAAACAAAAACTAAGATTTTAATTTGTTATGGTGAAAGTGAAGTGAAGTTGCTCAGTCGTGTCCGACTCTTTGTGATCCCGTGGACTGTAGCCTACCAGGCTCCTCCCTCCATGGGATTCTCCAGGCAAGAGTACTGGAGTGGGTTGCCATTTCCTTCTCCAGGGGATCTTCCAAACTCAGGGATCAAACCTGAGTCTCCTGCATTCCAGGAAGACGCTTTAACCTCTGAGCCACCAGGGAAGTCCAATTTGTTACGGTAGCCCTAGGCAACTATTTTTTGTAAGAGGAAAAAAATAGGCAAACATCTGTTAATTTATATTTATTGAGAATTTATTTTTAACTCATCTTAATCTCAAATTTTTGATCTAAAGATTTATTTTATCTTTAATTATTAGAAGGTCTTCAAGTCCTTATGGGTGTATTTACCTTTACTGTTTTCCTTCAGAATGCATTTTTATCAATTTGAAAATTAAGTCTTTGTTCAATTTGGAACATTTTTTGGTAAAATCTCTTCAAATATTGCTTTTTTTCATCGCATCCCTTATCACCTCTCTGGAAATTTTATCTTGTTTATGTTTCACCTCTCAATCTTTATCATGCCTATAAGTTAAATTTTCAAAAAGGTATTCCTCTATTTTCCACCTGGCACTAACATAGTGTTACAGGTCAATTTTACTTCAAATAACAAAAAAGCAAACTCGTAGAAAAAGACATCAGATTTGTAGGACTGAAGGTGAGGAATAGTTGAGGGGGACTTGAATGAAGGTGATCCAGAGGTACAAACTTTTAGTTATAGGATAAGTAAGTCTTCTAGGAATGTAATGTACATGATATATATAATTAACACGGCTGTATACTACATGTGAATGTGAATAAGAGAGTTAATCCCAAGATTCTCACAAGAAAAAAACACCTTTATGTCTGTTTGAGATGCTGGAGGTTTACTGTGCTTACCATGGCCATCAGGTCACAAGGTATGGAAGTCAAATTATGATGCTGTACACCTTAGACTTACAAAGTGTTGCATGTCAGCTGTAACTTAATACAATCAGAAGGGAATAAATGAATAAAATAAAATATCCAAATGAAGAATCTACCCCTTGTCTATACATGTTAAGGTCTAGGTAGATTCTTTTTAATATAAATTTATTTATTTTTAATTGTAGGATAATTGCTTTACAGTGTTGTGTTGGTTTCTGCCAAACATTAACCTGAATCAGCCATAGGTGTTAAATATAATCTTCCAGTGCATTATTTCCCTCTTTTAATCTTCAGTATTTTATCCTCTTTACTGAGTTTTAAAAAATGAATGACACTACTTATTTCCTGAATGCCTCATAGATTCTTTTTTCATGTGCAGTGACTATTTTACACCTTTATTTTCTTTACTGCTTATAATTTATTGAAACTTTAGTAAATGCAATATTTTCATTGATCTATTGGAATATTTAATCATGCTTACATCACATTCTTTGTAAGACTGTTCAATACATTCACTTACATCTTGGGTAAACATAAGGTTTCATTGTTTAACTTGTACACCTTTAGCACTGGTTTGTATTTGAATATTGTTTTTTTAATTATATTTTGAGTAGCAGAGTTTTATTAATATTATTCAAAATTAATTTGATTTTTCATCCTATCTTCCCTAAGTTTTATAATGATGACTTTTTGTTTTTCTTCCTTCTATTTCATAATCTCCTAATAGAGAACCAGATCTCATAAGGGCATTTCAGGCTCTGATAAACCAATGAGAAAGCAAGCATATCAAATTATTATATACATATGCCTTTAATCCAGCAACTCTATAGCTATTTTCAACCTACTTTCATATTTTTATAAATGGCTCTCTTTTTGTGTTGGGACTTGCCTTTACCCCTCATCCAGGTCATTTAAAAATCTGACAGCTTCCTGCCTGTGCAGACTCTGGAGTTTAGACAGAGGCAAGGCATCAGGACCTTTTCAGATTCCCTCTGAGCATTTTCCCAGCCCTGGTCATGTGTGTGGACTTCTAGTTTCCCAGCAGTATCTGGGAGCTACTCAGATCTTCTATTTACCAAATCATCTTATTTCCAATTCTTCCACTCAGGGTCTTAGGTTAACCTATAGTTTACCCCAATGTTTATTACTTGCCTCATGTGGCAGCAGCTGATAGTTCTGCCTTCAAAGGCTTTCAACAATTGCCTCTGGGCAGCCACCTCAGCGGTGGGGGAGTTTTAAGTTAATCACAATAAAGGAAGTCCTTTGAGTGCATCCTTCAAAGAGTCACCAGACAGGGCAAATCCAACATCCAGAATCCTGTGAGTGTGAGGTAATTCTGCTCCTTTTGGTCGTGAGTGCGCATCAGAAGTACAGACTATCTTGTTTAGAAGTGCCCCTAAGCTAGGAGTAGGGCATGGGATCAGGGCAAGTTAAAATGCTACAGATCTCTCCAGTTGATTTTCAGGATGTTTTCCATATTAAGCGTGTGTGTGGTTGCTATAGCTTTTGATTAGATTCCAGTAAGACCAAAGAGGTTTATTTTGACAGGTTTTTCCATTTTATATGTTGCTTTTCTAGAGAGAACTACTTCTAATTCGTTTTTTCCATTTTTCTTTTACCTCTGTCCCTCCACAGAGGGTAATGTTTTCTTGATGTTCTTACTCAGATGTAGATTTAACATGTTGATTTGTAAAGACACGTGACAGGCTTTAATCCCATGCAGTTTTTTTAAAGAAGAATCCTTAAATTTTTGAATGGGAATATGAGCTGCTCATGGGCTAAATTTATCAGTACCATTAAGTAATTAATACTGAGTAGAAAGAAAGGCTAATGAAAGTCAGTAGTTACAATTTTCTGTCAAAACGCATGGAAATTAGAACCTTTTAACTTCTATCAGTCGATGCCTAGCATGTGTGCTATTTGTTATATATTTAATTCAGTCTTATTCTAGGTACCAGAGAACACCACCAGTATTCATACCATCAACATCTGCTTAGTTTTACAAACATATGTACTACCTCCTTTGCTCTTTATTTCTTTTTACAATGTGAACTTTCTTTCTGGAATCACTTCTTTTCTGCTTGAAATGAAATATTAGTATTTCCTTCAGTAAGAATAGTTCAATCCAGACTGGCTCTGCTCAGGAGTAGTGTTAGTTGTTTTTAATAGACGAGTATGGTTTAGGGCATGTAGTCTCTCATCTTGCCAGAAACTGAAGTCTAAATCTCAGAGTTTGTAAACTGCATCTTTCAAATTTGAACCTTTGGTTTTTAACTTTCCACTTCAAAAATGGGGAATTTTGTTTTCTTATGATTTTTCATACTTCTCCGCTAACAGCTGATTTTTTTGGTTTCTGTAATGCTATTTTTACATTGTAAGAGAAAGAAAGTGAAAGTGCTAGTCACTCACTTGTGTACGACTCTTGGCGATCCCATGGACTGTAGCCCACCAGGCCCCTCTGTCCATGGAATTCTCCAGGAAAGAATACTGGAGTGGGTTACCACTCCCTTCTCTAGGGAATCGTCCCAACCCAGGTTCGAACCCAGATCTCCTGCATTGCAGGCAAATTCTTTACAGTCTGAAGCACCAGGATTTTTGTTATTTATGTTCTGTTTATCCACCATCATGCTCACAATTTTGACTATTTCTTCTCTATTTAAATGAATAATGTTGAACAATAGTCCTGCTATCACAGTTTATGTGTATATCTGTAATTTAGAATGGACTGATAAATAATTTTTCAGAATATCTAATAGGGCATATTTTATAAATTCCTGTGTATATAAAAATTACATATATGTGTATGTACATATTTATTTAATAACTATTATTGTAATCATATTACTAAGTGTATTACAGTAATGACTACCCCCACCCCAGCTCCTAGAGCTTCTGACTGCTGGGCTGTGGCAGCTGTCTTCCATTCCTCAGCAGTTTTCTTGACGTCACTTTCCAGTGTGGTTGAGTTGTGGTCCTTCTCAGCCAATAGACCAACTCTATTATTTTGAGATTAACCTGGCTACAGGCTTCATATACAGACATTTCTTCTGAATAGGCTCTGACATGGCCCGCAAAACAAAAGGACCTTATAACCTAATAGATAAATATACTGATAAAGTAATGACTGATTCTGGAAAACAGAATTCGGGTAACAGTTATAGTAAACTCTTTGCTGAAACAGTGTAAGAGCTTTGTAATATAGTTATTTCTTACTAAATTTCTTCTATGCTATCATCTAATATGGATAATTATTAGACTCAAGATTACTGTTCTGATAGAAAATTTGTCCTATGACAAAATAGGATAGAGTGAGTGCCAATCCACTGGCTAGAGTTAAATGAATATTTTAAAGCTCCCTAGCTCAGTTACTGAGCTGCCCCTGTAAAGAATAGCATATCCATTGTTTCAGTTCAGTTCAGTTCAGTTCAATTGCTCAGTCGTGTCCGACTCTTTGCAATCCCATGAATTGCAGCACGCCAGGCCTCCCTGTCCGTCACCAACTCCCGGAGTTTACTCAGACTCATGTCCATCGAGTCGGTGATGCCATCCAGCGATCTCATCCTCTGTCACCCCCTTCTTCTCCTGCCCCCAATCCCTCCCAGCATCAGGGTCTTTTCCAATGAGTCAAGTCTTCACATGAGGTGGCCAAAGTACTGGAGTTTCAGCTTCAGCATCAGTCCTTCCAATGAACACCCAGGACTGATCTCATTTAGGATGGACTGGTTGGATCTCTTTGCAGTCCAAGGGACTCTCAAGATTGTCTTCTCCAACACCACAGTTCAAAAGCATCAATTTTTCGTTGCTCAGCTTTCTTCACAGTCCAACTCTCACATCCATACATGACCACTGGAAAAACCATAGCCTTGACCAGACGGCCCTTTGTTGGCAAAGTAATGTCTCTGCTTTTTAATATGCTATCTAGGTTGGTCATAACTGTCCTTCCAAGGAGTAAGTGTCTTTTAATTTCATGGCTGCAGTCACCATCCGCAGTGATTTTGGAGTCCCCAAAAAATGAAGTCTGACACTGCTTCCACTGTCTCCCCATCTATTTCCCATGAGGTGATGGGACCAGATGCCATGATCTTAGTTTTCTGAATGTTGAGCTTAAAGCCAACTTTTTCACTCTCCTCTTTCGCTTTCATCAAGAGGCTTTTTAGTTCCTCTTCACTCTCTGCCATAAGGGTTGTGTGATGTGCATATCTGAGGTTATTGATATTTCTCCCGGCAATCTTGATTCCAGCTTGTGCTTCTTCCAGCCCAGCGCTTCTCATGATGTACTCTGCATATAAGTTAAATAAGTAGGGTGACAATATACAGCCTTGACGTACTCCTTTTCCTATTTGGAACCAGTCTGTTGTTCCATGTCCAGTTCTAACTGTTGCTTCCTGACCTGCATACAGGTTTCTCAAGAGGCAGCTCAGGTGGTCTGGTATTCCCATTTCTTTCAGAATTTTCCACAGTTTATTGTGATCCACACAGTTGAAGGCTTTCGCATAGTCAATAAAGCAGAAATAGATGTTTTTCTGGAACTCTCTTGCTTTTTCGATGATCCAGCGGATATTGGCAATTTGATCCCTGGTTCCTCTGCCTTTTCTAAAACCAGCTTGAACATCTGGAAGTTCACGGTTCACGTATTGCTGAAGCCTGGCTTGGAGAATTTTGAGCATTACTTTACTAGCGTGTGAGATGAGTGCAATTGTGTGGCAGTTTGAGCATTATTTGTCATTGCCTTTCTTAGGGATTGGAATGAAAACAGACTTTTTCCAGTCCTGTGGCCACTGCTGAGTTTTCCAAATTTGCTGGCATATTGAGTGCAGCACTTTCACAGCATCATCTTTCAGGTTTTGAAATAGCTCAACTGGAATTCCATCACATTCACTAGCTTTGTTCATAGTGATGCTTTCTAAGGCCCACTTGACTTCACATTCCAGGATGTCTGGCTCTAGGTCAGTGATAACACCATTGTGATTATCTGGGTCGTGAAAATCTTTTTTGTACAGTTCTTCTGTGTATTCTTGCCACCTCTTCTTAATATCTTCTGCTTCTGTTAGGTCCATACCATTTCTGTCCTTTATCAAATCCATCTTTGCCTGAAATGTTCCCTTGGTATCTCTAATTTTCTTGAAGAGATCTCTAGTCTTTCCCATTCTGTTGATTTCCTCTATTTCTTTGCATTGATCACCTAGGAAGGCTTTCTTATCTCTCCTGGCTATTCTTTGGAATTCTGCATTCAAATGGAAATATCTTTCCTTTTCTCCTTTGCTTTTCTCTTCTCTTCTTTTCACAGCTATTTGTAAGGCCTCCTCAGACAACCATTTTGCCTTTTGGCATTCTTTTCCTTTTGGATGGTCTTGATCCCTATCTCCTGTACAACATCATGAACCTCCATCCATAGTTCATCAGGCACTCTGTCTATCAGATCTAGTCCCTTAAATCTATTTCTCACTTCCACTGTGTAGTCATAAGGGATTTGATTTAGGTCATACCTGAATGGTCTAGTGGTTTCCCCCACTTTCTTCAATTGAAGTCTGAATTTGGCAATAAGGAGTTCATGATCTGAGCCACAGTCTGCTCCCGGTCTTGTTTTTGATGACTGTATAGAGCTTCTCCATCTTTGGCTGCAAAGAATATAATCAATCCATTGTTTACTGAGCTGCTATTATTTTAATAACTCTATTGGAAAGAAAAAATTTTATTTAGGCTATTTTAAACTACATAGGTAAACAGAAAGATAGATAAATAGCTAGGTACATGGAAGAAATAAAGAATGAAAGGAAGCATGGAAGGATAGAAGGGAGGGAAGGAAGGAATAGATTTGACCAAGAATTTCCATTTCCTGGAAATTAGTATAAGAAAAGAAAATATACATAAAATATATGTATAAAACTTAGTCACCGTAGCATTATAATCCACACAACCTAGTTAGAAGGTGATATACTAAATAAAATGTTCATATGGAACAAAATAGTGTAGAGATGTTTAAAGTATATTGCAAAGAAATAATTGATATGAAAAATGTACATGGTGTTATTCTAAATGCAGGAAGTAGATATACAGTATTGTTCATATAATTTTAAATATATAGGTGAAAATATATGTATAGTGAATAAAGGAAAGTTGTTTATAGAAATTAACAATCATCAGGTTTCAATATATATTTCACATAAATATTTTCTTTTTAATGTTTTATGAATTTTTATGTTTCTCTAAGATACTTAGAAAGCTTGATGTTATGAGGTAGATGCCTCTTTACCCACAAAGTAAACCAGATCATTGAAACATTAATATATAAGTCTAAAATTTCTGGAAGACTATAATTCCCTGAAAACAAAGAAAATAAAAAACAGTTAGCAAGATAATTAATATGATTTGAGATACTAAATCTACATTGCCAAAAAAACTACTGTATAAGATTGAGATCATTCTTTATGTTGTAATGTTAATTTAGTAAAATAGATTTTGTTCTCCAAAAGAAGTCAGTAAATGTGTTAAGATTAAACAAGTCAAGGTAAGAATCCATTATCCACTTAGCAATCTATATACTGTCCCAAATTACATTTATCCCTATTATATGGGGATGGATATCAGAAATGTGACAAAAGTGATGATAAAAAAGTATTATTAAACACCCAATATAAACAGATATTTTAAAATTATTCTTCAATAAAAGAAGACATATTTTGAGTGAAATAATTGATTCCAAGCTGAAGTGGGAAATGTACAAGATGAGTGTAGGATAGCTTGTTAAGCCAGAAGAAAGAAAGTACTTAAAATGTTATGGATTAAAAACTTTATAATGGAAATAACATGGAGGCACCACCTTAGCCAATGACCCACATTAACATCAACATTATTGGGACAAATTATCATTATCTGTGTATTAATGGAGAGCATTAAGAAGGATAATTTTTTTTCTGCTAAAACAAACGTTTAATCTGAATTAGAACATGGACAATAAACGGAAAAATGCATTGGGAAACACTTTACAAAACAAGACCTCATACTCCTCAAAAACATCAACATCAATGCAAGAAATGCAAACTATTTAAAATTAGAGGAAATGACTAGTATATGTGATGTTCAATTTGAACCTTAGACTACAGGGCAGGAAATGCTGTATTTAGAGTAGTGAATTATCTTAATGTTACATCTCCTGTTTTTGGTAATTATACTGAGAATACATTAGCAAGTATACATGTTATAGAGAAAATATTCCAAAGGGTTTAAATGTAAATTGCCAATAGGTGAATATGGTTTCCCTTTAGTCTTAGGTGGTCTCCAGAAAATTAACACTATATGCACACAGAGAAGAAAAATGATAAGGCAAAACTGAAAAAACAATTTGGTAAAATCTATATAGTAGTATAGTTTATAGTCCCTGATACTTATCTGAAATTTTGGATTGCTTCACAATTTAAAAAAAAAAAGGTGAAGAAACTTAGAAAACAAATCAGTATTGCAGGGACAAGCATACCAGCTTCTTCTTCATTCCCTTCAGATAAATAACTCCTATTTTCATTGTTATCCAGCTGTGACCCTCCCATCACACTTCAGTCCCTGACGTACTGTCTTTAGGAATGGAGGGCAATCAATCATGGATTGCAGAATTCATCCTGGTAGGATTCCAGCTCAGTGAAGACATGGAATTGGTCCTGTTTGGTATCTTCTCCCTGTTATATACCTTCAACCTGCTGGCAAATGGCATGATCCTGGGTCTCATCTGCCTCGACCCTAGACTGCACACGCCCATGTACTACTTCCTGTCTCATCTGGCCATCATTGACATATCCTATGCTTCTAGCAATTTGCCCAATTTGCTGGTAAATCTAGTGAAGCACAACAAAAACATCTCCTTTGTCTTATGTACTTTGCAGATGATTTTTAATTTGACTTTTGCTTCAATAGAGTGTTTGATTTTGGTGGTGATGTCCTATGACAGGTTTGTGGCCATCTGCCACCCCCTGCAGTACACGGTCATCATGAACTGGAGGGTGTGCACATTCCTGGCCGTCGCTTGCTGGGCGTGTGGATTTTCCCTGGCCATAGTCCAAGTAAGTCTGTTTCTACGGCTGCCCTTCTGTGGGCCCCAGAAGGTGAACCACTTCTTCTGTGAAATTCAATCTGTCCTCAAAGTGACGTGTGGTGACATCTGGATCAATGAAATGTTCCTCTTTGCTGCAGGTGTGTTTATTTTAGTTGGACCTCTTTCCCTGATGCTGGTCTCCTATGTGCGCATCCTCTGGGCCATCCTAAAGATCCAGTCAAAGGAGGGCCGCAAGAAAGCCTTCTCTACCTGCTCCTCCCACCTCTGTGTGGTTGGGTTCTACTTTGGCATAGCCATGATGGTGTACTTGGCCCCTGACGGTAATCACCAAGAGGAACAGAAGAAAATCCTTTTCCTGTTTTACACTCTATTCAACCCATTGCTGAACCCTCTTGTCTACAGTGTAAGGAATGCTCAAGTGAAGGCTGCCTTCCACAGAGTAATGCAGAAGAAGAGGACAGTGTGAGGGAGAGTATAGTTTTGGTTCAGTTTATATTTCCAACAATGAGATGTGATTGCTGGTATAAAAAATTCAACCTCCAACTAATAAAAATAAATGGGAAAAAAAATTCAAGAAAATTTCCCAAGAAGAAGCATGATTTCATGACAATTACTCAAGACGAACATTGATATGATGGCAGAATACGAATCCCTAAGCCATTGTTCTTCCATGGAGACGAGAATATATAGACCATATTTCCTTTCTGAAAATAACGTAAGTCAGATAATAGGTGTCAGCACTCCAGACAAGCACAACGCCAAGAAGAGATACAGTAAGTGAAGTGTTTAGGCGAATTTATGACATTTTACCTCCCATAGCTACCTCCTGTTTCTGCCACCATGTGTTCGGATCAGGAGAAAATTCCCAACTCTCATCTCTTCATCAAAAGGGAAAAAGAAAAATGGACAATGTAGACTATTTTGTAGCATTTCAGAGAGTGGCCTGAAGGTTTGTTAGTTGTCTCACTTGTTTCAGAGCACTGATGGGAATGGCAATTTGGATTCTTTGTAGGGGCCACTGAGAAACATCGCAAGCATTCCAACTTTTATAGCTATATAGAGATTGTAGCATGTCAGACAAACACCAGGAGAACAAGTCTTACAGGCTTTGGAAAAAAAAAAAAAAAAATGGGACAAACCTCTTTATCTGAGAAAATACATGAACTAATTCAGAGAAGCTGCGTCTCCAGACAAGGATAGGAGGTCCCCAGAATCTCTAGGAGAGCTTATTGCTGAAGATTTTCCCCTTCTCAAAGTCAGTATAGACTGGGAGAAGTAGCTGTTTTCCAAATGCCCACATCTCAGCTAAAGTTCACAAGGTACACAGTGAAACAGGGAAAACATGGACCAATTAAAGGAGCAAACTAAATCTCAAGAAACTATCCCTAAAGAAATGTAGATATGAGTTACCTGGCAAAAATCCAGTATCATTGTTTTGACAATATTGAATAACCTAAAAAATACATAGGGACAACAAAATAAAGAAAATGATACATGAACAAAATGAAAATGTCACAAAGAGATAAAAACTACAAGAAGAACCAAACATAAATTCTGGGACTGAGTTGGAAAATGGATTAGAAGGGTTCAAGAGAGAAATTAGGAACTGGTTGGAGACTGATGAAAACAAGACACAACATGCCAAAAATGTGTTGCTGCAAAAAGCAGTACTAAGAAGTTAGTGTTCAGTAACATATACTCATGCATTTAAAAAGAGAAAAGATTGAAAATCAACACCCTCACTTTATATCTGAACTAGAAATAGAAGAAAAATCAACCCCAATATGGCAGAAATAAGGAAGCAATAAATACTGGAACATATATAAGCAAAGTAAAGAATAGAAAACAGCCAACTGGTAGAAAAAGAAGTCAATGAAACTAAGAAATGGTATCCTGAGAAGTTCAAATTTTTGGCAAGCCCTTATCTAAACTGAAAGAAAAAGAGATATATATATAGTATACTCAGATACTAGAAACATGAAGTAAAATAGTGGTTACAAGCAACTAGGAGACAAGAATGAGAAGTTCCTTAATTGGTACAGGGTCTCAGTTTAAGGTGAAAAATTTCCGGAGATGGATATTGATGATGGCTACATGCACTGTTATTGACAATATCACTGAAATGTACATTTAAAATTGTTCGAAGACAAGTTCAAGATGGAACAGTGATGACCCAGAGCTTATCTCCCATGAACATACCAAAGCTAAGTTCAGTTCAGTTCAGTTCAGTCGCTCAGTCGTGTCTGACTCTTTGTGACCCCATGAATTGCAGCACACCAGGCCTCCCTGTCCATCACCAACTCCTGGAGTTTACTCAAACTCATGTCTATTGAGTCAGTAATGCCATCCAGCCATCTCATCCTTGGTCGTCCCCTTCTCCTCCTGCCCCCAATCCCTCCCAGCATCAGGGTCTTTTCCAATGAGTCAACTCTTCACATGAGGTGGCCAAAGTACTGGAGTTTTAGCTTCAGTATCAGTCCTTCCAATGAACACCCAGGACTGATCTCATTTAGGATGGACTGGTTGGATCTCCTTGAAGTCCAAGCGACTCTCAATAATCTTCTCCAACACCACAATTCAAAAGCATCAATTCTTTGGCACTCAGTTTTCTTCACAGTCCAACTCTCACATCCATACATGACCACTGGAAAAACCATAGCCTTGACTAGATGGACCTTTGTTGGCAAAGTAATGTCTCTGCTTTTTAATATGCTATCTAGGTTGGTCATAACATTCCTTCCAAGAAGTAAGTGTCGTTTAATTTCATGGCTGCAGTCACCATCTGCAGTGATTTTGGAGTCCCCCAAAATAAAGTCTGACACTGTTTCCACTGTTTCCCCATCTATTTCACATGAAGTAATGGGACCAGATGATGCTGTAAAGAGCAATATTGCATAGGAACCTGGAATGTTAGGTCCATGAATCAAGGCAAATTGGAAGTGGTCAAACAGGAGATGGCAAGAGTGTATGTCGACTTTCTAGGAATCAGTGAACTAAAATGGACTGGAATGTGTGAATTTAACTCAGATGACTATTATATCAACTACTGTGGGCAGGAATCCCTTAGAAGAAATGGAATAGCCATCATGGTCAACAAAACAGTCTGAAATGCAGTACTTGGATGCAATCTCAAAAACAACAGAATGATCTCTTCATCTCCAAGGCAAACCATTCAATATCATGATAATCCAAGTCTATGCCCCAACCAGTAACGCTGAAGAAGCTGAAGTTGAATGGTTCTATAAAGACCTACAAGACCTTTTAGAACTAACACCCAAAAAAGATGTCCTTTTCACTATAGGGTACTGGAATGCAAAAGTAGGAAGTCAAGAAACACCTGGAGTAACAGGCAAATTTGGCCTTGGAGTACAGAATGAAGCAGGGCAAAGGCTAATAGAGTTTTGCCAAGAGAATGCACTGGTCATAGCAAACACCCTCTTCCAACAACATAAGAGAAGACTCTACTCTTGGACATCACCAGATGGTCAACACCAAAATCAGATTGAATATAGTGTTTGCAGCCAAAGATGGAGAAGCTCTAAACAGTCAGCAAAAACAAGACAGGGAGCTGACTGCGGCTAAGATCATGAACTCCTTATTGCCAAATTCAGACTTCAATTGAAGAAAGTAGGGAAAACCACTAGACCATTCAGACTAGACCTAAATCAAATCCCTTATGACTATACAATGGAAGTGAGAAATAGATTTAAGGGACTAGATCTGATAGACAGAGTGCCTGATGAACTATGGATGGAGGTTCGTGACATTGTACAGGAGACAGGAATCAAGACCATCTCCTTGAAAAAGGAAAACAAAAAGGCAAAATGGTTGTCTGAGGAGGCCTTACAAATAGCTGTGAAAAGAAGAAAAGTGAAAAGCAAAGGAGATAAGGAAAGATATTCCCATTTGAATGCAGAGTTCCAGAGAACAGCAAGGAGAGATAAGAAAGCCTTCCTCAGCAATCAATGCAAAGAAATAGAGGAAATCAACAGAATGGGAAAGACTAGAGATCTCTTCAAGAAAATTAGAGATACCAAGGGAACCAGCGCTAAAACTACATATAAAAGAGCTCCCTTTGAGAACAAACTAAAGCAGAAGAACAACTTTTGCACAACCAAAAGTACAAAAAAAAAAAAAAAAAAAAATCCACACCAAATATGTAGGAAGAAACAGAAGCAATTTAGTTGGGACCCACACACATAGTGGGCATCCTGGAAAGGGAGGAGGGTATCCCAAGATGGTCATCCTCCCCAAGGAGCAAGGAGTTCAAGCAGCAGGTTGGGTACCCCAGCCCTGGGGCCCAGCACTAGCAAGACAAAATGCTTTTGCTGGTTTTGAATCCAGTGAGGCTTATAACTGAGAGAGCCCAAGGACAGTTGGAAATCTAAATTTCCCTGTTAAAGGGTGGACTTGCTTCCTCCCAGATCCTGTGCAGGAACAGCAAGATGGAAAGTGCCTGGTGCTTTGGCCAGCTTGCCAAGACCACCCCAGTGGGCCCCACCTACCAGCCCGCATGGACTGTAGCTCTAGCTCATCTGGCTCTGACCGCATATCCCACTAAGGCAGAGGCCACCAGTACCCCCGCCCCCAGGAGAAGCAGCAGCTCTCCTCGGGCTCCAGGCCCAGCCCCTCCATCTTTGGTCACACTCCCAGTCAAGGTAGTGGCCACGAGCACACCCTGCTGGCTCTCATCAGGTAATGTCGGGTCCCTCTGGCTCAACTCTACCCCCACCAAAAGGGTTACTTCAGTGTGAATCAGGAGAAGCCTCAGCCCCCTATGAGCCCTACCTAGGTCTAGTCCCCTGTGTCAGCTCACCCCTCCTCCAGAGTGCCCTCAAAAGGGCCTCAGCCTACATCAGACTCTAGCTCTGGCCCCACCCAGGCCTGGCTCCAGTTCTGACCCCTACAAGTGGAGGCCCCAGCAGGCCCTGAAAAAAACCTCAGCCCATCCTTGCGTCACTTCCAGATCTTGCCCGAAGGCACTGGCCACATGTAGACCACCTAAGGAGTCTCCCACAGGAGACAAGCCTTTAAGATTGAGATAGGAAATGATTCTGCCTAATTTCTAAGACAAAGTCAAACAAAATGAGAAGACAAAAGGAATACATTCCAAATTAAAGAACAAGATGAAAAACCAAAGGAAACCCTAATGACATGGAGATAAATAATTACGCTGAGAAAGAATTTAAACACTGGTTACAAAAATGCTAATTGATCTCAGGAATAGAATAGAGGAACACAGTGAGAACATAAAAAAAAAAAATAGTATAAGAAACACAAATCAGAGCTAAAGAACACAATGCCTGAAATGAAAAATACACTGGAAGGAATCAACAGCACAGTAATAAATCCATTAGGTAATATAGATGCATAAGTAATGTGGAAGGTTGATTGGGAAATCACTCAGCCAGAACAAAAACAAAGATAAGTAAATCAGATTAGTTTAAGGGACCTCTGAAACAACAATAAGTATACTAACATTTGGATTATAGGAGTCCCAGAAGGCAAAGAGAGAAAGGGGTAGAAAATGTACTTGATAAAATAATGGCTGAAAAATTCCCTAACCTAAAGGAACTAGATATACAGGTCCAGGTAACACAGAGTGATCCACACCAAGACATATCAATATTAAAATAGCAAAATTTAAAGATAAAGAGTCTCAAAGGCAACAAGAGAAAAACAAAGAGTCACATATGAAAGAACCTCCGTAAGGCTATCAGTTGATTTTTCAGCAAAAACTTTGCAGGCCAGAAGGGAGTGGCATTATATAAAGTGTTGAATAAAAAAACCTATGACCAAGGATACTCTATCCAGCAAGGTTATCCTTGATTTGAAGAAAAGAGTTTCCTAGGCAAGCAAAAACTGAGTTCATCACTACTGAACCAACATTATAAGAAATGTTAAATGGTCCTCAACTGAAAAAGAAAAGACCATAACAAAAAATAAGAAAATACATGTGAGAAAAACCTCCCTGATATAGGTAAATACACAGTAAAGACAGTGTATCAACCACTTAAATAAGGTAGTATAAAACTCAAAAAACAAAAGCTATAAAATCAACCATAATTAAAACAATCAATTAAGGGATGTAAATAAACATGTAAAATATGATACCAAAACAAAAAACTTGTGGGAAAGGGAGTAAAAATTTAGAACTTTGAAAATGTTTGAACTTGAACAGCTATCAAGATAAATATTGATACATATTTATATTATATATAAATACACACACACATATATATATGTAAAGCTATATACACACATATATAGAAAAGAAGTGAAAAGACCTTAAAAAAAAAACAAACAGAAAATGAGTAACAAAATGACAATAGTTGTATACTTCAATGAGGGCTTCCCTGGTGACTCAGCTGGTAACAAATCCTCCTGCAAGGTGGGAGACCTGGGTTCGATATCTGGGTTAGGAAGATCCCCTGGAGAAGGGAATGGTTACCCACTCCAGTATTCTGTCCTGGAGAATTCCATGGACTGTATAGTCCATTGAGTCACAAAGGGTCAGACACGACTGTGTGACTTTCACTTTCATATACTTATCAATAATCACTTTAAGTGTAAATGGAGTAAATGCTCCAGTCAAAGGACATAAGATGGCTCAATGGATTAAAAAGCAAAAAACAAGAAAAAGAGAAAACCACCAACAGCAACAAAAAAACACCAATCCATGTGCTACTTACAAGAATCCACAGCAGAACTAAATACACACAAGGACTGAAAATGAAGAGGTATCTGATGCAAAAGGAAATGAAAAGGAAGCTGGGGTAGTAATACTCATATCAGACAAAATAGACTTTTTAAAACATCTACATAACAAAAGACATTAAATTAAGAAGACGGAAATCATTTCACACATGCTTTCTGACTACACAGTGTTAAACTAGAAATAAATTATGGGAAGGACACTGGAAAAAATATAAACATAAGGAGACTAGACAACATGCTACTAAAAACTATGGAACACAAAATCTGTGGAACACAGCAAAGGCAGTTAAAAAAAAGAATACAGGGCAATGTTAAGAAACAAAAATCTCAAGCAATCTTAACTTTACAGCCAAAGGAGTTAGAAAAAGAATAATAGACTTCCTTGGTGCCTCAGTCATAAAGAATCCATCTGTAATGCAGGAATGAAGAAAGTGAAGAAAGTGAAAGTAAAAGTCACTGAGTCATGTCCGACTCTTTCGGACAACATGGAGTATAGAGTCCATGGACTTCTCCAGGCCAAAATTCTGGTGTGGCTAGTCTTTCCATTCTACAGAGGATCTTCCAAACCCAGGGATTGAAACCAGGTCCCACCCATTGCAAGTGGATTCTTTACCAACTGAGTCACAAGGGAAGCCTTGTGCTTCTACTTTATTGACTAAGCCAAAGCCTTTGACTGAGTGGATAACAATAAACTGGAAAATTCTTCAAGAGATGAGAATACCAGACCATCTGACATGCCTCTTGAGAAATCTGTATGCCAGTCAAAAAGCAACAGCTAGAAGACAACGTGGAACAACAGACTGGTTCCAAATAGGGAAAGGAGTACATCAAGGCTGTATATTGTCACCCTGCTTATTTAACACACATGCAGAGTACATCATGTGAAATGCCGGGCTGGATGAAGCACAAGCTGGAATCAAGATTTCCAGGAGAAATATCAATAACCTCAGATATGCAGATGACACCACCCTTATGGCAGAAAGTGAAGAAGAACTAAAGAGAATCTTGATGAAAGTGAAAGACGAGAGTGAAAAAGTTGGCTTAAAACTCAACATTCAGAAAATTAAGAACATGGCATCTGGTCCCATCACTTCATGGCAAATAGATGAAGAAATTATGGAAATAGTGAGAGACTTTATTTTTTGGGAATCCAAAATCACTGCAGATGGTGACTGCAACCATGAAATTAAAAAACACTTGCTCCTTAGAAGCAAAGCTATGACCAACCTAGACAGCATATTCAAAAGCAGAGACGTTCCTTTGCCAACAAAGTCCGTCTACTCAAAGCTATGGTTGTTCCAGTTGTCATGTATGGATCTGAGTGTTGGACTATAAAGAAAGCTGAGTGCCAAAGAATTGATGCTTTTGAACTGTGGTGTTGGAGAAGACTCTTGAAAGTCCCTTGGACTGCAAGGAGATCCAACGAGTCCATCCTAAAGGAAATCAGTCCTGAATATTCTTTGGAAGGACTGATGCTGAAGCTGAAACTCCAATACTTTGGTCACCTCATGCGAGGGACTGAGTCATTGGAAAAGACCCTGATGCTGGGAAAGGTTGAAGGCAGGAGGAGAAGGGGACGACAGAAGATGAGATGGTTGGATGGCATCACTGACTCGATGGACATGAGTTTGAGTAAGCTCCAGGAGTTTGTGATTGACAGGGAAGCCTGGAGAGTTACAGTCCATAGGGTCGCAAAGAGTCGGACATGACTGAGCCACTGAACTGAATGCAGGAGTTGCTGGTTTGATCCCAAGGTTGAGAAGATGCACTGGAGAAGGAAATGGCAACCCACTCCAGTATTCTTGCCAGGAGAATTCCACGGACAGAGGAGCATGACTGTCCATGAGGTTGCAAAGGTGTTGGACACAACTTCACAACTAAACAACAAAAAAAACCTCAAAGTTAGTGGAAGGAAATAATAAAGACCAGAGTGGAAATTAATGACATAGTGACCAAATAAATGAGTAAATAAAAGAGATCAATGAAATTAAAAGCTGGTTCTTTGAAAACATAATAGACCTTTAGCCAGATTCATCATGAAAAAAAGAAAGAGGGCTTAAATGAATAAAATCAGAAATTAAAGAGAAGTTTCAACTGATATCACTGAAAAGCAAATAACTATAAGGGGATACTACAAACTGTTATACACCAACAAAGTGGATAACCTAGAAGAATTGAAAATTGCTAGAAATAGATAGATTTCCAAGCCTAGATCTGGAAGAAATAGGATGCTTCACAGGTCAATTACTAATAGTGATGTTAAATGAGTAATAAAATCTCCCAACAAACAGAAATGTGAGACCAAAGGGCTTTACAGACAAATTCTACCAAATATTTAAAGAAGAGTTAATACCTATGCTTCTCCAGCTATTTCAAAAAATTGAAAAGGGCGAAGCTTTTCAAATTTCAAAAAATTGAAAAGGGCTTCCCCAATAGCTCAGTTGATAAAGAATCCACCTGCAGTGCAGGAGACCCCAGTTTGATTCCTGGGTCAGGAAGATCCCCTGTAGAAGGGATAGGCAACCCACTCCAGTATTTTTGGGGATCCCTTGTGGCTCAGCTGGTAAAGAATCTGCCTGCAATGTGGGAGGCCTGGGTCCAACCCCTGGATTGGGAAGATCCCCCAGAGAAGGGAAAAGCTACCCACTCCAGTATCCTGGTTGGAGAATTCAATGGAGTCACAACGAGTCAGACACAACTGAGCAACTTACACTTTCCCTTAATACCTGTCCTTCTCCAACTATTTCAAAAAATTGAAAAGGAAGGAACACTTTCTAATTCATCCTACCAGGTCAGCAATACCCTGATACCAACCCCATATAAAAATACTTCAAATAAATAAAATAAAAATTACAAACCATTATCCATGATTAAAATAGATGAAAAATCCTCAACTAAATATTAACAAGCTGAATTCAATAATACATAAAAAATCATACATCATGATCAACTGAGATTTATTTCAGGGATGCAAGGAGGGTGCAGTATCTACAAATATATCAACATGAGACACCACATTAACAAATGAGGTGTCATTTTGTTAATGACATGAGATGACATGGTCATCTGAATAGATGCAAGAAAAGCACATAACAAAATTCAACATCCTTTCATGATAAATCTCTAAGCAAGATTGATATAGAAGGAATATACCTGGACAAAATAGAGGCCGTTTATAACAAACGCCTGGTGAACATCACACTCAATGCTGAAAAGCTGAAATCTTCTCCTCTAAGATCAGGAACAAGACAAAAATGCCCACTCTCACCATGTCTGTTTAACATAGTACTGGAAGACTCAGACTCCACAATTAAAAAAGGTATAAAATGCATCTAAATTGGAAAGAAGTAAAACTGTTGCTGGTTTAGATGACGAGATAATATATACAACTCTGAAGATTCCACCAAAAAAAATATTAGAACCAATAAATGAATTTAATAAAGTTTCAGGATAAAAAATTAATACACAATCTGTTAAATTTTTGTACACTAAAAATGAGCTATCAGAAATAGAAATCAAGAAAAAAATCCCATTTACAATTGCATCAAAAAGAATAAAATACCCAGGAATACATTTAACCAAGAAGGGGAAAGATTTGTACTCCATAAATTATGAACATTAATGAAAGAAACTCAAGATGATAGAAATAAATTGAAAGGTATCCTATGTTCATGGATTAGAAGAATTAATATCATTAAAATGCCCATATTACCCAAAGCAGTCTACAGATGCAATGCAATTCTTCAAGCAACATGTTATGTTTCATGGAACTAGAGCAAATAATTCAAAATTAGTATGGAACCACAAAAGATCCCCAAAGAGTCAGACCAGCCTTGAGAAAGAAAAGCAAAACTGGAGATAACCACATTTCCTGTCTTCAGATTATACTACAAAGTTATGGTAATCAAAACAGTATGGTACCGGCACAAAAACAAACACACAGATCAATGGAACAGAATAGAGAACCCAAATAAAAACCTGCACACATACGACCAATTTATGACCAAGGAAGCAATAATATAAAGTAAAGAATATCCATCTCTTCAATGAGCAGTACTGGAGAAACTGTACAATTGCATGCAAAAGAATTAAGCTGGATTACTTTCTCATACCATGTGCATGCAAAAAAAAAAAAAATAAATTCAACATGGTTTAAAGACTTAAATGTAAAACCAGAAACCATAAAAGTCACAGAAGAAAATGTAGGCAGTATGCATTTTGAATAGTCTTAATATTATTTTTTGAATTTGTCTCCTCAGGCAAATAAAGCAAAAGTAAAAATAGATAAATGGGACCCATTCACAATAAAGAAGTTTTACAGAGCAAAGTAAAGCATCACCAACTGAAGAGCAATTTATTGAATGGGAGGAAATATTTGGCAAACAATATTCAGATAAAAGGTTAATATCCAAAACATATAAAGAAGTCATACAACTCAATATAAAAAATAAACAATACAATTAAAATATGAGCAGAGGACCTCAGTTCTACTTTTTTTCCAAAGAAAACATACTGATGACCAAAAGACACATAAAAAGATACTCTACATCCCTAATCATCAGGGAAATGCAAAACAAAACCACAATGGGCTATCACCTCACAACTGTCAGAGTGACGGTCAGCAAAAAGAGAAGAAATAACAGGTGTTAGGATCTGAAGAAAAGGGAACACTAGTACAGTGTTTGTGGGGATGTAAATTAGTGCAGGCACCATGGTAAACAGTATGGAGTTTCCCAAAGAAAAGGAAAACATTAATTCAAAAAAAATATGTGCACCCAAATGTTCATAGCAGCATAGTAGCTACAACAGATATGAGATGAAAACAATGCTCATTGACAGATGAACAGATAAGTGTGTATATATACAATGGAATATTACTCAGGAATAGAAAATGAAATGTTGCCATTTGCAGCAATGTGACTAGAACCCAGAGGTTATTATGATTAGTGAATAAGTCCTAGAAAGGCATCTCACATGACATCTCAGATGTCACTTCCGTCTAAAACAATGGAGCAAATGTGTAGACCAAAGCAGAAGCCGACTCGCAGACACAGGCTTCGGGCAGAACCGGGTGTAGGGCAGGCCTTTCCTTCCGCTTGGTCACTGTCACCACCCCGTCAGGGACAAGGTCAAGGTCCACACTGCTGGTGCAGAAGCCCTGGGGGAGCTGATTCAGTTCACTCTGGGTGTGTGCTCTTCCTGCACCCAACAACCCCTTGCCCCAGAGGGGAGCAGTGTTGGAGCAAGAGGGGCTGGTGGGGGTATTCCATGAGGGTCATGACACAGGCCATTACAGTCTGATCACCATCAGAAATCCAGATTGTCTCTGATGGATGACCCGT
The DNA here is from genome assembly GCF_910594005.1 of Cervus elaphus. Lineage (NCBI taxonomy): Eukaryota > Metazoa > Chordata > Mammalia > Artiodactyla > Cervidae > Cervus > Cervus elaphus. Next base: position 113,004,387 of record NC_057832.1, read on the forward strand.
GCAATAGTCCTTGGTCATGGCAACCCTCACCTTGGTGCTGGAGTGTTTGCTTGCCTCAGGCTGGGCCAGGCACCTGCCTGGTCTCAGGAAACCAGTCAGACACTCATTTGGTTTTAACCTATCCTTTCTGCCCTGCTTCGGGAGCAAGCAAGTGTTCACGCTCCCCACAAGCAGAGTTCAGGCATCCCCTCAGCCATCAAATAACCAAGGGGGCCTGCCTTCCCTTTGTCAGACCCCAGAGCCCAATATGTGGTTCTAATAGCTCACTCACAAGGGAGGGTCTCCACTGATGTAATTTGCCATTTCCTCCGAGTTCCACCCCAAAGGTGTGGGTCCTGGTGTTGCTTCTCTGCCCTTCCTGTCTGATTCTGTATGGATCTTTCTTGCAGTTTTGGTTATACAGGAGTCTTTCTGCTAATCTCTAGTTTGTTTTTACTGAGAATTGTTCCACACGTAGATGGATTTTTGATGTATTTGTGGGAAAAGGTAAGTTCCCTGTCCTCTTACTCTACCAACTTGATTTGAGTTCTAATAGACTCTAGTGCACTTTTAGGTTCACAGAAAATTTGAGTGCTAAACTCAGAGTTCTGTATATTCCCTCATTCCTCCCCAGTTTCTTACATTGTTAATATCTTGCAATGTGTATATGCATTTGTTTAAACTGATGAGACAATATTGATACATTATTAACAAAATTTCATAGAGTACATTCTTTGGGTTATATATTCCATCAGTTTTGACAAAGGTATCATGACATATATCCACCATTATAACACCATACAGAATAGTTTCACAGCCCTACAAATCTGCTGTGTCTCACCAACGCATCCCACTTTCTCTCCCCAAAACCCCTGACAACCACTGATCTTTTAAATCTATCCATCAGTTCTGTTGCTCAGTTGTGTCTGACTCTTTGCGACCCATTGGACTGAAGCAAACCAGGTTTGCCTGTCCATCACCAACTCCAGGAGTTGACTCAAACTCATGTCCATTGAGTCAGCAATGCCATCCAACCATCTCATCCTCTGTCAGCCCCTTCTCCTCCCACCTTCAATCTTTCCCAGCATCAGGGTCTTTTCCAATGACTCAGTTCTTTGCATAAGGTGGCCAAAGTATTGGAGTTTCAGCTTCAGCATCAGTCCTTCCAATGAATATCCAAGACTGATTTCCTTTAGGATGGACTGGTTTGATCTCCTCGCAGTCCAAGGGACTCTCAAGAGTATTCTCCAACACCACACTTCAAAAGCATCAATTATTCGGCACTCAGCTTTCTTTATAGTTCAACTCCCACATCCATACATGACTACTAGAAAAACCATAGCTTTGACTAGACGGACTTTGGTGACAAAGCGATGTCTCTGCTTTTTAATATGCTGTCTAGATTGGTCATAACTTTCCTTCCAAGGAGTAAGTGTCTTTTAATTTCATGGCTGCATTCACCATCTGCAGTGATTTGAGCCCAAAAAATAAAGTCTCTCACTATTTTCATTGTTTCCCCATCTATTAGCTATATCTCCACAGTTTTATCTTTCCCAGAATGTCATATAGTTGAAATCATCCCATGTATATAGCATTTTCATTTTCACTTCTTTTACACAGCAATATTCATTTAAGGCTTCTCCATATTCTTGGTACTTAATTTTTTTTATTACTGAATAATATCACTCATAAAATAATATTGTATTGGTATATAGTTTGTTTATGCATTCACCTGTTGAAGGACATCATTGTTACTCTCAAGTTTTGATAATTGTGAATAATGTTACTACAAACATTTCTTTCTAGTGTTCATGTGGACATATTTTCACCTCCTTTGAATGAATGAAAACCAAGTAGGGTAGTTGGTAGTTCATATAGTAAGAGTATGTTTAGTATTTTAAGAAACTATTAAACTGCCTTCCAAACTGACTGAACCATGCTCCAGTGAATGAAAATGAATTCCCTTAGTAATGGCTAAAAATTCCTGTTGGTCCACATCCAAAACAGTGTTTGATGTTTTTCATGTTTGGATTGTAGCCATTCTACTAGGTCTATAGAGATATCTCATTCTTGTTTTAATTTGCATTTCTCTGATGACATGGATATGGAGTATCGTTTCATATGCTTATTTACCACCTGTATCTTTTCTTTAAAGGGGTGTCTGTGAGGAACTTTGACTCATTTCTAAATTGAGTTGTTTCTCTTATTATTGTTTTAGGGTTCTTTGTGTATTTTGGAATCGAGTGATTTTTCCAATATGTGAACTGATTTTCTCATCTTTGACTCAACATTTAATATTTTTTCACAATGTCTTTCACAGAGCAAAGGCTTTTTTTTTATTTTAATGAAGTGCAGGTTATCAATTTTTTAAAATGATAAAGTGCTTTTCATTTTTCAGTTTCATTATGTCTTAGCAAAGTTATATAGGACCAAGTGTTATGTACTAAGAATTGTGATATCTGCCTCAGGTTATAGCCTTTGAGATGTTTGAAAATCTTCTTAAAATCTGTGATAACATGTCTTCTCCTGACTTTCATTCAAACATTTCCTGCATAGACAGTCAAACACAGGCAATCTCTGTTTTCCTCCAGGGAGAATGTTCAGGAAAATTTTTTCTCTCAGGAAAGGTATAATGACAAATGGGGCCCCTTGAAAAATCTAAATTCTCAAGACAGTCATGAGAATTGTTTGTTTCAAACTGATGGTAAAATACAAACTTTGATAGATCTAAAATGTTACATTTAGAATGGATAAGCAATAAGGTTCTACTGTATACCACAAGGAACTGTATTCAATCCACAGGGATAAACCATAATGGAAAATAGCATTTAAAAAAAAGGATTTATGTGTGTGTAACTGAGTCACTAGGCTGTACAACAGAAATTGGCACAGCATTGTACATCAACTATAATTCAGTTTATAAAAAGAAAAAAAATACAACCTTTGCTCCCAAAAGTGCAGACAGCAACATATTTATTATTCTCTACCATCATCAGAAAGTGAAGCAAACATTTTTAACCCTGGAATTTCTCACTACAGACAGTGAAAATGAAAGCACTAGTTGCTGAGTTGTGTCCAGCTCTTTGTGACCCCATGGCTGATCCACTGGGGCTATTAGAAGAAGGAACAGTCTACCTTCTGTGGGATTGTCTTTAAGTTAAAGTAGACTCTTAAGGTGGCAGCCTACCCCTAACACCATCATGTGTAGCTGAGATCTGTCTGCCCTGGTAGGTGGTTTGGGATAAGGATTATTGCATTATGATGAGGAGGCAGTAGAATTCACCTGAGCTATGGTGAGAGGAAAATTATGTCCTGGGTGTCTATTTTTCTGAGCCAGAGTTTGTATTCACTGCAACTGGATTGGCAAATGAAGATGTTCTCATGGGGAGCTCCTTTTAGCTGAGCTGTGAACATGAGCCTCTTGGATCTGGTTCCCATCTCTCTCCACACCACTTCCAATAACGTGATTAAGGATGGAGGCCAGAGCTGGCACTAATGAAAGGAAACAAAGAAAATGAGAGCCTCCGTGCCCAGGCTGGGACCTCTACATGTGGCTCTCTGAGCTCAGCCACAGAGGGAGAAGACTTTTTAGGACTATGCTAAATACTTTGTACTTCCTTTATAAATGCAGTTATAAAATATTTGCTACATTCAGTTCACTTCAGTCACTTAGTCGTGTCTGATGTTTTGCGACCCCATGGACTGCAGCACGCCAGAACCCCCTGTCCATTACCAACTCCTGGAGTTGACTCAAAGTCATGTCCATTAACTCAGTGATGCCATCCAACCATGTCATCCTCTGTTATACCCTTCTCCTCCTACGTTCAATCTTTTCTAGCATCAGGGTCTTTTCAAATGACTCAGTTCTTTGCATCAGGTGGCCAGAGTATTGGAATTTCAGCTTCAGCATCAGTCCTTCCAGTGAATATTCAGGACTGATTTCCTTTAGGATGGACTGGTTTGATCTCCTTGCAGTCCAAGGGACTCTCAAGAGTCTTCTCCAACACTACAGTTCAAGGCATCAATTATTTGCTGCTCAGCTTTCTTTTCAGTCCAACTCTCACGTCCATACATGACTACTGGAAAAACCATAGCTTTCACTAGATGGACCTTTGTCAGCAAAGTAATGTCTCTGCTTTTTAATTTGCTGTCTAGGTTGATCATAACTTTTCTTCCAAGGAGTAATTGCCTTTTAATTTCATGGCTGCAGTCACTATATGCAGTGATTTTTGGAGCCCAAAAAGATAAAGTCTGTCACTGTTTCCACATCTATTTGCCATGCTGTGGTGGGACCAGATGCCATGATCTTAGTTTTCTGAATGTTGAGATTTAAGCCAACATTTGCACTCTCCTCTTTCACTTTCATCAAGAGGCTCTTTAGTTCTTCTTTGCTTTCTGCCATAAGGGTGGTGTCATCTGCATATCTGAGGTTATTGGTATTTCTTCCAGCAATCTTGATTCCAGCTTCTGCTTCATCCAGCCCAGTGTTTCTCATGATGTATTCTGTATATAAGTGAAATAAGCAGGGTGACAATATACAGCCTTGACATATTCCTTTCCCAATTTGGAAACACTGTGTTGTTCCATGTCCAGTTCTGACTGTTGCTTCCTGACCTGCATACAGGTTTCTCAAGAGGCAGGTCAGGTAGTCTGATATTTCCATCTCTTTAAGAATTTTCAACAGTTTGCCGTGATCCACACAAAGATTTGAAATAGTCAATAAAGCAGAAATAGATGTTTTTCTGGAGCTCTCTTGCTTTTTTGACGATCCAGCGGATGTTGGCAATTTGATCTTTGAATCCTCTGCCTATTCTATATCTATCTTGAACATCTGGAACTTCATGGTTCACATACTGTTGAAGCCAGGCTTGGAGAATTTTGAGCATTACTTTCTTAGCATGTGGGATGATGACCATTATATCCACTACTGTGGGCATGAATCCCTCATAAAAAATGGAGTAATCATCATAGAAACAAAAGAGTCTGAAATCCAGTACTTGGATGCAATCTCAAAAATGACAGAATGGTCTCTGTACATTTCCAAGGCACACCACTCAATATCACAGTAATCCAAGTCTATGCCCTGACCAGCAATGCTGAAAAGCTGAGGTTGATCGGTTCTATGAAGACTTACAAGACCTTCTGGAACTAACACTCAAGAAAAAGATGTCCTTTTCATTATAGGGGACTGGAAGGCAAAAGTAGGAAGTCAAGAAACACTTGGAGTAACAGGCAAATTTGGCCTTGGATTACAGAATGAAGCAGGGCAAAGGCTAATAGAGTTTTGCCAAGAGAATGCACTGATCATAGCCAACACCCTCTTCCAACAACACAAGAGAAGACTCTACACTTGGGCATCACCAGATGATCAGTACCAAAATCAGAGTGATTATATTCCTTGAAGCCAAAAATGGAGAAGCTCTATACTGTCAACAGAAACAAGACTGGGAACTGACTGTGGCTCAGATCATGAACTTCTTATTGCCAAATTCAGACTTAAAATGAAGGAACTAGGCAAAACCACTCGACCATTCAAGTATGACCTAAATCATATCCCTTATGATTATACAGTGGAAGTGAGAAATAGATTTAAGGGATTAGATCTGATAGAGTGCCTGAAGAACTATGGATGGAGGTTTTTGACACTGTACAGGAGGCAGGGATCAAGATCATCCCCAAGAAAAAGAAATGCAAAAGAGCAAAATGGCTGTCTGAGGAGACCTTACAAATAGCTCTGAAAAGAAGAGAAGAGAAAAGCCAAGAGAAAAGATATACCCATTTGAATGTAGAGATCTAAAGAATAGCAAGGAGAGATAAGAAAGCCTTCCTCAGTAATCAATGCAAAAAAATAGAAACAATAGAATGGGAAAGACTAGAGATCTCCTCAAGAAAATTAGATATACCAAGAGAACATTTCATGCAAATATGGACAAAATAAAGGACAGAAAATGTATGGACCTAACAGAAGCAGCAGATAATAAGAAGAGGTGACAAGAATACACAGAAGAACTATACAGTAAAGATCTTCATGACCCAGATAATCACAATGGTGTGATCACTCTCCTAGATCCAGTCTTCCTGGAATGCAAAGTCAAGTGGCCCTTAGGAAGCAACACTGCAAACAAAGCTAGTGGAGGTGATGGAATTCCAGTTGAGCTCTTTCAAATCCTAAAAGATGATGTTGTGAAAGTGCTGCACTCAATATGCCAGCAAATTTGGAAAACTCAGCAGTGACCACAGGTCTGGAAAAGGTCAGTTTTCATTCCAATCCCAGAGAAAGGCAATGCCAAAGAATGCTCAAACTACTGCACCATTGTACTCATCTCACAGGTTCTATATAGAATGCCTACAAATCATTAACAGAAAAAAAACCTCAAAGATGGGCAAAAGATTTCAATAAATGTTTCATACAGAAAGATATCCAAAGGTCAATGAGCATATGATAATGTGGTAATGTGCTCAATACAATTAATCATCAATAAAATGTAAATAAAATCCCAGAGATATACCACATTAGTTAAAATTACAAAATTAATATCAACTGTTGGTGGGAATGTAAAATGATAAAACCACACTGGAAAACTGGCAATATTTGCTATTAATAAAAATAAGCATGTGCCTATCCTATGGTTTGATAATTCTATTCCCTGGCATATACCCAGTGAAAACAAGTATACAAATATTCATAGAAACTTAAGTCACAATAGCCAAAAACTAAAAAAAACCCTTGGCCACCTGATGCAAAGAGTTAACTCATTTGAAAAGATCCTGATGCTGGGAAAGATTGAGGGTAGGAGGAGAAGGGGATAACAGAGGATGAGATGGTTGGATGGTATCACCGACTCAATGGGCATAAGTTTGGGTAAACTGTGGGAGTTGGTGATGGACAGGAAGGTCTGGTGTGCTGCAGTTCTTGAGATCGCAAAGAGTCGGACATGATTGAGCAACTGGACTGAACTGAAAAAGAACACAAATATCCATGAAGAGTAGGATAGACAAGTGAATTTTGGAATGTTCATATTGAATATTATGCAGCATAAAAAAGAGTGAACCTCTGATACACAAATAGCATGAGTGAATTTCAAAAACATTTCATTGAGTCAAACAAGCCAGGAACAAAAGTGTTCACTGTAACTGATTTATAAAAGTTCAAAAACAGGTAAAACTAATCTATGTGACAGAAGTCATAATAGTGGTTACCTTGGAGTAGGAAAGTGATTTCTATTAACAGCAATGAGAGGGGTCACAGATATTTTCTGTGGTGATGGAGACATTCTATACTTACATGCATGTATTGATCTATGAAAATTCATTGTACTAAATGCTTTATATTATAGCTTTAGCACTTGGAACTTTGGACTGGCAGACCACATGGATATGAAGCTTATCTCTCGTGGATAAATATGACTCTGCTGAGCCCATACAGGTGAATCGCAGGACAGGCCACAGGGACCCTGCATCAAGGCTCTCCATGTACAGCAAAGACAATACACCTTTCAGAAACACCATTCTTCACGTATTTCTGAGACATAGTAGAGACGAATCAGAGAACATCAAGTTACTATAAATCCAGAGCTGCCTGTTTGAACTGAGATGCTATCACACTCCTCCAAATCGTGAGAGAGTGTCATCACAGCAACTATGCATCACACACTGAATGTGGAATAACTTAGGCCAAGAACACCTACAGAGGACAAAAGCAATGGATGAACAGTTGGTCCATACCTCCACATCACCTGTATCACTGACGCCTCCCTCCAATGTGTGTGTGTGTGTGTGTGTGTGTGTGTGTACACGTGCACACACATGCATGTGAATAATCTCCAAGAGATTTCCTACAACCAGTTGATAGTTTAGGAAGAAAGGCTTGATACAAGGATGATTTGGCTTGATATATTGGTGCAATATATGTAGCACTCAGGTGTGGGGCCTTAAAGGTAATTAGAGTAAATTTCTTATTGCCATAGCTAGCCATTCAACTATTCATCTACCTGTGGAGAGAGAAGTTTCCTGAGCTAAGAACATCCACGGTCTCCTGGAAAATGGCAAATGGGTTGACTGGTTGGTCAAGGACCTGGAAGGAACACAGTTACGATGTTGGGTGAATGGAGGTATGGGAAAAAGATGTGAGATAGTACACAAAGTATCTGAATCTGTGCATCCCACAGTCATGCCAACCAACAACATCATTGCCGAAGAGGCATTAAACAGCCAGGTACAGGATGACTCAGTAGATGTCGGGCAGCCTCTGCTTTCGGCGTCTCCACTGACTGCACACTGATCACACAAATGCAGTAAGCAATGAGATGGGGGCTTGGCGTGCATGTAACAGCACAGACTGCCTCTCACCAAGGCTGCTCTACTGTGCTGAATATCTGCTCTGTTAGCAGCGAGCCCAATACTGAGCCCTCAGTAGGGTACCTTCCTCTTGAGGGGGCCAGTAAGTCACTTGATTGGAGGAGATGGCAACCCACTCCAGTATTCTGAGAATACTGGACAGAGAATCCCAGAACTCCAGAATGCTGGACTGAGAATCCCAGACAGAGGAGCCTGGCATGGGGTTGCAAGAGTTGGACACAACTTAGTGACTAAACCACCACCACCACCAAGTCAGCTGATGGCATACTGAATCCTTCCACCCTATATAGGGCAATGATTCATTGGGTTGCAGATGATGTCCATCACAAGTATGAATTTCACTTTCTCGCCCACAGTATTTTGATCAGTACCTAAACTGAGCACTATTAGATCATGTGATTTCTGATACATAGAATATCACCTCAGTCCATCTCACAGTAGTTCACATTTCCTCAGGCTCATTTCACAGCGAAGGAGTCACAAAGGGCAAATGACCAAGGAATTAACTGGTTCCAATACATTTTGTTATTCACTGGAGGGACAGAGGCTGAAGCTCCAATACTTTGGTGACAGAGGATGGGACATTGGATGGCATCACCAACTCAATGGACAAGAGTTTCAGCAAACTCCAGGAGACAGTGAAGGACAGAGGAGCCTGGCATGCTGCAGTCCGTGGGGTTGCAAGGAGTCAGACAGGACTTCGTGACTGAGTAACAACAAAACATATTGTATTGCTCAGAACTTGTAGATTAGATAGAAATTGTAACCTGACATGCAGATTTGGAAGACTGGGTTGTTGATAACACTCTGAAGAATTAGAATACTCTTCTTCGGTATGTACTGATAGTAGTATATGCCTACTCTGATAGGCATATGCCCCAGCATAAGGATAAAAAGGACAGGAGTTGGCCCTCTGCTTTTATAGGGCTTATCTTTTCCATGAGGACAGCACCAGAAATTATCAAAAGCTTTTCATAAATAAACTTCGTCAGCCGTTGTGCTTTATTCATTCATCCTCCAGACAGATCCACAAGCTGCAGGGCACATCCAACATGAAACTGTAACTAGGATGCCCACACATTTCCAGATCAGTGCTCTAGGATGTAGATTCTGAGTTGCTATCTAAAATGATGTGATGATTAAGACCTTTTTATTCTGCTACAAGGTTCACCATAGTTGCAAACTGAGACTAAGTACACTAAAATAAATACAACTTCAGGAATTTTGTCGAGTTTCTGCTTCACTGTCAGATAATAAACAGGAATCAATCTCTGCATGTCCCAAGTGCCTCTTGGGAGCTAGACCAATGTAAAAATTCATGAACCATAACAAATTCCTGTATTTGGGTAGCAGCAGTAATATTCAGGAGGTAAGCAGAGAGTGAGAGTTGGACCATAAAGAAGGCTGAGCACTGAAGAATTGATGCTTTCGAAGTGTGGGGATGGAGAAGACTCTAGAAAGTGTCCCTTGGACTGCAAGGAATTCAAACCAGTTAGTAAAGGAAATCAACCCTGAGTATTCACTGGAAGGACTGGTGCTGAAGCTGAGGCTCCAATAAGTTGGACACATGCTATGAATAATTTGGCTGCTATGAGCCAATTCATTGGAAAAGACCGTGATGCTGGGAAAGATTGAGGGCAGGAGGAGAAGGGGGTGACAGAGGATGAGGTGGTTAGATGGCATCACTGATTCAATGGACATGAGTTTGAGCAAACTCCAGCAGATAGTGAAAGACAGGAAAGCCTGGTGTGCTGCAGTTCACGGGGTCACAGAGTTGGATATGACTTAGTGACTGAACAACAACAAGAAGAGCATAACTTAATATGTGTGTCTTCTTTTCTTTATTTTTTTTTAATTTTTATTTATATTTTTTATTTTTATTTTTTTTATTAGTTGGAAGCTAACTACTTCACAACATTTCAGTGGGTTTTGTCATACATTGACATGAATCAGCCATGGAGTTACATGTATTCCCCATACCGATCCCCCCTCCCACCTCCCTCTCCACCTGATTCCTCTGGGTCTTCCCAGTGTACCAGGCCCGAGCACTTGTCTCATGCATCCCACCTGGGCTGGTGATCTGTTTCACTATAGATAATATACATGCTGTTCTCTCGAAACATCCCACCCTCACCTTCTCCCACAGAGTTAAAAAGCCTGTTCTATACTTCTGTGTCTCTTTTTCTGTTTTGCATATAGGGTTATCATTACCATCTTTCTAAATTCCATATATATGTGTTAGTATGCTGTAATGTTATTTATCTTTCTGGCTTACTTCACTCTGTATAATGGGCTCCAGTTTCATCCATCTCATTAGAACTGATTCAAATGAATTCTTTTTAACAGCTGAGTAATATTCCATGGTGTATATGTACCACAGCTTCCTTATTCATTCATCTGCTGATGGGCATCTAGATTGCTTCCATGTCCTGGCTATAATAAACAGTGCTGCGATGAACATTGGGGTGCACGTGTCTCTTTCAGATCTGGTTTCCTCGGTGTGTATGCCCAGAAGTGGTATTGCTGGGTCATATGGCAGTTCTATTTCCAGTTTTTTAAGAAATCTCCACACTGTTTTCCATAGTGGCTGTACAAGTCTGCATTCCCACCAACAGTGTAAGAGGGTTCCCTTTTCTCCACACCCTCTCCAGCATTTATTGCTTGTAGACTTTTGGATAGCAGCCATCCTGATTGGGGTGTAATGGTACCTCATTGTGGTTTTGATTTGCATTTCTCTGATAATGAGTGATGTTGAGCATCTTTTCATGTGTTTGTTAGCCATCTGTATGTCTTCTTTGGAGAAATGTCTGTTTAGTTCTTTGGCCCATTTTTTGATTGGGTCATTTATTTTTCTGGAATTGAGCTTCAGGAGTTGCTTGTATATTTTTGAGATTAATCCTTTGTCTGTTGCTTCATTTGCTATTATTTTCTCCCAGTCTGAGGGCTGTCTTTTCACCTTACTTATAGTTTCCTTTATTGTGCAAAAGCTTTTAAGTTTCATTAGGTCCCATTTGTTTAGTTTTCCTTTTATTTCCAATATTCTGGGAGGTGGGTCACAGAGGATCTTGCTGTGATTTATGTCGGAGAGTGTTTTGCCTATGTTCTCCTCTAGGAGTTTTATGGTTTCTGGTCTTACATTTAGATCTTTAATCCATTTTGAGTTTATTTTTGTGTATGGTGTTAGAAAGTGTCCTAGTTTCATTCTTTTACAAGTGGTTGACCAGTTTTCCCAGCACCACTTGTTAAAGAGGTTGTCTTTTTTCCATTGTATATCCTTGCCTCCTTTGTTGAAGATAAGGTGTCCATAGGTTCGTGGATTTATCTCTGGGCTTTCTATTCTGTTCCATTGATCTATATTTCTGTCTTTGTGCCAGTACCATACTGTCTTGATGACTGTGGCTTTGCAGTAGAGTCTGAAGTGAGGCAGGTTGATTCCTCCAGTTCCATTCTTCTTTCTCAAGATTACTTTGGCTATTCAAGGTTTTTTGTATTTCCATACAAATTGTGAAATTATTTGTTCTAGTTCTGTGAAAAATACCGTTGGTAGCTTGATAGGGATTGCATTGAATCTATAGATTGCTTTGGGTAGAATAGCCATTTTGACGATACTGATTCTTCCAATCCATGAACACGGTATGTTTCTCCATCTGTTTGTGTCCTCTTTGATTTCTTTCATCAGTGTTTTATAGTTTTCTATGTATAGGTCTTTTGTTTCTTTAGGTAGATATACTCCTAAGTATTTTATTCTTTTTGTTGCAATGGTGAATGGTATTGTTTCCTTAATTTCTCTTTCTGTTTTTTCATTGTTAGTATATAGGAATGCAAGGGATTTCTATGTGTTAATTTTATATCCTGCAACTTTACTATATTCATTGATTAGCTCTAGTAATTTTCTGGAAGAGTCTTTAGGGTTTTCTATGTAGAGGATCATGTCATCTGCAAACAGTGAGAGTTTTACTTCTTCTTTTCCTATCTGGATTCCTTTTACTTCTTTTTCTGCTCTGATTGCTGTGGCCAGAACTTCCAACACTATGTTGAATAGTAGTGGTGAGAGTGGGCACCCTTGTCTTGTTCCTGATTTCAGGGGAAATGCTTTCAATTTTTCACCATTGAGGGTGATGCTTGCTGTGGGTTTGTCATATATAGCTTTTATTATGTTGAGGTATGTTCCTTCTATTCCTGCTTTCTGGAGAGTTTTAATCATAAATGAGTGTTGAATTTTGTCAAAGGCTTTCTCTGCATCTATTGAGGTAATCATATGGTTTTTATCTTTCAATTTTGTTAATGTGGTGTATTACATTGATTGATTTGCGGATATTAAAGAATCCTTGCATTCCTGGGATAAAGCCCACTTGGTCATGGTGTATGATTTTTTTAATATGTTGTTGGATTCTGTTTGCTAGAATTTTGTTAAGGATTTCTGCGTCTATGTTCATCAGTGATATTGGCCTGTAGTTTTCTTTTTTTGTGGCATCTTTGTCTGGTTTTGGAATTAGGGCGATGGTGGCCTCGTAGAATGAGTTTGGAAGTTTACCTTCTTCTGCAATTTTCTGGAAGAGTTTGAGTAAGATAGGTGTTAGCTCTTCTCTAAATTTTTGGTAGAATTCAGCTGTGAAGCCATCTGGTCCTGGGCTTTTGTTTGCTGGAAGATTTTTGATTACAGTTTCGATTTCCTTGCTTGTGATGGGTCTGTTAAGATCTTCTATTTCTTCCTGGTTCAGTTTTGGAAAGTTATACTTTTCTAAGAATTTGTCCATTTCATCCAAGTTGTTCATTTCATTGGCATAGAGCTGCTGATAGTAGTCTCTTATGATCCTTTGTATTTCAGTGTTGTCTGTTGTGATCTCTCCATTTTCATTTCTAATTTTGTTAATTTGGTTCTTCTCTCTTTGTTTCTTAATGAGTCTTGCTAATGGTTTGTCAATTTTGTTTATTTTTTCAAAAAACCAGCTTTTAGCTTTGTTGATTTTTGCTATGGTCTCTTTAGTTTCTATTGCATTTATTTCTGCCCTGATTTTTAAGATTTCTTTCCTTCTGCTAACCCTGGGGTTCTTCATTTCTTCCTTCTCTAATTGCTTTAGGTGTAGAGTTAGGTTATTTATTTGACTTTTTTCTTGTTTCTTGAGGTAAGCCTGTAATGCTATGAACCTTCCCCTTAGCACTGCTTTTACAGTGTCCCATAGGTTTTGGGTTGTTGTGTTTTCATTTTCATTCATTTCTATACATATTTTGATTTCTTTATTGATTTCTTCTATGTTCTATTGGTTATTCAGAAGTGTGTTATTTAGCCTCCATATGTTGGAATTTTTAACAATTTTTTTCCTGTAATTGAGATCTAATCTTACGGCACTGTGGTCAGAAAAGATGACTGGAATGATTTCAATTTTTTTGAATTTTCCAAGATCAAATTTGTGGCCCAGGATGTGATCTATTCTGGAGAAGGTTCCGTGTGCACTTGAGAAAAAGGTGAAGTTGATTGTTTTGGGGTGAAATGTCCTATAGATATCAATTAGGTCTAGCTGGTCCATTGGTCATTTAAGGTTTGTGTTTCCTTGTTAATTTTCTGTTTAGTTGATCTATCCATAGGTGTGAGTGGGGTATTAAAGTCTCCCACTATTATTGTGTTACTATTAATTTCCTCCTTCATACTCGTTAGTGTTTGCCGTACATATTGCCGTGCTCCTATGTTGGGTGCATATGTATTTATAATTGTTATATCTTCTTCTTGGATTGATCCTTTGATCATTATGTAGTGTCCTTCTTTGTCTCTTTTCACATCCTTTATTTGAAAGTCTGTTTTATCTGATATGAGTATTGCGACTCCTGCTTTCTTTTGCTCTCCGTTTGCGTGAAATATTTTTTTCCAGCCCTTCACTTTTAGTCTGTATGTGTCTCATGTTTTGAGGTGGGTCTCTTGTAGACAGCATATATAGGGGTCTTGTTTTTGTATCCATTCAGCCAATCTTTGTCTTTTGGTTGGGGCATTCAACCCATTTACATTTAAGGTAATTATTGATAGGTGTGGTCCCGTTGCCATTTACTTTGTTGTTTTGGGTTCACGTTTATACAACCTTTCTGCATTTCCTGTCTAGAAAAGATCCTTTATCCTTTGTTGAAGAGCTGGTTTGGTGGTGCTGAATTCTCTCAGCTTTTGCTTGTCTGTAAAGCTTTAGAATTCTCCTTCATATCTGAATGAGATCCTTGCTGGGTACAGTAATCTAAGTTGTAGGTTATTCTCTTTCATTACTTTAAGTAAGTCCTGCCATTCCCTTCTGGCCTGGAGGGTTTCTATTGATAGATCAGCTGTTATCCTTATGGCAATCCCTTTGTGTGTTATTTGTTGTTTCTCCCTTGCTGCTTTTAATATTTGTTCTTTGTGTTTGATCTTTGTTAATTTGATTAATATGTGTCTTGGGGTGTTTCGCCTTGGGTTTATCCTGTTTGGGACTCTCTGGGTTTCTTGGACTTGGGTGGCTATTTCCTTCCCAATTTTAGAGAAGTTTTCAGCTATTATCTCCTCGAGTATTTTCTCATGGCCTTTCTTTTTGTCTTCTTCTTCTGGGACTCCTATGATTCGAATGTTGGGGCATTTCACATTGTCCCAGAGGTCCCTGAGGTTGTCCTCATTTCTTTTGATTCTTTTTTCTTTTTTCCTCTCTGCTTCATTTATTTCTACCATTTTATCTTCTACCTCACTTATCCTATCTTCTGTCTCCGTTATTCTACTCTTGGATCCCTCCAGAGTGTTTTTGATCTCATTCTTTGCATTATTCATTTTTAATTGACTCTTTTTTATTTCTTCTAGGTCTTTATTAAACATTTCTTGCATCTTTTCAATCTTTGTCTCCAGACTATTTATCTGTAACTCCATTTTGTTTTCAAGATTTTGGATCATTTTTGTTATCATTATTCTAAATTCTTTTTCAGGTAGATTCCCTATCTCCTCCTCTTTTGTTTGACTTGGTGGGCATTTTTCATGTTCCTTTACCTGTTGGGTATTTCTCTGCCTTTTCATCTTGTTTATATTGCTGTGTCTGGAGTGGGCTTTCTGTATTCTGGAGGTCTGTGGTTCCTTTTTATTGTGGAGATTTTACCCAGTGGGTGGGGTTGGACGATTGGCTTGTCAAGGTTTCCTGGTTAGGGAAGCTTGCGTCAGTGTTCTGGTGTGTGGAACTTGATTTCTTCACCCTGGAGAGCAATGGAGTGCCCAGTAATGGGTTTTGAGATGGGTCTATGTGTTAGGTGAGACCTTGGTCAGCCTGTATGTTGACGTTCAGGGCTATGTTCCTGCATTGCTGGAGAATTTGCATGGTATGTCTTGCTCTAAAACTTATTGGCTCTTGGGTGGTGGTTGGTTTCAGTGTAGGTATGGAGGCTTTTGGACGGTCTTTTATTACTTAAAGTTCCATGTAGTCAGGAGTTTTCTGGTGTTCTTAGGTTTTGGGCTTAAGTCTCCTGCCTCTGGATTTCAGTTTTATTCTTCCAGTAGTCTCAGGACTTCTCCAACTGTACAGCACTGACAATAAAACTTCTAGGTTAATGCCGAAAAGATTCTCCCCTATTAGGGAGATCCAGAGAGGTTCACAGAGTTACATGAAGAAGAGGAGAGGGAGGAGGGAGATAGAGATGAGCAGGAGGAGAAAAAGGGGGACTCAAGAGGAGAGAGACAGATCTACGCAGTTGTCTGTTCCCAGAGTGTTCTCTGTAGCCCAGACACCCACCAAGATTCACAGAATTGGATTGGGAAGAGAAGGGGAAAGGAGGAAATAGAGGTGTTCTGAGGTAGAAAAGAGAGAGTCAAGATTGGGAGAGAATAATCAACACACTCCTGAATAAAAATGGGAACTGAATATTGGATTCTTAAATGTCCACAATTTATATCATATACTGAAAAACAAAGATTACAAATCTAGAGTAGAGGTTAGACTCTTAAAAATACTATATTAAAAACAAAAACCAAAACACACAAAAAAATTTTAGAAATATATATGAAATTCGGTTTAAAAATAGGGCTTCTCTTCTTTTTTTTTTTTTTGTAAGGTTATAGTGTAATGAAAGTGAAAATTAAGGAGTAGTAGAGGAGTAATAGAGGACTTTAAAAGAAATAAGAGAAAAGGAAAAATAGAAAATAGAAGAGAAAAAGGAAAAAAAAGAGGAAGAAAAAAAAAAC
Source organism: Cervus elaphus (assembly GCF_910594005.1). NCBI lineage: Eukaryota > Metazoa > Chordata > Mammalia > Artiodactyla > Cervidae > Cervus > Cervus elaphus. The sequence goes on from NC_057832.1 coordinate 113,020,894, forward strand.
AAGAAAAAAATTTTTTTTCCTAATTAAAAAAATCGTAAAAATCGATGAAAATGAAAGTTAAGGATTAATGGGGGAGTTGTAGGGAATTTTAAAAGATAATAAAAGAGAAAATAGAAAAAAAAATTTTTTTTTCTTACTTTAAAAAAAAAAGTAAAAATATATCTAGGAATTTTTCTGGAGCTGTTGCGGTCAGTGTGGGTTCGGTTCAGTTTCAGATAGCTCCTCGTTCCAGCTTCCACTTCTCGATATCTACAGGCCCCTTCCGGTGTGGTCGGTGTTACCTACAGGGATTTTAATCTGTTGCACCGGTCCCTTCTGAAGCGGTTCCCTTTGTTTATTTGGCTTCTGTTTGCCGGTCTCTTCAGTGCCTAAATTCCGCCCTGACACAGGCGGGCGGAGGTGGACTTTTATTCAGGTTGCTAGTTCCGTCGCGCTGCGGGGAGGGGCTGGCGCTGCTTTCCCGTCTACGCTGCTCAGGCTCCCGGCTGCTCTATATGGAGCGTGCCCTGCGCTGCGCGCGGTTCCAGCCCTCAGGTGTTCCACAAAAGCGCGGAACAAAAACCTGCGCCTGCGTTTTGTGCCTTCCCCGTCAGAGCGGTTCAGGCAGCCAGGGGCTTGACAGGCACACTGTCCCCGGTGCGGAGCGCCTTCTCCCCTCCGCGGTCCCAGCCCCAGTCCCCGCCTGCGCCAGTCGGGTGCCTGCACCCTGTGTCTTGCCGCGACCCTCCCGGCGGATGTCGCCCATCCAGAATCTCAGGAGGTCTTTGATTAGAAACCGGAGGCCTGTTTGCAGTGCGGTAGGGGATGCGGTCCTTGGGGCCGAGCCTGCCCCTTTCCCCTCCCCCCTGCCTCCTGCCTCCTTCCTCTGGCGGGGCTGGGCCGGTCCACAGCCTGCGAGCTCTTCTCTGGACTCCCTCGGTCCCTTTGTTCTGCGAATGGCAGCAGTGTGTTCCCACCGGTTAAGTTTCTCTTTCTCTTTTGCTGTCCCACAGTTTAAGTTGGTAATTCACAAAAGCTCCCTCCGATTGTCCTCAGGGCACTCAGGCCCGGTCCCTACCCTAAGCAATGCCGCCCGCTCCTCTCCGTTCTGCCCCCACTTGCTGGTGGCGGATGCGGGCGTCTTGGGTACTTTTCTGCTGGGAGTTGCTTTTAGGCACGTAATCTGTGGGTTTTATTTATTGTTCCCCTCCCAGTCAGGTTGCCCTCCGAGATTCAAATGCTTCCCCCAGACCTGGCAGTGCGAGGGTTTCCCGGTGTCTGGAAACGTCCTCTATTAAGACTCCCTTTCCCGGACGAATCTCCGTCCTTAGCTCTTTTGTCTTTTTAACTTTTATATTTTGTCCTACCTCCTTTCGAAGACAATGGGTTGCTTTTCTGGGCTGATGACCTCAGCTAGTGATCAGAAGTTGTTTTGTGAAGTTTGCTCTGCATTCAGTTATTCTTTTGATGAATTTGTAGGAGAGAAAGTGGTCTCCCTGTCCTGTTCCTCCACCATCTTGGCTCCTCCCTGTGTGTATTCTTTTCATTATGAAGGTACTACCTGCTGTTAACCTCTAAAGATCTCACTATTTCTCTCGTTTCCTCAGAGACTACAAGTCCTCTTCCATCTCAGAAGGGGGGCAGTGGCTGGCTTCTGTGTGTGTCTAGAGGGAGCACACTGGTGTGGGACCTACTGTGCCCTACACAAGCCCTCGTGACAATTGGGAAGGAGCCCTGTGGATATTATAAATGAATAAAGCCTGCTGTTCTCTTGGGCAGCATGAATTACCAAGATCCTTTCTCAACAGTCCTCAGAGGAGGAGCAAGTCTTTCAGAATCACCAGGAAATTTAGCCACACCAGGTATGTTTGCTTTTTCTGCATGAAGGTATTGTGGGCTCCATACAACACTCATCTCTAGACACACAAGTTTCTTAATTGCCTTTGTGATTTCTGGTCAAATATATTGAACATCATTTTCATTGCCTGTTAGGCTTTACTGTCACTCTTCAATATCATGCAAAAGTGTATTTTCATTCACGTTCCAGTTTTGCTGGAAATATCAATGTGTTAATACAATCAGTATCTGAATGGTTAGTTTTGACTGTTAGCTATGTATAAGTAAGGAGCGAAGAGTGTGTGATTTTCTGCTAAATGTTTAACATTTTTAAAGGCCAGAGCCTTTTTATTAAAAAAAGAAAACTAGGCTTGAAGTATCACATACAGACAGAAGTCAAATATTTAAATATTTATGGAAGAATATTCAGTTTTTGGATTCAGTTCGGTTCAGTTGCTCAGTCATGTTTAACTCTTTGGGACCCCATGGACTGCAGCACACCAGGCTTCCCTGTCCATCGCCAACTCACAGAATTGACTCTAACTCATGTCCATCGAGTCGGTGATGCCATCCAACCATCTCATCCTCTCTTGTCCCCTTCTCCTCCCGCCTTCATCTTTCCCAGCATCAGGGTCTTTTCAAATGAGTCAGCTCTTCACATCAGGTAGCCAAAGTATTGGAATTTCAGCTTCAGCATCAGTCCTTCCAATGAATATTCGGGACTGATTTCCCTTAGGATAGACTGGTTGGATCTCCTTGCAGTCCAAGAGACTCTCAAGAGTCTTCTCCAACACCACAGTTCAAAAGCATCAATTCTTCAGTGTTCAGCTTTCTTTATGATCCAACTCTCACACCCATACATGACTACTGGAAAAAACATAGCTTTGACTAGACAGACCTTTGTTGGCAAATTAATGTCTCTGCTTTTTATTATGCTGTCTAGGTTGGTCATAGCTTTTCTTCCAGTTTTTGGATAAACGTACAAATAGCTGTATGTTTATCTGCAAAAACAAGAGTCTGAGCCATGAGTATGAGCTTAAAGTTTCTATCATTGATAACTCCACCCTTAGAACAGTGGTGGGTAAAATGGAATTTAATAAACATAAAATGATTTATTTTTAACTTTCTGGATATGACAGTTATCACTGGAATCGTAACAAAGGAGTAACAATGGAAATGGGATGATTTGTAAGTGTTTATAGTTCTATCACCATTTAAACTGAGAATTATTATTCATTCTTGCTCTCTCCAAGACAAGATGATCTTGCATAAAAGATGAGAATAAAGTTTAAGCAAGAGGGGCAATATTATGTTTATACTTGCATTCTAATTGTGGAATCTTAGAGTAAGAAAGATTATTTAGTTCAATCTTTTGAGGAATTTAGACCCCTTTTCAGCATCCCTCCCAGAAGTCCTCTAGCTATTCTCAACCACCTGTAGAGTCAATGTCTGAAACAGAGTATTTCTAGAGTGTTTAACAATAATGAGTCCTAGTCTAACGAAATTACTGATTTTGTTTTTGTGTTTAGATAAACAGCACAGTATATATCTATTCAATGGTTCGTATAAATGTTCATCTGAATATTGTGAAAAGTTAAATGTGAAAGAACAGATTATAGTCTGAAAATGGGTGTTTATACTTGAACAAGCAGAGATTTTGTGCACTATTAATTGTGGAGGTAACCACTAAAATGAAGAAGTGGAAAGTGTGTCTCAACAGGCAGGTAAGTGGTTAATTCCTAATGGTGTATTTTGGAAAATGGTATGTCTACCTAGAGAACGTGCTGTCCTAGATAAACCCTTCCAACTCAGGATTAATGGATAGCAGCTTAAGGACTTTAGCTTGTATATCAGTTAGGTGTCATAGTTTCTGGGAAAAAAATAGAGATAACTTTAATATAAGCAAGAAGAATAGAATTTATTTCAGTGATATGAGGTATTTCACTGAATGAAACAAAAACTATATATTTGATTAACATGTGGCAACATACTTATTTTGAAAATTTAGCCTCTTAAAAACTTAAGAAAGAAAATATATGTATATATGTGTTTATGTATATGTATGCATTGTAGGATTATCAAATAAATTATTTAAACTTTCATTTGAAAACAGAAAAATTCACTGCAGGTGTTTCTGAATACATTTTTACACCACAGAAAAGTATAAGTTGACATAAGTCTATTTTCAGAGACGTCTCTTTAACCCTGGACATCAACTCAGTTCCTTCTGTCGTAGGGGTATGGGAGACAATATGACCTCTGTCACTGAGTTCATCCTCCTGGGATTTCCTCTTGATACAAGGATTCAGATGCTCCTCTTTGGGCTCTTCTCCCTGTTCTATGTCCTCACCCTGATGGGGAACGGGGTCATCCTGGGGCTCATCTCACTGGACTCCAGACTGCACACCCCCATGTACTTCTTCCTCTCACACCTGGCCATCGTTGACATGGCCTATGCCTGCAACACGGTGCCCCAGATGCTGGTCAACCTCCTGAGTCGAGCCAAGACCATCTCCTTTGCTGGCTGCATCACACAGACCTTTCTCTTCCTGACATTTGCTGTCACAGAATGTCTGCTCCTGGTGGTGATGTCCTATGATCGGTATGTGGCCATCTGCCACCCCCTCCGGTATTCAGTCATCATGAACTGGAGAGTCTGCATCATGCTGGTGGTGACTTCCTGGACCATTGGAGTCCTTCTGTCTTTGGTTCATCTAGTGTTACTTTTACCCTTACCCTTCTGCATCACCCAGAAAATCGATCATTTCTTCTGTGAAATCATGGCTGTTCTCAAACTTGCTTGTGCAGATACACACATCAATGAGATAATGGTATTGGCTGGAGCAATTTCTGTGCTAGTGGGACCCTTCTCCTCAATTATAATCTCATATATGTGCATCCTCTGTGCCATCCTTAGGCTCCAGTCTGGGGAAGGGCAAAGAAAAGCCTTCTCCACCTGCTCATCTCACCTCTGTGTGGTTGGACTCTTTTATGGCACAGCCATTATCATGTATGTTGGACCCAGATATGGGAACCCCAAAGAACAGAAGAAATATCTTCTCCTGTTTCACAGCCTTTTCAATCCCATGCTCAATCCCCTTATCTATACGCTTAAGAATTCAGAAGTAAAGAATGCCATGAAGAAAGTGCTGGGAATAAAGAGAGTTTTATGAAGAGATGATCACATCAGGGTTGACAATGACCTAGGAGGATATTATTTCAAAAGCTCTCAAGCCCAACCCCACATAAGATTATCTGAGATGCTTATTAAAAATAAAGTAAATCTCCTGACCCACCATTAGATCACTGATTCAGTAGATGTGGGAAGTATTTTAGAAAACTGCACCTTTAAATATTATCATTATCCAAATATTACCAATAGCAATTTGTGATGCTGTTGAATGTTATAGACAAATATTTGGAAGTCACAGGTCTAGAATAATAGTCTTTATAATTTCTTCATTAAGCTATGTTCCAGCCGCATATCTGCCAAAATGTTTTCCTCGAATCTCCAGCTCTTGAAGAGGGCTTTAAAAATAAACTCTGGGGTCAAATGAGTTTGAGAGTTATTGCATATAAGATGATTCATTTTAGGGGGCTCACAATTCATACTATCATGGTAAAAACTGTAAAAATTACTATGGTAAATACAGAGGAATTCTATTCCAATTGTTAGCCAGTGTTTTCCAAACTTACTTGGTCACATGAAATTTTTTAAATAACATTTAATTAGCCATTTATTAGAACCAGAAATCTTGATATTGATTGATTCATTGTGAACACTTCCTCTATCTTCTCGAGCAAAATGATTTTTTGTTTCTGCACAGTGATCCTGTAAAGAGGATTAGGTCTAAATACACAGCGCTCTTCTCTATTATCTGGAAATGATAAATCCAACCCTGTAGTTCATCTTGGACAAGTATTCCAAAATACATCTCAGGGAATGCCCTCATTCAGTTTCACAGTCTTCTAAATTTGAGATTAAAAAATTTATTCTATATACATTTTCCTACTTACCCACTATATGAAATCAATCTATTTTTCTCTTTCAAGGATTTAAAGAGAAAACCAAGTTTCTCAAAGAAATCTGAAAGAATTTGCAAAGCTGATTACCTACCTAGTGTATAAGCTGTAGAAAAGTTTGATTGTTGTGTTTAGAAAATAGAGACGTGGGAGAAGTTCTATAAGAGAATATAGGAACATAGGAACAGGTGCAGGATAAATATGATGCTTGAAAAGGAAGTGAATAAAGATAGAATGCCCAAGAGGCTAGTCGATCCTTTGGAGATTAAGAACAAAACAAAATAGGGAAAATACATGATTTATTACTCATTGGTTATTCTTACAATGAAAAAACCTCAAATGATAGCAACAGAAACAGAAATTTCCTGATACCCTATGTAGAATGCCATATAGATTACTATAATCTCAAAAGACAGAATTAAGTGAGGTATTTACACAGTTACAAAAATTTCCTCCAAATGATAAATAAATTTTTTAAGTATCAATATTTTGTGGCTAAATACACAGACAGACAAAACTTTAATAAGTTTGTTAACCTGAGTTTTCTACTGCTGGAAAAAAAAAACTCTATTTTTAAGGGATATAAAATAAATTGCATCTTTTGCAGATTCTGTTCAGTTCAGTCACTCGGTCATGTCCAACTCTTTGCAACGCATGGACTATAACACGCCAGGCTTCCCTGGACATCACCAACTCCCAGAGCAGATTATGTATTTTTAAATGTTATTTTGGAATATATTCAAGTCCCAACTACGTGGAAAATGGTAAAGCTTGGAGATAGGTAAAGGCTTTTAAGCAGAAATGTTTTCATTGTAAGTTAAACTCTAGAGTAGATTGAAGAAGTAAATTCTGTCAAGCTTTAGTAGAGTTAAGCTCTGCTGGACAATTAAGCATTTGGGAGATTAAGAGAAATTAGTTAACTGTATCAAAGTGATTTATGTTATCGAACAAATATCATTTCAATAAGGGGGTCAGTGTTCTTGTTTAATGTTTAATGGGGTTAATCTTTAGTCCTTAATGAACTTTATACTTAATTAAATCAGGAAATAGTGTTCTAACCTGGTTAATTAACCCTATCTGTGGGAATTTTTGATGATTAGACTGTGAGATCATAATTAGAACTAGACTGTGAAATCATAATTAGAACATTAGTGTTTATCCAATGTGGGGCTTTTTCACTGGGAGGTTATGGTCACTGAAGGGTTTACTGACCCTCACATAACTCATGAGATAATCATGTTTAACATGGATGTCAATTTGAACCTTTATAACAACAGATATTTCTTCTCAGGAAAAGAATTACCTATACTCATTATCCAAAATCTTTCAGTTTTCCTTTAAAAAATCTGAGTGAGGAATAAAAAAACAAAACATGCTTCAAAGCCTGGAGTCAGAGCTAATGCAATTAAATAACATTGAAGGGTATTTTCTAAAATTAGAGTGTTGTTCAGTTGCTCAGTCGTGTCTGACTCTTTGCAATGTAGTGGACTGCACCACACCAAGCTTCTCTGTCCTTCACCATCTCCCGAGTCAGTGATGCCATCCATACATCTCGTCCACTGTCGTCACTTCTTCTGCCTTCAATCTTTCCCGGCATCAGGGTCTTTTCAACAAGTCGGCTCTTGGAATCAGGTGTCCAAAGTATTGGAGCTTCAGTTTCAGTGTCAGTCCTTCCAATGAATATTCAGGACTGATTTCATTTCGGGTTGACTCCTTTGATCACCTTTCAGTCCCAGGGACTCTCAAGAGTCTTCTCCAACACTACAGTTCCTAAAGCATCAATTCTTTGGTGCTCAGCTTTCTTTATAGACCAACTCTCACATACATACCTGACTACTAGAAAAACCACAGCTTTGACTACACAGACCTTTGTTAGCAAAGTAATGTCTCTGATTTTTAATACACTGTCTAGGTTGGTCATAACTTTTTTTCCAAGGAGAAAGGCTCTTTTAATTTCATTGCTGCAGTCACCATCTGCAGTGATTTTGGAGTCCAAGAAAAAAAAGTCTCTCACTGTTTCCATTGTTTCCCCATCTATTTGCTGTGAAGTGATGGGACCAGATACCATGATCTTAGTTTTTTTAAGGTTGAATTTTAAGTAAGCTTTCTCACTCTCTTCTTTCACTTTCATCAAGAGGCTCTTTAGTTTCTCTTTGGTTCTGCCATTAGGGTGGTGCCTTCTGCATATCTGAGGTTACTGATATTTCTCCCAGCAATCTTGATTCTGACTTGTGCTTCATGCAGCCCGGCATTTCTCATGATGTACTCTGCATGTAAGTTTAATAAGCAGGGTGACAATATACAGCCTTAACGTACCTCTTTCCCAATTTGGAACCTGTCCATTTTTCCATAACCGGTTCTAACTGTTGATTCTTGACCTGCCTATAAGTTCTCAGGAGGAAGGTCAAGTAGTCTGGTACTCAAATCTCTTCAAGAATTTCCCACAGTTTATTGTAAACCACACAGTCAAAGGTTTTGGCGTGGTCAATATAAAGCAGAAGTAGATGTTTTCCTGGAATTCCCTTCCTTTTTCTGTGATCCAAAAGATGTTGGCAATTTGATCTCTGCTTCCTCTGCCATTTCTAAATCCAGCTTGTACATCTGGAATTTCTCGGTTCATGTACTGTTGAAGCCCAGCTTGAAGTATTTTGAGCATTACCTTGCTAGCATGTGAAATGAGCACAATAGTGTCATAGTTTGAACATGTCTGCTTTGCATTTGAGAACTTGTCACACCTGGTAATGTATTTTTGTCATGATTATCATATATGATGTAATTCTCCACGCAAGAATACTAGAGTAGGTATCAGTTCCCTTCTCCAGGAGATCTTCCCGACCCAGGGATTGAACCTTCATCTCCTGCATTGCAGGCAAATTCTTTACCATCTGAGCTACCAGGGAAGCCCAAAATTAGGATAAATTTTGCAAAATAGGTCACAATTCTCATAATCAGAAACCAGTACTACTAGCTAAAGTTTCTCTTTCTTGAGCTGTACTCAGTAAGCAAATTCTGCCTCTTTAATTTCCCATTTTTCAGTATTCCAAAAGAAACATTGAACTTTTTATTTTTCAATAGATAATTACTCCAGAAATACTGTTAATAAAAATATTTTACAATTGTAATTTTCCATAAGTTACAATCCCAAGACTTTCATGACTTTCTGAAGATAGGTTCATCCTTGACTTGGATATTTATTTTATCAATTAAGTCACTAGTTGTTTTTTAAAAGCCATTAATTTGCAAGCCAATTATTAAGATAATTTGGGAGGTATTTATATTATCAATGTATTGATTTTTATTTATTCTACTTTCAAGTGGAAATCCTAGTGAACCTTGCTATAACCATAATGGTTAATGTCATTGTTGAGTTGCTAAGTCGTGTGTGACTCTTTGCAATCCCATGAGCTGCAATGTCCCGGGCTTCCCTGTCCTTCACCCTCTCCCAGAGTTTGCTCACACTCATGTCCATTGAGTTGATTATGCCATCCAACCATCTCATCCTCTGTCGATCCCTTCTTCTCCTACCCTCAGTCTTTCCCAGCATCAGGATCCTAAGATCAGTGATTATATAAAGTGCCCAATGCTGACAGATAATAAAATATTTGAAACCGTATTTATTGTAATTAAAAGGTGACTATATTATGTATGTTATTTTCCTTTGTATACATCTATGTTTTGTATATGGTTACTCTGATCACCTTTAGAAGTTGTCCACAAGTTAAAAGCTATGTCACCTTGATATGTAGGGAAAAAAAATTGTAATTTTGGGATGATGCATTTCCCTACAGATTGTTTGGTAACATAAACATTTATATTTATTATTGTCTTAGTTAAATTTTTTACTTTTTTAATGGCCAAAAGAACATAGAAAACTATGTCCTAATCTAATCTATTGTTTTCACAGTATTTTAGTTTTTCTTTTATGTATTAGTTTCCTGATTTCCACATTTCTCCAGGGTAAATGAACTTAGAAACCATGTCCTAACCTATTGTTTTCACAATATTTTGGTTTTTCTTTTATATGTTGGTTTCCTGATTTCCACATTTTTGCAGGTCGCCAAGAACATTGAAAGAAAGAAAGAAAAGTCCCAATATTTACGGATTGTCTAATATGCACCTGGAATGTCACACAATTAGAAGCCTGCTTTGGTATCCCCAAAATGTGTGTTTCTTCTCACAGTGGGTCCATAGAGCAGGAACACAGGTGGACACATCCTCAAAACTTGGTAACTGTGCCCAGTTTCCCCCAAGTTTATGTCATGATCCCAGCAAGTTAGGAATCACACTATAATGCACTTATTAGTTCTTAACTTGCCTGATTGATTGATGTGAAATTTCCAGAATAGCATTTTAACTCCTTTATGTTCAGTAAAAGAATGCAGCAAAATTCAAATAAATATGACAACATCTGAGATACAAAATATTCTCTCATCCCCAGAAGAGGCAGGAGATTGCTAAGGGAAGCTGTCTTGGGGAGGGTCCTTTCCTCCACTTCTCTTAGGGACTGGACTCTGAATGGAGATTAGAGATTCTCAGAAAACCCTCCCTTAGGTGGCGTCTAATAAGTCCCTTGGGATACCTGTCCCTTTGGACTCCCCAGTCCATCCCCTGCCTCCATAACCAGCTCTCTGCAGCATCTGAACACCGTAAGTTGTTACCGGGAATCAGCTGCTCTTTCAGGATGCTTTCCTCCCACCTCTGCTCAACACAAGGGGCCCAGATCACACTGGGGAGAAGCTGAACTGCAGAGCTTAATGCCGGGAGCTTATTCCTTGTCACACTGGTTCAGCTTCCTTACGGTTCAGCTGAACCATCTGGAGACTTGAGAACCACAGCAGTGCTGGGATTCATGAAATCCAAATAATGCCAAGTATTCAGGGACGGTAAGGAGTGATGTTTTCTCAGGGGGGTGCCCTGGGGCTGTCTGTGGGGATGAGAAGGGAAACAGAAAAGAAGAGTTGCTTTGTCTCCCCTCCCCAGGGGAGCTGGGCATGTGCTACATGTCACAGCCACCCTTCCAGTGAACCCTCAAGAGCTACAGCGAGGTTGAGCCCATCAGAGAATAAACCTCCTTTTCTGAGGATCTGGTCCCATTTCCAATCTGGAGCAGAGGTGAGGGCTCTACAGCTCCCATAGAAGCTCCCCAAGGCAGGACCCCCTCCAGCCTGCAGATGCTTTCCTCTTCTGAGGTCGAGTCCAAATGGGGGCGCTAACCAGGTTGCCTTATTTTATTTTACCATTTATTTCTCTTAGATCTGATGTGGCATGTAGTTTATTATTATTATTAGCTATTATTGTTACCACTACAAGTCGCAGAAAGAGAAATAAATATTCTCTGTTAATGGTAAAAATACATGCTCATCATTCATATTCTGTATGAGTAATTAGATGCACATTTTATAAACAAAGTATGCAAGGATGTTTAGGATTTGGTTAATTTTGTGTTATTGGTGGAGAAATATCCATGCAATAAAGATTTACTTGAAAAAGATAACACTAAAAAAGAAAGAAATTTCTGTATTGGGGATTTAAATGGAACATTTGGAAATTTTCCAAGCTGAAGGAAACCATTATATGTATATTATGGAAAGGTGTTGCATTTCAGGATTATCAGCATATTGGTTATTGTATAAATTATGCATTTATATTATGGTAGGCATAGTCACAATATATACTAAATCCATGAGAACATATTTATTACAGTGCATCATGAAGCCAAATGGACATTAAATCCATGTCTTATATTTATCTTTCATTAAATGTAGCATTAAAGACTATCAGGCAGCTAGAATGTACTCAGTAAGTATGAGTAACTTATATTTTCTGTAGGTTGGAGGATAAGTTTTTGTGTAAAGAAAAGGACCAAGAGGTTAAGAAGTGGAATAGCAAGGAAGGAGAAGGATGAGATCGTCAATAATTCTTTACATTTTCTTTTCATAGGATGTGCTCACTTTTTCCATTTTATGTGCACATTTTTACTATATATCCCCACTCTTTCTCCTGAAGCATATTTTCACAGTCATGTCTTCACAGAGCCCAGAACCATCAACCTGCTTCACTATGTACTTCCACAGTACCTGGTATATAGGAAGCACTCAATAGCATGATCAATTATCATTAACCTTTAACAGATTCTCAAATAGCCTTTCATTATGTGAAACTGACAGTTCTCTATGCTCAGCAGTAGTTCTTGTATCTGGGAAAAGTCACTTATCAGTCCTTACCTCATACAACAACTTTGCGAAGTCTTGGCTTAGCCCTACATAAGCACTAAGATGAATTAGTTTTCAGTTCTTCCTTATTACTTGCTAGTAAACACCCTTACAGTTCAACTGAGCTACGGATAAACATGGGTGATCATCTTAGGAGTTCTTCTTCACACATGCCTACTTAGTAAAGAACTTTCCAACTCCCTGTTGCTTCAAAATTTACTTTTTAAGATAAAGGTTTCATCAGGTTCTGATGTTTTATTTATATATAAAATTATTTCCTTCTTAAATATTTACCTTAGGACTGTAGAGTTGCCTGATTATTTATTAACCAGATAATAATTTGCCATTTTTTAACTCTGGAACTGACATATGTGAATTAATAGACATCACTATGCTTATAAGGTATGCTTGGAACTATACTTCCCCTTTAACCCCACCAGCAGTTTAAGTTGAATCTGTTTGCATTCCATTTGACTGTTTTTAACTAATATTAGATATGTAGATAGCTAATAAAAATAAGGAAAACTAAAGAAGTGTATCTAAAATTACTTAAAACAATTTATAAATTCTTTAGTTATTCTTATTAAAATTTTAAAATCCTATTTTAGTCCAAATCACTGGGGTGAAATTCTTGTGAATTTCTATACTTTCTTTGGGACAAATGAGCTGAACTTGAAATAGTGATAGTAGAATATATTTTAAAAGACACCAGACCTGAGATAAGAACATCACAATTTAGATGTTTACTCATTTGTTTATGTTTATTACTTTGTCATTCAACAACTATTTATTAACTGCCAGGGGTATAAAAATGAACAAGCGTATTCCTGTGCTTTAAAATAAATCTAATTTGAAATAAATATGGCTACTGTTCTTAAAAGAATATACATGCATTCTGACCTTTTTCATCTGTCTTTCACTTTCAGTATAAAAAAATCATGATTTGTACTGTATCTCTTCTTCCATTTGTATTTTCCTATAAAGGAAAATTGGAAAAGGAAATTGCTATTTTAGGAGGAGATGGATTCAAATATATTGTAGATCTTTCACAGTCAAATATTCTTACATGTTGTATGTGCTTAAAAAATATAGAAAGTTTGTTAAACACAGAAATGTTTAATATTAACCTAAGGTCAAATAATCCCTGGTAATATATAGGGACTTTTTATTGTATTAGTTAGGTTACTTTTGTGTCCAGGCAATTTGACAACTTATGAATGATGCTGAGGAGGAAAGAGACATCTCATCTGTAGTTGTTAGGAAGGAATCCATTTCTTTCCCTGAGTTTCACTTTAGTGAGGTTACCTTGGTCCGGGGTCTGGTCCTCACTTTTTAGATCCAGCTTTGAAAAGTGTCCAGGAACTACATTACACTATGTAAACCACAATTGGATAATGCATAAGCCAGAACATCTAGATGTTTTCATTTAGAATTTGCACTGCAATTGCATAATAAGCAAACAACTTTGCTGAGTGATGCATTCCTCTTCTTCGTTGGTGGCTCAGCTGGTAAAGAATCTGCCTGCAATGTGGGAGACCTGGATTCAATCCCTGGTTTCGGAAGATTCCCTGGAGAAGGGAAAGGCTACCCACTCCAGTATTCTGGCCTGGAGAATTCCATGGGCAGATAGTCCATGGGGACATGAAGAGTTGGACACAACTGAGCATTCTCTTAAGTGTTAAGTCTTTAGTTAAACGGTGAATTGGTGAGCACAAAATCAGAGCAGGAGGGGCTAGTCAGGGATCTTACTGACGAGCATTATTGAGGCTGGTCATCCAAACCATCCATCTAGACTGTGGACATAGAATTGCCTGATGCGTAGAGTCCTTGTGTCAACTGGTCAGGCTTCCCTTTCCCTGAAGGTCTGTAAGACGCACAGACAGCGCGGCCTCTCTGACCTCTGTCTGTGCTCTGTACGGAGCAGCTCCTTCCTTTCACCCACAGTCTTTCTTTCTCTAACAGGAACTCACTCAAGTGACTACATTCGCGGTCAATCGCATCTTTCTGCCCCGCCTCCCTAGTACTGTTTCAAAGCACCTTAGGTGGACTTCTGGAGATTCCCAAAACTCATCAGTCACGTGTTTCTTGATATTATCTTGTTTTTACCTATAGTTTGTTATTCTCATCACTTCGGTATATGTTTCCAAGTTTCTCTCTGAAAATTCAATTCTGTCTCTTACATCCATGTTGATATCTCCACTGGTATAGAGGACAGGTAAATTAGGCGTGGTCAAAAAAGCACTTTTTTTCACACTAATCCTAAAAATGTAGCTAAACCTCAAGCTACTTGTTTTTGCAATGGCACTGACACATGTTTGCACTAAAAATTATGTTGAATTTTGACATAGTTGATTGAGGAAACTATCATCCAAGATACAAGGTAAGAAAACAAAGTTTAATTTACCAAATCACAAACTCATAGACTAGATATCTTACCACTGAGATACTAATGCTGCCATTTGTCAAGAGGCAAGCTGAATTTATCATTGTTTCTATTAGATACTTATAAAGTATGTATTAATCCTTATTGCTGATTTCAGTCACTATGCTTTTTTTGTTTACATGGTAATATGTTTTGGATTTCAGATATAAAACATTTCCCAAATATGGAGGATTGAATTAATAGCAAGATGGGTCTAGTTCCTGATTCTAGGCTATGATCAATCTAATTCTCTTTTAAAAAATGTTTTCCAGTTTTATTGAGATATCATTAATATATAGTATTATCTAAATTTAAGGTATACACTGTAATGATTTAAGTTACAAATGCTGTAAAATGATCACCACAATAAATCTAGTAAACATCTATCATAGCATATAGTTAATAGGTACTCTAGTATAAAATAATTTTTTTAATTTTAAAAACTAAAAAATAAATTTAAAAATCCATCTCACATGTTGATAACCGAAAAAAGAGAAACTGTGTTTTTTTTCTTGTGGTTAGAAGTCATAGGGTTTTGACTGTCTTATACCTTTTAAATACACCTTAGAGTAACGTTAATTATATTCATTATGTTAGCTATAGTCACTAGTGCTTATTTATCTTATTTTTTTTTTAATTAGTTGGAGGCTAATTACTTCACAACATTTCAGTGGGTTTTGTCATACATTGATATGAATCAGCCATAGATTTACACGTATTCCCCATCCCGATCCCCCCTCCCACCTCCCTCTCCACCCGATTCCTCTGGGTCTTCCCAGTGCACCAGGCCCGAGCACTTGTCTCATGCATCCCACCTGGGCTGGTGATCTGTTTCACCATAGATAGTATACATGCTGTTCTTTTGAAATATCCCACCCTCACATTCTCCCACAGAGTTAAAAAGTCTGTTCTGTATTTCTGTGTCTCTTTTTCTGTTTTGCATATAGGGTTGTCGTTACCATCTTTCTAAATTCCATATATATGTATTAGTATGCTGTAATGTTCTTTATCTTTCTGGCTTTCTTCACTCTGTATAAGGGGCTCCAGTTTCATCCATCTCATTAGGACTGATTCAAATGAATTCTTTTTAACGTCTGAGTAATATTCCATGGTGTTTATGTACCACAGCTTCCTTATTCATTCATCTGCTGATGGGCATCTAGGTTGCTTCCATGTCCTGGCTATAATAAACAGTGCTGCGATGAACATTGGGGTGCATGTGTCTCTTTCAGATCTGGTTTCCTCAGTGTGTATGCCCAGAAGTGGGATTGCTGGGTCATATGGCAGTTCTATTTCCAGTTTTTTAAGGAATCTCCACACTGTTTTCCATAGCGGCTGTACTAGTTTGCATTCCCACCAACAGTGTAAGAGGGTTCCCTTTTCTCCGCACCCTCTCTAGCATTTATTGCTTGCAGACTTTTGGATAGCAGCCATCCTGACTGGCGTGTAATGGTACCTCATTGTGGTTTTGATTTGCATTTCTCTGATAATGAGTGATGTTGAGCATCTTTTCATGTGTTTGTTAGCCATCTGTATGTCTTCTTTGGAGAAATGTCTATTTAGTTCTTTGGCCCATTTTTTGATTGGATCATTTATTTTTCTGGAATTGAGCTTCAGGAGTTGCTTGTATATTTTTGAGATTAATCCTTTGTCTGTTTCTTCATTTGCTATTATTTTCTCCCAGTCTGAGGGCTGTCTTTTCACCTTACTTATAGTTTCCTTTGTAGTGCAAAAGCTTGTAAGTTTCATTAGGTCCCATTTGTTTCTTTTTGCTTTTATTTCCAATATTCTGGGAGGTGGGTCACAGAGGATCTTGCTGTGATTTATGTCGGAGAGTGTTTTGCCTATGTTCTCCTCTAGGAGTTTTATAGTTTCTGGTCTTACATTTAGATCTTTAATCCATTTTGAGTTTATTTTTGTGTATGGTGTTAGAAAGTGGATGAAATGGACAAATTCTTAGAAAAGTATAACTTTCCAAAACTGAACCAGGAAGAAATAGAAGATCTTAACAGACCCATCACAAGCAAGGAAATCGAAACTGTAATCAAAAATCTTCCAGCAAACAAAAGCCCAGGACCAGATGGCTTCACAGCTGAATTCTACCAAAAATTTAGAGAAGAGCTAACACCTATCTTACTCAAACTCTTCCAGAAAATTGCAGATGAAGGTAAGCTTCCAAACTCATTCTATGAGGCCACCATCACCCTAATTCCAAAACCAGACAAAGATGCCACAAAAAAAGAAAACTACAGGCCAATATCACTGATGAACATAGATGCAAAAATCCTTAACAAAATTCTAGCAAACAGAATCCAACAACATATTAAAAAAATCATACACCATGACCAAGTGGGCTTTATCCCAGGAATGCAAGGATTCTTTAATATCCGCAAATCAATCAATGTAATACACCACATTAACAAATTGAAAGATAAAAACCATATGATTACCTCAATAGATGCAGAGAAAGCCTTTGACAAAATTCAACACTCATTTATGATTAAAACTCTCCAGAAAGCAGGAATAGAAGGAACATACATCAACATAATAAAAGCTATATATGACAAACCCACAGCAAGCATCACCCTCAATGGTGAAAAATTGAAAGCATTTCCCCTGAAATCAGGAACAAGACAAGGGTGCCCACTCTCACCACTACTATTCAACATAGTGTTGGAAGTTTTGGCCACAGCAATCAGAGCAGAAAAAGAAGTAAAAGGAATCCAGATAGGAAAAGAAGAAGTGAATCTCTCACTGTTTGCAGATGACATGATCCTCTACATAGAAAACCCTAAAGACTCTTCCAGAAAATTACTAGAGCTAATCAATGAATATAGTAAAGTTGCAGGATATAAAATTAACACACAGAAATCCCTTGCATTCCTATACACTAACAATGAAAAAACAGAAAGAGAAATTAAGGAAACAATACCATTCACCATTGCAACAAAAAGAATAAAATACTTAGGAGTACATCTACCTAAAGAAACAAAAGACCTATGCATAGAAAACTATAAAACACTGATGAAAGAAATCAAAGAGGACACAAACAGATGGAGAAACATACCGTGTTCATGGATTGGAAGAATCAATATTGTCAAAATGGCTATTCTACCCAAAGCAATCTATAGATTCAATGCAATCCCTATCAAGCTACCAACGGTATTTTTCACAGAACTAGACCAAAGAATTTCACAATTTGTATGGAAATACAAAAAAACCTCGAATAGCCAAAGTAATCTTGAGAAAGAAGAATGGAAGTGGAGGAATCAACCTGCCTGACTTCAGACTCTACTGCAAAGCCACAGTCATCAAGACAGTATGGTACTGGCACAAAGACAGAAATATAGATCAATGGAACAGAATAGAAAGCCCAGAGATAAATCCACGAACCTATGGACACCTTATCTTTGACAAAGGAGGCAAGGATATACAATGGAAAAAAGACAACCTCTTTAACAAGTGGTGCTGGGAAAACTGGTCAACCACTTGTAAAAGAATGAAACTATTTATCTTATAACTAGAAGCTTGTCCCTATTGAGTATGTTCACCTAGTTTCCCCTCCGTACCTACCCTTCAATCCTGGTAACCACAAATGTAATCCCTTGTCTATCAGTTTGGTGGTTGGTTTTTAGCTCCCACATATAAATGAGATCATACAGTATTTGTCTTTCTCTGTCTCATTTATTTCCCTAAGCAGAATGCCCTCAAGGTCAGTTCATGTCACAAATGGCAGGATTCCCTTCTTTCTATGGCTGAATACACAGCCAAACACTCTCTACTTCTTTATCCTCTCATCTGTTGGAGAACACTTAGGTTGTTTCCATGTCTTGACTATTGTAAGTAATGCTGATGTGAGCATGGGGGTACAGATACTTCTTGAGTTAGTGGCTTGTTTTTTTTTTTTTTTTCCTTCAGATAAATGCCCAGGAGAAATTGCTAGATCATATGGTAATTCCATTTTTATTTTCAGGGAAACCTTCCTATTGTTTTTCACAGTAATTGTAACAATTTTCACTTCCACCAACAGTGTAAAAGGGTTCCCTTTCCTTCACATCTTTGTCAACATTTGTCATCTCTTCTCTTTTTGATCATAACCATTCTAACAGGCATGATGTGATATGTCACTGTGATATTGATTTAATTTGTCTCATATTGAGTGAAACTGAATAACTTTTCAGGTACCTGTTGGTTATCTGTATGTACTCTTTGTGAAAAAGTCCATTCAGATTCTTTATCCACATTTAGATTGGACTATTTGCTTTTTTGCTGCTGAGTTGTATGGAGTTTTTTAATATAGATTTTGAATATTAACCCCTTGTTCAATATATATGGTTTGAAAGTAGCTTTTCCCATGCCTTATGTTTTCTTTTCATTCTATTCATCTTTCATTTTTTTGCTGTGCAGAACCGTCTTGGTTTGAGGTAGTTCCACTTGCTTATTTTTTATTTTGCTTTAGATGTCATGTCAAAAAATTCATTGCCAAGAGCCATGTCAAAGATCTTTTATTTTATGTTTTATTTATTTCTTTGTAGTTTCAGTTCTTATGTTTAAGACTTTAATCCACTCTGTGCTAATTTGTGTGAGTGGTGTAAGATAGGAGTCTAATTTCATTCTTTTATATATGAATATCCAATTTGCACATTTACTGAAGACTGGCCTTTCTCCATTGTGTATTCTTGGCCCCCTTGTTAAATATTAGTTGAATATATTTGCAGGGATTTATATCTGTGCCCTCAATCCTGTTTAATTGGTCTGTGTTTCTGTTTTTTTGCCAGTAATGTATTGTTTTGACTAATGTTACTTTGTAATATAGCTTGAGATCTAGAAGTAGAAAGCCTTAAGCTTTGTTCTTCTTTCTCAGGATTGCCTTGGCTATTCTGGGATTTTGGCGATTCCTTAAATATCTAGGATTATTTTTCTAGTTCTGTTAGAAATACCATTGGAATTTTGATAGGGGCTGCACTGAATTCATCTACGGCTTTTGGTAACATATACTAATTCTTCCAATCTGTGAACATGGGATTTAAATGCCAATCATTTCTGATTCTTTCTACTACCCAGTAGTTCTCCTACTGATTTGGACATAAGTAGCTCTGAGAAAATCCATATTTCATGATTATTTTCTTGTAATCTGGCTTGATATTTCTTAATTTCAGGACAGTGTCAGTGGCTCTAGGTAAGTCTGTATTGATACATATTTCTCTTCTGTAAAATTGAATATTAGATTGAGAATTTAATCTATTGAACACTTAACTTTAGAGAGAAATCCTGTCTTTCTTTCCTTTTTTGCTTCCTTCTGCCTTCCTTTCACCCTTCCCTAACTTTTCTATTCTTTCTTTCCTTATTTATAATTCAATGAGTTCTTAAAGATGTTTATTAATAGTTTTCCATATACCAAAAATATATGAAGTATTAAATAAAATAGATGTCACATAACTGCCTGGTTCTCTCTTAATAGTGAAATGGAGAAAAATCAGACGATGGTGACAGAGTTCATCCTACTGGGATTTTGTCTTGGTCCAAGGATTCATTTATTCCTTTTTGGACTCTTCTTCCTGTTCTATCTCCTCACCCTGATGGGGAACGGGGTCATCCTGGGGCTCATCTCACTGGACTCCAGACTGCACACCCCCATGTACTTCTTCCTCTCACACCTGGCCATCGTTGACATGGCCTACGCCTGCAACACGGTGCCCCAGATGCTGGTCAACCTCCTGAGTCCAGCCAAGCCCATCTCCTTTGCTGGCTGCATCATACAGACCTTTCTTTTTCTGACTTTTGCTCTGACAGAATGTCTGCTCCTGGTGGTGATGTCCTATGATCGGTATGTGGCCATCTGCCACCCCCTCCGATATTCTGTCCTTGTGAGCTGGAGAGTCAGCATCAGCCTGGTGGTGACTTCCTGGACATGTGGCTCCCTTCTGGCCCTGGTCCATGTGGGTCTCGCCCTGAGACTGCCCTTCTGTGGGCCTCATGAAATCAACCAGTTCTTCTGTGAAATCCTGTCTGTCCTCAAGCTGGCCTGTGCTGACACCAGGCTCAACCAAGTTGTCATCTTCTCGGCCTGTGTGTTTATCTTACTGGGGCCCCTCGGCCTGGTGCTTCTCTCCTACATGCGCATCCTGGCCTCCATCCTAAGGATCCAATCAGGTGAAGGCCGCGGAAAGGCCTTCTCCACCTGCTCCTCCCACCTCTGCGTAGTCGGGCTCTTCTTTGGCAGTGCCATCGTCACGTACATGGCCCCCAAGTCCCGCCACCCTGAGGAGCAGCAGAAGATCCTTTTTCTGTTTTACAGTCTTTTCAACCCCATGCTGAACCCGCTGATCTACAGCCTGAGGAATGCAGAGGTCAAGGGTGCCCTGAGGAGAGCACTGTTCAAGGAGAGTCATTTCTAACTGGTGACATTTGAATCCAAAAAAGTTCTCTGCTCTCGTATGTGTGCTTTGATGACACAAGAATAAGACTTCCCTCTTCCTTTGAAGGAAAAGTTTTAGCTATATTGCATTCATTGATTTTTCTATCAGATGTGACTTTATTGTTATTGTTCAGTCACTAGGCAGGTCCCATGAATTCCATGAACTGCACTCCAGGCTTCCCTGTCTTTCAATATCTCCCAGAGTTTGCTCAAACTCACGTCCATTGAGTCAATGATGCTATCCCACCATCTCATCTTCTGTCACCCCCCCTCTCCTGTCCTCAGTCTTTCCCAGCATCAGAGTCTTCCAATGAGTAAGCTCTTCACATCAGGTGGCCAAAGTATGGAGCTTCAGCTTCAGCATCAGTCCTTCCAGTGAATATTCAGGGTTGATTTCCTTTGGGATTTACTGGTTTGATCTCCTTGCA
Organism: Cervus elaphus; assembly: GCF_910594005.1. Classification (NCBI taxonomy): domain Eukaryota; kingdom Metazoa; phylum Chordata; class Mammalia; order Artiodactyla; family Cervidae; genus Cervus; species Cervus elaphus. The sequence goes on from NC_057832.1 coordinate 113,042,212, forward strand.
GCCCAAGGGACTCTCAAGAGTTTTCTCCAGCAACACACTTCAAAAGCATCAGTTCTTTGGCACTCAACCTTCTTTATGGTCCAACTCTCACGTCAGTACATGACTACTAGGAAAACCATAGCTTGGATTATACTATGATCTTTTTTTGATCACTCTGATTTTAATATCTCTGAAATTAACATTTATTTAAATTGATTTCCTGAGTCTACAAAATTGAATGTAGTCTTTCCACTTTCCTGCCCTAACTATATTAGCGCACCAATTGTATAGGTCACAAGATTTGGAAGAAAAAAGAAAGTTATGAAGGGAAGTGATCTTCAAAGCTTGAAAGCACACTTGTCCACTTTCAAAAATTGCACTCCCCCTGTTCAAGAATAAGTCAGAGATGTCTAGCTAGTTGTGTTCCATAATGTTGAAAAATCTCATATGAAAATTGTTGAGTCATATTAGGGAGTTAACAAGCAGGCTGATTGAAGGAACATAATTAATACAAGGTATTTTGGAGATCCAAACCAGTCAATCCAAAAGGAATTGTACTGCAAGGAGATCCAACTAGTCAATCCTAAAGGAAATCAGTCCTGAATATTCATTGGAAGGACTGATGCTGAAGCTGAAACTCCAATACTTTGGCTACCTGATGCGAAGAACTGACTCCTTGGAAAAGACCCTGATGCTGGGAAAGATTGAAGGCAGGAGCAAGGGGCAACAGAGGATGAGATGGTTGGATCACATCATCTAGGCGATGGACATGAGTTTGAGTAAGCTCTGTGAGATAGTGATGGACAGGGAAGCCTGACGTGTGGCAGTCCATGGGGTTGCAAAGAGTCAAACACGACTGAGTGACTAAACTGAGCTTAACTGATTTTGGAGAAAGCAGGAAAGATCAAGGAAAAGCTTGCTGATGGGGTGGAAATAGTATGTTGTTTACAGCTTTGGGGGTAAACTGATTAGCTCGTGGCTACTAAAAGAATAAAACTAGGTGGATAATGGGTACAAACAAATAATTTCTGTTGTTTTTTTTGTTCCCAGAAAATGTTGTGTGTTGAATGTAAGTTATATAGATGTACAGACTGTCTGTGTATATTATTTTCTAGTGTGTTTTCAATAGTAATTTCATAGAAAATTTTACCTGATAGTATAAGTGGCTAGTATGGTATGACTGGCTCTTCTGCCTTGTGGTAATTAATTCTGTTTTACAAACCAAATGGTCAGAGTTGAGTCCCATATGTTTGACATAATTTTTTCAGGGTGTTACTTTTAAATCCACTTTATAACTTGCCCTGAGGCAAGGATGGCCACTTTCCTCCAGACTCTTCCTCAATTTCACAGTAACAGTGAACAGAAGGGTTGTTCAGTAGAATAAGGGTGTGGCCTTCATTTGGGCTTTAATAACTTCTCAACCCTGCTCTTAACTACTCTGTGTGGGCAACAGTGCTTACTGACTGTAGAAACAAAGGGGGTTTTTATAATAAGAGTTAAGGTTTGAATTAATCACTCAGTGCTGTAGACTCCATACTTATATCGATCATTTACATGGATCATCTTGTTCAGTCATCATAACATATCCTGGAAGAGGGCCCTATTGTCAGTCTGTTTTATGTATGCATGGACGAGAAAAATAGTGTCAGACTTTTACCTGGACAGCCTGACTACCAAGCCTTGTGTACTTAACCATAACAATGTCATAGGTCAATATCACTATAATTCAATAAAGAAGTCTAAGATATCTTCTGCACTGTCTCATGTATGCAAAGTGAGCTACTCTTTGCTCTCGGCGACCTGGAAGATCAGAGACCGTTTATGAGAGTTCGGTTGTCCTGGAGAGTAAAACCTATGGACAGAGTTGCAAAAGTCATTGGACTTCTAGAGGAATGCAGACCACGAAGAAGGTCAGAATTAAGTCTACTCTCACTGAGATTGGTGACCTAGTTCAGCTAAGATCAAAAGTCATTACAAAGACATCAACACCCTCTGTCTTTCTCTCTCTCTCTCTCCATCTCTGATTTTGTCTCTCTGTTTCTCTCACTACAGGCCAGGCACTGCACTTTACAAGAATTATTTCATTTCATCCTCAAAATAACCCTCTGAGGCAAGAGACAATCCCCACTTTACACATAAGGAAACAGAGGCAGAGGGATTGAGTAACTCACCCACTTCACAGCGAATGACAATCCAGTTCAGGATTGTAGTAAGGCAGTCTGATTCTTGACCCTATAATCATTACCACTGGGTAGTGGACTCTCTAGAGCAGACCTATGGGTAAAATCAGGGAAATCGAGAGGCTGGATCAAAGCAAGTGACTCAGACCAGTGAGGGCATTGGGCTTTCAAAAGCAAGGACTTGCATTTGCTAAAGAAAGCAGCTTGACTCCAAAGAGATATATGAACAGTGGGTGTAGTAACAAGGAAGAACTGTGGCTCCAAGGGTCAGAGATGGAGGCGGTTCTCTGGAAATGAGCCGAGAAGTGAAAGAAAACCAACGCAAGAGAAGACTGATGCCTCAGTTTCTCCCTGGCTCCTCACCAGCAGAGAACAGGCAGAATGGATGCTTGATAGTATTTTGTCTAAAATGAGCCCTTTCCCAAGACAAAGGAGTCCAGATTTCATTTTGTGGCATTCCCGCAATGGTTAAAAGGGTGGTATTTATAGAATGTTGCTCAGGTATGTATCATGTTTCACCTGTAAGATGAAGAGCTCCCCAAGGGCAGAAATGGACCCTGCTTATCACTTTTCACCAACACTAGCACACTCCCTAGCATAGAGCGAGTACTCAACAAGCGCCATTCATGTGAATTTATGAGCCTTTATCAATTAACTACTTACACATAATTTTCAGTGTTAAACTATCTTCTGACTTTTTTTTACATTTTAAAATTGTTCTCATTTGCATAACATAGTATGTAGAATATGATTATAGCTAAAATGTATTTAGTACTGCCTGTGTACCAAACACTGTATTAAAATCTTTAGATTATAATTATCACAACAAATTGTGAAGTAAATACTAAGTGTATTCTCATTTATAAAAATTGAAGTTTAGAGAATTAACATACTCATTGTCACTAAAAATAAAAAAGTGAAATCAGAATTCAAATTGAGTCAATCTAATCTTCTGTAGGTGGCACAGTGGTAAAGAACCTGCCTGCTAAGGCAGGAGATGCAAGTTCAATACCTGGGTTGGGAAGACCCCCTGGAGAAGGAAATGGCAACCCACTCCAGTCTTCTTGCCTGGAAAATCCCATAGGCAGATGAGACTGGTGGCTGGGCCGGGGATCGCAAAGAGTTGGACACGACTGAGTGAGCACACACAATCTAGATTAATTGCAAATCGTTCTTCTGAAAAGGACCTTCTGATATTTACATCTTCAATGGCTAGACCAGTCCTGTTTTATAGTAGACCCTCAGTAATTGACTAAATAAAACATGATCATTTAGCCAAAACTCCTATCCAAGAAAAGATATGTACCTCCATAAAACATGTGACTTAAATCTGGCAACCATTAATCTTTCAAAGTTAGACATCTTACTAACCATTAAACAATTTTAGTTCCATATTCACTCTGTTCTTGCAAAAGTTTCTTATGGGAAGAATATTAATAATTATATTCCATTTGCCAGTGATTCTGAGCTATTGCCCATATATTAAGATGCCTAATTTAAAAAGAGCTATGTATATTCCTTTCTATCATGTAGAACAGAGGTTATGTGCCTTTCAAAAAGAGCATGCCAGATCCTTTTGTAGTTCATGAGCATGATGATTGGGTGTTCACGCTGCTGCGTGACATGTGCCTCCCTCACAAACCTTGTTACGACATCGGCACATTACCTGTCTGACGTGAAAGAAAAAAAAAAAAAAAGAGCATGCCAAATAGCTAAACCAGGATGGTGCTTGTACTAGCAGAGTAGATACGTAGAATGTGTTAACCCTTCTGTGTCTTGTGTGATATGGTGAAGAATTAGGGGCTGTAACTACCGCAGGTGATAGGGATGGGAAGCTGGGGTGGAAACAAGTTCAGAAGCCACTAGAAATTGGATCCCACTGTGTCCTTGGCATGTCACATGGGCACTGCCAACTACTGACCTATAGGACAACTGTTCACTGCTAGGTGGTATAGACTTGTGCTTCTCTGGTGTCAATGTTGATGCAAGTCATCTGTTGTTGTTCAGTGGCTCAGTCATGTCCAACTCTTTGTGACCCCGTGGAGTGCATCACACCCACACCAGGCTTCCTTGTCCTTCACCATCTCCCAGAGTTTGCTCAAACTCATGTCCATTGAGTCGGTGATGCCATCCAACCATCTCATCCTCTGTCGTCCCCTTCTCCTGCCTTCAGTCTTTCCCAGCATCAGTGTCTTTTCAAATGAGGCAGTTCTTCGCATCAGATGGCCAAAGTATTGGAGCTTCAGCTTCAGCATCAGTCCTTCCAATGAATATCCATGGTTGATTTCGTTTGGAATTGACTGGTTTGAACTCCTTGCAGTCAAAGGGACTCTCAAGAATCTTCTCCAACACCACAGTTCAAAAGCATCAGTTCTTTGGTGCTCAGCCTTCTTTATGGTTGAACTCTTACATCAGTACATGACGACTGGAAAAACCATAACTTTGACTAGACAGACCTCTTCCAGCAAAGTAATGTCTCTGTTTTTGAATATGGTGTATAGGTTTGTCATAGCTTTTCTTCCAAGGAGAAAACCTCTTTTAATTTCATGGCTGTAGTCACCATACACCAAGATTTGGTATATTCTTGGAACCCAAGAATATAAAGTCTGTCACTGTTTCCATTGTTCCCCCATGTATTTGCCATGAAGTGATGGGACTGGATGCCATGGACTTAGTTATTTGAAAACTGAGTCTTAAGCCAGCTTTTTCACTCTCTTCTTTCAACTTCATCAAGAGGCGCTTTAGTTCCTCTTTGCTTTCTGCCATAAGGTTGGTGCCATCTGCATATCTGAGGTTACTCATATTTCTCCCAGCAATTTTGATTCGAGCTTGTGCTTCATCCAGCCCAGCACTTTGTATGATGTACCCTGCATATAAGTTAAATATACAGCCTTGACGTATATTCCTTGACAAGAAGTCTGAAGATCTTGAATACTGGTTCTGATTCAGCAGGTGTTAATGCGATGGGAAGAGATTGCATTTCTGACAACTTTTCCTATCTTGCTGATGGTGGTGATCTACAAAACACTTTGAATATTTATGATATAGAGAAGCTTTGTTAAATCTATGGTTCTTAGGAGGAAGAGGGAGGAAAGTGAAAGAAGAGTTAGAATATGATCTCACAGGATGTTATGGTTGTGCTGCTTTATCCTGGATTACAGTGCCTTGCTTTCTTGATGAACTTTGATGAGAGCTCTGGCTCACTTTGGTTTAGTTCATTTGTTTTATTTTTTGCTTGTTCTCTGTTGTTTGTTTTTAATTTGAGTAACCCTTTTAGGCCAGGGAACAAGGTGCATCATCGAGCATAGTCTGGTTTAGTCCTCAGAGGCCTGACTCAGAGCCAGGACATCTAGCTTCTTATCCCAATTCTACCAGGTCATGGTGTGCCTTTCGGAAAATCACTTAATTGTTGCGGACATCAGTTTTCCACTGTAAGATTTAATGTTGGACCAGATGATCTATAAATTCCTCCCAGATCTCTAACTGTATGACTTTCTGCTATTTTTCTAGAATGTAGGGTTTTTTCTTTTACATGAAAACAAAATAAAGTCGATTATCTTGAGAATTGAATAAATTTAATTCCTGAGCCTTGCACATAATAGAAGTTCAAAAGTAACCACCAAATTAAGAATACGAATACATATCTAAGAACTATGAATGGCATAATGTGTGGAGAATTAAGACATAAGATATTCTGCATGAATTGTCCTCCCTAAGAAAAAAAGCGTTTTGATAGTCTGTTTATAAAGGATTAAAATATCATTTATTTGCAAAGCATCCCAGATCTCTAAGTCTGGGCTGCTGTTGCATCACAAGTATTAATAGCTTGCATTTATTGAGTGCTTATTCCATATCAAGGACTGTTCTATGAGGACACAGCCATTAATATCAATCTAATCTTCACAACAATTGCCAGAGGAAGGTTTTACTACTACATTCAATTTATACGTGAAAAGAATCAAGGCACAGAGAAGTTAAGCAGCCCTCAGGGATCCCATGATTAGTGAGTGGCAGAGTAGGGCTCACCCAGATCTACCAAAGGCAGTGTCTGTGTCTGTAAAGAGGCTGGGGGATGCAGCCATGTGTTGGCAGTTACACCCCAGAGACAATTGTGCATAAGGAAGAAACTCACACGCCTTCTACGGAGCTGTCTCACTTAAGGGGAGTGCTGTGCTGGGCTGTACTTAGTCACTCAGTCGTGTCCGACTCTCTGCGACCCCATGGACTGCGGCCCACCAGGCTCTACCCGTGGGGATTCTCTAGGCAAGAATACTGGAGTGGGTTGCCATGCCCTCCTCCAGGGGATCTTCCCAACCCAGGCCTCCCATATTTCAGGTGGATTATTTACCATCTGAGCCATTGGGGAAGGCCTAAGGTAACACTAGCAGCTGACATTAAAAAACAAAACCAGAAACCTATAGTCTTAGTAAATTCTGCCTCTTCCTTCTCTATTGTTAAGGATCCCAAACAAATTCTGTCCTTTTTATTCATAATTACCTAAGAAATACATTTCGGAGCATTGTCATTTTCATTCTTTGCCATCCGTTTCTGTTGTAGTCCCGAAGATATATTCACTGGTGTCTTGGGTAGTTTTCACAATTTATTTCCTGCTCTTTTACAGATTTACTTTGAAAGGTGATGGAATCCACCCATTTTATGCTGATCTTTATCTGTATTGTGTTCAAGTGAACTCTAAAATCAAATGCTAGCAGTATATTTATTGTAGGCATCAAATTATAAATTTATAAACTTTATAAATCAAGTTATAAAATTATAAATGTCTAATGAAATCAATGCCCAATGCTAACAAATAACGTAAATGTTTTCATTTCATCTAATACTGACTGTGTTGTCTGCTGAGTTCTATCATACACTTATATCATTTTTACTCTCTTTAAACAGTAAACACTATAAAGATAGTTACTACAGTTTAATTTTAACAGAATATAGACAATTTTGAGCTGTAGATATTTATCTTTATGTTCCTAAAAGACGTTTAGAAATTTTAATTTTTGTGAAAATCCCAAATCTTATATTTCATTACTGATTGTCTTACTTTTAAGTTTCCGTTTTTATGAAAATATCCATTTATAACCAATATTTCTAAGTTTAGATATATTTCTCTAAACTGTTCTTTACACAAGTTTCTAGTTTACTACTTGTTCATGAATGGTGGTTTCCTGATTTCTACATGCTGGCATATAGTGTAAACATTTGAGAGCATATCCATGTCAAATAAGATATGACCAATCTCATTGTATTATTTTATTAATAAGTTCTTTAGTATATATTTATGTGGGCTTCCCTGGTGGTTCAGTCGGTAAAGAATCCACCTGCAATGCAGGAGACCTGGGTTTGATTCCTGGGTTTCGAAGATCCCTTAGAGGAGGGCATGGCAACCCACAACTTGCCCGGAGAATCCCCATGAACAGAGGAGCCTGGGGAGCTACATACAGTCTATGGGGTCGCAAAGAGTCTAACATGACTGAGCAACTAAGCACATATACATTTATGTCTTGTATTTGTTGACGTTTCACTCTGACCACTTTTAGAAGCTGTCCACAGGTTAAAAGTTGTATCAACTTAACATGTGATAGAAAATACTGTATTTTGAAGTGATGTATTTCCAAAATTTTTTACCTCTAATTATTATTTAAAACTTTTCGTTTTTATATTCTAAATTGACTTTTTGTAACTGATGTTTATGTGACATTAAATATTGAAAGACATGTCCTGAAATATTATTTTCATGGAATTCAGCAGGACTTTTTGTAGTTAACATTACTTTTCTATTTTTCAGATGTTCTGCAGTTCACCTGGGCATGAAAGGAGAAATCAAGAAGAAAGTAGTCTTAATATTTATGGTTTGCCTGCTATATACCAACTTTATTATATAATCAGGAGCACTTACCATGTCCCTAAATAAATTCATGGTTCTTATAATGGACACACACCTGTGGAGCACAGGTAAGCATGTTCTCGAAATGTGATAATCTGTGAAAGATGTACCTCAAGTTTATGCCTCACTCCCAGCATGTCAGGGGTCACACTATAAAAACTCATTCATTTGTAAATTGCACAATTGCTTGATATGAAATTCATAACCTTGAATGTCCAGTATAAGACAAAAGGACAAATAAACATGAGGATACTTTAGGCAACAGTTGTCTCCACGCTCCTGGAAGAGGTGAGGGTTTCTAGAGAAAGCCCAAGTCCTTTCCCTTCTCCTGAGGGAGTAGGCTCTTCAGCACCTCTTCAGAGCAGAGACTAGAGAGTAATTCCAGTGGTCGACCTACTTTGATGGTTTGTGTCTTAGAATATCTTCCCCTGAGCAGTGTCTAATAAGCCCTCCTGGGACACCTTGCCTCCTTCGACTCCCCAGTCCATCCCCTGCCTCCATAACCAGCTCTCTGCAACATCTGCACATCTTGAGTTGTTACTTGGAATCAGCTGCTTTTTCAGGGTGTGTTCTGCTCATCTCTGCTAACATAAGGGACCCAGATCACACTGGGGAGAAGCTGAACGACAGAGCTTAATGCCAGGGGCTTATTCCATGTCACATTTGTTCAGTTTCCTTACCGGTTCAGCTGAACCATCTGGAGACTTGAGAACCACAGCAGTGCTGGGATTCATGAAATCCAAATAATGCCAAGTGTTCAGGGATGTTTTCTCAGGGGTGTGCCCTGGGGCTGTCTGTGGGGATGAGAAGGGAAACAGAAAAGAGGAGTTGCTTTGTCTCCCCTCCCCAGGGGAGCTGGGCGTGTGCTACATGTCACAGCCACCCCTTCCAGTGAACCCTCAAGAGCTACAGCGAGGTTGAGCCCATCAGAGAATAAACCTCCTTTTCTGAGGATCTGGTCCCATTTCCAATCTGGAGCAGAGGTGAGGGCCCTACAGCTCCCATAGAAGCTCCCCAGGGCAGGACCCCCTCCAGCCTGCAGATGCTTTCCCCTTCTGAGGTCTTGAGTCCAAATGGGGGCGCTAACCAAGTTGCTGTATTTTATTTTGCCATCAGTTCCTCTTGTACATGTTGAAACAGGTGGTCTTTTGTCTTTGTTTTTTAATTTAATTTTTATTTTATATTAGGGTATAGTTGATTTACAATTTGTGTTTGTTTCAGGTGTATAGCAAAGTGATTCAGTTATACATGTACCCATTCTTTTTTAGATTCATTTTTCATATACATTATTACAAAATGTTGAGCAGGATTCCCTGTGCTATGCAGCAGGTCCTTGTTGGTTATCTGTTTTCTATGTAGTAATGCGTATATGTTAATCCCAGACTCCTAACTCTCACTTTTATACTGCTATTCTTTTTAAGCACAGATAAGGAAATTCAGTCTTCTATAAATGTGGGCTGATAACTATTCTGCTGTGGGAATAGTTTGAGGAAAAATTAATGCTAACTTTTTAATATATTGTTCACAAATAGTGTTATTATGTATTTTAATTTGGTTAATTTCATTCTATACAGTGTATAAATAGCTGTATGAAAGCTCTAACTTCGTGGACCCAGATGCTAGATAAAAGAATAAGAAAATCCTGGGTGTTGGATTTAGGTTAAATATATGGAATAATTTTCATAAACTGAGAAAGATTTTTCTGGGATATATTAGGGTGTGATCTTTCATTACAGGGAAACTGATATTACTTCAGTCTTTATGTTTATGTCTCATCAATAGAACTACAATATATAATCTATGAAGCCCATACACATCTCATCCATTACCCGTAACTTGGAGAACAGTGTCAGGCACACAGAAAATACTTTAAATATTAGACTTTCCCAAATCTAGAGTGTACATGAATGAAAGTGAATGTGTGTGTGTGTGTGTGTGTGTGTGTGTGTGTGTGTCTGTGGTTGTGTGGTTGAGGAAAGTGCAGAAAAGCAAAAGAGTTGCTACTTAAAGGATAATCTCTTTAGTTTTTAATAGAATTGTCAGCTTTAAGCCCTTTTTAATCCCCAATATCTCTTAAATTAATCATGCACTTTCCAAATAAAGACATTGAAGGTCAGAAGCCAAAACCTGCCTTATTGATCCTTCAACTGTATATTATCCACAAAAGTACATTATTGACTTATATTGTAAAACAATCACTGTGTAGTAGAAATATGCTCAATTTTTGTCTCAGTTAATTCATTTAACTATTTAACTTGTATTACCTCAATTTTCACAACAACCTCATGTAATAGATACTGTCACTTTTCTCCTTTCAAAAATTTTAATACTAGGGCTTGAGAGGTTAAGAACTCAGAATCATACAAGTAGTAAATGCATGTCTGATCCTTAAATTTATGCTCTTTAATTACTACTCCATCTTGCCTTTCTATCATAAATGATCAATCTAGAGGACAGAAAATCTGTAAGGATATAGCTGAACACCATCCAGCAACTGGACACCTATAGACTACTTCATCCACAGCAAAATACACATTCTTCTCAAGCTCACATGTAACATTCACCAAGATAGAGCATATTAAGTGCCAAAAAATGCACCTGAACAAATCCCACAATGTCTGTTCTTAGATCAAAATGGAATTAAAATGGAAATCATTAACAGATTTAGCTGGAAAATCCCCCAAATATTTGGGGATTACACAATCACTTTCTAAATAACACATGGGTCAAAGAAGAAATATCAACAGGAATGCTAAAATATTTTGATCTAGAAAAGGATCAAAGAAGGGTTCTATTGAGTACATTAACTGTAACAGATATTTCTTTTAAGTTGGAAGTAAGCATGCAGCACTTCAGTTGAACTGAGGGTTTAAAAATAGCTTTCGTTTTTAGGAATGCTCTGTGACTCACACCCACAACATTAGAAAAGAGTTTGTCAGCCCATCAGATCTTAAATTTTACTTTTTGAAACAGAGGCCCCATCTAGTGCTGACAGGTTTGTTCATGTATAAAAAAATGATTCCAATCTTAGATATTTACTTTGAAACCACAGAGATCCTGGATAATGTATTAGTCATCAAACAATTTGCCAATTTTTAAATTGCTAACTTGTACATACATATCAGATGCATCATTTATAGCATAAAATGATGCTTGAATGTTGGTATTTGAAATTGGGATGTATTTCATTTCTTTCTTAGTCTCTTCTTTTAGTTCTTATAGTCTTTAGTAAATTAATCCATTTGAGTTCAGGTAAGAGACTTCTAATACCATGTAGAATGAAAATAGGGCTTTCATGGTGGCTCAATTGGTAAAGAGTCTGCCTGCAATGCAGGAGACCCAGGTTCAATCTTGGGATGGGAAGATCCCCTGGAGAAAGAAATGGCAACCCACCTCAGTATTCTTGCCTGGATAGCTGATGAACAGAGAAGACTGGCAGGCTGAAGTCCATGGGGTCATAAAGAGTCGGGCACAACTTAGCGACTAAACCACCACCAGCATAAAAATATGAGGGAAAAAAGAAAGAAAGTAGAAGTGTTTTTCAGGTGTTCAATGCTTAAACATTTTGGAGATTCTGCAGTTGTTATTACCAAACTTCAGACAGCATTCTTTTTGGCCTTGGGAAGAATGTCCTTAATTTGGTATGTTTATTCTCAATGACAGAGGATGAGATGGTTGGATGGCATCACCAACTCTATGGACATGAGTTTGAGCAAGCTCCAGGAGTTGGTGATGGACAGGGAAGGCTGGCGTGCTACAGTCCATGGGATCGCAAAGAGTTGGACATAACTGAGCGACTGAACTGAACTGATGCTCAGAAAAATTAAGCAAGTCTGAAGTACCAGACCCAGTTCAAGGATGGTCCAAGCATTCAATATTTAGGCATTCATTCACTCAGGTGTCTCATTCATTCGTTTGTTCACTCAGTAAACATTTGCTAAGTGCCAGAATTACAAAAATGGATACACCTGTTCTTTGTTCACAAGGGATGTGTTACAATCCAGTTGACAAATGTTCGTAAAGAATTTTAACATATTCAATAGGCCCCCCTTCCTCCTGTCTCTCCCTTTAGATTTCAAAGATATTCCTACTTTGTAAGCAGTGTTTCTTTTTTCTTTATGTAATTAACTAGGAAGTTACAAAAGGAAATAAAAGAGGACTTAATAAAGAGATTACGCATTTTATAAGAGGTAGATTCAGATGCATTTTCACAGCTAAATGTTTTAATATGTTTTATGTATTTTCCAAATAAATTTAAAAGGTTGTTCTAAAACAATGATTTTTAATATAATCCTGAAAAAAATAAGCCTTCATCATGTGTTAGAAATTAATAGTACAGTTGATTTAATTGTGTCTTGCTAATAATTTATTGATGTGTTAGTTGGTCAGTTGCATCAGACTCTCTGCGACCCCATGGACTGTAGCCCACCAGGCTCTTCTGTTCATGGAACTTTCCAGGCGAGAATACTGGAGTGGGTAGCCGTTCCCTTATTCAGGGGATCTTCCTGACTCAGGAATCAAACCCAGGTCTCCTGCATTCCAGGTGGATTCTTTACTGTCTGAGCCACCAGGGAAGGACCCTAATTTATTGATAATACTTATTAAAAAATAAAAAAACAGTCATTTGTTGTTTCTAGAGAAGGATCTAGTAAGAATGTCCTTCAGGAGTTCGATTAACTTCTCAGAAAAGCTTTCCCTGGGTTGTATTTCAATGTGATTATCTCTGCCTATGACCTGGCCCATAAATAACCATACTGCTGCTTCTGCTGCTGCTAAGTCGCTTCAGTCGTGTCCGACTCTGTGTGACCCCATAGACGGCAGCCCACTGGGCTCCTCTGTCCCTGGGATTCTCCAGGCAAGAACACTGGAGTGGGTTGCCACTTCTTCTCCAATGCATGAAAGTGAAAAGTGAAAGTGAAGTGCTCAGTCGTGTCCCACTCTTCTCGACCCCATGGACTATAGCCTACCAGGCTCCTCTGTCCATGGGATTTTCCAGGCATAAATAACCATAAATAACCCTGAATGGAATTATTTATTATAAAAAATTGGCAAGAACTTTGATTATCAGCACATCCTTTTTGTCAAAATGTCTGCATAAAAAGGCAAACGAATACCTCCTGGTTGGCTGGTGAGCATGGAAATCAGGATGGGAGGTGGGGAGGTGTTTAACTGGAGGTCTTACCAGTGAGGGTATTGATCCCTGATCACTGAAGCCGTCTGACCTGTAGACACAGCCCTGCAGCAGGACAGCATGCTCATCCCATCAGGCCAGATGCCCCTGGACACTGCTGAAGATGTGCTGATAACCACTGGTCCATGGATCACCACCTGCTTTACTCCTCAGTCTTTCCATAGACAAGGACCTCACACAATTGTTATATTTGGATTCCTGAGTCACAGCCAGATCCTCTCTTCCTTCTTCCATGAAAAACAGTGAAGTGAAAGTGTTAGTCGCTCAGTCGTGTCCTACTCTTTGCCACCCTGTGGACTGTAGCTTACCAGCCTCCTCTGAAAATGGGATTTCTGAGGCAAGAATACTGGAGTGGGTTACCATTTCTGTTTCCCGGAGATCTACCCAACCCAGGGACTGAATCCAGGTCTCTTGCATTGCATGCAGATTCTTTACCACACACAGCCACCAGAGAAACCCTTCCTCCATGAGACTGCATCAAAGCTCCTTGAGTGGAGCTTTTTGGAGGCACTTAGAATTCTCCAGTTATATGTCTACACAGTTCTCTTGTTTTCCTTCTCCAGTTCTTCCCATTCACCATGAGTGGACTTTACAAGTTTTATTTCTCTTTTTCCTGAGTTCCTCAGGGAGTATCTCATTATTGTCTCCATTGGTATTAATGACTAGTATCAATTTATATTAATGACAACTAGACCAGGATATTGTCAACAAAACCACATTTCTGTACATTAATCCTGGAGAAGCTGCTTCTTCCAAAATAAGCAGGCCCAAGTTCAATAGATCAGCCTCAGGTTGTGTTTGCCTAGCAGTAAGGTGCTAACTAAATGTTTGCACCAGCAAAGATGTTACATTTGTATGTGGTATTTTGCAGAAGCTGTTATCCAGGACTTAGGACAAACAAACATCACCAGTTCACAGAAGCATCAAATACTGAACCACCAAAGGAATGCTATATACATCTCTAAAATGACAAATTCACTAAATTACTTTTTAAAAAAAATTGGCTATCTGTAAAGCAGATATCAATTCTTGTGTTGCTGAAGTAGGACCAAGTTGATTTTTAATGAATTGTCATGTCTTGTCTTTTTGAATTTCACATATGGTACATGATGCAAGTGCTAAACCATCACACAAATACTGAAGCCTACCACACACTTGTTCCAGGTATGGCCTTTCTCACTTATTTTATGACCTAGATTTTCTCTTTTAATAGGAGTAGAGTGGTAGGGTTACAGGTAGCTCATGGGAAACTACATCTTCAAGTATTTCACCTGCATCCAGACACACCCACCACAGCCTTCAAAGCAACATGTGAGTGCCTGACTTTATGGTCATTTACACCCTTGCACAAAAGGTCTAGATTCACAATACATAAATGCCGTGCAACACTCCCAAACCCAACCCCTACAGATTGTAGAGGTTGTTATTCAAAACAGTTGTTTGGTAAATTAGTAACTATGATGGCACCAGTACATTCACGGCCAATGGTTGGTTTGATTTCATCACTCATTGTAACATAAAGGTATTCACTAGAGTTCATGTGGAGCATATCCACTGATTCCTTCTTAGCAACTTAAACAATCACATTGTCATAAAAGTTGCTCTTTATCTTTTTGTTCCTCCTGTTATCATGTAAACTGCTCTACATCTAGAGAGCAAAGGTTGATTTGCTGAAGGCAGCACAGTGGATATTTTTGTTGAGAAACTGGAATTAACATCTCCTCTCTAGGACTGCTCTAATTCTCATCTTTGGTGTTCTTCCTTTACTGATTACTTCTACATTCCAGAAATTCTCTTAGTAACAGATGTACAGCTTAGCAACTTGTCGTAATTTAGTAATGTGCCTTAGTAACTTGACACGTGCAGCTCCAGAATGATTCCTATGTCGTGGTTACTTTATCTCCTCTTTTGATTGGACATTCCTTCTTCCCATCACGCGTCAGTGGCTCTAGGTAGCCTATCATGGTGACACAATCCCTTTCTGTAAAACTGTATGTCAGGTTTATGATTAAACTTAATATATAACTAGTCATCAGCTTAAAATCATGTCCTTTAAAAATGCTATTTTTTGAAATAATGTCTAGAGGTTTTCAACAATTCTGTCCTAAGTGATCCCATTTTATCATTTTCATAGTGAAATGGGAGAAAACCAGACAATAGTTACAGAGTTCATTCTACTGGGACTTTGTCTTGGCCCAAGGATTCAGATGCTCCTCTTTGGGCTCTTCTCCCTGTTCTATGTCCTCACCCTGCTGGGGAACGGGGTCATCCTGGGGCTCATCTCACTGGACTCCAGACTGCACACCCCCATGTACTTCTTCCTCTCACACCTGGCCACCGTTGACATGGCCTATGCCTGCAACACGGTGCCCCAGATGCTGGTCAACCTCCTGAGTCCAGCCCAGCCCATCTCCTTTGCTGGCTGCATCACACAGACCTTTCTCTTCTTGAGTTTCGCCCATACCGAGTGTCTTCTCCTGGTGGTGATGTCCTATGATCGGTATGTGGCCATCTGCCACCCCCTCCGATATTCTGTCCTTGTGAGCTGGAGAGTCGGCATCAGCCTGGTGGTGACTTCCTGGGCATGTGGCTCCCTCCTGGCCCTGGTCCATGTGGGTCTCGTCCTAAGGCTGCCCTTCTGTGGGCCTCATGAAATCAACCACTTCTTCTGTGAAATCCTGTCTGTCCTCAAGCTGGCCTGTGCTGACACCAGGCTCAACCAAGTTGTCATCTTTGCTGCTTCCGTGTTGGTCTTGGTCGGGCCCCTCGGCCTGGTGCTGCTCTCCTACGCGCGCATCCTGGCCGCCATCCTGAGGATCCAGTCAGGTGAGGGCCGTGGAAAGGCCTTCTCTACCTGTTCCTCCCACCTCTGCGTGGTCGGGCTCTTCTTTGGCAGTGCCATCGTCATGTACATGGCCCCCAAGTCCCGCCACCCTGAGGAGCAGCAGAAGATCCTTTTCCTGTTTTACAGTTTCTTCAACCCCATGCTGAACCCGCTGATCTACAGCCTGAGGAATGCAGAGGTCAAGGGTGCCCTGAGGAGAGCACTGTTCAAGGAGAGTCATTTCCTGTTGGAGTGACATTGGAATCACTCCCCCTGCCTCAAGAGTTTACTTGGAACTTTGGTACTGAGTATCTACCAAAGCTCATCACTCTGTGTCTCCAAGACTAAGTCATCCAAGACACTCTGTAAAGCACTGTCTTTTCCTCCCCATAAATTATTTAGGTTTTGCTGCATTCATTATATTTAATTCTATCAACCATATTTACTTTCTCATTTAACTACTTGGTGAGTTAAGACGATCCAGAGGGGGAAAAAAAATTATTTTGTCCACTGCTAAGGAGCCCAAAAGGTTAAAATTGACACTCTACCTCTGACTTCACTGGGTGTGTGCAATAATAGCAGAACAACAGGCGTTAGTGATATAACCACATTCATAACAATTTTAAAAAATATTGTCGCTACAGGAAGAGACCCAGAATCCATAAATAACTTTGTCCATTTTCATCCCACATGTGGATGTTTCCTCTCATTTGTAAATTCTCTTACAAATAGTGAAGTGTAGTTTGTCAGTCATGTACGACTCTTTGTGACCCCATGGACTATAGCCTACCAGGCTCCTCCATCCATGGAGTTTTCCAGGCAAGAGTACTGGAGTGGGTTGCCATTTCCTTCTCCAGGGGATCTTCCCAACTCAGGGATCAAACCCAGTTCTCCCGCATTACAGGCAGACATTTTACCCTCTGAGCCACCAGGGAAGCTGCACTTAAATGCCTACTTAGACTTAGGGGAAATTGATTTTGTTGATGAAATCCTGTAATCAGCCTTACAATTTCTGTGATCAGAATGTGAGTCTCACATGCAGCTGGCATCCCAGGGAACTGCCCAACAAAACCCATTGTCCAGTCTGCTTGGTCTTTTGATGGCCACTTGTTTCCAAACTCTCCTCATCTTCTCAAGAAAAATATCTTAAGATTCTCTCTGAATAGACATACACTCTTCACCAAGGAGGAGTTAGCAAGTGCTGCAGCCCAACTTTCAATTGCTGGATGTGAATGGAGAGCCCTACACAGAGGCAACTGAATGGAAAAAGCGGTGTAATAAAAATAGTTAACAGTAGTATTAAGTACTCCATGCCACCTGCTTCACATTGATAGACACTTGATAGAGGTCATCTCCTTACATCATCATAACAAGTACATTTTTCATTATCATCCCATTTTATAGATGCAAACATTAAGGCAATGGCAAATGTGAGATTCATATCCCAACAATATGGCTCCCAAGCCTTTTCTACTAATAGGACAATGTAGTACCTCACTATCAGAGTTATTAAATTAAGAATAAGGTGAATCTATCCCAACATAAGATATGTTGGGAGGCTTTGTGTTTCTTCTCAGTCTGATGTGTGCCACGGTGAATTTCGGAGAGCTAGGTATTATTTACTGAAGGCTTCTGGCCCTGGTCAGAGAGTTCTGTGGGCATGGCTGCTAAAGATGTTCAGAATTTCGTAGCAACACAAAGAGGGTGGGAATGGAGGCTGTCGAGATTAGAGGTTTGGTTTGGACCTGCACGGTGTTAAGACCCAGAACTAGGACATTTCTAGTGTCACATACACCACTCACGTGTTCATACACATGTGTGTGCATGTATGCACACATATTTACTGAGTGTTCACCATGGTGAGGCTCTGTTCTAAGCATCTTATGAGTATTATCTTTTTAAATCTTCATAGTAGCCCTATGAGATAGAGACTATTCACCACTTTTTAGACGAGGAAACAGGCACAAAGAGATTAAGTAACTTAACTAAAGCCTCACAGCTAATAAGTACCTAGTCCAGAATCAGACCTAGGCAATCTGACTACCAAACCCATAGACATACCTATATATAAAAATCAAAAAGCTTGTGATGTTCCGGGAGAAAAAGGAAGCGGAGGAGAAGAAAAACTTTCAACATCCAGTCAAAGATAGGCCTTGAGCTTCACGAAGAAAAAGTACTTAAATTTGCTAACGAAAGCACTTTCACTTTACACTGGTGTGAAAATGAGGGAGCAAGAAAGGATTGTGACTCCAAGGGTCCAGGGTAGAGGAAGAGCCTGTCAACTAGGAGGATAGTAAAACAGAGAATAGGGTGGAAAGAGGTAATAATGAAGCTTTAAATTGATGGTTTGCCAAACTCAAGAGCATTAGAAAGAGTGCTTGTCATTTGTCCAACATGGATGTAATTTTTAACTCCAATAATTCCTAACACAGTCTTTAAATGGTTGTTGCACATTGCCATGTGCAGAAGCATATCTCCTCTAGCAGCACAGAGGACCACTCAGCCTTGGAGGGAACAACCTGATAAGGGGTCCCAGCCGGAGCTCAGACTCAGCGACCTCTTTATGAGTCAGTTGGCAAAGGCTCCAGGGGACAGACATCTCTCCCTTTGAACCTGTTCCTGTACAACCAAATACTAAAAAAACACGTGAGACCTTCCCTTGGGCAAAGAGATTCACATTTTGTTTTTTTATTTCCAACATTTTCTGATCTTTCACCTGGGATATACAGAACATTTCTCAATTATGTATCATCTCTTCATGTGGGGAAGGACAAGTATCAGTTTCTCTCTTTATCCTTAATGCCTTAACGCTCCTAACACAGAATAAGCACTCAGCAAACACTCCTTAAATAAAGGATGCTTTAACTATCAGCCACATTTCCAAATTTTCAGTGGAGCTATCTTCTGATTGCTAATCTTCAAGTCCCTCTAATTGTGAGGGACTTGTGAGATTACAAAGTTTAATCATAGCTGGTAATTATGAAGTGCTTACTCTATGGTAAGAACTATATAAAATACTTTCAAATAATCTTTGTATCAAATCGGTGGAGTGGGTACAATTGTTATCCTTATATAATGATGAGGAAAATGAACTTTAGGAAAGTTAATTGATTTAACCAAGGACACAATAAATAAAATAAAATAAAAAAAATTCAAAGTCAGACAGTTTGGCTTTAAAGTGACTGTACACCACTCTTTTGTAGAGGATCTGCTGATATTCATAAACTTAATGGCTGGCATCAGTACTGTTCATAGTAGACCCTCAGTAAACTGAATGAACAAATCACAGTCCCTGTGTCCAAATTTCTACCCATAACTTACAGGCCTGGGAATGTGTTATCTTGTATCCGTTTAAGTCAAAGATCTTACTATCCCTTAGATTTATCCAGTTCTTGTTTTTAGTGTATTCTTATTTGATGAATATTAATAATCAAGAATGTGGTACTGGTCTAGGATCACAGAGAGGAAAGGAAACACCTTCGGGTAGAAATTTAGCATTTACTGTAAAACACTGCTAGGACTGTTGATTCATTTCTGTCACCGGGAACAGTGGTCATTCGCTTTGCAGAGGAGCATGTCCACCTGCTGAACCTGTGATTCTGGAAGGCCAGGATGGGACTGTGCTGGATGGAAAGTCATGGGCAGTGCTGTCCTTAAAAAGCCCAGGCAAGAGGGTGGAGACTGTTATCAGTAATAGCTGCAGTAATGACAGGAGCGGGAACTCATGTGTGGCGGCAGGCTCACTTGCTACCTGAAATTGGCACCTGCAGCATATTTGGCGTGTGGACCACAGACCTGTAGGATTGCTGTTTACCACTTACTGTAAATGTAGACTATCGTTGTTAATAGGGGCTGTTGAGAGGGGGCAAAAACAAATGAGCGGAGAGCTAGAATGCTGTCGGCTATGTTTTCCCAACCAGCAAGAGGAGTGTGTCTTATACTGCTTACTTTCTTGACAAACTTTGAATAGCATTGGCTCATTTTGATCTTTAACCTGTGCTTCTCTTTGTTTCTAATTTTTGAAGTTGTGTTGGACCAAAAGTAGAGCTGGCTTAGTCAACAGAGTGCTGGCTTAGATTCAGGACATCCCAGGTCCCTCACTGACTCACTGTGGGACCTTAGAGAAGTTTTTCACTCCTCTGGCCTATAGTTTCCTCATCTATAAAATGAGAAGTTGAGCTAGACAATCTTTGTGGGTTTTTCTTATTTCCTACTTTCTGTCTCTCTGTTAACTTCCTCATGTTTCATTGGAATTTGGATGTTGAATTTTTCCAAAGGAATAGAGAATGAGTTCCATGCAGAGAAAATGAAATGGATTCTTAAGATAATTGAGTATCCTGGGCTCTAAACGTAGTAGGAACACAATAGTAATGGCTGGATTAATAAATGAGTTGAACATTTTAGTGTTCCAGGAAATAGGAATTGTATAAGGTTGGCTGAAACATAAGGTGAAATGCCCACTCTAAGAAAAGTTAAATTTTAGTGGCCTTCTCAGGTGTTGTTAAGAGTAATTTCATTGGATAGGTTCTGGGACCTGGAATAAACTTAAATAATGTCTAATTTTGTATCTCTAAAATAATAATTTTAATATCTAGTATTTATTGAGCATTATTAAGTTTCAGGTATTGTGGTGAGATACATGCATTATGCTCTTTTATGGCTGAACGCCTTTGCTGTCCACCTGAAACATCACAGCATTGTTTGTTTGATTTATTTATTTTTTAACTGAAGGATAATTTCTTTACAGAATTGTGTTGCTTTCTGCCAAGCATCAACAGAAATACATGCATTATTATCTTGTCTAACCTCCATAACAGTTCCGAGTTTAGTACTTTTATTACGGTCATTTTTAAAAAGAAGAAATGGAGGCACAGGGATGGTAAGAGTTACAGGACAGTGTATGACACAACCTGAGTTCTAATCTAGGTCAGCCTGACACCACAACCGCACCCATAATCACTAAGCCTACTGCCTCCCATAGCCTGGACTTCTGGAATCTTTTTCTGCCTACAGTAAAGTAAGACTCAAGAAAATCACCCTGAATATTCTGAAGTTCCATTTTAAGAAAAAAATTAAAATATAGCTAACAGAGTTTCAAAATAAATATAATGAACAAAGTAGTAATATACAAACAAATTGTTTAACTGAGCAAAAATTCCTGTATACAGTAGACACAAATGAACCACACACAGTAAAACAAGTGAAAACCACTAATGAATATGATGAGAGATGTACAGCCTCTCTAGTGATTAGAGAAATTACTTTTAAAGCATGGGATACCATTTGTTTGCCCATCAGCTGGACAAAAAGAAAAAGATTGATACTTTTTAGTGTGGCTGAGCATATGGGCAATTAGGAATTTCCCCATAGTCTTGGTGGAAGTATAAATTGATTTCATGGTTATTTGGGGATATGTCTTCCAAAATTAAAATTTGCACATCTGGGATGTGGCAATTCCAATTCTAGGAACATATCCTATAGAAATATTCACACATACATGTTAAAAAACATGTATGTGTAAATTTATTTTAAATTTAATAGCCAACTGCCACAAATAACCTTATATCCTTCAACAGTGGGGTTGTTAAATAAAACATTATATAAGCCTATATTTTGGAATCTTTTATAACTATTATAATAAACAAGTTTTAGTAATTTAGTATGGGTAAATAAAATAATATTTGGAAGATTCTCATAAGTAAGTAAAAAAGTCATGTTGGTATAGTACTTGGCCATAAAAAACACAAAGAAATCTGGGATATGTGGCCAGCATATGTTATTTCCCAGGAATAATAGGAAACGGTTTTGTTAACCATCTAGCAGTCTCTGCCATAAGTAATCAGAGGCTCTGAGCTCCTAGCTCTGGCCCTTGAGGACATCAGGGAAACTTGAGAGACCTGGTGGTACTAAAGGCCAGAGAAGAAAGACTTGAGCCTCCTCCAGGTCCTCAGCAGCAGCACTCCCAGTGATACAGAAGGATTTGTGTTTGATGTTCTGTGAAATACAATCCAAATAAAGCTTCAAGGCAAAGCCCCTAGGCCCCAGGACAGCAGACATTCTGAACTGCTAATACTCCCCAGATCACTTCCTGAGGGACCCAGCTGGTGTCAGCCCTGATCATCAAATCTTTAGATAGCAGGAAATCCCAGGGACCTGAGTTCAGGTGTGCCATGATCAGTTTTGGGGTTTTTTTGCCCCATCTTTGAAGTATTAATAAGATGTCACCAACCCTGTCTGTTCCAAAGAGGAGCTGGGAATTTCAAAATGGTAATATTACACATCAACAATTTTTAAGCTGAAAAGTACTAAACATTTTTAGACCTATAAAATAGAGATTCATCGGTTCTCTCCTCTCACTTTATTTCTTTTCTCCTTCCCTACTTTCTCTATGTACTTTTTCAGTTCAGTTCAGTTGCTCAGTCATGTCTGACTCTTTGCGACCCCATGGACTGCAGCACATCAGGCCTCCCTGTCCATCACCAACTCCTGGACCTTGCTCAAACTGATATCCATCGAGTCAGTGATGCCATCCAACCATTCTCACCCTCTGTCGTCCCTTTCTCCTCCTGCCTTCAGTCTTTACTAGCATCAGGGTCTTTTCCAAGTAGTCAGTTCTTTGCATCAGGTGGCCAAAGTATTGGAGCTTCAGCTTCAGCATCAGTCCTTCCAATGAATATTCAGGACTGATTTCCTTTAGGATTTACTGGTTTGATATCCTTGCAGTCCAAGGGACTCTTAAGAGTCTTGTCCAACACCACAGTTCAAAAGCATCAGTTCTTTGGCACTTAGTTTTCTTTATAGTCCAACTCTCACATCCATACATGACTACTGGAAAAACCATACCTTTGACCAGATGGACCTTTGTTGGCAAAGTAATGTCTCTGCTTTAGGCATCAGTACTTTTTACATGGCCCCTTATAAAACACACAGGATTTAAAATGTGCTCTCTTTAACTAGAACCCTCTACAATTCAATTCTTTAGAAGATAATTGGGGAAGATCCGAAGAAGATTGTCTGAACAAAAGTTATATCTGGGCAAAGGGTTAGATTTGAGATAACCCATTAGACAGATAAATCATCCTTTCTTCCAAGAAGGCAGGATATAATAGGAGATTGGACACTCATGCTTGAAGATGGTGGAGAGAATGGAAAAGTCTGCATTTCCAGTTATCCAAAATGCTTTTCCCATGTTGTTTGTATTGAGCTGGAAGAGCAGAAAGGAAGTAGTGGGTGAAGTTGGTAAAAAGTCAGGATGCTAAATGATTGAATCTTCCAGTATGCAGTAGTCATCCAGTACTCCATGCCTGGATCCTTCTCCATGGAATTCAGCAGAACAAATTGTTGGGGTGTGTGCAGTGGGAATCTTTCTGTGGGCTGCAGCAATGCTACTGATAGAGTAATGCGGACTTCCTGAGCTATTTTTCCTTTTATGAAGCCAAGGCCTACCCAGTAGGATTTTAGAAGCACCCTAGGCTTACAGTGATCTCTTCCTCTTCTTCAGACACCCAGGATTTCTTTACCAAGACCATCCTCTGTTTCACAATCATAAATAAGCATGCAGATGCACATATTTATGCTAGGTTGTAAATAGTAGGTACTAGGGAACCTGTTTTGATAAGAGTTACAGTCCTAGATACCTAGAGACTGACACTCCTCTTGCCAATTTCACCTATTTTAATCCTCACCTCTTCTGAAACCAGTGGCCACAGAAGATTTTTAGCTACCATCTAAGTCCAACCTAGATAGTATGTTAAAAAGCAGAGACGTTACTTTGCCAACAAAGGTCCATCTAGTCAAAGCTATGGTTTTTCCAGTAGTCCCTTATGGATGTGAGAGTTGGACTATAAAGAAAGTCGAGCCCCGAAAAATTGATGCTTTTGAACTGTGGTGTTGGACAAGGCTCTTGAGAGTCCTTTGGACTGCAAGGAGATCCAACCAGTCCATCCTAAAAGAAATCAGTCCTGAATATTCATTGGAAGGACTGATGCTGAAGCTGAAACTCCAATACTTTGGCCACCTGATGCGAAGAACTGACTCACTGGAAAAGAGCCTGATGCTGGGAAAGAAGGTCAACAGATGATGAGATGGTCGTTTGGCATCACTGACTCGATGGACATGAGTTTGAGCAAGCTCTGGGAGTTGGTGATGGACAGGGCAGCCTGGTGTACTTCAGTCCATGGGGTCACAAAGAGTCAGACACGACTGAGCGACTGAATTGAACTGAAGTCTCTAAAGTCTCTGAAACTTGCCAGAAGACAAGAAAATGGCAAAAATAAAACCAAGCAAAACAAATATCCACTAAGTTTCACAAGTGGGGGCCGATTGCATAAAGAGCAGTAACCACCACCCCCCATACAATGGAAGGTCATGCAGTTAGCAGCAAACAAAAAACAATGTGGAGGAACTTGCTTGGTGGTCCAGTGGCTAAGACTCTGCACTCCCAATGCAGGGGCCCCAGGTTCAATCCCTGGTCAGGGAACTGGATTCCACATGCCACAGGTAAGACCTGGCAAGGCCAAGAATAAAACAATGTGGATGCTCTTCTGTGTCTTATATAGAAAAGTCTCCAAGCTATAGTAAGAAAAACAAGTATAATAGGAGGTGTGGATAATCTATAGACATATATGCTTATATGTACATAAAATAAATCTGGAGGGATACATAAGAAACCAAAGAGAGAGGCCGGAAACTGGAATGATGGTGACAAGCAGCAGCATAACTAGGCTGAAGTTTATAAAACTTCAACTTCTTTAAGAAAAAGAACATACATTTATGACTATAAAATTACTTCTGTCCTTGAAAGGGGCCCTTGCTAGGGACGCTGAATCTTAAGTTTCACCAGCGTCACAATAAATCTACCTCTTAGAACGAGTAAAGGAAGCAGAATGTCAAGAAAAACTTTTTGAAAGCTGTTTGCCATTTGAGCCACTTTTACCTACTGAAAAGCTAAATTAACAAAACATCTATAAATTGTAGCAATATTTCCTCAGATCAGTCTCCCAAGGCAAAAGAATTAAAAGTAAAATAAACAAATGGGACCAAATCAACTTATAAGCTTTTGCACAGCACAGGAAACCATCAACAAAATTAAAAGACAACCTACAGAATGGGAGAAATTATTTGCAAAAAATTAAACCAAGTGGTTAACATCCAAAATCTATAAATAGCTCCAGCAGCTCAATATCAAGAAAAAACAATCCATCAAAAAGCGGGTAGAAGACCTAAATAGGCACTTCTTCAAAGAAGATATACAGATGGCCAAAGAGCACATGAAAAGATGCTCAACTAATTATTAAATCAAAATTACAATGATGTATCACCTCACCAATCAGACTTGCTATCATCTAAAAGTCTACAAATAATAGATGCTGGAGAGGGCATGGAGAAAAGGGAAACCTCCTCCACTTTCACCACTGTTGGTGAAAATGTAAACTGGTGTAACCACTGTGGATTATAGGAATATAGAGTTTCCTTAAAAAACTAAAAATAGAGCTACCCTATAATCTAGCAATCCCACTCCTGGGCATTTAACCAGGACTTATATAAAAGGAGGGGCTTCCAGGCGGCACTAGTGGTGAAGAACCTGCCTGCCAATGACATAAAGACATAAAAGACGCAAGTTCGATCTCTGGGTCAAGAAGATCCCCTGGAGAAGGGCATGGCAACCCACTCCAGTATTCTTGCCTGGAGAATTCCATGGACAGAGGAGCCTGGCGGGCTACAGTCCATAGGGTCGCACAAAGTCAGACATGACTAAAGCGACTTAGCACACAAAGTATATCAAAGGAAAAGTTTTATATCTTTACATTTCAAAACATGTCAATGTGTAAAACATGACTTTTTAAAAATCATATTTTGAGAAAGTTCAGACAGATTTTTACACAAAATTCACACTAACTAACCTAAAACTCTAAAGCAGCCTGAAACTGTTTAGAGGGCAGCCTGTTGAAGTCCCAAACCTTCACAGGGAGAATCAATTCCATATTTGATGTAGACCAAACCAGAGTAAAGAGAGATTGAGAAGAAGACTGCTCACATTCAAAAGTCTCAGTAGTTACTCAATGATGCAGTGCATTCATTATTTGAATTAAAACATAGTCCAAGGGATTTTTTTTTTTAGTGGAACCAATACAATTTCTAGAAAATGATTCTGTAAGCTCCTGGCAACTATTAATTCTTCCCTGAGCTCACCATCACAGCGTTTTAGCTCCTTTAATATAAGGGACCTCCTTTTTCCAACTCCTCTGGAGAAGATTGAAAAGAGCCATTCAGTCAGTGTTTCTTCCTTTTATTTTCTTTGGGGATTTAGAGTTGCTTTGCTAAATTCAGAGAGGACAGGATTCCTTGTTGTTCATTGTTCGGTGGCTGAGTCATGTCCGACTCTGCGACTCCATGAGCTGCAACATTCCAGGCTTCCATGTCCTTCACCGTCTCCTGGAGTTTACTCAAACTTACGTCTATTGAGTTGGTGATGCCATCCGACCGTCTCATCCTCTGTCGCTTCCTTCTGCTCTTACCCTCAATCTTTCCCATGAACACAATGAAAAGGATCCCTTGGGACATGTTTAAAACCCAAATCTGAGGATGCAGAGCCTAAAGGAAACAATTCTGAGATAAGAGAATAGTGGACCCTAGGTATATGGGATTATTCTGAAAATGAGAAAGCTGCCACCGATTGAAAGCTGCTAATTTAACCGTTAGAATATATGAGACCAAGATCTAAAATATACAAAAAACCTTCTGTTACTTGAAAATGGTGTGTTCCCAGCATGATTTAGAGCCAAGATAGCATTTCAAGATTGATCTGTGCAAAGACAGCTTCTGTGACCAGAGAGGCTTGTGATCTAAAGCATTTATTTCCACCAGATGGTGCTATAGCTTCTGCCAAGCAGAAGATTCAGATTTCCTTCAGGAAGTAGGAATCCTAAGTATGCTAGGATTGGGGACCAAATTGTTTGATGAGTCTTTCAAAGAAGCACTTTGTACAAAGACATTCTGGCGGAGCTTGACGTGGGCTATGAGGGTGAAGGTTGTTTCAGATGATAATGGTTCCACCACCTCCACACATACCTGGGTCAGTGTCTCAAGGCTTCGCGCTCACCTGCTGGCCACGCCTTTCCAAAATGCTGCTCTAACCCCCATCAGGCCCGTGTCAGGAATGGAACGTGCATATTAAGGAGTGGTGTAGAGTGTCAGCGATCATGGGAATGTATCTCCCATACCCACCCACACTTTCCATCCAGGGGCAGCTCAAGACTCAGCCTTTCCTTACCACTTTACTCATACTTTCCTTTAAGTTTCTCTGGGTTGGTATTTTTAATCTCTCTTTGGGCTTATCAGAGGCTGCTTTAGAATATTATCATTTGCATCTAAATTCTCCAAGTTCTTCTGGGACAGAGTCCATGTCATAATTGCCCTTTGCCTATCCCACAACGATCACCTTACCTTAAATTCATGCACAGTCATGATATCACGAATGCAGACCATCTAAATAAAGTGCCCAGTTGCCTTGGTAGCCTGAGTAATCAGGCGGATGCTAACCACCTGGCCACTACCTAGGAGCTAGGGGTGTGATGTCTTAAGCCACAGCCTCTCTGGACCTCTTTGATCATCACCAAAAGGATAGGATTGAACTCTCCACCTAACTCTCAAATGTTTTACTTTTGTATCTTTAATGACTTCAGTATCTCTGTCTTAAGGGAGCCATGGAAGCAGGACTATCTGTATCATAAGGGAATTAGGACTTTTCTGCTAAAGTGAATGGCATCTCTCTCTCTCTCTCTCTCCATCTTTATTCTCGTCTCCATTTTTCTGTCTCCCATTCCATGCCTTGGCAATCAAAACTGGGACACAGCAATACAGGGCTGGTCACTCCCTCTCCCTCTTGTTGCCACAACCTCTCTGCCCCAACAGGGAGTTACAGGCAGCTAACAGGATGCTCTGGGTCTGCTCTTAGGAGTAAGACAGAAGACCTGCTCTGTGGCTGAGGGAGTCTTGGCTGCCTTCTGAAGAAGAATAGAACAATATGAATAAAGGTAGAAGAGTTACACTTACACCTAAGGACAATCCCTGGGGACTTTGAGAGCTGGAGCAAGATACTTCCAGAATTAGACAGTAAGGATTTGAGATTAAGAATGAGGCCGATAACATGGTTATAAGTTTTTGCCATCAGAAGGAGAGGTGATACATAAAAACACTCAACTCTTTCTTTCAATAATATGATGAGATTTTCATCTAAAAAAGATAAAAGTATCAAAAAAAGACATAATGCACATTTCCCAGCTTCTCCTAAATAAGATAAAAATCAAATATATATCTACAAAATGATAGAAGAAATATTTGACTTTAAGCCCACATCACAGGAATTCTTGGGACCCTGAGTCCCTCATCCTGCCCCTGTAAGAGCTGTATATATGAGCATGTATTTGTATGTGCATGTACAAAAAGAATATAATATGGCTTATAAACATATACATCCACATACACATTCACACATAAGGTAAAATTAAAGGTGGGTAAAAGAAAACAGGGCAAAAGAAAAATAAAAGTAGAAGGGATAAGGGTTCACAAAGAAAAATGACTAGACCTTCAAAATTTATTCTGATTGGGAAAAGTGAAAACCATAAGAGTTGATAGCACAATAGCATTTATGTAAACTAAAAATATGTCTATAAGGAAAGCTGAGCACCGAAGCATTGATGCTTTTGAACTGTGGTGGTGGAGAAGACTCTTGAGAGTCCCTTGGACTGCAAGGAGATCCAACCAGTCCATCCTAAAGGAAATCAGTCCTGGGTGGTCATTGGAAGGACTGATGTTGAAGCTGAAACTCCAATACTTTGGCCACCTGATGTGAAGAGCTGACTCATTTGAAAAGACCCTGATGCTGGGAAAGATTGAGGGCAGGAGGAGAAGGCAACGACAGAGGATGAGATGGTTGGATGCCATCACCGACTTAATGGACATGAGTTTGGGTAAACTCCGGGAGTTGGTTGATGGACAGGGAGGCCTGGCGTGCTGCAGTTCATGGGGTCAGAAAGAGTCAGACATGACTGAGCAACTGAACTGAACTGAAAAATATGTCCAACAACACAGAGTTCTTTTTTATAATACAAACGGAGTAAAGAAGCAAAACAGTAGAGGAAACTTGAAACCAAAGGAGCCAGAGGAGACAGTGTGCCATGAAGATTGTAATCAATCCACTTTCTGCACCTACCCACCCCAAATCAAAGTTAAACGGGTAACTGATAGTAAAAAACCTTGGAAGTGCCATTATGGAGATTAGCTCCAAAGGGTGTGGAAGTTTGGAATAGAGAAGAGGGAAATTTCACCAAATAAAGTGACGTTAAAGTTGAATCTTGAAGGATGTGTAAGAGCTTGCAGAAAGTAGGAGAAGGGAAAGTATAAGTTGAGGGTGATGGAAAAGCAGGTTTCTAAGTACAATCAAAAGATAAGAAAGGGAAGATTAGAGATCATTTGTTATACTCTCTTTTTTTTTTAATATTTACCTGGCGCAAGTTGTGTCATGTGAGATCTCTGATCTTGTTTGTAGGGTGTGGGATCTCTAGTCATGGCATATGGGATCTAGTTCCCTGACCAGGGATCAAACCCAGGCCCCCTGCATTGGGAGTGCAGAGTCTTAGCCACTGGACCACCAGGGAAGTCGCAATTTGTTATACTCTTGAGTGACCCTGTTGAGATGCAGATCTGGCCCTTAATCCCTGCTTTAGATCCTTCAATGGCTTCCCCTGCCCTCAGGATAATGACTCAGATCCTAACTGTGGTCCAGCCAGGCTCCCCAGGATCTCTGGTCTCCACTCACATCATAGTTTCATTATGTGCCAGTGTCCCTCCCCCCCATCCTCTAGATCTGAAACACTCTTAGCTTTTGTTCAGTTCCTAAAATAAGCCAGTGACCTTCCGGCCTTGCATTTTCAAATCCTTCACCTCCTCCTGAAACCCTCTGCCCCATCCTGTTTGCCTAGTTCATTTCTATCCATCCTTCAGAGTCAGCTGAAATCTTACTCCCAAATGATTGATTTCTCCAACTCCAGACTTATTGCCTTAAGTTAAACATATAAACTTTCTGCGCCAATTAAAATTATAATAGCTATTAAGTAATCACTTGTTTACTGTTTATGCACTGTCGTAACATAAGCTGATCAAATTTGCCTGTTACTCCAGGTATGTCTTGACGTCTTACTTTTGCATTCCAATTCCTGATTATGAAAAGGACATTTTTTTTTTTTTTTTTCGGTGTTAGTTCCAGAAGGTGTTGTAGGTCTTCTTAGAACCCTTCAACTTCAGCTTCTTCAGCATTAGTGGTTGGGGCAGAGACTTGGATTACTGCAATGTTGAATGGTTTGCCTTGGTAGCAAACTGAGATCATTCTGTTGTTTTTGAGATTGCATCCAAGTACTGCATTTCAGACTCCTTCATTAACTACAAGAGCTACTCCATTTCTCTTAAGGGATTCTTGCCCACAGTAGTAGACATAATAGTCATCTGAATTAAATTCACCCATTCCAGTCCATTTTAGTTCACTGACTCCTAAGATGTCGACCTTCATTCTTGCCGTCTCCTGCTTGAACACATCCAATTTACCTTAATTCATGGAGTTTATAGCGTTGGACGTTACTTTCACCAGCAGACACATCCACAATTGAGTGTTGTTTCCACTTTGGCCCGGCCTCTTCATTCTTTATGGAGCTATTTCTCCACTCTTTTCCAGTAGCATATTGGACACCTACCAACCTAGGAGACTCATCTTCCAGTGTCATATCTTTTTGCCTTTCCATACTGTTCAGACACGACTTAGCGACTGAACAACAGTATAAACTGACATGGTAAGAACTATGTGGACCATAATATCCCCAGCCTCTTATTCAATGCCTTGCACAAAATGGAAACACAACAAATATTATGTTGAATAATTGAGGAAATTAAATAATTGAATGAGAGTGCCTACTTGGGTTGAAAAGGGTGACTCTGCTTGTAGACTAACTATTGGAGATGGTAAAATCTAAGAGTTGAGGTCCAACCAAGGAAATATTGATCCCATTCTTTCTATAAGGAATGAAAGGATATCCACAGCAGGATGCTCAGTGGATCTACTTGGAGAATGGGATGAAAATATTAGAACTTTTCATTATATTTATTTTCATCTCATTATTTTAAATGTCCATTTTCTATATTATAAAGTACATGTATATTATTTGACTTCCCAGGTGGTTCATATGGTAAAGAGTCTGCCTACTATGAGGGCGATCTGGGTTTAATCCCTGGGTCAGGTAGATCCCCTGGAGAAGGAAATGGCAGCCCACTCCAGTATTCTTGCCTGGAAAATGCCATGGACAGAGGAGCCTGGTAGGCTACAGTCCAAGGGGTCACAAAGGGTTGGACACAATGGAGCGACTTCACTTTCACTTTGTATATTATTTACAAATGAATAAAACACACTGTAACCATTCTAGGGAAAGATGTGGTCATTCTCAGGTATTATTTTCCAGGTATTTTATCCATGGGATTTCCCAGGCAAGAATACAGGAGTGGGTTGCCATTTCCTCCTCCCAGGTTGTTGTTCAGTCACTCAGTCGTGTCCGACTCTTTGCGACCCAATGAACCACAGCACGCCAGGCCTCCCTGTCCATCACCAACTCCCGGAGTTCACCCAAACCCATGTCTATTGAGTCGGTGAATGTCATCCAACCATCTCATGCTCTGTCATCCCCTTCTCCTCCTGCCCTCAATCTTTCTCAGCGTTAGGGTCTTTTCAAATGGGTCAGCTCTTCGCATCAGGTGGCCAAAGTATTGGAGTTTCAGCTTCAACATCAGTCCTTCCAATGAACACCCAGGACTGATATCCTTTAGGATGGACTGGTTGGATCTCCTTGCAGTCCAAGGGACTCTCAAGAGTCTTCTCCAACACCACAGTTCAAAAGCATCAATTCTTCTGTGCTCAGCTTTCTTTATAGTCCAACTCTCACATCCATACATGACCACTGGAAAAACCATAGCCTTGACTAGACGGACCTTTGTTGATAAAGTAATGTCTCTGCTATCCCCCTCCTCCAGGGGATCTTCCCAACTCAGAGATACCTGTATCTCCTGTGTCTCCTGCATTGCAGGTGGATTCTTTACCGCTGAGCCATTGAGGAAGCCCAAATAAGATGCAGAGGCCTATATATTAATATTATCCTGTGATATATGTGCCCAAGCTAAAAATACCTATAGGTAAAATTTCAAGAACTGTGAACCTCTAGAGACCTAGGGAGAGTGTGAGGTCAAACCATGAAGGATCTTAAAGGTCATACAGGCTATTGAATTTGGACTTTATGCTTCCAGAGATGGGGCTCCTCTAAAGGGTTTTGTTCAGTTTTATTGAGGATAATGGACAAATTAAAGTTGTATATGTTTAAGGTACACAACTTGATGTTTCAATATACATACACATTATGAAATGATGACCACAATGCAGCTTATTAACGTTCATCACCTTACATAGTTACCACTTCTTTTTTCTTTTTCTTTTCTGCTAATTCTTTACCACACTTCATGGTGAAAGGGGCTTCCCTGGGGCTTATGCTACTATTTTGGCATATTCCATTCCCGCTATTGGTATGCCTTTCCTCCTCTCCACCATGAAACAGAATACTTTTTAAAGACAAGTCAACTCAAACGTCATCTTATCCATGAAGCTTTTTCCTGCTCTCCAAGCAGTAGTCTCTCCTTTATGCCTGCATCACACTTTGTGGAGATCCCAACATAATACTCCTCACACTCTGTCATCCTTATTTGCTACTTGTTTCTCCTCAATTAGATTGAGAGTTCTTCTGGGGGCAGAGAGTTGGTTTTTGTATATTGAGTTCTTAAAAAAAATACATACTAAGTAAATGAAGGGGAAAAAAAGTGTAGGCAATCACTATTTATACCTTGAATAGCATTACATTAAGGCTATAGCCAATGTGCAAAGTTTCAGAAAAGAAATAAAGGGAAACCAAGGGAGAGAAAGAAAAACATGTTCATCAGAATAGAACAGGATAGTTAAGAACCACACTGGTCAAGTCAGGGTGGATTTAAAGGAGAAAGATGGAGAGACCACCATTGGTCAAATTAAGAAAAGAACTGAGTTCAAAATCATTCAAAGGTGGGTCGGGGATCAAGTAAAAAGCAGAATCGAAAAGGCCAGAGAAGTATAGGAAGAACGGATCCTGGATGAGCGGAGGGTCATTTAACTAAGTGGGGGGCCACAGAGCGTGGGGCCACAGAACGTGGGACTGGGAGGACATCTGGTCAGGTCAGGGACAGCCCAGGGGAGAAATCCGACAAGTTCCTGCTTCAAAAGGTCACTATAATAATCCCTTTGCTCTCAAAACCTAGAACTACACAGGACAGTTCTCTGTCCTTCCTACACCGTGCTGGATCTCAAAGGCACTGACTCCAGTTAAAATGCACCACCTTCCCCAAATCCAGAACCTTTTTTTCCCCCCATTGAATACATCTCTCCTTTTAAAATAACTTTATTTTTGAATTAGTTTACCTTTCCCAGATCTTTTCGCTTTCTCATTGTAAATGTATTCATTCAACGTGCATAACTGTCAGGCACTGTTAGGAAAGGGAACCAGCCCATGTCAATCACCTTCTACCCTTGTACTAAGGTGATTCTATATATTAGCTTAGTGAATCACCACAACAACCTAGGGAGGCAGGTATTATTAAATATTAGTTTCCCCACATAAGACAGTAGTAAAACGAAGCCTAGAAAGACAAAGTGGAAGCACAGGAAGGTTAATAATGCCAAATTTTTGCATTAAGTAAGTGGTGATCTCTGCTGTGTGTTCTCGGTCATGTCTGAGTCTTTACGACCCACTGGACTGTAGCCCACCAGGCTCTTCTGTCCATGGAACTTTTCAGGCAAGAATACTGGCCATTTCCTTCTCCAGGGGATCTTCCTTGGCCCAGAGACTGAACCGGTGTCTCTTGTATCTCCTGCTTTGCTGGTGGATTCTTTACCTGCTGAACCACTGGAAAGTGGTGAGGGTGGGATTCAAATCCACCCGTATCTGAATCTAAATTCCATCCTCTTTCTACTGTATCATTCTCTCTCGTCTCTGGTCCTTTGTAGAGGAAATGGCCCAAGCAAAATATCAAGATCTTGGAATAGGATGACAGGCCTTATTAAGAAGCCCACTCACCAAGAACATGGAAAAGAAAAAAAAAAAAAAGAAGAAGAACACTATGCAAAGTGAAGGGAAGAGAAAACTGGAGTGCTGGATGATTCCCACATTGTAAACACCCTGCAGACAGGGTTGCTCCATGGGGAGAATCAACTCCCTAAGTGGTAATTTTCAGCTTTCCTATATCTTAACTACTAGTTGAAAAGTCAGGTCAAGCCTTGTATGCCTAACTCTCAGTGACCTCAAGATCACTGACTCAAGGGTAGTGACTTAAGAAAAAAAACCAAAAACGCCAATAGGTCAAAGTTGGCAGATTAAGAGAAGGTCAAGTCTCTGAGGCTTGAGAAGATGAAGGGGTGAGAAGATTAAGAGAAGATGAAGGGCTAGAACGGGAACCAAGGGAAGCCAGAGGGGAGCAGGAAGGATAATCAGGCTGGTTTAGAAGGCAGTGCCAGGAACTTCCATGGTGGTCCAGTGATAAGACTCTGTGCTTCCAGTGCAGGGAGCATGAGTTTGATCTCTAGTTGGGGAAATAAGATCCTACATCCCACGTGCCACATGGCGCAGCCAAAAGATTAAAAAAGAAGAAAAGAAGAAGGCAGTCCCAGCACCTCTGACTATACTACCCACTCCCAGGAGATAGGACAAAACAGCAGAGATCAGTCACTTCTGCCCAGGATCCAACTGGCTCGGCTCAGCCATTAGAAATCAAGGGCTAGCTCACACTCTGGACTGAATTCTCTCTCCTAGTTGAGAAATAGACAGTTCTAGCTTAAACTTTTCGACTAACTGCACTCCCCAATCTTATCCTCTTGCTGAGCTTATGGCAAGTGAGAGGCCTATGCTTACCTTAACTCTGAGTCCTGGTTTTCCCCATGTCCACCCACACCTTACACTGCAGCTCAGAGCAGGTTAAAGACTTCTTTCTGGACTACTGAGGGCTTAACTTCTCAGAGTAATACAGCCAAAGCAGCACATTCATTAACTATAGAGAGGTATCAGGACCCTACTGGAGAAGAGACCAAGTGACATTCTGTCCTAAAGCCTGTTCCAATGCTGGTCGGCCTGGTCAGCTGGGATCAGTGCAGTAGTCAATGGGCACAGTAATCTGGAAATGGTCTAACCAGCTAGCTGTTGGGCTCATAGACCATGGCAGTCCTAAGAACAAAACAGTCCGAAAGCCCATTAAGATTCTACTTACCTTCTCAAGTGACGCTAGTGGTAAAGAATCCACCTGCCAACGCAGGAGCCATGGGAGACGCAGGTTCAGTCCCTGGGTGGGGAAGATCCCCTGGAGGAGGGCATGGCAACCCACTCCAGTATTCTTGCCTGGAGAATTCCATGGACAGAGGGGAACGGCAGGCTACAGTCTAGCGGGTCACACAGAGTCAGACATGACTGAAACAACTTAACATGCATGACTTATTTCATCATGGAAACCCCTGGAGTAATGAGTGAGGTTAGGGATGCTCTAATTGAAATGAACATACCAAAAATCTCCGTCCCCTACATGAGGGATTCTTACCAGCTGCATAGGGAACTACATCATAGAATGTTATGGGTTCCCTGAAGCCTGTGAAAGTGAAAGTCATTCAGTTGAGTCTGATTCTTTGCGACCCCATGAACTATAGAATCCATGGAATTCTCCAGGCCAGAATACTGGAGTGGGTAGTAGTTCCCTTCTCCAGGGGATCTTCCCAACCCAGGGATTGAACCCAGGTCTCCTGTATTTCAGACAGACCAGCTGAGCTAGCTACCAAGGAAGTCCTCCCTGAAGTCTGTGAAGATGCATAAAGGTAGACCCACTCAACCTTGGTCTCAGAGACCAAGAAAACACAAAGTGTCCCTGAAAATATCAGAGGAAAAAAATATAGGCAGGAGAAAATGCACAGGCCTGAGATACAGGCTAGATACTTACATACCAACACACATACTTGTCCTGGGAAGAAGCCAGAAGGAGCCCACGTCCTGGGAGATGTGAACTCAGATCATACAAAGAGGAAAGACCCGGACAAGCTATTTTGGAGAGGCCTGGCATTGGGAGAGATGGCCTCCTAGGGAGTCAAGAGCCAGGAGGAAAGGGAGAGAAGGGGGACTGGGGGATTGAGGGTTGGGGGGCAGGAGTGCAGGCAGAAAAGTGAAAAAGGAGCTGGAATACACCCTTCCTCATGTAGGAAGAGACTGGTAGTCATCAAGGAAGAGAAATTAACCTTGAGGCCTGATGATAAAGACTCAAATACAGACGAACACAGAAAAACTCAAGAGACACAGACTGGCCAAGAGGTGAGCATCAGCAGAAAAAAGATCACCGAAGTAGGGGGTGGGGGTGGTCTGGGGCCAGCTCAGGTAAAGACCTGGAGAAACACCGGGAGAAGAAACACCAGGCAGATCTGAGAGACCTAGCCGGCCCAGGGGAGGCCCCGCTGTCCGCTCTCCGCTCCCACGCCCTCGGGCCGGCCCGCGGGCCCCGGGCTCCCCGCCCGGCCCCGGGCTCCCGTCCCGGCCCGGCCGGCACTTCCCAGCTCTGACGCGGGCGCTGCCTTCACACCAATGAGGCCGCGGCGCGGACCGGCCCCGGCCCTCCCCCAGGAAGGTGTGTCCCTGGTTTCCTCACCTGAAACTTCCGAGGAGAACCAGATCCCTCCCTCCCGGCCGGGCGGGGCGGCCGGGGCCTGCGCTGGGGACGGCCGGCCGGCGGGGGACCCGAGGGGACGCGGGGGGGCGCCCGGACAGCATGTGACACTGACCCAGGTGGGTGCCCGGTGCCCGGCTCCGGGCGGGCGGCTGTGGCGCCCCGGCGGAGGGGAAGGGAGGGGCGGGAAGCCCCGGAATCGAGGCCTTCACCTTGGGAGCAGCCCCCGCTGGCTCCCGGGGCGCGGGCTCCAGAAAGTGGGGGGCAGCGCGCCGGGCAGGTGGCGGGGATGGGGTGCGGGGCCCGAGCACCTGGACCTGGGAGAGGGGAGAGAAGCGGGAGGAAGGGCTCCTGCCTGGAAAACTTTGCTTCCGGCCTGGTCCCCGCCTCGGAAATGGGCACCCTGCCCCTAAGATGTTGCGCGGGCCGGTAATCAGGGCTCTTTCTTCCAAGTCCAGGCCCTGGGGAAAGCCCGCTCCTGTAATAAGGTGTAGCCGAGATTCCCTTTGTGGACGGACGCCGTCCCTGGAGGTGTTTTGCTGTCTCCTTTTTCCCACTCGGGCCAGGCCTTCCTTCGCTTATCTGCATGTGGACTCGCCTATGTGTGTGTGTCTAAGCTCTTCGCTGGGAGCCGAGGAGGTGCCTCAACCTATAAACAAGGGCTCGCGCCCTGCCCCCCTCCCCTGCTTCCTCACACCCGGGGAGGGCTCCCAAAGCTTCTTGCGGATCCCAGCATTGCCTTCAGAGCCGGGCGAGGTAGGAAGGGAGCTGTTCAGAGCTGGGGTGGGGGCGGGGGTGCTAGAACACCCTTCTGAGCCCCGATTCTGAGCATCCCTCCCAACTCCGTACCTCGATTCTCAGATCTAAGCCCCTGCTCGCCTTCCTGAATCTGGGGTTCCCAAGCCAGATTTGCCCTCCTGTCTGCCTAGACGTGAACTCTGGCCAGGACTGTTGTCAGATTGAGGGGAAGGGTGTGTCCGACAGACAAGGGAGGGAGGGTGACTTTTCTATCTTTTGTCCCCTTCTGTTCCCCTACTGCTGCCCAGGGTCTTGCATCCTTGGCGGCTCCAGAATTCCCAGCCCCTGACTAAAGAGCTCCTGATGTGGCTTCTTGTTCAGACTTCCTGGTTTAGCTCCCCACCGCCCTACCCCCCTACCCCGGGCCCTGGCAAAATGGGGATCATCTGTTCACCAGTCTGTGGGCCTGAAACTGGAACCATGTCCATGGAGAGGGTTCTTGGGGGGCTGGGGAGGGTAAGGGATGTGGGGCATCAATCAAATGAGAGTGTCCCGCAGGAGGAATGTAGGTCATTGTCCTGGTGGGGCAGAAAGAGAAGGCAGGAGGTGGGAGGAGGAATCTCTTATCAGAAGGATACAGTGGTTCTTACTCAAGAGTCTTTATCATTTCGGGGTTCCTGGAGTGTATGGCTGCCCACAGTGTGGTCTGTCTGGGGTTGTCTGCGGCCTCATTAAGCATAGTGTTTGTGGGATAGACAAGGAATATGTCATTCGTGGTGTCTGGAGCGGTCAGTCGCATTGTGGTGTGGATAAGGACGGGATCGGGGTTACTCAAGTGGTGTAGACCCAAGCAGATGATTTACAGCATCTGGTGCAGACAGCGGTGAGTCACTCACCATGTCTGTGGAGTGAACTGGAGCTGGTCACGTACAATGTCAACAAGGTGACCATCAGGGTCTATGTTAGGGACACAAACAGGTCACTCACACTTCTATGTGGATGGCACCAGGGCCACTGGTGGGTTTGTGGGCTCCGTGTTAGCATTACCACTAGTGATGGTCTGTGTAAGCCCCCTGGGGCTACAAAGCAGTGAATGATGTGGTATTTTCAGACATTAGGGAATAGATAGAGGTGTTTATTACAGCTTTCACTTGGATGGTGGGGCTTTCCTCAAATACGTAGAACACAGGTCTTAGCAGTTAGTGGTCCAGAAAGCTACTCTTATTTTGATGTAGCATCTAGAGCAGTAATGTCAAACAGTGAATAAAGGCATCCATCTATGGATCTTATTTTGGAAAGCAAAATGAGAACATACCTTTTGATTTGGTGGGTATTTTCCTAAAATAGAATATAGATGACACAGTGTAAATGCTACAAAGCAGTGGATGATGTGATATTTTTAGACATTAGGAAATAGAGGTGTTTATTACAGTTTTTCACTTCAATGATGGGGGTTCTACCTTCTTCAAATAGATAGGACACAGGTCTTAGCAGTTAGTGGTCCAGAAAGCTATTCTTATTTTGATGTAGCATCGAAGGCAGTAATGTCAAACAGTGAATAAAGGCATCCATGTATGGGTCTTATTTTTGAAAGCAAAATGAGAACATATCTTTTGATTTGGTGGGTATTTTCCTAAAATAGAACATAGATGACACAGTGTAAATGCAGAAGTACTGTAATCGCGAGAGTACTTCAGTGATTTGGGTGTAAGTCAGGATATTTGAGACTGCTGGAAAATCCAGGAAGCATGGTCTTCAAAAGTACACTTGGCACTTGGTGTTGGACTGAAGAAGCAGTCGTGTGATGAGGGGTGCAGGTGAGGAGGAGGGATATCTTTGAAATACAAATTCACATCTGGTGAGTTGAAATAGACCAGAGCTAAGGTATTGGGGGCTCTACAGGGGAGGCTGAGTTCCGTCGCACACTGTCATTGGGGTGACTGGGAGTTTTGTCCTGAAAGAAGTCACATGTGAACAGGGGCAGGAGATGCAACAATGACCCTGGCCTGGAGGAAGACCAGGTCACTGTGGTGCTATGCTCTGTCCTTGCCTGGCTCGGATAAAAATGATCATTCACCCCCAGTGCAGAAAGCCATGAGGCACTGGCTCTAAGATAATGGGAAGTGCAAAAAAATCTCTCTCTTGATGCCTTTATGTGAATGAAACCACGTTTTACAGATTTCCTTTAGCTCTGTCACATTCTTGGTTTGTAATGCCTGATTCCCATAGGATTATAGCACAGAACCAAGAATAGGCATATGCGGGCTGAGCCGCTGACCACCAGTAATGCCAACGGGGTAAAGATGGTATTAGCAATAGTGTCAGTGGGAGACCGACATGCACTACGTGACCAGAGTGGAACTGAAGATGTTCGTCCAGCACATACTGTCCGTAGATACAACCTGAATGTAGCAGAAACACGCTTATGTATTTAGAGGCTGCTTGTTTTGAGGACATGACAGTGTTTGGGTCTGTTGTTGTTTAGTCGCTAAGACTCTTATGCAGCACCATGGACTGTAGCTCAGCAGGCTCCTCTCTCCATGGGATTTCCCAGGCAAGAATACTGGAATGGGTTGTCCAGGCGATCTTCCCCACCCAGGGATCGAACCTACGTCTCCTGCACTGGCAGACAGGTTCCTTACCATGGAGCCATCAGGGAAACCTGTGTATGGATATAGGACCGGGACAATACCCATGTCAGGGAGGCGAGACTACAGATTTAATCACAGGGTCTCCTTAGGCAGGTAGGAGCCAAGTTTTAGAACGTGTTTATGGTGAGCAAGTATATTATTTAATGTGCGGTTGGGAGAAGAGGGTCACGTCACAGCAGGATCGTCCGTAGTGATTATAGTGTTTTGTACTTAGGCTGAATGTCGGGGGCAAATCACGCACTGTGTCAATTAACTGGAAAAGGACACAAAAGCCCTTGTACACAGTATGCTTGTGTTAGACATGGCCCTTTAGCCCATAGAGATGGTATCTGTGTGAAGTGACCAGGAGCTTGTCACATGTGACAGCTGCAGGGTGGCTAGGGACATGTTTGGTTATGTCAGGCTGTCCCCCATAGAATCTGCAAGGGTGGTTTAGTGTTTTGTGTGTGTGCGTGCATGTGTGTGCTTATGTGAGTGTCTATGCACATGCAATATCTCAGCAAGACAGCTGGCATTGGGGGTAGTGGGTTTCCTCTCTAAGCTTGGACCAGACAGGGAAGGATGAGTCCAGGTGGAGCTGTGAGTTCTATATGGCCCCAGGGTCTCCTCTAGACTAGTGACCGGCCAGCTTTCTTA
Source organism: Cervus elaphus (assembly GCF_910594005.1). Taxonomy (NCBI): domain Eukaryota; kingdom Metazoa; phylum Chordata; class Mammalia; order Artiodactyla; family Cervidae; genus Cervus; species Cervus elaphus. Next base: position 113,083,115 of record NC_057832.1, read on the forward strand.
CAACTGGACTTCCGGTTGCTCATGGTAGACTGAAGTCAGGAGACCATGTTTTGAGTTCACCTGTACTCAGGAAACTTGAAGGTTAGCTGACTTTCAGTTTCCTCATCTGTAGATTAGGCAAAATTTTCTGTGTGTCTCCAAAAGTCCATCGTGCTCATAAATCCTATATTTGTCTCTTACACTTGCTTTCTCCCAAAATACATACAATTCCTGACATTTCTGCTACCATCAGTGTTACCAATCCTTTTTTTTTTCCTTCATTTTTTCTTTTTTCCCTCATTTTTTATGTTGCCTTCTTTAATCTTTATTAGAACTCTTTGCAAACGGTATATATTATCCCCTTTCTGAAAATAAGAAAAAAAAAGTTCAACTACATTATTTCTACAATTATGTTAAAATTAGCAAGATACGAAAAAGGCAGAACTAAAAGTTGGACAACATTCTTGTAAGTCTGTGTTCTTCCTTCCTTTATCCGTGCAGTAAATCTTTGTTGAGGGCCAGCTAAGCTTCGGGAAGAAGGAATTGAACAGTTAACATAGCGGCATCTATGTTTTCATGAAGCTCATGGTCTGGCCCAGAAAATAGACACTACATGCGTAACTCCAAGTGTGAAAGAAGTAGTTAAGTGTCCTCTGGGCAGGAGAAGAGGACTCCAGGTAGCAGAGCCACACCTGTGAAGGCCTACAGGTGACAGGAAGCAGAGCTGAAGGCTTGGGAAGCCAGTGGGATGGGGGAGGTGGTGACCGACGAGGATGCTGCTGGAGGGAAGACAGAGGCCAGGTTGTGGAGGGCATGTTACCCACGATGTATATTTGGGTTTCACCCCAATAGTTAGAGACTACTGAATAAATTTAACCAGAAGTGGGGCTTTTGATCACTCAGGCACTAAGGAGAAAATGCCTCGGAAAGAGGGCGAGAGAAGCTGTGTGGAGGCCAGCGGCCAGCTGCAGTGCCCTGGGTACGAGAGGGCAGCTGCATGGACCAGACTCTAGCAGTGGAGATGGAGTAAAGTGCACAGACTTGAGTGAGATTTAGGAGAAAGGATCCAGAGGAGTTACTGCTCGATTAAATATGGGAAATGTCGGCTAGGAGAGAAACAAGCATTTTATTCTATCATGGAAAAATATTTACTGAGCGCTTAGTATGGGCCAGGTATTATGTCCTGTTATTCAGTTGCTAAGTCGTGTCTGACTCCTTGTGACCTCATCATGGACTGCAGCTCGCCAGGCCTCCCTGCTGCTCGCTATCTCCTGGAGTTTGCTCAAGTTCATTTCCATCGAGTTGGTGATGCCATCCAACCATCTCATCCTCTGATGGCCTACTCTCCTTTTGCCTTCAATCTTTCCCAGCATCAGGGTCTTTTCCAGTGAGTCGGCTGTCCTAGGTATAGACAATTGAGCAAAACAGATGTTGTTCTTGATCTTGTGAAGCTCATTGTTTGAGATTGATGATAAACTAAAATACACACATAACTACATAATTGCATAAATGCTACAAAGGAGAAATAAAGTGAACTCTAGTTGATAGGTGCTACAAAGAGGAGCACAGTGACCCAGATAGAGGGTTCGGTCAGTCAGTCTGTCAGTTCAGTCACTCAGTCGTGTCCGACTCTTTGTGACCCCATGGAGTGCAGCATGCCAGGCTTCCCTGTCCATCACCAGCTCCCGGAACTTACTCAAACTCATGTTCATCGAGTCGTTGATGCCATCCAACTATCTCATCCTCTGTCGTTCCCTTCTCCCCCCTCCTTCAGCCTTTCCAAGTATCAGGGTCTTTTCCAATGAGTCAGTTCCAATGAGTCAGTTAGAGGGTTGGGGAAAACTTAAGAGGAAAAAATGTAGTCTCACAAATAACAAGAAAGGGTATGTGTAATGTCCAATTAGTGTCCACTGAAGTGTCAAATGCTGGCAAGAACCACCAAAAACAAGCATCCGCAGAGTCTTGTTTAGAGTTAACAAGTTGAAGGTTGTAGGGGAGGTGAGCAAAGTGGTGCTGTTAAAGCTTGGTTGGAGGTAGGTGAGATGCAAGGATATGAGGAGAGCAGGTGTGAAGAATTCCACGTGTACATTGGAAAGAGAAGAAAGGTACAAACATGCTTAAAGTCTGGTGGGATGGTTCCGACAAAGAAGGTGAAGGTGCTAGAGAACAAGCTAACCCACTGCATCAGGTCCTGAGAAGACAGGCTACAGAAGATGGCACTTAGAGATGAGGATACTCTGGCATAGTCAGAGGGCGAAGATGGGCAGAGTGAAGTGTGGGTTGCTTTGAACTGCAAGAAAATGAAGCAATTCCTAAAAACAAAACCAATTGGTTTGTAAATTCTTTGCAAAGTAGCAAAGAAAGATGGGAAGGTCAAAAGTGACCAGTGACGAGATGAGTTCATGTTAGAGAGAAGGGGAGAGTAAGATGGTGAGGGGTCCCCAGTTTGATGGACCTCACTGAAGTGGGTACCCTTTGTATCTACTCTCGTCTAATCTCATCTGGTTCTCATCTAAGTCTAGTTATCATTCCACTTTACTACAGCTGTTCTGTAATTGAAACACAATTTTTGTTGTTGTTGTTAATTAGTTACAGGCTTTACTAGACACTCTGGAAAATAAGATGAGTGAAATTCAGACCCTCTATGAAGGAGATTATACGGTGCTGTGGTATCTCAGACACGGGCCATAATGACCAGACCTGTTTTAATCCCGTCAGCAGTTTAGAAGGCGGATTCCCCTCCAGACACTGCTCCTCTGGGCTGTAAGATCTAGGGTGTGTCACTCACAGTGTCTGGGAGTTATACGGGCCTGAGTCACTCTAGGTGTCCAGAGAGTCGACAGGGAGACACCATGACGTCATACCAGTTAGAGCTTAATGACCACTGGGGAATGCGGGGAGCTCTCTGACAGCGGTCTGGTGCCCTAACGTAATTGTTTTTCATCTGTCTCCTTCACAAGACTACAGGCTCCATGAGGACATGGTTTTTGTTTGCCTTGTTTGCTACCGAATACCCCACCCTTCAAAGAGTGACTTGGCAAATATTTATTAAATGAACAAATCAATGATAAATTTTGTAGAAGCCATTGCTTACTTTGTGAAAGACTTTTTGTCTCAAAGTGAGTGAAGTCACTTAGTCGTGTCTGACTCTTAGCGACCCCATGGACTGCAGCCTACCATGCTCCTCCATCCATGGGATTTTCCAGGCAAGAGTACTGGAGTGGGGTGCCATTGCCTTCTCCTTTGTCTCAAAGAATGAGTGCAAATGGAACCAAAGAAATGCCCCATGCTTGTTCTTTATGGTCTGTCCCTCTGGATAAATAACAAATAAAGCAGAAGAGGGGGTGGAAACTTGGTCTCTTATTCCTCTTTAGGATTCAGCGCTGATGGAAGCAGAGGAGCCCCAGCACGGAGCCTCGACTCCCATCCCTGCTGGAGCAGAATTCCCAGTTATCCAGGCAGCTCCCATGAGGAGCAGCCAGACCCCTGCCTTGGAGCCTTCAGTCGAAGAGGGCGAGGACCTGTGGTGTCAGTGGGCCAAGGGCCGCACACTCTTGGAGACCCAGCAGAGACACGTGAGGGATGTGAATGACCGTGCAGCTGAGAGCATGAGCTTTCTCCTCAGTGAAGCCTCTGCAGAGGTGGAGACCGACCAGGAAACCCTGACGGCTGAGGCCTGTGATGACACCCCCTCATGCCGGGAGGCCAGGCCCCAGAGCCTGGCAGATGGACAGGCAAGGACGCCAGCTTTCCTGGAGCTCCGGGCCTGCCCTGACCAGGGTGACTGTCCAGACACGGCCTGGGTATCCAGGGACCTGGGCGGCAGCATAGAGGTGGACTTGAGACCAGAACTCACGTCTTTGATGTTGGAAATGGGACAAGCAGAAGGGAAGGAGGAAACGTCCCCTGACGCCTGTGCCCAGACCAGACGCGGGCCTTCCTGTGACGACGAGCACCCGGCCGAGCCTTGTCAGCCCCTGGAGGACTCGGAGTGTGGACCTGCCAGGCAGGAAAGTCCAGGCCCCCGGTGTCTCCAGGGAACTGAGGGGCTGGAGGAAGGGGGACTTCAGGGAGAGGCTGCTGGCTCTGCTGGGCTTTCTGGGGCTCCGGAGCAGATGGGAGAGCAGGTTAAAGGTGCAGAGGAAGAAGGGAGACAGAAACAACAGCAGATGCAAAATGATGTCAAGCGCGCAGGTCAAGGAGAAAGAGAGGGGCGGCACCGTGGGGAGGAGCTGGGGGGTCTGAGTTATAGGGAGGGGGTCTGGAGAACTCAGAGCCACAGGGATCTAGAACAAGGGGAGCAGAAGGGGAGGGAGTCAACAGGGCCAGAGGAGAATGAGGTGGATGCTCAGGATGGGGAGACTCAAAGCTCAGCAAGTAAGTCAGAGAAGGGAAGTGGAAAGCCGGAAGATCCGGGTGTGCAGCGGGAAGCCAAGGCCCCAGAGGGGCAGGAGGAGGAGGTGGGGTCACCAGAGGAGGAACCAGGGGGCGGGGAGGGGGACACACCTGGGGGAGGAGGAGAAGAGAGCTGCCTAGAACCAGGAGAGCGTGAGGGTCCCACTGCGCTGGCTCTGGTCGCCCCCGAGGTCTCTCCTCCCTGTGACCTGCCTCTAGAGGCCTCTTCTCCCCCAACCAGGATCCCGGGGACTCAGACAGAGCCTGGAGCTGAGGTTCTGTCCCCCGTAGCTCCGAGTCCTGCCCCAGAACCCACAGGATGCTCCCACCAGCCCTTTTCTTTACCTGGTTCCTGTCCTGCCGAGGAGTCCCCGGACCCAGAAACTGCTCATCGCCACCAGAAAGAGGGCTCTGAGCTGGGGCAGGAGACCGTATGCAGCGGGGGTGCTGAGGTGGTCTCTGCCTACAGTCCCTCTGCAACCCCTCCAAGGAGCCCAGAGGCAGCTGCGCCTGGTCCTCCTGAAGGGCTCCCTGGCACGGCTGCCACAGCACCAGCCCATCCCCTGGCTGCCTGTCCCAGGAGGGAGCCTTCTGTCCTTGCCTGTTCTCCAGAAACCTCTAGAGCCTCTCACCCGACCGACAGTCCATCTCCCCATGGGGCTCCTGAGACCCCCCCAGCGGCCCACTATGGCTTCCCCTTGGCGGGCCAGGCCAGCCCCCCGGGGTCCCTGGGCAGCCCCACCGGAACGGTCCACCCCGTGAGGAGCAACTCCTTCCCCGGGTCTCACGGGACAGAGGCAGCCCCACACCTGGTGGGAATATCCCTGTCCTCCTCCCACTCAGAGTTGCCACAGAGGCCCCCCAAACCTGTCATCTATGGCTCTGTGCTCCCAAGAAGGGGCAGGAGAAGCGCAAGGGACTGCACCATTATTCCAGAAGCCTCAAGTTCACCACCCGCTCCGGGGCCGGACTTTGGAGATCCGGCCTCAAATCCAGCCACGGCCGGCAGCGCCCCCAGCAGTCAGCCGTGGGGCCCCAAGAAGCACTGGGCCTTTGCCCCCGGGTCTCCTGCCTGTGGCTCCTCCCCAACCCCTGTCACCCCCATAGACCTGAAGATCCATGAACCTCCACCCCTGCCTCCCCCGGAGAGGAGGCCCATCCAGCCCTCCATGGTGGAGCGAGATGGCCATCTCCCTGCGGGGGTCCCCACGCTGAAGCGGTACAGCCATCCTCCACCACTCACCCTGGGTCCGGGGCTCCACGTTCCCCCCAGGGTCCCCCCAGCCCATGTTCCCAACCCCTTGGTGGCAAGGGAGCACCGACCGCTGCCCTCCACGCCAGACGCGCCAGCCCACACTCAACACTCTGTCTCCCCCAAGCAGAGATACAACAAGCCGTTACCCCCCACCCCCCACGCCCCCCAGCCCCACCACCCTCTTGTCTCGTCGAGTATCTCAAGGATCTACAAGCCTCTCCCTCCTGTCCCTATCCTGGATCCTCCTACTGAACCTCCCCCTCTGCCCCCAAAGTCCAAGGGGAGGAGCAGGAGCTCGCAGGGAGGACTCGTGAACTCAGGGGATCAAGGCAGGCCAAGGCCTGTCTGTGAAGAGTGGACTGTGTCCACCCCGCCTTCTGCAGGCCGGGTCTCCTGGCCTCCAGCCACTGGCCGGGCAACCGACCCTTTGGCTGCCGTCGGCAGGTGTAAGAGTGACGTGCCCCCGGGCCTGGCTTTCAGTAACATGACAGCCCTTCTACACCCCTCTTCCCCGACCACCCCATGGACTCCAGAGGTCCAGCGACCCACCCTTGAACCCGGGCTCTCAGAAGAGTCCGAAGCCCCTGCCAGAGGGTCTTGGAGAAGAACAGCCCCGAAGGAAGGAAGCAATGGCCTGAGGAGGTCAGAGGTAGGCCCAGCGAGGCAGCCGGAGAGACCGGGCCACGTCCTCCTGGAGAAGGCGTCGAGCTGGCCCCATCGACGGGACCCGAGAAGGCCGGTGGAGGACGGCAGTGAGGCGGTGGTGGTCCCCGGTGAGGGGTCAAGTAAGCACAAGGACTGGCATCGGCAGGGCCTGCGAAGACCCTCCATCCTCCCCGAGAGCCCTGTAGGTGAGTGCGGAGCCCGGACCCCAGGGACCTCACCTCAGGGCAGACTCTGTCCGGCTCTCCCCTCCTCACCTGTCTTCTGTCCTCCAGGCTCCTGCTGGTCCCCCTGCTAGCTTCCCCCACCCACGTACCCAGCCCCAAGCAGGGGAAAGTCCTCTAGGATGTCTGTGAGCTCATGGCAAGGCTCTTTCTTCTCCCCTTCCGTCTCTCTCACTTTACCGTGGTGTGCACTTTGATGGTGCATCTCTTTTTACCAACGTTGTTCTGCAGGCCCACCTGCCCCGTGCCCGCCACTGCCACCCCTGAGTACTTTCCAGTTACAAACACTTGCTCGATGCCCTTCCACTAGCAGAGAAGGCATCTCCTCCTTGTCCGGTTCACATTCTGATGCAGTGGATGGGGACAGACCTGGCACCAGTGTCCTCAAATGCTTTCGACTCGGGCTCTTCCCTTTCTCACAGACTCCCAGTTGAACCTTTAACCCGAGCCCCCATGCCTACATCTCCCACTCTAGGTCTTAGGTTCTTTGACTTTGTCTGAACGCCCCCTCGAAATCTGTTACTTTACCCATTTTCCATTTTTAGACACAAGAGGTCCCACCATAGAAGGATCTCCTGGCCTGTCGGATGCCATTGTTTTCCGGTGAGTCACCCACTCTCCCAACGGGTACAGTTTTCTCTCTTTCCTAGGATACTGAGATTTTCATTAGCTGACAAAGGTGCTGGGACTATGTCTTTTCCAGGGGTAGGGAGGGGAAGGGACAGACACCAGGATTCCAGGGTAGGGAGATCTTTTGTCTACATGGTTCTTGCACCTGAATCCCAATCTCCCATCCCTCTAGACCCTTTGGCCATGAACTAAACCCTGCTGTAAAAGTTCGACGTGACATCCATAAGAGCTTCGAACTAAGCCAAAGTGCGTCAGGCTACAGCTTGCCTCTTCAGAGGCTTTGGCCGTGATATTCTAGCACGTGCCCCAGTGGTCAGAGATTGTCTTATTTCTCGTCGCCTGGGGCTTCTCCATGTCTGATGGCCAGCAAGCACCATGGAGCCCTTCTTTATCCCACAGGGAGAAAAAGCCAAAGGAGGTGATGGGAAGCTTTTCAAGACGGTGCTCCAAGCTCATCAACTCCTGTGAGTACCTGTGGACTGTGGACTGCGTGAGTGCTTGGCCTGAGCCAGAGAGGGTTTCGTGGCCATCCGCGGTGGGACTTGGCCGTCTGTGGGGAGAGATGCCGGGAGAGCCACGGGGCTTGGTGAGCTTGTGTTTCAGAGCCTCAACTCCCCGTCTCCCTGACTCTCTCCCTCTCCCGCACCGCTTCACCCCTGTAGCTCAGCTGCTTTATCAGGAATACAGTGATGTGTTTCTGAACAAGGAGATTCAGAGCCAGCAGCGGCTGGACAGCCTGACGGAGGCACCGGGGCCCATGTCGCCCCGGCAGCCCCGGAAGGCCCTGGTCTCCTCGGAGTCCTACCTGCGACGCCTCTCCATGGCCTCCAGCGGCTCGCTGTGGCAGGAGATCCCCGTGGTGCGCAACAGCACCGTGCTGCTCTCCATGACCCACGAAGACCAGAAGCTTCAGGAGGTACCACCGGGGCGGGCTGGGGCAGGGGCTGCAGAAGGGCAAGCGGGGTCTCCTCTGTTCACGTCCGCGCCTCCTGCTCACCGCCATCACCGCAGCCGCCACCCCCACGCGCAGGCTGTCCCTACCACACTCACCACCAGACGCCGGGTCATCCCCAGCTTGCTGGGTTCGAATTGCTTTGTGAACATCACCACTCTCCCCCCATCTACCTCCTTCTCACTCCATCGACCATTTACTGCTCCGTATTACTGGTTTGAGCTCATACAAATTGACCGTGCCCCTGAATTCGATGGGAGGAGTATATGCTCAATCTAGTTAGTCTAGCTTCAGGCTAGACTTACATTTCCCTCTTCAACCAAAGGTTCAGCCTACACTGAAGTTTTCCTCTTCAACCAAGATGCACGCAGGGGCTTTTTGCTATTCCCTTGCTGAGTGGCCCTTGTAGCCGTCCTGTGGTTCACGGGTCTCATAGAGGCTTTTGAATGACCATCAGGCTCTGCTTGGTCCTCCCTTCCAATAGCAAGACTACAGTAAAGGCTGTTGGTCTCATGTTGTTACTATCATTAATATGTTTTACATGGAGAGCTTATCTTAATAATCAATCTAAAATATGGGTTAAACCTTTCTCCCTGGGAAAACGATATGGCACAATGGAAAGGCATTACGGAACAATGTTTAAGCATTTAGGTTCTGGCGTAAATGACCTGGACCCACGTTAATATTTGCTAGCTATTTAACTTGGGCCAAATTATTGACTTGGCCAAAAAGTTCATTCAGGATTTTCCATAAGATGTTATGGAAAAATCCATGTAAACTTTTTGGCTAGCCCAATACTTGATCTTTCCAAGCTTCTGTTTCCTCATTTGTAAAACTTGGTTGCAAAGAATTCCTGGGAGAATCAAAAAAAGATAAATGCTATTTACAGTATTTACAGTAGTACTGTTTACAATGACTGAGACATGGAAGCAACCTGTATGTCCATTAACACCTGAAGGGTTAAAGAAGATGTGGTGTGTATACAAACAGACTCACAGACGTAGAAAACAAATTTATGGTTACCAAGAATGAGTATAAATTAGGAGTCTGGGTTTCGTAGATGCACACTACTATATATAAAATTGATAAACAATAAGGACTAATTGTATATCAGGGACTATATTCAATATTTTGTAATAACCTATAATGGAAAAGAATCTGTAAAAGAATATATATATGTGAATATGTATGTATCAGTCAGTTCAGTTCAGTCACTCAGTCGTGTCCGACTCTTTGCTACCCCATGGACTGCAGCACGCCAGGCCTCCCTGTCCATCACCAACTCCTGGAGTTTATCCAAATTCATGTCCATCGAGTCAGTGATGCTATCCAACCATCTCATCCTCTGTTGTCCCCTTCTCCTTCTGCCCTAAATCTTTCCCAGCATCAGGGTCTTTTCAAATGAGTCAGCTCTTCGCATCAGGTGGTCAAAGTATTGGAGTTTCAGCTTCAACATCAGTCCTTCCAAAACCACCCAGGACTGATCTCCTTTAGGATGGACTGGTTGGATCTCCTTGCAGTCCAAGGGACTCTCAAGAGTCCTCCAACACCACAGTTCAAAAGCATCAATTCTTCGGCACTCAGCTTTCTTTATAGTCCAACTCTCACATCCATACATGACCACTGGAAAAACCTTGACTAGACAGGCCTTTGTTGGCAAAGTAATGTCTCTGCTTTTTAATATGCTGTCTAGGTTGGTCATAACTTTCCTTCCAAGGAGTAAGCGTCTTTTAATTTCATGGCTGCAATCACCATCTGCAGTGATTTTGGAGCCCAGAAAAATAAAGTCAGCCACTGTTTCCACTGTTTCCCCATCTATTTGCCTTGAAGTGATGGGACCGGATGCCATGATCTTAGTTTTCTGAATGTTGAGCTTTAAGCCAACTTTTTCACTCTCCTCTTTCACTTTCATCAAGAGGCTCTTTAGTTCTTCTTCACTTTCTGCCATAAGGGTGGCGTCATCTGCATATCTGAGGTTATTGATATTTTTCCCGGCAACCTTGATTCCAGCTTGTGCTTCTTCCAGCCCAGCGTTTCTCGTGATGTCCTCTGCATATAAGTTAAATAAGCAGGGTGGCAATATACAGCCTTGACGTACTCCTTTTCCTATTTGGAACCAGTCTGTTGTTCCATGTCCAGTTCTAACTGTTGTTTCCTGATCTGCATACAGGTTTCTCAAGAGGCAGGTCAGGTGGTCTGGTATTCCCATATCTTTCAGAATTTTCCACAGTTTATTGTGATCCACACAGTCAAAGGCTTTGGCATAGTCAATAAAGCAGAAATATGTATGTATATATGTATGTATTTTGCATGTGTATATGTGTGTGTGTGTAACTGAATTCTGTACTCTGCTGTACACTTGAAACTTTGTAAATCAACTATACTTCAATTGAAAAATAATTTTTTAAAAGTTCCTAGTGCATAGTAATCAGTCAAAAAATGTTTATCACTTTTTTTATTGAAGTATAGTTGATTTACAGTATTATATTAGTGGTTCAGTATTTTTATCGGTTATTTTTTATTTAAAGTTATTAGAAAATAATGGCTATATTTCCTTGTGTTGTGAAATATATCCTGTTGCTTATTTTTTTTATACGTAATAGTGTTTACCTCTTCATCTGAAACCCTTATCTTGCCCTTCTCTTCTTCCTTATCCCCACTGGTAACCCTAGTTGTTCTCATATATGCGAGTCTGTTTCTGTTTCATTATATACATTTGCTTGTTTTATTTTTAAGTTCCACATACAGTGGTCTACAGAACATAGAGTATTTGTTTTTCTCTTCTAACTTACTTCACTAAGCATAATACTCTCTAGTTCCATCCATGTTGTTGGAAATGGCATGATTTCATTATTTTTATGGCCAAGTAGTATTCCATTGTGTGTGTGTGTGTGTATTTGTATGTATGTATGTATACCACGTCTTCTTTATCCATTCATCTGTTGATAGACACTTAGGTTGCTTCAATATCTTGGCTCTTGTAAATAGAGCTGGTATGAACATTGGGGTACATTAATCTTTTTGAATTAGTGTTTTCATTTTCTTTGATATATACCCAGGAGTGGAATTCCTGAATCATATGTTAGTTCTATTTTTAGTTTTTTGAGATACTACCATACTGTTTTCCATAGTGACTCCACCTATCTACAATCTCACCAATAGTGTACTAGGATTCTCTTTTCTTCAAATCTTTGCTGATAATTGTTATTTGTAGACCTTTAGATGATGGCCATTTGACAGGTGTGAGGTGATTTCTTATAAGTTTGATTTCCATTTCTCTGATGATTAGTAGTGTTGAGCATTTCTTCATGTGCCTGTTGGCTATCTGTATATCTTGTTTGGAGAAATGTCTATTCAGGTCATCTGTCTATTTTTCAGTCAGGTTGTTTGCTCTTTTGGTATTGAGTCTTATGAGCTATTTATGTACTTTGGGTGTTAAGCCATTATCAATCACATAATTTGCAATAGGTTGTCTTTTTGTTTGTCAGTGGTTTCCTTTGCTATGCAAAAGCTTTTAGGTTTAATTAGGCCTCGTTTGTTTATCTTTGCTTTTATTTATTTTGCCTTAGGTGACAGATCCAAAAACATATTGCTACAATTTTTGTCAAAGAGTGTTCTGCCTATGTTTTTTAGGCATTTTACGGTTTCTGGTCTTCCATTTAGGTCTTTAATTCATTTTGAGCTGGTATATAATGTAATCCCTATCAAGAGACCCATGACATTTTTCACCAAACTAAAATAAATAACCCTAAAATTTATGTGGAACCACAAAAGATCCCAAATTGCAAAGGAATTTTGAGGAAAAAAGAATAAGCTAGAGGTGTCATGCTCCTTTAGATTTCAGACTATAGTACAAAGTTTTGTAATCAGTATTATACTGGCACTAAAACAGATACATAGATCAGTGTAGCAGAGCAGAGAGCCCAGAAATGAATGCATCCACTTTGGTCTATTTGTTGTTGTTGTTCAGTTGCTCACTTGTGTTGGACTCTTTGTGACCCCATGGACTGCAGCCTGCCAGGCTTCCCTGTCCTTCGCTATCCCCCCGAGTTTACTCAAACTCATGTCCATTGAGTCAGTGATGCCATCCAACCATCTCATCCTGTTTTCCTCTTCTCCTCCTGCCCTCAATCTCTCCCAGCATCAGGGTCTTTTCCAGTGAGTCGGCTCTTTGCATCAGGTAGCCAAGGTATTGGATCTTCAGCTTCAGCATCAGTCCTTCCAATGAATATTCAGGACTGTTTCCCTTTAGGATTGACTGGTTTGACCTTCTTGCTGTCTAATGGACTCTCAAGAGTCTTCTCCAACACCACAGTTCAAAAGCATCAATTCCTCAGTGCTCAACCTTCTTTATGGTCCAACTCTCACATCCATACATGACTGTTGGAGAAACCATACCTTTGACTAGACGGACCTTTGTCAGCAAAGTGACGTCTCTGCTTTTTAATTTGCTGTCTACCTTTGTCATAGCTTTTCTTCCAAGGAACAAGCACCTTTTAATTTTATGGCTGCAGTCATCATCTGCAGTGATTTTGGAGCCCAAGAAAATAAAGTCTGTCACTGTTTTCCTTTATTTTATGGTCTATTAATCTATGACAAAGGAGGCAAGTCTATGTAATGGAGTAAAGACATAAGTGGTATCTTCATAAGTGGTGCTAGGAAAACTGGACAGCTCCACGTAAAATAATGAGGTTAGACCATTTCCTGACACTATATACAAAATATTTACTCTTTAGTTTCAAGTCAGACCTGAGTTTGAATCCTGTATTTATCATTTATTAGCAGCGTAACCTTAAGTTATGTAACTTGACTAAATCTCTTTCCTCATCTAAAAATCAAGGATAGTAATGACTACTTTTCAGAGTTGCTTTGTGGTTTAAATGAAACAACTCTCATATAACTTTGAGCATGGTGTCTGGTACATTGTTATTGTTTAGTCACTAAGTTGTATCCAACTCTTTGCAAGTCCATGGACTGTAGCCTGCCAGGCTCCTCTGTCCATGGGATTTCTCAGGCAAGAATACTGGAGTGTTCCTTCTCCAGGGGATCTTCCCAACCCAGGGATCAAAACCCACATCTCCTGCATTGGCAGGCGGGTTCTTAACCCCTGAGGCACCAGAGAAGCCCATCTGGTACATAGGTTGATACATGTTAGTACCATACTCTTCCCCCCTTTCAGAAGTGGGAAGGAGTAAAATTTTGGCTGTAAGGATGTATAAATAAACAGTGCTTTACCAAGCTAAAGAGTTATAAATTTTTAGGTTTTTTGAAGCTCACACCTGAGGGCCTCGTGCTGACCTCAACTTTTAAAGCATGTGGGTGATATTTAGAAAATCACTGGTCTGCCCATATTTATGGACCAATGAGTGGGCAGGTGATATGGACCCTATAGCTCTTTCACCAACACCAGAATTCAAGGAAGTCTGCCAGCATTCCTGGGCCAGCTCTGGTCTCACGTTTCTGAGAAGAAAAGCCTCTGTGCTTATACACATATATTCCTTTCCTGAATTAGCACTTCTGGGAAAAGGTGCTTTCACCGACTCCATTTCTTTTGCCTGTCACGTATTTTTTTGTGAGGAGGGGGTCACTGTATCAACCCAGACAAGAAACCTGAGGTTCAGAGAGGTTAAATGAGCCAACCAAAGTCACATAAGGAGTGAATATTTGAGCCAGGACGCATGTGAAGCCTCAGTGTCCTGGTTCAGGGTTGTGTGTGCGTGGCCTGCAGCCGTGTCGTTAGTTATCCACGTCATCTCCCAGGTGTGTGCTCTTTCTCTTTTCTGTCCGTGCATCTGTCTTGAAGCTGCATGCCTGGGTGATGAACTTGACCAGCCCAGCTAGAGAACAGGGCTGTGAGTCACTGTGCCTCCTGCTGGAACTTCCCAACAATTGGGCTATTTCCATTAAACCACAATTGCACCATCTAAACCTCAAATATCCTGCTTCCTCCCATTGCTCCTCAAACCCCAAATTACCTTCATCGCCTGAATCTATTCCTCTTCCAGAGATCTCTAGTTCATTTAGGAACTCTATCACTCACCCAGTTAAAGGGTGTTAGTCTCCCAGTCATGTCCTACTCTTGGCAACCCCATGGACTATAGCCCACCAGGCTCCTCTGTCCATGGGACTTCCCAGACAAGAATACTGGAGTGGGTAGCCCTTTCCTTCTCCAGGGGATCTTCCTGACCCAGGGCTCAAACCCAGGTCTCCTGCAGTGAAGGCAGATCTTTACCCTCTGAGCCACCAGGGAAGCCCCAGTTACCAAACTGAAAAACAGGCATTAGCTGTGACTCTTTTTGTTCTTTCAGCTTCTATTTCTAGCAGATAACCAAGTGCTTCCAAATCTCCCTCCTATATCACTATGAAATTGGCTTATATCTCTTCATCCTCATGGCTATTTAGGCCTTCATCTCTCCTCTGGAATTACTATCACGGTTTCCTCGTGTGTCTTTCTTGCCCCTTCTAATCTTTTCTCCATGGTGTGCTCAGATATATCTTTATATAAAACAAATTAGACCAAGTTATCCCCTATATAAAGGCTCTTTTCATTTCCCCATTGTCGTGTTTTACCTTGTTTAGACAATCCTCAGACCTCCTCACTGTTTGCCTCTCCAGCTTCCTCTCCTTTGATACCCTTGCTTTCAATGATACTCAGTGTATCTGAGTTTCCTGAAAGCCTCATTTTCTCTTCCACCTCTGAGAGTCTGCACATGTCTTTCACTCAGCTTCAAACGTTCTGTCTCCTGAGATCAGGTTGGACTCTGATATTGACTATGAGCTCTAATAGGATGTGTCATGGATACCGCTCTATCCCTAAAATGTTACACAGTGGCTAATAGGCGCTAGGGATTCAATAAATGTTTCTAATTAGTCTTCCTTCTCCCTAATCTCTTAGGCCAAATTTGAGCTGATTGTGTCAGAGGCTTCCTACCTGCGCAGCTTGCATATAGCTGTGGATCACTTCCAACATTCAGAGCAGCTCCGGGCCACCCTTTCCAACCAGGATCACCAATGGCTCTTCTCTCGTTTGCAGGATGTGCGTGACGTCAGCACCATGTGAGCGTTCCCTTCCCCCATAGACCACTCACTCAGCCTCACGCTCTTAGCCTGTAAACCTCTCGTTGGGTTTTTCCGTTTCCAGAGCCCTCTCATTGCTCCCTGCATGATTCCCAGAGGCTGTAGGGATGGGGAGAGCAAGGAGAGGAAGTGCAGGTGGATGGGAACAGTAATGGATAACTAAGTAAGAAATGCTTCCTGGATGGAGGTTTTGGCTGTCCTGGGGGCGTGCACAGCGTTGGAGATGAGGCGCATGCGTGTTCAGTCATGTCCAACTCTGCGACCCCTTGGATCGTAGCCTGCCAGGCTCCTCTGTCCATGGGATTTCCCAGGCAAGAATACTGGAGTGGGTAACCATTCCCTTCTCCAGGAGATGGGGTGGGAAACAGCTGACGATCAGAAAACCAGAACAAGATGAAAAGAAGGACAAGGCGTGGAATATTAGAACCAGAGACTTAGATCAGGGGCAAAGTAGCAGCAGAGGGAACCCTGGTGTGTGACAAGGACTCTACAGCGAAGAACAGTCAGTAGACGTTATTGACTAATGGAGAGAAGTTCCAAGCTCAAGCTTCAGCAGGGGTCAGCCGACTCCTCACTTGAGACCCACAGGTCTCAGGAGACTTGTTTCAACTCTGTGCAGGTTCCTTTCTGACCTGGAAGAGAACTTCGAGAACAACATCTTCACCTTCCAAGTGTGTGATGTGGTCCTGAGCCACGCCCCCAACTTCCGCCGGGTCTACCTACCTTATGTCACCAACCAGACCTACCAGGAACGCACCTTCCAGAGCCTGCTGTGAGACCTGATCCCCCATTTGGTCCCCACTTGGGCCCTGCAGTGACCCCCAATAGCCAGCCCAGTGTGACCCCCGCCCCCGCCCCCGAGAGCACATGCTCTCGTGCCTGGCCTGCGATTGCCACCCCCACCCCGCTTCCAGGACACCCTCAGCCATCCTCCCTGGGGCTCCTCTGCATTGGGTCCCCACCGTTCTTTCTCAGCCTATAGGTGTTCCGTTGCGCCCCCTCGCCCCGCGCCTTCACTGTGTCCCCCGTACGCCCTGCGCCCCTCCTCACCCGAGGCCCCCTGCCCTGCAGGAGTAGCAACAGCAGCTTCCGAGAGGTCCTGGAGAAGCTGGAGAGTGCCCCCATCTGCCAGCGCCTTTCCCTCAAGTCCTTCCTGATTCTGCCTTTCCAGCGCATCACCCGTCTCAAGCTCCTGCTCCAGGTACTGCAAGTCCCCCCTCAGCCCGCTCCCCTGAACCCAGAGGCTGGTCCATCCTTGCACTATGCTCCCACGCCCGGTGGACAGTGAGCTGTCTCCCCACGGCCCCCACCCTCCTTTCTCAGAATGGTTGGCTGCTACAGTTTGGTTCCTGACCCTCTCCATTGACCTCTGCCTCCTCTTTGCCCATCCCTTCTTTCCACCTGGCTCCTGCCTATGCCTTGTTCTATAGAACATTCTGAAGAGAACACAGCCTGGCTCTGCAGAGGAAGCAGAGGCCACGAAAGCACACCACGCCCTGGAGGAGGTAAGCGGCCACCGTCCCTGCTCGGACCCCCTGATTGTCCTTCACAGAGAAGTCTGCCCCTGCCCTAGCCCATGACTCCAGGAGGCACAAGTCCTGGCCAATGCGATCACTCAGCTGCCTCACTGCACCCACCAAACCTCCAAGCATTCACGCCGCTCAGCCACAAGGACACTCCACACCAAGGGACAGTCCCCAGATTACATCTTCCTTTGATGCAGCCAGGAATGTTCTAGCAGGTCTCCACAAAGTAGACCATCATCCTTGCGCTGTCTTTGCTCAGTTCCAGGCCTATAGAACAAGGAGAGCTATCACAGCCAGTTTCCAGATTTCTTGCAGGGGACTCAAAGTCAAGACCTCTTAACCAGGTTCTCTTCCTCTCTCCTCTCCCTGCTGAACACATAGCTGATCCGAGACTGCAATAACAATGTCCAGAGGATGCGACGGACGGAGGAGCTGATCTACCTGAGCCAGAAGATTGAGTTTGAGTGCAAAGTAAGTTCATCCCTCGTGTCCCCATGGGTCACCTTCCAACATAGAACAGTCTCGCTCACAGTATCCCAGCCTCTAAGCTCCTTTCTGCACACCTTCTCTTCTGCCCTTTGGAATACCCACATGCCTACTACCTCTTTTTTTTTTTATGTAATTAAATGTATTTATTTTTAATTGAAAGATAATTGCTTTATAATATTGTGTTAGTTTCTTCCAAACATCAGCATGAATCACCATAGGTAAACATATGTTCCCTCTCTCTTCATCCTCTGTCCCCATCCCCGGCTTCCAGGTTTTTACAGAGCCCTGGTTTGAGCTTCCTGAGTCACACAGCAAACTCAATTTCTATTTTATAGTGTTAAGGGGAAAATGGAAGATGCAGCTGTATATGTATTGCAGTATCTTATTTTTAGCAAAAAAGTAGGATAAAAATTTATATGTATTTGCTTGTGTATTCATAAAGAAACTCTGGAAAGATACCTAAGAAATAAAGGACAGTGGTTACTTGATGGGGAGAGAGTGCCTTTGAGACCTGGGCAGTGAGAGAGAACTTATCAATGTACACCTTTATAAAGATACACTTTTGGTAGTTGAATTATTCAATATTTTAGTCTCTATCTAGTCACCAAGGCAATATAAAATTGAATCCAGATAGAGGGCCAAAGTCTGGCATCCAAATCCAGATTTAAAATCGACATTCCACGTTCAAATTTTGATTCAGAACAGATACTATCCTTACCTCCCCCAAGGAGAGGGAAAATCCCTCCTCTACATGTTAATCAGTGTCCAGCACCCTTAACATTGTGCAAACTCCAGGCAGACTCCACTGAGCTCTCTGTATTCTCATCCACATCTGTTTCTGACTGCCCCTCTCACATCTCAGATTATAATCAAAGAAAGAAGAGACGTCAGAAGCACCCTAAACCTTGAACTTCTATGAGACACATCATATACTGGTCTCAGCTCTGGGGCATCGTCCACCCATCCCAGTCAGATTCTCCCATCTCTTTCTTCAGTTCTAGTGTCTAAAACTGAGCGTTCTCATGGAGTCACTCTCCTGGGTTGAACCTTAGGGCATCTTCCATTTGCGTGAGCTGGGGACATGGGATCCAGCCAGCAGTAGTCAGGAGACAGCGGTAGTCAGATGCTTCAGAGAGAAGCAGAGTTTAAGTGGATGGGCTGTGAGCAAGAAGGAAGATGTGAAGGGATCATCGTTGGTGGAGGGATGTCAGAGGAAAAGGCCTGGTGAGGAGGGGCCTGCCCTCACGCGTGTCCTGTGTGTGAAACCACCTTCTTTCTCTTCCCTGCTCCGTACAGATATTCCCGCTCATTTCACAGTCACGCTGGCTGGTGAAGAGTGGAGAACTCACGGCCCTGGAGTTCAGCGTCTCCCAGGCGCTGCGGAGGAAGCTGAACACTCGCCCCGTCCACCTGCACCTCTTCAACGACTGTCTGCTGCTGTCTCGGCCCCGAGAGTCAGTGACTGGAACGGGAGGCCGGAACGCGAGGGGGACGTGGGATGAGGCAAGAGGGAAGGACTAGAGGGGACAGAGAAGGGTCCTGGTCCTGTAGAGGAACCTTCTCAACAGCTCACCCCATGGAGTCCAGGTCATGACCTGGAGAAGAGGAGAAAAGATCCAAAGCCAAAGAGGGGAATCCCACTGAATTACATCCTGAGATCACCCGGCAGGACCTCGACCATGTTATAGACAGGGCAAAATGCAGCATGTTAGCCTATATCACATTTTCAAATAAGTCTATGTTGTCTCTGGACTTGCCTGGTGGCTTGGATGGTAAAAAATCTTCCTGCAGTGCAGGAGACCTGGGTTTGATCCCTGGGTTGGGAAGATCCCCTGGAGGAGGAAATGGCAACCCACTTCAGTATTCTTGCCTGGAAAATCCTCATGGACAGAGGAGCCTGGTGGGCTACGGTCCACAGGGTCGCAAAGAGTCAGACACAACTGAGCAACTAACACACATTCTGGGCTGGGCTCAGCCTTCTAGCCTAGCGATACTTAGCCAGTTCCAGATCCTAACTCTTTGGTCCTTAGAAACTTTATACTGGTTCTGTTTCTTCAACTCGTTAAAGTGGTGAGCATCCATTGCCCTGGATATGTGGTTTGCCAAGCCATTGACAGATCCCTTCCAGGGGCACGCTGACACCATCTTATGGTTTTTCATGAGAATTTACAGGCTGAACATGCTAAGGACAGGGATTCTGAATTGTAAAGTTAAGCAGATGGATGAAGTCCAACCACCCCAGCGTCAGGCTGAAAAGCCTCGTGTTTTGCAGGGGTAGCCGATTCCTGGTATTCGACCATGCTCCCTTCTCTGCCGTCCGTGGGGAAAAGTGTGAGATGAAGCTACACGGAGCTCACAAAAACCTCTTCCGACTCTTCCTGCGGCACAATGCCCAGGGCTCCCAGGCCGAGTTCCTCCTCCGCACGGAGACCCAGTGAGATGGGGCTGCTCGGGGGGTTGTGGGGAGGGAGGGAAGACAGCCGGGCAAGGAAGAGGGACCAGGGCAGAAAACAGCTACAGCACCAGTCAGTCCATTCTGGACCAGGGAGCATCCCCAGACCAGCCTACACCCAAACTCCTAGGGCTGACAGGTGACTTTGAGGAGCCTGGGGGTGGGGGGAGGTGTAAAGTCGCTGTTACCACCAAGGCTTAGCATCTGTTATGCCAAGAAGGACAAAGTGTGTAATTGGTTTACTGACATCCACGACTGAATGTGAATGAGCCAGAAATTCCTCAGTGCCCAAGGCTGGAGGGTGTATGCATGAATAAGTCATGAACTGGATAAGCACTGGGTGCTTTTAGCTTTCTTTGCTCCTATCTTCCCACCCAGTCCTCTGTTGAACAGAAATCTATAGTATTGAGAATGTTGATTGGCTCATCTCTTTAATAATAATAATATTAGTAAAATATATTCACACATGCATACAGTGCAGAGTATTCAAAATAATGTCTAAAAGTCTGGTACACAGTACCTACCCTAATGAACAGTTGTATCTATTACAGCTGTTACAGAAGATATAAGAAACCTCTTCTTTGAAAAGTTTGACCTGACACCTAATGGTCTGAGGGTCCTCACGTTGTAGACACTTTACGGTTTTGTCCCATTGGAAGACACTTCAGGGTAGGGTCAGTAATGCCTGCCCTCACTTACAGGACAGAGGGGCTGTACAGATGGAAAATGTCACCAACGTCAGGTCATCAGATACAGACTCACATTCTTTGTCTAGTGCTTTGGGTAGCATCTTCCTGGAACAGTAATAGTGTCAGCTCTCAGTTACTCCAGCGTGGTTGGAGGCAGAGGCTCAAATAATACAAAAACCTTCAGATAATTACAGAATTAGGCTTGGATCATATTGGGTTGACCAGAAAGTTCATTTGGAGTTTTCTATAACATCTTACAGAAAAACTGGAACAATCTTTTTGGCCAACCCAGTATTACATAACCAAAAAAAAAAAAAAAAAATGGTAGATGCAGCTACCTGACCCAGTTATCACTACAGAATAATTTCGTCTCTGAGATATTTGACTGAAGGAAGGTGGGCAGGGTGTCAAAAAGTATGCAGAATGATAGAGGGAATCTCAATTGAGCTGAACATTTCACTCAGTAGACTTCCCCAAATGGAAAATCTATGTGTGCACAATTGACAGTTGACTTTATGCCTCTACTTGAAAGACACGAGATGCCCTTAAGAGGGTAAGCTTGGAAAGAGAAAGGGAAAGATAAATGGTGGCAAGACATATGAACATGTAATTCATGATCCGATCAAATTTCCATCCAAGCAGAGTCCCATTGACTTTTGTCCTAGATATCACTGAACTAGACAAGTCTTTCCCATGGTCCCCCCGCTTCCCCACCACCTGCCCCTGTCCTGCACCCCCAGAGCTGCTGCTGAAGCATGACCCTGCTCTGTTTTCTCAGAAGTGAAAAGCTTCGCTGGATCTCAGCCTTGGCCATGCCGAGGGAGGAGTTGGACCTTCTGGAGTGTTATGGTGGGTGAAAGTCCAAGAGGGAGTGCGAAGTGGTCAGAAGTCTGCTTTGGATGCAGTTTAGGAGGGTGGGTGGTACTGAGATGCATCTGCTTAAAACTGCTCATCACCTTGGCAATGCCACCCCTCCATACACTCCTTGCCTTGGGCAGTAGTTCACTCATTTTGAATATTCATCCCTTTAAATCTATCCTGCTACTTGTTTGCCTAAATTTTACCAACTTAAAGGCTTGGGGAAATAAGGGGAGAAAGTCCATGTGGAGTGAGTTTGGGGGTAGCAATACAGTAGATTTGTCCTGACCACCACCCCCCTGTATGGGATGACCTGAGACCCTGCCTCTACCCCAGGCTTCCAGGCACCCACAGGCAGTCACAGACACACACATTAGGAAGTGTCTGTATTGAGTCTCATAGTTGTCCTCCAGCAAGGACTCTCTAATTTACATCCAGAGAGGAACTGAACTCAAAGGAACATTGAACTTTTAGTGACTCAAAAGAACAAATACAGGGCACTTTGGAAAAGGACGTAGGAAAACTAGGATATAGATGGAGTTCTGTTCACTGTGCAATCCATCTGCTGCACTTCACTTTCTCAGAAGAGAAAGAAAGCAAGAAAATTCTTGCTCCATCGCTGTGGTCTTGTGAATGGGAGATTCAGACAAGCTAAGTACAGGTAACAGTGCATAGTCTATTTATTCTCTCAGAGAACCAGTGCAGTGTGGTAAAGCATAAAGAGCCACAAACCCATGTAAGATAGAAGACTGTGGGTCAGGCATACTCTGGGGCTTCTTAATTTTGAACTTCAAAACTTTGGAAATTTCCCCTGGATCACAAAACCACAGAAAATCCAGAATGTCCTTGAGCCATCTTGATCAGCTCAGTAATTTATAGAAAAGGAAACTGAAACGAAAGGGCATTCAGTGCTTAGATTATATCAGGAAGCCCACTGGATAAGTCTCATTTGGTCCCACATGTACCATGGAGAGAAGGAAGAATGAGTCTCAGAGTTTACAATGGAGTTGGAGAGGCAGAACACAAACTTGGAACAATTAGGTAAAAGATAAATGGTTTGTCGTAGACAGTTTTATAGGAGTTCAGAATCCAATGAGGATGAAAGACACAGGGAAGATTTCAGTGCTTAGCAGAATCTCAATTCTGTGTAACAGTGGTCACTAAAAGGTGGTCACAACCTGTTTCTCAATTCATCTTCACTAGAGAGAGAGAATCTTTGATTCGTTTCAATGATGGCATTTCTATCTCCTCATCAACCATCTTGGTCCCTGGGAGATGGGGACTTTTCCAATTGTCTCTCTTGTGTGTAACTTTCAACAGTTTAAACTCTCTCTCCTCCAAGTCCTCTCAAGCCACCACCCCTGCAAGTCCTCCTTCACGTTCTCGTGCCTGCCTTTCCTCACCCGTCTCCTGCTCTTCTCTTCCAAGACTCCCCACAAGTGCAGTGCCTTCGAGCCTACAAACCCCGAGAGAATGACGAGTTGGCGCTCGAGAAGGCGGACGTGGTGATGGTGACCCAGCAGAGCAGCGATGGTAAGAGGGGACTCCACAGGGGACAGGCCGGGTATGGCAGGTGGGACGGTGTGGGTGGATGTCCTCATTTCCCAGGGCGCTCTAACAAAGCGCCACAAGTTGGGTGCCTTAAATGGGTAGAAATGTATCCTCTCATGGTTCTGGAGGCCAGAAGTCCTTTCTGAAGACTCTAGGAAAAGGTCTTTCCTTGCTTCTTCCAGATTTGATGGCCCCAGCTGCCTTGGCATTTGGCAGTATCACTCCAAGCTCTATCTGAATTCTGTGTGTGTGTAGGTGTCCACATTTCCCTCTTTTAATAAAGATACCAATTATATTGGGCTTCCCAGGTGGCTCAGTGGTAAAGAATCCACCTGCCAATGCAGGAGACCTGGGTTTGATCCCTGGGTCGGGAAGATCCCCTGGAGGAGGAAATGGCAACCCACTCCAGTATTCTTGCCTGGAGAATCCTCATGGACAGAGGAACCTGGCAGGCTACAATCCATGAGGTCATAAAAGAGTCGGACACAACTAACAACTAAACAACAACCAGTTATACTGAATGAATGGCCCACTCTGCTCAGGTATGACCTCATCTTACCCTCACTAATAATACCTGCAACAACTCTGCTCCCAAATAAGACCTCATTCTGAGGCTTTTGAGCTTAGCACTTCAACATATATTTTGAGGGAATGCAGCTCACCCGTAAGAGTGGAGAAGGCTCAGAATTGGGCAGCTACAGACTGTATCAGACCTAGTGCATGGGGAGGCTGAATTCCCCATGCTGGGGACTCTCCAGTTCCTCTAGCCTTCAATTCACAAGTGCATCCAGGAAGGAGGTCCGGGGGAAATTATTGTGAGTCTTTTCCAGGTAATTCTTCTTCCCACCCACCCTGTGCCCGTAGGCTGGCTGGAGGGCGTGAGACTGTCTGATGGGGAGCGAGGCTGGTTCCCTCTACAGCAAGTGGAGTTTATCTCCAACCCAGAGGTCCGCGCGCGGAACCTGAAGGAGGCCCACCGAGTCAAGACTGCCAAGCTACAGCTGGTGGAACAGCAGACCTAGCTGTTTTCTGGGAGGAAACCCCCGAGCTTAAGGATGAAATGTTCCTGGACAGGGCTGGCCCGGAACATGGTGGTGGAGGCCTTCTACACATCAGGAACTAGACCTTCTGAAGCCCAAGAACAACACCCAGCTGCCAGGAGCTAGTCCCAGGCCTCCTCTTTTTTTGTGCTTTGTACTTGGTGCGGGGATTTTGAGGGACTTTGCACTGGACTCTGAGAACCTTTTCTCATAGAAAAAGGGATCCATGGGGCCTAAGCCAAGGAACTTTACTTCTCTTACCCTGCAGCTAAATGCTTTCAGAGTGCAGATTCGGAGCTGACCAGAGTTTCCATCATGGCTGTGTGTTAAACAGAATCTGACCCCAGTCCACTGGAGGGAGACATTTAAGGAGGATGGACAAATCAGATGGGAGGGTTAACTCGGTGACCTTTTAAGGTATCTTCCAACTCTGGAGATGACCTGTAATTACAGGGCAAGGTCAGCCCTGGGTCTCTGGGGTCTGTTGGCGGCTATGTGAGGTGATAGGCTCTCACTCTAATAAAGGTGGCATTTCTCCGAGTGTTTTCTCCCCAGACTCCTGTGCACTGAGCGATGTTCAGAACGTGGGATCCCATGGTTCAGATGTCATGAAAGACCACGATGCTGACTGGGTTATAGCAGTGGCCGATTCTTTCTTTGACCCTGGAGAGCTTGGGCAATTTTTTTCTGCTTGTTACGGCCTCAGCGTTTGTATCAGGAAATAGAATGAGTTGATGGTTGATGAAAACTCCAAACCTTTTTTTTTAACTGAACCCACAAGTTAAGGTCTAAGCTAGTTTAGGTGGATTTGGAACTGCTACTCAGGCCCTTCATGATTTTATATTTTGACTCTAGATACTGTAAGGGTGTCGTCACCGCTGCCTCATCCTCTGTGTGAGAAAGAGCATGGTGCAGAATCCTAGAGTCCAGGTCACAAGACCTAACTTCCAGTTACTGCCTCAGCACGACGCAGCCTGCCTACTTCTCGGTTTCCTTACATGTAAAATGCAGAATCAAGCCACGTAACCTCCAGACTCCCATCCAGCTCTGTGATGTGTGATTCTCTATCTCCCACCAGGTTGCCTTTCTCAGTTGGAGAACATCCCCGCTTACATTTTTTTCTCATATCGAGCCGTCACACAGCAATGGTACCGTCATCTTTTAAGTGGGCACACTGGTCCATCCCTGGACATTCCACCCCTCTGCTTTATCTTTGGTGGTGATGGTTTAGTGGCTCAGTCATGTCCGACTCTTGCGACCCCGTGGGCTGTAGCCCCCAGGCTCCTCTGTCCATGAGGTTTCCCAGGCAGGATACTGGGGCGGGTCGCCTCTTGCTTTGCCATGCTTTATCTTTAGAGGGCCTCAGGGTAGAATTGCACTGCAGCTTTGTACAAAGGTAAGAATAATATTATAAATTTGGTCTCATACCCAATTAACTGTGATATGACATGATAGTATCACTTTTGATAACACATTTGTTTACAGTCCATCCTAAAATGTAAGTTAGCTTACTTAATCTTTAGAAAAGTTATCACTATTAAGTTAATTAAGTTCAGAATAATACTAATGTATCCTGAACAGGCTGACAGTGCTAAAAAAGTCTAAAATAGAGATGACTATAGAGAAGTCCCATTGAGATTGTACATCTTTTCATAAAGCTAGCTTTTAAGTATTAATATATGTTAAATGTATATATTATAAGTAAACTAACAACTGATTCTTCTTAATAGCAATAACAGTAATTTTGATCCAGATCTTTTGTTCACACCAGTATTTGAACACTGGCCATATGACTCAAAGAGAGCCATATCCAACCTTATATTTTCTAGGCAAACTCTCCCTTACTCTCCCAGGGAGATAAAATATCAACTTCTGAATGATATACATGTAAAAAAAAAATGTTTTTAGTTAAATGACTGCTTCTTTGCTTGAAGTTGCTAAGGTTTTCTGAGCACCTGTAAGCTGACTTCTATTAAGGCTGAAAATGTCTTGAGGCATCTAACATATATTTGTTTAATCAGGTTATTCTCACCTAATCTGGGAAATTAAGAGACAATTGGCTTCTACTTGTCTTTAGATCCTTTGTTTTAAAAACAAAAAACAAGCGACAACAACAAAAAAGCTTAGATATGAATAATGGTTCCTGAATTGAATTACTACATTTTTATACTTTGGGCTTCAAAAAATTGGGCATAGTTCTTGTTATTGTCCCTTCCTTCTTCAGATTTTCAGAATTTAACTCAATTTATTCTTTAATCCTCATTGGCATCAGTGCATTAGAAACTTAGCAATTTCTTATTGAGCTACTGTGAAAACAACTATTAACCAACACTTTCTGGACAGACTACATTTGAGGCGTATGTGACTATAGACAGTATTTTGTTGGCATTTTTTTTGAGGAAAACCGTGCACAGTGCCTTTAGGAGTCCTATTCATTGCTCCTTTGCTGAACTGTAACAAGCTTGGCGCTTAAAATCCTGTAGGTATATGCTGAGTCACTTCCTTTAAATTTCCGTCTGTCAATTTTATCCACTCACATGACTTAGAAAGCTGTTTTGTAAAGGTTATTTTCACCATCAGCTTTTCATTTAGAGTTAGCTGTGATGTTATGATTCTTAGCGTTCGGCACTTACGCTGTCACAGTCATTTATAATGACTTTAATAAGATCAGCTTACATGTCAGTGTCTGGAAGGCTCACAGCTGGAGATGTGTTTATTTCCCCTGATTTCATTTTCTCTTAAACAACTTCTATATCCACAACACAAAGTAAAATGGATTTTGGTCCTAGGATGACTGATTTTTTTTTTTTGATGTGGCCCATTTTTTAAAGTCTTTTATTGAACTTGTCACAATATCGCTTCTGTTTATGTTTTGTTTTTTTGGGCATGAAGCACGTGGCATCTTAGCTCCCCGACCAGGGATTGAACCCGCACCTCCTGCAGTGGAAGGCAAAATCTTAACCTCTAGACCTCCAGGGAAGTCCCTGTTTTGTTTTTATTAGTCTTTGGGATAGTTGTTTAAGTCTTTGAAAATGTAAAGAAATTACATTGCCTGGCTCTCCTTTCACACACATATTTATCCCCCTGAAATAAACCCAGTTTCCTCTTGGACCCCATGTCGATCTACCCATAATTCTCTCTTTAGTGATGCTCTCCTTGTCATAACTTCTTCTGGTTCATGAAGTCAGATTAGAAATGCAGTATTTTGGTGCAGCAGCCGTTTATAGACAAAACCGAACCTCACCCGCCCACCTGGAGACACCTCACTGAGACCTGGGCGTGTCTGCACTTGGTTTTCCACACCTCTAGGTAAATATCCTCCTGCCGGTGGTGACTTGACCCTATCACTCACACAGCTCAGTTACCTTAGAGCCGCATCTGCTATAAATATGACTCAGGAGCTGCGTGATTGCAGTGGCTCAGAGCCTGCTGTTTAACGTAATCTCCTGACTCTGAAATCAGGTGTGCCAAGGGGCCAAAGGTTACAAGCAAATGAGCTGAAGGGAGACAGACTCCAGACTTAGTCATGTTTCAGGTAGACTGAAAACATTCTCTATCCCTAATGGCTTTAGACCCATTTCTTCCAACCCACCCATTTCCAATGCCAATTACGGAGCGGAAATTTCTCCAGCCTCTTCCTGGGAAGAGGATGAAGCGCAGCATCCCTTCAGCTGGCAGAATTTCCAGGAAAACATCCCCAGAGCCAGGCGACGGCCGGAGGAAGATCCCTCGGGGCGTGTAGGTAAGTGAAAGAGGGTGTTTCGTCTCTTCTTTCCGGAAGGCTGGGCCCCGGGAACTGGGGAAGCAAAGGGGTTGGGTTGGTGTGAGCTGTAAACTTTTTTTCCCCAAGCTGGGAGGGAGTGACTACTGATCCCAGCTGCTTGGTGAATGAGTCACCGCCCTGAGGGCAGAGCCTGCTACAGGGAGGGGCCTGAGTCTGGCCCAGGAGCTCCCCAGAAGCTCCAATGGGCAGATAGATATTTTCCTGGAGTTTTACCTGAGCAGTTACCTCTGAACAATGCAGATTGAAAGCCTGAAGGACAGCAGGAGCCGCGGTAGTTTGCACTGAAAGACATGGAGCTTCTGAATCTGCCCATAGGCCTCAGGGCCCCAGAACACCAGGGAGAGAGTTTAGACTCTGCTGGGGAAAGTGGCTGAGGGCCACAGACCAGGCAAGACCCTGGTTGAGTCTGTAAGAGACCACAAGTCTGGCAAGAGATTCCAGCCATCACAGAGGCAGCCTTGGGAAGAAAAGGAAAATGCCGGGAGGAAAGAGGGCCCTGTGGAAGGGAGGCATCCTGCCAGTTGTAGAGGGTTTTCTTTCTGAGATCCACCGTGGGGGTTGAGAAAATCCCCCACTGTTGGAGTGGAAAGGACCCCAAAGGTCTTTGTGTCTAACCCCGTCCTGGTCACACAGGAGCTTGGGGAAGGGGGACAATTGGCTTAATACCACACAGCCAGAGAGTTGTAAACTGCAAATCCGAACAGCCTGCTGTTTACCTCTAGGGTTTTAGCACGTGATCTGCGGCATTTGTGTGCCTCACGAAAGGTTGAAGGTGACTTGATGTAAAGTGCAAAGGTTGAGTAATGGAAAGGCAGATAAGTTTTGAAAAAGTGAGAGGAGCTGGCGGTCAGACTCGTGGAATGGTTAATAAACAGGTTTTAGTGACTGGACTAAGCTTGGCCAGGCAACAGACTGGAAAGAAAGATAAGGTGTGGCTTTTGCAGGCATTCATCATCCTTGCACAGCAGGGCCTTAAGAACTGGAGAGTTTCCTGAGTGCGGTGTGTGTGTGAACTGGAGAGTTTCCTGAGTGCGGTGTGTATGTGTCTGTGTGTGTGTGTGTCCTCAGCTTTAGGGGAGGAAAGGACAGGAGGATCCTTGATAGAAGACGGAATGTGTGTAGAGGCACTGGACTTCCTCCTTGAAATCAGTGATACTGGCATTAGCAAATAAATGAGAAAAAAAAAAAGATGAAGGAGGAGTTTTCCAGTTGAAAATCAAAGAAAATGAATGGGTAAATTATTATTTTTTTTCAAACATTTGACAATAGTCCTTTAAATAAGTTCTGGGGACACATTTTAGTTCCTGGGTATGAAAATGTACCTGATTTCACTGGTTCAAATAATGAAGAGTTATAGGAAATAACAGGGCTTCCCTGGAGGCTTAGTGGTAAAGAACCCACCTACCAGTTCAGGAGGCGCCAGCGATGCGAGTTCAATCTCTGTGTGGGAAAGATCCCCTGGAGGAGGGCATGGCAACCCACTCCAGTATCCTTGCCAAGAGAATCCCATGGATGGAGGAGCCTGGCGGGCTACAGTCCATGGGGTCGCAAAGAGTCAGACACGACTGAGTGATTGAGCTTGAGCACCATAAGAAATAAAAGCCAAACCAAAATGAATAATGGACAAGAAGGCAAGATAACGAAGTGGGTGAACTGGAGCGCTTGGGAAGATTCCGTGCTTGTTGTTGATGGTGGCTCGGAGGGGACTTCCGAATAACAGATTGCACTCTTGGCGGCTGCAGGGACACAGATTGGGACAAGGCTGTCTACACACTGGGCAGAACTGGATGGAAAGGATGATGTAAGCAACAGCAGGGTGAGAGATTCCACCCAGGAAGGATGGGTGGAATCCCTGTGGGTGGAAATTCCATTCTCAGACAATACACTGCACAGGAAGGGACGTACTTGACGCAACTTGACCAGAGCAATGAGGCTAAGAACCAGAATATGAAGGTGACACAAAGACATAGAAGCGCGAAGGCTGAGGCAGAAGCCAGCTCCTCTGGAGTTCCGTATTTTATGAATCATTCTCCTCTTAGATGCCCGGGTACTATAACCTGAGGTCAGTTTGACCATCTCTCCCCCCTACCCAAACAGTCAAGTTCTGTTGCTTTCTTCCCAGCATCACTCCCACTGATTGCTTCCCTCTTGTTCTCCCTGTTATTGTTTCTCTGTTGCTCAGTCGTGTCCGACTCTTTACAGCCCCATGGGCTGTAGCCCACCAGGCTCCTCTGTCCCTGGGATTCTCCAGGCAAGAATGCAGCAGTGGGCTGCCATGCCCTCCTCCAGGGGATCTTCCCGACCCAGGGATCAAACCCAGGTCTCCCCCATTGCAGGCAGATTCTTTACCAGCTGAGCCACTAGGGAAAGCCCCTTGTTCTCCTACCACTATTTTAATCTCAATACCTCATCCCTGGACACTGGCATGCTGTCCCCACTGATCTATCTACTCCCAGTCTTTTCACCGTCAATCTTTGTGGAAGAGTGCCTTATAGTGATTTCAGGTTTGACTGTATCCTCTTTACCCCTCTGATTAGCTACCAGGTAACAAGTCTGGATCCACCCCAGCCATCCAGCCCCACCTCCCTCCTCTCACATGGCCCCTTATCTACGATTCACTCCCCTCCAGGCCTGTCCCTCTCCAGCTTTGGAACACGAAGCTTCCTCTTCCCTTTTTACAGTGCTTTCTTCTCTATGTCTCAGGACAAGGTCCCTCAGTTCAGTTCAGTTCAGTCGCTCAGTCGTGTCCGACTCTTTGCGACCCCATGAATCGCAGCACGCCAGGCCTCCCTGTCCATCACCAACTCCCGGAGTTTACTCAAACTCATGCCCATCGAGTTGGTGATGCCATCCAGCCATCTCATCCTCTGTCGTCCCCTTCTCCTCCTGCCCCCAATCCCTCCCAGCATCAGGGTCTTTTCCAATGAGTCAACTCTTCGGATGAGGTGGCCAAAGTATTGGAGTTTCAGCTTCAACATCAGTCCTTCCAATGAACACCCAGGACTGATCTCCTTTAGAATGGACTGGTTGGATATCCTTGCAGTCCAAGGGACTCTCAAGAGTCTTCTCCAACATCACAGTTCAAAAGCATCAATTTTTTGGCGCTCAGCTTTCTTCACAGTCCAACTCTCACATCCATACATGACCACTGGAAAAACCATAGCCTTGACCAGACGGACCTTTGTTGGCAAAGTAATGTCTCTGCTTTTTAATATGCTACCTAGGTTGGTCATAACTTTCCTTCATAACAATGTCCCTACTTCTTTTTAAATCAGACAATACTGAGTCAATTACTTATATACAGACCAAGGGTCTATGGAGGGATTTGATTCTAAATCTAATCTAGATCACACCCATTGTTTTCTTACACTGATCCCCACCTTCTGCCCTCCTTTTTTAAATTTATCTCCCCCAACTCCAGTCTTCTTGCCTGGAAAAATCCCCTGGACAAAGGAGCCTGGTGGGTTACAGCCCACGGGAGTCACAAAGAGTCAGACATGACTGAGCACACACACACAGCTATCAAAATACTCTGCTTCTTCAAGTTGGCGCCTCTTGACATAGTTGACATCCCATCCAAAATTTACTTATTTTGCAACTTTGGACAAATACACAAACCTCTCTGTGTCTTTGATTTTCATCTGTCAAATGAATAATATGTTCTGGGGTTGTTGTGAAATGAAATTCCCTATTAAAGAGCTCAGTTCAGTTCAGTTCAGTCACTCAGTATTGTCCGACTCTTTGCGACCCCATGGACTGTAGCACGCCAGGCTTCCCTGTCCATCACCAACTCCTGGAGTTTACTCAAACTCATATCCATTGAGCATCCAACCATCTTATCCTCTGTCGTTCCCTTCTCTTCCTGCCTTCAATCTTTCCCAGCATCAGGGTCTTTTCAAATGAGTCAGCTACACAATAAGTGCTAAATAAATGGCTACCACCGTCATTAATATTTTGTCTGAGGACCAATTTCTGAGTGAGTGAGCTAGTTCAGTTCTTCCTGTGGTTTCATAAAATATACACAAAACTGTGCATCACTGATAGCATCATTCCTATTCAGAGTTTTCAGCTTTTAGATGATATATTGGCATTCAGGAAGCAAGAATCTCTACCTGCATTTAGTGAGGTGAGAAATAAAAAACTCAAAAGACTTCTCGGTCAAGGCATTCTTAGGAAATCATTGAAATATCAGTGTCCTCCTCTGTAGACTGGGGTAAAGCGATCTGACTTGCACAATTATTTGTCCAACCACCTCTCCAGATCCACGTGGGCTTTGCATCTTTCCTCACCAGCACCTCTTCCAGCTCTTTCCACCTTCACCCTAACCCTCCCGCATTGCAGGCAGATTCTTTACCCTTGCCCATTCCTCACCAGTTTCAGTGCCACATTTTCTTATACTTTTCCTTTCATTGGCATTGCCCCGAGTCCATCCTAAGACCTCTTTCTTTCGTGCTACGTTCTGTCTGAGCCATTCTGCATGGTCCTCATGGACCATGGACCTCAACTAGCATTTTCTATGCTGAAGAAGCTCAATAGTAACCTCTGGTCTTTCTCATGGAGCCTAGCTCCCCATTTTCCTCCCTAGGCACGTCCACCCCGACAACCACAGGAATGAAAGCCTCAACCTGCACAAACTAAACGGCCTTCCTGTCCTGGTATTTGCTCCAGCCCCATTATTTCCTTTCACAATCAGTAGCATTTCTTAATTACCAAAGTCTTTGTCCTCTTCTCTTACTCCTTGAGTCCTTTCAACTCATTTCTTATCATGTCATATTACAATGCTTCTGATTCTGAAATATTTCTCAGACTTGACCCTCTTGTTTCTTTAGCTTTCTCTAGCCTCTCGTCATCTGTCACTTAGACTCACTCCATAAGTAGCCTGGTCTGGTGTCTCTGCCTCTCCTCTCTAAGCTCTCCAATCTTGGGCTCCCTTTGTCTTTCTAAAACCCAAATTTGGGCAGTGAGTGAAAAATGCCACTGCCTCTCTCATGGCCCGCAGAAAACAGCTCAAGCATCCCAGCATTGAATTTGGGCCTTTGTCACCCTGGAGTAGGAAATGGCAACCCACTCCAGTATTCTTGCCTGGACAGAATTCCATGGACAGAGGAGCCTGGCGGGCTACAGTCCATGGGGTCGCAAGAGTTGGACATGACTGAGTGACTTTCACTTTCACAGTCTCACTCTCTCTTACCAGCCTCCTCTGCCACAGTCCCTCCATTGGCCTCTTCTACGTACAAATCCAGCCCCTGCGACCTCCTCCCTCATCGTCTTCCCAGTCTCCCTTCTGGCTGAAGTGCCCTTCCTTCTCCGCTTATCCCACTTCTGCTCTCCTTTAAGAGAAACGCCCTGGACTCGGAAGCTTTCTGAGCCACCGCGGACATGGGTGCTGCACCCTCTGGATGTATATCTCACCTTGTTCTCATGGCTGAGTTCCCGCACAGCATCGCCTGCCTATAGTGTAACTGCTCATTTGTGTTTGACTCCCCAGCGAGACTGTGAGTTCCCTGAAACTTGGAAAGACAGTTTATTAATCTTGTGTTTGTTCACCCGGTGCTATTGCTGCCTGTAAATCCCCACTGAATGATGGAATGAACATCTGCCTTCATTTCTCAGGACTTGGTTATGAAATTCAAGAGAGAGGGTATTTTTGAAAGAACATTATACACTAAACTACAAGTATAAGAAGGCTAACTATCCCAGATTTTCTCTCTGGCCTAAAACGATACCACTTCTAGGTGAATGAAGGCAATTCTTCACCTCTAAGACTTACTCTTAACTAGTCAAGACCATTTACAACTTGAAATGAAATCAACAAAAGCCAAATTGTCTTTTGCAGCCTATTTTCCTGTCTTCTGTTAGTGCAAGTGATGTTAAAATATGCATTTCAAAATACATTCAAATGGACTATCACAGAAATATATAAATGAATAATTAATAATGTGACTAGCAGGAACAGAAAATAGAGTAGGATTCCAAAAGGTTTTAGAGCATTTTTTCAGACATGTACAGAGCCTATATTTAGGGTTATGATGGCAGGAGGAAGGAAAATACTAAGTGAACAGGACTGTTCAGAGCTTGAAATGCAAGAAAGCTGAGTAGAGATACAGAGGCCAACTCCCGGCTCTTGGCTCCTGGACAGTCTCAGTTGTGAAGCTATGGTGGATGTAGCCATCCCTAGGAAAGCACTACAACTAGGGTTGCCAGATTTAGCAAATGAAAATACAGGTCACGCCCCTCTTGCAGGAAGTATACTAAAAAAATTTGTTGTTTATCTGAAACACTCTATATTTATCTGGCACACTAAGTTGCAACCCAAATGACCTGACTATCTTTAATGTCTCAGTGGCTCTAGGGCATTTCAGAGAAAGAATTACCATGGGCTTTGTTACTGTGTACAACCAGGAGACCGAGGGCCATGGTTACAGTGGTGGTGCATCGCCATCTAGTGGAAACATTGTGAGCATGCAGGCTTGAGGCATAGAAGAGTTCTATCCTGGAGTCTGCAAGGAAGGAAGGATTCTGTTCCAGCCAGCTGCACACTCTGAGATTGCACTGTTGGAGGGTAATCAGACCCAGAGAATAGGGGCTTGGGGGGAGGGTTGGTGATGGGGGGGAGGGTTGGTGATGGGGGGGGTGGTTGTTTATTGGCTAAGTCGTGTCCGACTCTTTGCAACCCCTAAGACCCATTAGACTCGACTCTGTCCATGGGATTTCTGAGGCAAGAATAGTGGAGTATTTCATTAGTCATGTATGGATGTGAGAGTTGGAACATAAAGAAAGCTGAGCACTGAAGAATTGATGCTTTTGAACTGTATGGTGTTGGAGAAGATTCTTGAGAGTTCCTTGGACTGCCAGGAGATCCAACCAGTCAATCCTAAAGGAAATCAGTCCTGAATATTCATTGGAAGGACCGATGCTGATGCTGAAGCTGAAGCTCCAATACTTTGGCCACCTGATGCCAAGAACTGACTCACTGGAAAAGACCCTGATGCTGGGCAAGATTGAAGGTGGGAGGAGAAGGGGACGCTAGAGGATGAGATGGTTGGATGGCATCGCTGACTCGATGGACATGAGTTTGAGCAAGCTCTGAGAGTTGGTGATGGACAGGGAAGCCTGGTATGCTGCAGTCCATGGGGTCGCAAAGAGTCAGACAAGACTGAGCGACTGCACTGAACTGAATACCTGAGTGGGTTGCCATTTCCTTCTCCAGGGGATTTTCCTGGCCCGGGGATAGAACTCTCCTCTCCTGCGGCAGCAGGCAGATCCTTTTCCACGAAGGCACCAGGGAAGCCCCCACGTGACTAATGTGCTCGTGCCCTGCAATCTAAGGAGAAGGAGTAGCCTGACCCTAGAGCGCCAGCACACAGTGTCAGCTCACTCACTCTCACCAAATCCGAAACAAAAGCTAGACAGAGCTTGCTCAAGAGCCTTCCAAGTGGGGATGGCTCAGAAGAGTGTGGAACTATGATGTTCTGTGTAATCACAGATAATTATAACAAAGAATGAAAGAAGTCATCTAAAAGGTAAAGAGCTGAAAAGATGTAAAAGGAGGCACATCCTGGAATTTTAAGGATATTATCTCAAAGTGTTCAAAGAGTTCAGAAGAAACCTATTGCTGCAAAACATGCTAAAAATCAATACTAACATTAAGACCAACAATGGTAATAATAATAAAACCTAACTTGGAACAGGGAGAAAGGAAAAAAATAAATATGCTTCTCGAGGAAGACATTATAAGGTAAACATGGAATTCAGAGAAAGCAAAAACAACTGACTGTCACTTTAGCCTGTCTTCCCCAGAAAGGATAACATTCTAGAAATGAAAAGGACTGGACAAAAAACACAAGATTGTCTTAAAACCCAAACAGGATGCTTACAGCTGATTTAAACAATTCTATATTTCTTCCAGAGCAGAACAGGAGAGGGTGCCTGAAATTTAATAGAAGCAATCATCCTAATTTTCAAAGAGATTATTTGTAGAAACTAAAGAATTAACTTAATGCAATATTTTCATAAATTGCTAGATTATTGAAAGATTGTTTGTGAACATTTAGATTAAAAATAATCATAAAAGACAATAGGTGTTCCTTATGAATGACTCATGCCAAACTAATTTATGTTGTTAGATTTCCAAGAATGTTAAATTATTAGGGTGCTATAAAGAGATTTTTTTTTTTTTTTAGTGAGTCATACAGCAAAGGTTTTTTTCCCCAAATCCTAAATATGGCAAAGGAGAGCCCTGGATAGGAACAGAGTTAAGGAAGATTTTAGCTAGTTTAACTCTGTACTTTAAAAAAAAAAATGCTTATTAATATTTTCAAAGAGTTAGGTCAAAATGTTCCATATTTATTTTTATCTTGTTTACTAATAATAAATGACTTGACTGTAAAACTCATAAAGCATTCTGAACAGAGAGAACCAAACTGCAAAAATATGGCTAATTTATGTAAGGACTCCAAACTACCTTAACAAGCTCAATAATGGACATTTAGGTTGCTTCCACATCTCGGCTGTTGTTAACAGTGCTACAGTGATTATGGGGATGCATGTCTCTCTTCACATTATGGTTTTCTCCGGATATGTGCCCAGGACTGGGATTGCTGGATCATATGGTAGTTCTGGGTTTAGTTTTTCAGGAACCTCCATACTGTACTCCATAGTGGCTGTCCAATTTACATTCTCACCAAACAGTATAGGAGAGTTCCCTTTTCTCCACACCCTCTTCCCATTTACTGTGTTTGTGGATTTTTTGATGATAGACATTCTGGCTGGTGTGAGTGATATCTCATTGTAGTTTCAATTTGCATTTCTCTAACAATTAACAGTGTTGACCATCTTTTCTTATACCTGTTGGCCATCTGTATGTGTTTTTTGGAAAACTGTCTATTTAGATCTTCTCATTTTCTAATTGGGTTTTTCTTTTTAATATTTTTTGTAAACTGCATGAGCTGTTTGTATATTTTGGAGATTAATTCCTTGTCAGTGGCTTCAGTTGCAAATATTTTCTCCCATTCTGTGGGTTGTGGTTTGTTTTTTTTTTTTTTCATTTTATTTATGGTTTGTTTTTCTGTGCAAAAGTTTTTGAGTTTAATTAGGTTCCATTTGTTTGTTTTTATTTTCATTACTCTAGAAGATGGACTCAAAAAATACTGCTGTGATTTAGAGTGTTCTGCCTGTTTCCCTCCAAGAGTTTTATAATGTCTGGCCTTACATTTGGGTGTTTAATCCATTTTATTTTTGTGTTCGTTGTTAGAGAATAGCTGTCCAGTTTTACAGGAGCCACTTATTGAAGAGACTGTCTTTTCTCCATTGTATACCCTCACCTCCTTTGTCATACATGAATTTATTTCTGGATGTTTTATCCTGTTCCATGGACACCACTCTTATAAGGAGCACGTGCAAGCTCTTATTCTCTGGAAAAGAGGCATTTAAGGTGGGGAGAGTGAGCCCAGGCCCCTTGAGGCCAGGGCTCTGAGGAGTGACATATAGCTCTCAGATCTTGTGATATCAGGTTTATTCTTTGTAGCACAATGCAAAACAAACCTCAGATCAGTTAAACAATACTGACTTCCTCCTAGCAGAAGAAAGAACTTCATTATAATTACAGCTTTCAAAATTCTATAAGCTCTTATGTAAAGGAGTCAGCTCCCCCTCAACCCTGCAGCCGCCACTGGAAGTTAAGAATTAATGATGCTCCATCAGTGGTGGTGTAGAGCTCATTCCTGCATCTGCCAGCTGGTTGGACTTGCTCAGCCTAGGATTCTGTGCTTCTAAAATGTTTTCACTGTCTTCCCTTGGTTTGATCTTTCATTCATTCTCAATTCTCACATTTTGTTTTCAGTATACTGTTAGAGACTGCCTAAGACTTTAATTGTATATAAGCACAGATCTTAAAGCCCTTTACCCTCCAGTTCTTGGCTTTGGATATCTACTGTTTGCTAAAAATACAGGGCGTTACTTATCTAAGTTGTCGTTTTCATTGTTTAGTCGCTAAGTTGTGCCCAACTCTTTCATGAGCCCATGGACTATGGTCCACCAGGTTCCTCTGTCCATGGGATTTCCCAGGCAAGAATACTGGAGTGGGTTGCCATTTCCTTCTCCAGGGGACCTTCCAGACCCAGGAATGGAACCTACATCTCCTGCATTACCATTTGGGTTCTTTTTCACTGAGCCACCAGGGAAGCCCTTACTTATCTTAGCAGCAGGAGCCTAAATCAGTAAAGATCTGGATGAGAAAATGTCCAGCCTCTTTGCAGGCTTTGAAAGCAGCAGTATGTTGTGGTAACTGATGGCAAGAGAGGAAAAATAGCATGGAATTGAACAGTTACTGTCTTCTACCCCTTATGTAGAAGAATTTTTTCCCTTATGCTGTTTTTAGCCTGCTCATTTCATGGGTGTCATGAGACAAAATGTGAAAGCAAAAGAGAGCGGTATATTTCAAAAGACCCAGTTACATCATAATTATTGTTGTTGTTTAGTTGCCAAGTCGTGTCTGACTCTCTTGTAACCACGTGGACTATGGCCCGCCAGGGTCCTCTGTCCATGGAATGTCTTTAAAACCCTACACAGATAACCAGACATGTGTTTGTGTAGTTAAGGTGATTCTTCTCCATTTCTCAATAGTTTCCCTTTTAAGTTCTTAGGGTTCATGACCCTAGAACTAGTATGGTGGATATGTTAATACATATTTTTGAAACAAATTGTGTTTTCCAATAGTCATAGCATTGGAGGTCCAGAATAGCACCCCCATGTACACTCAAGTGCACAGTAAAGTGGTTTGAGTCAATAGCCCTGAAATTCTAGTTATTTGGACACTACAGGGTCATCAGAAGTGTGTGTGTTAGTTGCTCAGTTATGTCCAACTCTTTGCAACGCCATAGACTGTAGCCCGCCAGGCTCCTCTGTCCATGGGATTCTCCAGGCAAGACACTAGAGTGGGTTGCCATTCCCTTCTCCAGGGGATCTTTCTGACACAGGGATTGAACCTGCATTTTCTGCATTGCAGGCAGATTCTTTATTGTCTGAGCCACTAGGGAAGCCTGCAGGGTCATCATATGTGGGTACTAAATATATATATAAGAGCATCCTCTTCTTGATCTTCCCAACCATCTACCCCACCCCTTCTCCACTCAGAAAAAAAAAAAAAGAGCTTTGGGAAAATAAGTCATGGTTCACAATTCTAGAGACTTGGCCTAAATAGCCTCGAGTTTCTCTCGTCATTCTATCCCTAGTTAAGTGTTAATCACGTCAGTCGTTTCTGACTCTTTGCGACCCCATAGACTGTAGCCTGCCAGGCTCCTCTGTCCATGGGATTCTCCAGGCAAGAATACTGGAGTGGGTTGCCATGCCCTTCTCCGAGGGGATCTTCCCGACCCAGGGAACGAACCCTGGTCTTCTGCCTTGCGAGCGGATTCTTTACAGCCTGAGCTCCCATCCCTGTAGGGCCCAAATTCCAGAAAAAGTCCCAGGTTCAGGTTTGTTCAGGCTCACTTCTGGGTTTGAGACGAGAACATGGCTTAAAGATAGGACCAAAGACAAGGCCCAAGAGGCCCCGTTCCCCGCCCAGCAGGAGAGTCGGGGCCCAGAAGGATGCCAGGCTCCTCGCGATCCTGCCCCAGGGGGGTCAGTCCCTCCTGGGCCACCCAGGGCACACTGCCCAGCTGAGTGGGCGGCAGTGAAGGACACACAGAACTACAGAGAGAGAAACCCAAGAGGAGACAGTTTACTGTTCACGGTGGCCACGGGCTCATCTGGGAAGCAAGGAAAGGAAACAACATAAACGGATACAACCTTCAGAGGGGACACAGGCCCCCCACTCCATCTCTTCAGGACCACCATGCAGAGGTGAGGGGGAAGGACGGATGGGGCCGGGTCTCTTCCTTCTCAAATCAGCGTCTGGCAAAATGAGCCCTGAGTCCAGTCTCTCCTTCAACTTCGAGCCCCGTCTCCTCGGGGGCGCTCCAGCCGTCTCCGGCAGGACGGCCTCTCGGTTCTTCGGCTCCACGACTAGGGGCCATGGCTACTCTCGTCTTCTTCCTCGCGGGCCGGGGGCCGCTCCCCTGGGGCGGCCGGTGGTTCCTCCTGGGCCTGGCCGAGCGGGGCTCGTCCCGCTGCAGGCGGGGTGCTCTCGGGCACCTGGGCGAGGCCCGGAGAAGGCGGCCTACCGGAAGCCTGCGCGTAGGGGGCGGCAAACAGGTCCAGGAAGCAGCCGTCCACTCCCGGGGCGGGCGGACAGAAGGCGCCGGGGAACGGCAAGTCTGGCAGGCAGGGGTCGGCCCAGGGCACCGGACCTGTGGGGCCAGAGCACACAGCAGAGCGCGCGGCATGAAGGGCCCCTCCCTGCCGCACAGACACGGGTCAGGACCCCAGAGGGGGTCTCCCCTCGGGACCAGGCACACTCCCGGCCTCCATGTCTCCAGGGCCTGGGGTGGGGGCACAGCGACGCAGAGCACGGGCCACGGTCGGGAGGAGCCCGGGAACCAGAGTCTTTCTCCCCCTCTCTTCTTTTGAGTCTCCTAGGGCGGTGACTCCAGGATACCCGGAGGCCAGGTGGCCCCTCGGACACTCCCATCAGCTGCCATCTACTCTGCACCGAGTGTTTCACGCCCCTCATTCCTAGCCCTCACCAAGCCCTCGAAGAGATGGGAATGGTATCCCACTTCAGAATCTAGGAAGCTCAGGAGAACTAGTGATGGCTGAGCGGGATTCCATGCTTGGCTTTGCCTCCCTCCAAAGCTTGCTCTCTCAGAGAAGGAAATGGCAACCCACTCCAGTACTCCTGCCTGGAGAATTCCATGGATGGAGGAGCCTGGTAGGCTACAGTCCATGGGCTCACAAAGAGTCAGACACGACTGAGCAACTTCACTTTCTTTCTTTCTATAGCTCCTTTTGGAGGTGGAAATGGTAACCAACTCCAGTGCTCTTGCCTGGAGAATCCCATGGACAGACGGGGCCTGGTAGGCTATAGTCTCTGGGGTTGCAAAGAGTCGGACATGACTAAGTGACTAACACATATACAAAGCTCTCTCTTACTCTGCTCTGAAACCTCCAGGAAACTGGAGGACGAAGAGCTTCACCAAAACAGCCCGTCTTGGGGCTCTCTCCCCTCTCACCCTCCTCAAACACTGGCAGGGGAGGGGGGGCTTCTCTTCCAGCCCCGACTCACCCACGTTCCCGGCTGGCGGCTGCAGCAGGATGGGCCCCGACGGAGGGCCTGGGCAATAGCCCTGGGATGAGCCCCCGCCGGGGCCACAGGACAAGGTGAAAAGAGGGTCTTCGGGCAGCGGTGGAGTCAGCGAGCTGGGCAAGGGGAAGGGATGCAGGTATGGAAACTGGGGCTGGGGGTGTTGGAAGAACTGGGTCTGTGGCGTCTGGGAGAAGGGGCACAGTCCTGGCTGGCTGCTGCTGCTGGGTTGGTACTCCTGGGGCTCCAGGTCCTCTAAGTATGAGCAGGCAGGGGGTGGAGTGATGCTGTGGGGACAGAGGAGAACTTCCTGAGGCTCCGATGGGTTTCACTCGGAGCCCTTCTCCCCCACCTGCCCCTCCACGAACCCCAGGCCTGATGCCTCCTCCTCTTCCTGCTCCAGCTCTCACCCTCCCTCCTCTACGGCTGTGATGTCCTGATCCTTCCCCTCCCCATCCCCTCACCACGTTTGCTAACTCCTTGCTTCTCTCGGGGCTTCCCTGGTGGCTCAGATGGTGAAGAATCTGCCTGCAATGCAGGAGACCCGGGTTCGATCCCTGGGTCAGGAAGATCCCCTGAAGGATGGAATGGCTACCCACTCCAGTATTCCTGTCTGGTGGGGGGCGGGGAACCCCATCTCTCAGTTACTCTCTCCCCTCCCAAGCTCTATCCATCTTTTCTCCTTCTGTGCCTCCCCCAGGACAGCTCAGTACGGCCCCCCGTGAAGTGGCAGACAGGTACCTTGTTCCCCACAACCCACAAGGGCCATCCTTGTGGCTGCTGTCGCTGCCCAGAGTATCCAGCAGCAGCGGCATCAGCGGGGGGGCGTGGACAGGGCCGAGGGGAAAGGGAAGGTTGGCTCTTCGGACAGGTGGGGGGCTGAAGAGTGGTGGGGTCACAGGCCCTCTCTGGGGGCCCTCATTCTGCAGGTTTGAGCCCAGAGTCTGGTCAGATGTCAGCAGCATGGACGGCTCTGGGAACAGAAGGCCACGGGGGGTTGCGAAAGTATGAAAACGGGGAGGGGGCACAGCCTTGGCAGCGCTGGAGGGGGTCAGAGTGCAAGAGGCCTGGGCCCCCCGGAAGAGGCTCCACTGAACAAAAACCTCAGAGAGCTCTGGCTGCTCCCAGGTCTTCCAAGAGAGAGCCCTTTGACTTTGCTGTCTCCCCACACAACCCTCAGAAGGGGGTCGGCTCACCTGGAAGGGAATCCTGAGGGAGGGTCCCAGGCTCCAGGTTCACGGACTCGGTAGGTGGCAGCTCGGCCACAGAGCTAAAGGCAGACAGATCGGAGGCTGCAGGTCAAGGGGTCCCTGGACTCTGACCAGGGCTTCCAGGTAGGGAAAGGCACCCACACATCCAAGGTCTGTCTCCCTACGAGGCACTGGCAACTCCCAACCCCACCTGGTCCAAATCCTCTAAATATCAGCCGACAACTCTGGCTTGGACGGTAAAGAAGCCACCTGAGATGTGGGAGACCCGGGTTCGATCCCTGGGTCGGGAAGAGCCCCTGAGAAGGGAATGGCCTCCGACTCCAGTATTCTTTCCTGGGGCATCCCACGGACAGAGGAGCCTGGCGGGTTACAGTCCGTGGGGTTGCAGAGAGGTGAATGGCTAAGCGACTCACACACACGCACCCCATCATGTGCCCAGCCTTCCAACACCTTCCCCCTTCTAACCCCAGGATCCCAGCTTAGACCCCACCTCCTGCCCACAGGGAGGGGCCAGGAAGAGGAGAAAGTCTTACCTGCACTGGTTGCTGGCGGGGGCAGGGGCGGGACCGGCAGGTATGTCCTTACTCTCCTTCCCATTCATTTTTCGCCACTTGGCCCGGCGGTTCTGGAACCACACCTGTAGGGGAAAAGACACCTGAAGAGCTTGAGGAGCAGGGCAGAGCCTGGGGCTCGGGCCCGCTGGCCCATGATGGCTGTGACTGAAGAGGTCCCCACACCACTCAGACTGGCATGAAGCGTTCATCTAGGTGGGGTCTGAGTCACCTCCCTGAATCATCTAAGGCCACAGCCGGGTGGAAACAGGCAAGAACACAGCGCTGGCTGAGGCCTCGCTCCAGCCCCTGCTGGGGAGCTGCTGAGTACTTGCTAAGCTCCCCCAGAGTCCCGGCACGTGGGCTCCCCTCCACCCCCAGACCGGGGAAGTCAGCACCCTTTACCATGATGCGCTGGGGAGTGACCCCCACCGTCTGGGCGATCTCCCGGCGCTTATCGCTGTCTGGATAGTGGTCGTCTTGGAAGAGCCTTTCTAGCTCCTCCAGCTGGTCTGGAAGAAGAAATCACTGGCTTTGAGGATGAACACCAGTGATGAGGAAGCAGAGGAGGTACACATGCCTTCCAGGAGGGACCACTGTCCCCAACCCAAGGGCCTCCCACAGCCTGGTGGCTAAGTTCCCCCCGTGGGCTGGGGCCTCCTCTGGCTCGGGCTTTGTGGCAGGGAGCTGTGTGCTGGTTACTTTCCTGTTTCTTCCATGTCCCCATAAGAAAACGCAACCTTTCCCTCTGAGGGTCAGAAGTCATGGCCCTGCCGAGGTCAAGAGAAGTTCCAGCCAAGGTGACACATAAGCTAACTGCTCTCCCGTCTCCTGGGGCCACGTTCTCTGTTGGGTCCACCTTTGCCCAGGGCCCCTCTGGTCTCCCCTCACCTCAGGGACTCACCCGAGCGGTACAGGGTGCGGGTCTTCTTCCGGACCTGGCAGGTCACTTCCGGGGCCCTCTTTTCCTGCTCCATGTTTTGGTTGTTCTGGGCCAGTGTGTTGAGGAGGTTGGCCATGTGGCAGGACCCCCGGCCTAACCCACAAGGCACGGGGTTGTACGCGGCCCGAGCCGGGTTAGTTCTGCTGGGAGATGCCTTCGAGGCTGGACCCACAGCGCTAGGCTTCTGCTCGCCGGCGGCTGGAGAGTAGGGCCTCTTCCCCGGCCTCCCCTCTGTCCCCGGGAAGGGAGGCCCTTGTCCCTGAGGCTGGGGTCTAGGCGAGGCCAGGGTTCTGGCTTCGCGGAGAGCCCCTGGGCTGGGGCGCTGGCAGGCTCTCCCAGCCCCAGCCCCTTCCCCAGGGGCCTCTGATGGCCGCTTCTCCCCAGAGATGGTGCAGGAAAGGGGCACGTCCTTGCCTGGGGCGTCCTGAGTGTGGGGGCCTGACCTCTGCAGGGCTTCCTCCTCCTCCAGCCTGGCAGCGGGGGACTTGCCTGCACCCTCCGGGCCTGCGGAGAGCCAGCACCCCGACTTCAGCCCAGGAGAAAGAAGAGCCTGGCCCAGGAGGACGTGCTGCTTCCTGGTCTGCAAACGCGGTAACAGTTCCAGGTGTACCTTCCTAACTCGGCTACTGTGAGGATCAAATGAGGGAATCCTTCTTGCCCGGAGAATTCCATGGACAGAGAAGCCTGGCAGGCTACAGTCCAGGGGGTCACAAAGAGTCAGACACAGCTGAGCTACTAACACATACGCACACACCTAGCTTGGAAAAGCGAAAGCACACAGATGCAACCATGAGGGGCCTGAGCTCGTGAACCTAGATGGTGGCGGAGCGATCCTAATTTGGGGGGAACTTACTCCCTGGGAGTTCCCAGGTTTCTCCCAGACACCTGGATTGTGAGTTTGAGATG
Organism: Cervus elaphus; assembly: GCF_910594005.1. Taxonomy (NCBI): domain Eukaryota; kingdom Metazoa; phylum Chordata; class Mammalia; order Artiodactyla; family Cervidae; genus Cervus; species Cervus elaphus. The sequence continues at coordinate 113,127,473 of NC_057832.1, forward strand.
GAGGCTCTGCAGCTGATCAGACTGGATCCCAGTCCTGCTCTGGACACAGCATCAGGGCTCAGAGCAGGAACACCGCAGGACTGAGTGGTGTCTGGGGGCCCAGACAAGCGCATCAGAGGGGAGCTAACAGGAATGTCTACCTTCATCTCCCACAGAACTGGCTCTCACCTCACTGACCCTCCTCACCCCTATACACACCCTCATCTCCTCCCTGCAAAGCAGGACCTCAGCCCAGGGCCTGGGGCCTAGGTCAGCCCCCCTTTTACAGGTCTGGGTGACCTGACGGGCACTGAACGTTCCCATCACTCAGCCTCCAGCTTGTCTGTCCTTTTCTGAGCTATGATGGATTCATCAGTTTACCAGGTCCTGGGCATGGTGCTAAGCACCTTTCAGAGATCAGTCCGGTCTGCATTTAATCCCTGTGAGGAAGGCATAGGCATCTCTTCCTTTAACAGATGAAGAAATGCGGATGGCAGAGTTGAGGGACTTGCCCAAACTCAAGCACAGGGCTCTTGCTCACTAGACGGAGCCCTTCCGAGGGTCACCAGCCTGCCCCTCATTTCCCTCCCAGCTTATTCATAACCTCCACAACTCTCTCAGGTCAAGGAGCTGCTGTATTATTTCTTATTAAACTGGAATTTTTTTTTTTTTTTTTTTTTTGGAATATTTTTAAGTGGATGCTCACTGGTGTTTTGTTTTGGCCCCCACAGCATGTGGGATCTTAGTTCCTCCACTAGGGGGGTCTACCCAGGCCCCCTGCATTAGAAGCCCAAGTCTTAACCACTGGACCACCAGGGAAGTTTCCAAGAGCGAGTTTTTTTGTTTTTTTAAATGAAAGTTGTGTGAGATTGACTAACTGAAGGAACGGCTTTCTAACTGTGTAAAGAAAGATGTAGGTCACGGGCTAAGGTGCTTCCTCAGACCGTTTCCTAGTGTACAAGCTGGTGACAGGGTTTGCAGGCTTCTACTCCATGACTAAGCCGAGGCTGGATAGCGAAATGCGGAAGAAGGGACGGACCCGTTTTACAGTATTTTTGGAGCACTGGAGCCTAGCAAACTTGGTACACAGTAGGTGGTCACTAAAGGCAACGGATCAGAGGGATAGCTTTCCTAAAGCGGCTCAGCGGTAAAGAATCCGCCTGCCAATGCAAGAGACCCGATTCCAACCCCGAGTCAGGAAGGCCCACTGGAGAAGGGCATGGCACCCCTTTGCCTAGAGTATCCTTCCCTGGAGAATTCCATGGACAGAGGAGCCTGGTGGGCTACAGTTCATGGGGTCGCAAAGAGTCGGACACGACTGAGCGACGGAAGAACAACAAATGAGGGTGACAGGCCCTGGTAAGAAAGGTGATGGATCTTGGGACCTAGAACAGCAGAGCCTCAACCCTCTTTCCTTCTCTGCGCGTAGAGAGATCCGAACCCCAAAAAAGGAAGCGTGCTCCCTGGCCCGTGACACCCCCTCGAGTCCCCCTCAGCTCCCAGCCCCGACCCTCCGGAGCTCTAGAGGCCTGGCCGCTGGGCCCCCAGGCTCCCGCGCACTCACCCCGCAACTCCGGGCCGAGCTCCCGGGTAGGCTCCATGGCCTGGACTCCGGCACGCGCCGCCCGCCGCCTAAAGAAGCCTCGGCGCGGGCAGGTGTGCGTCCGCGAGGCCCGCCCGGGAGGGCGGCGCGCGGGGCAGCTGCAGGCGCGAGGCCCGGGGCCACGCAGCTGCGCGCCCCCACCGCGGCCGAGAGGGGCGGGTGTGGCCGCTCCCCGGGGTGGGGGCCGATGCACGCGGGGCGTGGGCGACAGCCCGCCTCCAGGGCCCGCGACCGGGAGGCTGCGGCGGTCATCAGCGCCCACCATCTCCCAAGGCTGGCCTTGGCACTGGGCTCCGGTGGCGACTTGCGCCTTGGAGACGGAGTCCTTCCTTGGGAACCCGGGGAGGCGACTTAGGGAGTCACTTATCCTGGGAGCCCCAAACCACTGCTCCACTGAGGTTCCCCCAAGCCTAAGCCCCCAAGGCCCCGTGCGGATTGGAAGGTTCGCTAGAGCCCCGAGCTAGAAGAAGCCAGGCCACGGGGTGAAGTCTACACGTCTCGGATGGACACAGTTGCCGGAGCCCTGGAGGCCACAGGTAAGCGGGCGGAGGGCGGGGAGGCCATGCGTGCTGCTCAGAGTTTTCGACTGTTTTCACCCGCTTGAGACCACTTTTACTCCCTGAAAATGGGTGGGGCGGAGGGCACAGAAGAGAGATCCTGCAGGCGTGATCTTTGTGACTCTCCGTTCACGGAACGTTTCTTGCCTTCTTTATAAAAGAATTTAAGAATTTAAAATTCTCATGGCGTCGTCCTCCCATCTGCCCTTGAGTGGGAGGTGATGGCCAAATTGAAACAGGTGCTTGGTGCTGGGGGTGGGGGTGGGGGTGGGGGGCCGTCCAGGACCGAATCCAGGTGTTTTGCTTTTAGGATTGCAAAGACTCTGGACAGCGGGTGCTTTCAGGCTGTAATCACCTGTTGGTATATTTTTTTCTGTGCCTTAAATTCTTTTGAGGTGTTTGACCTACACATGTGAGCTTTGGAAAGCTGGCAGTTCTAAAATATAAACATATGAGCGAGTTAATTTTGTGATAACATGATCATAATTCCAGGCCCTCTGGTGTTTCATTCTGACTTCGTCAAGACGAATATCCTCAGGTAAATGAGCGGTTTAGAAATTGGGGCCAGTTTCAGCTAGAAATCCGGGCCATGTGAGAAAGAAAGAGAGGGCCGCAAAATGGCTATGTTTGAGAAAAGTCACCATTTGGTGACATGGTGGTAACGAATACAATAGTCTGCTTGATTAAAGATTTATAGGACACTGTCATGCCAGGCCCAGTGCAGAAGCTTACTGGCGGAGAGGGGATTAGAACAATGACACAAGAGAAGGAACAGTGTCCATTCAACGGAGAGGTCGGTGGTGGGTTAGAAGGATGCCCAGAGGAGCAGGAAGCTCTGCTGGACTCGGATTGGGGGTGGGGCCAGGAAAGGCCTTCGTGGAGGGGGTGACACAGATCTGTGAGCTGAAGGTTAAAGGGAGAGGCATTGCTACTGTGTCACAGCCCTGCTTAAACTCTGCAATGAGCCCTGCCTGCCTGTGTGATAAAAACCAAGCTCCCTGACCGGTAAAGGAGACTTCTGAGGTCTGGTTCTTTTCTCTGAAGCCTCAGCTCGCCTGCTGCCCACACCCACGTGTTCCAATTTTTTGTCTCTTTTGACCTTGTGTTTTTCAAGGAGCCCTTGCTGAAACCCCTTGGATCAGAATTTCTTTGGGAATTTGTTTAAAGTGTAGCTTCCAGGCCCCATTCCCACACATTTTAATTGGTCAGTCCAGAGAGGCGTCTAGAAAGTGTAACAAGCCCCTCAGGTGATTCTTATTCACATCAGAGTTTGAGACACTCGGTAGATCTGCAAAAACAAAGTCCTGAAACCATCCTGGGGATAGAAGTGGGGAAAGTGGGTGGTGGGGGGTCTTTGTAGGGGAAGGACCTTTTGTCCTTTACTGAGGTTATCTGCTGTAGTGCAGAATTAATCTCTTAATATTAGGTTATCCTATCTCATTAAGTTAAGAATAAATCATCCTTCCCCACCATCATTTATATTTTCTCTCTGGTGACCCTCTGCCTGGGTGAAGGTCAGAAAAGCAAAGACTCAGTTACCCATAGACTGGCTGCCACGCTTGCACAGAACTTTGAAAAATATGAAGTCTAATTGTATAAAAGGGTTTGCTCTGAGGCTTAAGGAATTGAAGATGTTGGCATTTTCTCTTTTTAGAGTTTGTGATTTTATTAATAATCCTTTGGCCAAAAGTGAAAATACACACTGAAGGAAGAAGATGTTGGCATTTTCTAAACACATAAATGATTGAATTTGTTAGGCTTCGGCTATGACATTCAGGAAACTGAAGTTCTCTTTCTTTTTCTTTCTTCTTCTTTCCATTTTTCCTTCAATAATATTCTCACCTTGCTGTTTTATGGCTTTCCAAAAATGGTATGGTTTTGTTAATTTACATGAATATTTGATTTAGTTATTGTAAGTGAATTTAGTCTAAGAAAGCTTGGGAGTGTGTCTTGATGTGCTAGGTTGAGAAGGGAGTGTCTTTATAATATATGCTGTGAAGAGTTCCATCTTTCACAGAGAAGCTTCAAGGGAAGAAGGCAGAGAAGGGGGACAGCTCTTTATTGGGAGGATAAAAAATTTCTATTTTGGGGTACTTGGAAATATTTATTTCTAAGTCTTGATATAAGGCATCTTCATGATCTTTAGGCAAGTTCATGTATGTAACCTTGTTTAGAGGGAAGGGTTTTCTTTTGGGGTAGGGGAGGGGGTTGTCCTTGGTTCTCAAAGCCAAACTGTAAACCACTTCCTGTCCCCTTTTAGGAAGAGCCATTTATTCCAACATCTTTTCTTCTCCTTGATAGGAGAATGACAACAAAAAGGAAGAGGTCTGATGCTAGTAAAGAATATAATTAATCTTTTTTTTTTTTTTTAGTTTATGTGGAGTTAACCATACAGTTAGTTTAAACACATGAAATAAGCATTATCTGTCCTTCCTCCCTTCTTCTCTATAATGAGGAAAATAACCAATAGAAGGCAGTTGACTGAGAAAAGTTTTCAAAGCAGCAACATGGGGTAATTCATTCTTGGCTTCCATGCCTCCACGGGAGTACAGGGCAACAGGTCATTGGAAGTCCTGGGACCAGAGGCAAAAATGCGGTTGTGAAAGGCTGAAATCTGAACAGGCCCTGGGTCAGGAGCTCACAGTGCCCGCAAACACGGGAGATCAGGGCCCCAGGAAACAACCAGGAGGACAGCAGGGCCCAAGGCAGAGGAGGGCAAAGGGGAGCAGGATGTCCTGAGCCTGAGGAAGGCACGTGGCTGGACGATCAGATGAGTGCCGTGGGCTCCGTGTGACAAAACCGAGGGTGGCTGCTACCGGGGGAGACCCTGGGGGCTTGCTGGAGTCTCTGCGGAGCTGCTTTGCTTGGGAAACCCCAGGAAAGGCTGCTTGGAGGTTGCTGGTGATGGGCATTGAGAACACCTGGCTTAGAGCAGAACCCGCCCCGGCAGTGAGAAAACAGGTTCTGGCATGAATGCGCCTGATCACTTCTAATCCCCGTGCCCCAGACTCTCAAGGTTTTCTGCATCTAACAAGAATAGTGAGCCTGTCTAAGCAGTGTGGTTGCTGCTGCTCGTTTTTAACTAGGCCGTGCTCATAATAAGGGGCTTCCCAGGTGGCTCAGATGGTAAAAAAAAAAAAAAAAAAACCAACCAAAAGCCAAACAAACAAAAACCCACCTGCCAGTGCAGGAGATGCGGGTTCGATCCCTGGGTTAGGGGGGGTCCCCTGGAGAAGGAAATGGCAACCCACTCCAGTCTTCTTGCCTGGGAAATTCCATGGACAGAGGAGCCTGGTAGGCTATAGTTCATGGGGTTGCAAAGAGTCAGATGTGACTTCGTGACTGAACGACAGCTCATAATATATCACCATGACTTGTGTTTTTGTAATTTGCGAAGCGCTTTCCCTTCCACGCTAATCCCCTCCTGATGCACCTCTGTTTTATAGCAGACGGTCTCCTTTCTGCTCCCTTCTGCTCTTCTCCAGGATTGCAAAGCTGGGTGCTCACAAGAGCCTGGCGTTGGAACTCGCCTCAAAACCTGGCCCCGACCTTCCCGCAGGCTTCATCTGTGTCTTCCTTCTCCTGTCTCCCCCGACCCACACCCCCGCTCCTATCTCCTCACAGTCTCCTCTCCTTCTGACCCTCTCAACCTCGCCCTGAATGGCCCTCGCCTTCTCATGCCTCAGGGCCACAGATCACATTGTTGATAGGCCTGAACATGGTGCAGTCCCTTTTACTTCTGGCAAAGTCTTACACTTCAAAGCCCAGCCGGCATATTCTCTTTCCTGGGAAGCCTATCTTGGCTTTCCAGTGCCAGAAGGAACTGCTGCTTCCTGCCTGCTCCCACTGTGCCGTGTTCACAACGATGTATTACATCACCTAACCCAGGCTGACCAGAGGAGAATTCTGTGAACTCTCCACCAGCTGGTGAGTTCTTACGCCTTAATAAACATCTGTTCACACCAGGCGCTTCCTACTTGCTCTACAAGTCTCAGCTCCCTGAATTTCCACAACCCCAGAAGGTTCTGTCGTTAGCCCCATTTTATCACGAAGAAACTGTGACATAGGGAGCTTATGTGCTTTGCCAAAGGTCACAGAGCTTGTAAGCGGCACACCCAAGAGCTGAACCCGGTTAGTCTGGTTCCCGCCTGTACTCGTAACCACCGGGCTTTCCTGTTTATTTCATTTGTAATCTGTGTCAAGATCCTCCCAGGCTTGGCATGGCGGCTTGCACACGGGGATCAATAATTGTTCATTGACCAGAAATTGAGCACCATTGCCAGGAGTTAGAGAGCAGAGGGGGCGGGAGGTGGCTGTACCTGGGCGGGGCGGGCAGCACTGATAGAGCTGCTCTGAATCTTGACCGTGGCCGTGGTTGCATGAGTCTACACTGAGATAAAAAGGCATAGAACTAAACATAGTCGGGGGCTTCCCTGGTGGCTCAGGTGGTAAAGAATCTGCCTGCAATGCAGGAGACCCAGGTTTGATCCCTGGGTCGGGAAGATCCCCTTGGAAAAGGGAATGGCAACCCACTCCGGTGTCCTTACCTGGAGAATCCTATGGACAGAGGAGACCTACAGGCTACCGTCCATGGGGTCACAAAGAGTCGGACACGACTGAGTGGCTGACGCACCCTAAAACAGAGTTGACCCTGGAACAGCATGAGTTTCAACTGCACAAGTTCGTAAGTGTGCAGATTTTTTAAAAAAATAACAAATACTGTATAATTACATGATCCACAGTGTATTACAGATGTGGAACCTCACATAGGGAAAAACCGCAGAGACAGAGGCCGATTATAAGTGGTGCATGGATTTTCGACTGTGCAGAGGATTTCGACTGACCTCTGCATTGTTCAGGGGTCAAATATATATGGGACTCTCCAGACAAGAATACTGGAATAAGTTGCTATTTCCTTCTCCAGGGAATCTTCCCAATTCAGGGATTGAACTCGGGTCTCCCAATTTGCAGGCAGATTCTTGACTCTCTGAGCCACCGGGGAAGCCAAGTTCAGGCAATAATACTGGAGAGGGTTGCCATTTCCCTCTCCAAGGGATCTTCCCAACCCGGGAGTCCAACCCAGGTCTCCTACATTTCAGGCAGATTCTTTACCGACTGAGCTACGAGGGAAGCCCCAAGTATATATACATATACATGTAAATGAGTGTGTGTAAAACTGGTAAAATCTGAGTAAGGTCTGTGGATTGTACCAATATCAGTTTCCTGGTGTGATTTTATACTGTAGTTATGTAAGATGTTACCACTGGGGCAAAGGAATATGGGATCTCTCTGTATGATTTCTAACACTTCCTGTGAGACTACAATTATTTCTCTGATGTCCAGGGGTAGGGTCATGGCTCCCAGGAGAAGTTGCTCTGCCAGGAGCCCTCAGGGTGCAGAAAGAGAACTCTGTCTTCTGGCCAGAGTGAGTTTGTTACTGTTCTTCTCTTGCTTTCAGGACATGGACTTGTGTCCTCCTGGGCTTTGATGCCTTCATGGTCTCCTGTGACCTGGTTACTCACCCCCTTCAGAGCCAGAGTCGTGTGAAAGGTGAGGTCACATCATGGTCAGCAGGTTCCTATGTGCTTTAGGGCACCAAGCTTTAAGGTCCACTAACATTAGAGTGACAGTTCCAGCTCTTTGGAATTGAAGATGAGCTGCCCTTGTCTTTAAATGTCTCTTTTTGCTTGATATCAATCAAGAGCATGATCACTCGTGTAGGTTAGAAGCTACCAGCAACTTCCCTTGCCTGCTGGAGGGGATGGTGAAATATTAGGCGTACGTTTAAGTGGGACAGAGAGATGAAGTGATAGAAGACTAGATTGATTACCCGAGAAATAATTAGGCCTGCAAAACCTGTCACAAAGTTTGTTGGAATGACAAGGGGGCAGTAGAACCGGACGGGCTGCTAGACCCCGTTTTAAGCTTGCAAAAAGACTTCCGATCTTCTCTATCTTGTAACTGAGGCGCTGTGTGTGTTATTAAATTGATACAGGGGAACTTGGGCCTTGCCTGGGCCACCTGGCATTCATTAGGCTGTGTCATGCAGAGTTCCAAAGAGAGGGAGCAAAAAGCTACAGAGATGGGGAAAGGCATATTTGGAGTCAGAGACGCACCACACAATATAGACATGAATGTGAGCAAACTCTGGGAGATAGTGGAGGACAGAGAAGCCTGGTTGCTGCAGTCCATGGGGTCAGAAAGAGTCAGACACGGCTGAGCAGCTGAACAAAAACAAGAAGACGATGTTAGATCCATCTTCTTTAGTCAGGAGGTAAAATTTCTGGTCTGAACTCTCAGATATGCCGCTCCGAGGCCCGCTGGGTTTGGGCTTACCAGCAAGGCTCACTGTTGGCTTTCAGACTTCTCAAGCTTAACCTTATTTTCAAACAGAACTTCCGATTCCCGCCCGAAAACCTGTAACACCCCCAAGCCTCCCCCTCTTTGTATCAGTCACCCAGTTGGAATCATCTTTGATTTTGTGCTCTCCCTCACAGCTTATGTATGAGCTGCTAGAACATTTCAGCCAGTTCAACCTTCAGAGCCTTTAACTTTGCATCTCAAAGCTTTTAGCTTCTCTCCATCATCACCGATCCAAGCCCCTCTCCTCTCGGGCCTGTTTAGTAACAGTTTCCTAAACACATCTCCTGTCTCCAATCCTATCCCACTGTAATCCATTCTCCACAAGCTGGCTAGGGAGACAGTCTTAACATGGAAATTGCCATATGTGACTCTGCTGTTTATATGTTTTAATGACTTCCCATTGTACTGGGAGAAAAATAAAAACATCTTACCAAAGCCCTGCACGATCTGGCTCCCGCTTCATCTCAGGTGACTGTTCTGGTCATTCAAACACCTTAGACATACTACATTCTTCTGTCTCAGGGTCTTTACATATCCTGTTCCCATGCCTTCAAACCCTCTTGGTGGTTTTTAAGGCTGATTTCTACCTAGGTCTTGGCTTAAGTGTTATTTCTGCATGCAGCGTCCTTTGGCCACATTATCTACCTAACACCTACTTCCTAGTATTTTCTCTGTTTTTATTACTATTCTTAACACAACATGTAATTATACTTTAGTTTACAGACTGTCTCCTCTACAGTATCTTGAGCTCCCTGGGTACTGAAACTACTGGTTTGTTTCGCCAGTATAAATCTATGTAAACAGCAGGCCTGGCATAGTACTGACTTATACATGTTAGCTATTTGGCTAATGAATGTGTGTGTGTGTGTGTGTGTGTGTGTGTGTATGCGCTCACATGCTCAGTCGTGTCCAACTCTTTTGCAGCCCCATGGACTGTAGCCCACCACGTTCCTATGTCCATGGAAATTTTCAGGAAAAAATGCTGGAATGAGTTGCCATTTTCTCCTCCAGGGGATCTCGCCGACTCAGCAATCAAACCCAAGTCACGTCTCCTGCATTGGCAGGTGGATTCTTTGCCACTCGCACCTCCTGGGAAGACAGATGAATGGATGAGTAAAAATACGGGTTTTCGGGTTTTTTTTTGTTTTTTTTTTTTCAGTTGGAAGGGAGAAAAAGATTATCAGATTCAGTTTCTGGTAATTCATAACCTGATATATAACAGGATTTGATAAGGCCATTAAGTTGGAATGGCTCCTGAAAGTGTGGGCCATTTTGAGAACTGAGGAAACCAGAACCCAGGGGTAAAATGTGGCATTTTAGTGCTTGTTGTATGGAACACAGCGAGACTTGGCAGGCCTCTGTGGTAAAGTCCATATTCATCAGAGGCCATGGCTTTTCAGAGAAAGAGCAAAAGCCAGAGATACAGCTTATTAGAGCTTGTTCAGTCTTCAGAAAAAGACACAAGCAGCTTTATATTTAGAATGGGTTTTTTATAGACCACGTATAGGTGGGTCTTGTTTTTTTATCCAATATGACACCCTCTGCCTTAATTTTTAAGATGTTTAGTCCACTTATACAATGTATCATTCACAAATAATGATTATTAATATGGTTGGGTTTAGAGCTACCCTCTTGCTGTTGTTTTCTATTATTATATCTTTTTATGCCTTATTTTTGAGTTCAGTTCAGTCTCTGTCAATGTCCAACTCTTTGTGACCTCATGGACTGCAGCACACCAGGCTTTCCTGTCCATCACCAAATCCTATAGCTTTCTCAAACTCATATCCATCGAGTCAGTGATGCCAACCAACCATCTCATCCTCTGTTGTCCCCTCCTCCTCCTGCCTTCCATCTTGCCCAGCATCAGGGTCTTTTCCAGTGAGTCAGTACTTTGCACCAGGTGGCCAAAGTATTGGAGCTTCAGCATCAGTCCTTCCTATGTCTATTCAGGACTGATTTCCTTTAAGATTGATTGGTTGGATCTCCTTGCAGTCCAAGAGACTCTCAAGAGTCTTCTCCAGCACCACAATTCAAAAGCATCCATTCTTTGGCACTCAGCTTTCTTTATAGTACAACTCTCAAATCCATACATGACCACTGGGAAAACCACAGCTTTGACTAGACAGACTTCTGTTGGCAAAGTAATGTTTCTGCTTTTTTTTTTTTTTTGTTTGTTTCTGCTTTTTTAAAATGCTGTCTAGGTTGGCCATAGCTTTTCTTCTAAGGAGCAAGCGTCTTTTAATTTCATGACTGCAGTGAGGGTCCACAGTGATTTTGGAGCCCAAGAAAATAGTCTGTCACTGTTTCCATTGTTTCACCATCTGTTTGCCATGAAGTAATGGGACTGGATGCCATGATCTTAGTTTTTTGAATGTTGAATTTTAAGCCAACTTTTTCACTCTCCTCTTTCACTTCCATCAAGAGGCTTCTCAATTCCTCTTCACTTTCTGCCATAAGGATGGTGTCATCTGCATATCTGAGGTTATGGATATTTCTCCTGGCAATCTTAATTCCAGCTTGTGCTTCATCCAGCCTAGCATTTCGCATGATGTACCCTGCATATACATTAAATAAGCAGCGTGACAGTATACAACCTTGACATACTCCTTTCCCAATTTGGAACCAGTCTGTTGTTCCATGTCTGGTTTTAACCATTGCTTCTTGACCTGCCTACAGATTTCTCAGGAGGGAGTAAGTAAGTGTCATTTTTGAGTAATTAAGTGGTTATATGATTCAGTTTTATCTCATTTGTTGGCTTATGAATAATAACATTGATTTATGACATTTATTGACTGTTTTTAGTGATGGCTTTAGGACTTTGTGGGTACATGTCTAACTATCACTGAAGCTAACCTTCAAGTGAAATTATACCATTTCACAAAAAAATATGAGAGCCTTGCAACAGTGTATTTCTGTTTTCTGTCCCTTTCTTTCTACTATTGTAAAACCTTTCTCTTCTACATGTTATAAAACACATAATACATTGTTACTATTTTTGCTTTCAACAGTGATTTTTTAAAATGCTTTAAAAAGAAAATATCGTACAGTAATACATATATACAGAATCTAGAAAGATGGTACTGATGAGTTTATTTAGAAACAGACATAGAGAACAGACTTATGGACACAGGGTGGGAGAGGAAGGGGAAGGTGAGATGTATGGAGAGAATAACATGGACAGTTACATTGCCAAATGTAAAATAGATAGCCAATGAGAATGTGCCAAATGACTCAGGGAACTCAAACAGGGGCTCTGTAACAACTTAGGGGGGTGGGATGGGGAGGGAGGTGGGAGGGAGGCTCAGGAGGGAGGGGCTTATGTATATACCTATGGCTGATTCATGTTGTATTTGGCACAAAACAACAAAATTCTGCAAAGCAATTATCCTTCAGTTAAAAAAAAATTAAAAAAAAAAAAAGAAAAAATACTATTTTATATTTACTTTGGTGTTTACCATCAGTAAGCATTTATTCCTTTGGAAAGAACAGATTTCCATCTAGTATCATTTTCCATGTTAAAGAAATTCCTTTACCATTTCTGGTAAGACCATTTCATTGGTAAATTTCTTACCATTTCTTAGTGGTATAAATCTGATTTTTCAGCATTTATATGTCTGAATAGTCTTTGTTTTACCTTTGTTTTTGAAAACTGGGTGTAGAGTTTTAGGCTGACAGTTGTTCTTCCTTTTGGTACTTTATGTTTTTTTTCATTTTTATTTTAAATATTTAATTGATGGAAAATTGCTTTACAGTTTTGCGTTGGTTTCTGCCATACAACAATACAAACCAGTCATAATTATATATGCACACACATACACATATATATTTCCTTCTCCCGAGTCTCCCTCCCCTCCCTCCATCCCACTCCTCCATGTCATCACAGAGTGCCCACTGTGATGCAACTTCCCACTATTTTACACGTGATAGGGTATATATACCAATGCCACTTTCTCAATTCATCTCAGTGCCACCCTCACCTTCCGCCAGTGTATCCACAAGTCTGTTCTCTACTAGGTTCATCAGGACCATTTTTCTAGATTCCATGTATATATGCCTATTTTTCTCTTTATGACTTTTTTCTCTTTCTGACTTGCTTTACTCTGTACAAGAGACTTTGGGTTCATCCAGTTCACTACAACTGACTCAAATTTGTTCCTTTTTACAGCTGAGTAATATCCCATTGTAGAATGTACCACAGCTGCTTTATCCATTCATCTGTCATTGGACAACTAGGCTACTTCCATGTCCTGGCTATTGTAAATATTGCTGCAATGAACACTGGGGTACATGTATCTTTTAGAGTTGTGGTTTTCTCAGGATACACGCCCAGTAGTGGGATTGCTGGGTCATATGGTAGATTTATTCCTAGTTTTTTAAGGCCATACTGTTCTCCACACAGTTGTACCAGTTTCCATTTCCATCAACAGTGCAGGAGGGTTCCCTTTTCTCCACATCCTTTCCAGCATTTATTGTTTGTAGATATTTTAATGATGACCATTCTGACTGGTGTGAGCATTTCTCTAATAATGAGCGATATTGGTCATCTTCTCATGTATTTATTGGCCATCTGTATGTCTTCTTTGGGGACTTTTTGATACTTTAAAGATATGGGTCCACTGTCTTTTGTATTGTTCCTGAAGAGAAGCCTGCTATCATTTTTAAATTTGTTCCTCTGCTTCTATGCCTTTAGTAGATTTTAAGATTTTTCTCTTGATTACTGGCTTTGCAGATTGATTATCACACACCTTAGTGTATATTTTTTAACATGTCTTGTGCTAAGGGTTCGTATCACTTCTTGGATTTGTGCGTTCTTAGTTTCCAGCAAATTGGGGTTTTTTTCATCCATTATTTCTTCAAATATTTTTTTCTGTCTCTTCTTCTCTTCCCTTCTTTGGGGACACAAATTATACTTTAGCCTTTTGAAATTGTCTTATGGTTCACTGATGCTTTATATGCTGCTTTTCTCTTTTAGTAGTCCATTTCTTCTCTGTGTATCATTTTGGTGAGTTTCTATTTCTATGCCTCAAAGTTTTCTAAGCTTCAGTATCTATAATTAATTCCATTCAATTTACTTGTCATCTAAGACACTGATTTTTTTTTTTTCCATCTCTAGAAGTTTGATTTGGGTCTCACGTCCTCCATGTTTCTACTTAACATACACACATTGTCCTTTGCATTCTTAAATGGAATGTAATTATGTAATTATCTTGTATGGAATGTAATTATGAATGTAATCACTGAATGTTCTTGTCTACTGTTATTGAATCTGTTTCTATCAATATGCTTTTGTCCTAATGATGAGTCATATTTTCTTCTTTGAATATCTGGAAATGTATTAGATGTCAGACATTTTACCTAGTTGTATATATAGGAGATGTGTATGTAAACAGATACATTTATATCTATATCTCCTATTATACAACAAGATCTGTGTGTGTATACATACACACACAAACACACACATATATATTAGTTAGTTTATTCTTGAGGTTAGCTCTGTGTATGTTATTTGCAAACACTTTAATCCTTTCAGGACTCACTTCTAAGTTCTGTTACATAGAACCTGAGAAGCCTTCAGTCTAAGGCTGACTCTCCCTACTTCAAGGGCAGTACCTTCTGAGCACTTGACTGGAAGGGCTTGTCCACTCTGGCTTACAGGACTGCAGACTATCCCTGGCACTGTGTGACCGCCAAGATTGTTTTGCCTTTTCACTGGTTCTTTTCCCAGCCAAGGTAATTTCCCCGTGCACATGCCGTGATCAGTACTCAAGTGGGGATTTGACGGGGAACCCCCTGGAGCTCTCTGCATCTTTTCTGCAGTATTCTGCTCTCAAGGCAGCTCTGTCCACTCCGTGTAGGGCTTCCTTTCCGCTACTCCATCCTGTGAATTCCCTGAATTCTCAGTCCTGTATCCTCAACCTGCCCTAGAATTTCCTCCCACCATTAACTGGGATAATTGTAGGGCTCAGGTCATTGATTTCTTATTTCTCAGGAATGACTGTTCTGCATCGGCTGTTGTTCAGTGCCTGAAAGTCATTGTCTCATAGATTTTGTATAGTTTTACTTGTTTAAGATGGTAGGGTAAATCTGATGCTGTCTGTTACTCCATATTGGCTGGAAGTACTCACAAACTGCCTCTTAAATTTCAGTTAGTTCTCCCCTGCCTACAAAGTCAAGTTCAGATCCCTTAGTTTAGTACACCCAGTCCTTTACAAGCTGACCTCATGACGACCCCAGCCCTCACCCTACCCATTTTCAGTAAATCAAAACAATTTGCCAAATCTTGTTCGCATCCAAGCTTTTTCAGCCTCAGTGCATTGTTGTTGTTTGTAATCTCTAAGTCATGTCCAACTCTTTGTGACCCCGTGGACTGCAACATGCCAGGCTTCCCTATCCTTCACCATCTCCCAGAGTTTGCTCAACTCATGTCCTTTGAGTCGATGAGGCCATTCAACCATCTCATCCTCTGCCACCCTCTTCTCTTCCTCCCGTCAATCAATGCATTGCACATGCCCGTCTCTCCACCGAGGAAGACCTGCTTCCAGTGTATCCCCCATCTAGCCAAATTCTACTTGTTCTTTAAGACCCAGCTCAATTATATATTCCTCTCTTAAACATTTCCAGACCTCAGTGTTAGCTGCTACTGGGTGTTCTCTCAGCACTGAGGGCATACCTCTGCCATAGATGCAGGACACTTTTATAGAGATCCTTAGTTAGGCTTCTACACCTGACTGAGGTCTCCTAGTCTTCTTGAGGGTAAGAACTACTATGTCTTAGGCACAGTTTCATCCCTCAGCCTGGCCCAGGACCCGACTTTAGGTAGATTCCCGGCAAGTGTTTGCTCAAGGAATGAACATCCTGTCTCAGTGCAGATAGTATTGGCTTGCCCATTCGTGGAACTTGGAAATTATAAATAAGAAAACTGAAATATGACTTGCATTAGAAGAGCTGCCATCGTGTCGCAGGTTCTAATGATGGTTATCAGTGGGGGTGCTGAGCAGGTGCGGCTTTCTTCCAGGACGTTATCCCACCATCAAAGCAATTTATAACCAGTAGTTATTTCTCTCTTTCACAGATGGTATACTTCTGTGATTTCTGTAAGAAGTAAGTACAGGAAAAGTTATTCCTTGGGAGTTGCTTTGAGTTCACGTAATCCTTATTAAAGCATCAGCTTCAACTCTGAGAGATGGTTGTCATCAGGATATAATTCTGACATGATTGAAAGCCAGGATCTTAGAGACTTAGAACTGAGATATCCCTGAATTGCCTTAGACATGTACAGTTAGGATAATGTGTATTGGAAATTCAAGCTTCTTGATTGTTCTTTTTTTTTTCACTTGTTGTAATACTTTTACTTTTTAATTTTATTTTTAATTGGAGGATAATTGCTTTACAGTATTATAAGGGTTTCTGCCATATATCAACATGAATCAGCCACAGGTATACATATATCCCCTCCCTTTTGAATCTCCCTCCCATCTCCCACCCCATCCCACCCCTCTAGGTTGTCATAGAGCACCAGATTTGGGTTCCTTGCATCATACGGCAAATTCCCACTGGCTATCTATTTTATGTATGGTAATATATATGTTTCAATGCTTGATTGTTCTTGAAAGCTGACAATTTAGAAAAGAGCAAACATTTTGGAGGCCTGACTCCATAACCAAGATGGGAAAGGGTAATCAGCTGTGTCACCAAATAAAGCAAAACCCACCTAAAATGTACAGAAAAAAATCCTGAGTTTATTTACTTGCTTGCCAGGCGAGAGAAGATGGAGAACCGAAGAAACTCACTGAATGACTTGGGGATGGTGGGAGCATGGATCGAGGGGCTTTATCTGCTAGAATGAAGGCTTCATAATGGTTATGCTGAGCAGTGATTGAAAACTCCTTCCTCTCTGAATGGCCCAGGACACTCTATACGTCTATATGTGATTTACTAAAACAAGTCCACTCATCAGAAAAGTGTCTATAACTCGATCCCATAAGGGTCTGACAGATTACTCAAAATTCTCAGTCCTTGAGCAGCTTGGTTTGAATAATGGTTTGGTGAAAGTTTGCAATTTTTTAACAATATCACCTGGTTGGAAACAGTTTCGATGAACCCTAGCTTTTTTTTTTTTTTTTTTTTTTTGAACTCTAGCTTTGATTTCAATCTCTCCTAGTCATATGTAGCTGTAAGTGGAAGGTTTCCTTTTATTGGGGTGATTGTGTGACTTTTCCCATGAAGAAATTTGGAGGAACACACCCAATTTCATGTAGAGAAGGGTATGGAGTGGGCTTTGTATTGGTAGGAGAAAATTAATTGATGTTACACACCTAGGACTCCTAACAAACTATCAAATGTTGAAGAAAATAACTTGGACTCTGGAGAAGGTAAAGGTTAGTTTTGCTTTGCGATTTAGCCACCTGTTAGCTTGACAAATTTACCTATGTCTCAGTTTTTTTCATGTAAAGCAGACATAACAGTATCAATCTCATTTCAGTTGATGGGAGGATTAAGTGAGATAATGTATGTAAACCAAGTCCCACAGTGGCCTCCCTGCTTCTTACATGATAAACAGTGAATAGCTGATGGCTTTCCTGGCCTGCAAACCCCCATCCACATGCACCCCTATATAAGTGAACGCCTCAGCTTTTCCTCCATCCCCTCTGGATTCCTAGTCTCCTTCTGAGCATTCCCCTCCCATTCTTGCCCCCACCTTTCCGTTTATCCCCTTTTATTTCTCCCTTCTCCTTTCAGTACTCAAGATACTATTTGTAGGTCCCAAAGATATTATTGTTGTTCAGTCGCTAAGTCATATCCAACTCTTTGCTACCCCATAAACTGCAGCATGCCAGGCTTCCCTGTCCTTCACTACCTCCCTGAATTTGCTCAGGCTCATGTCGAATGAGTCAGTGATGCCATCCAACCATCTCATCCTCTTTTGCATCCTTCTTCTCTTGCCCTCTGTCTTTCCCAGCATCAGGGTCTTTTCCAGGAGTTGGCTCCTCACATCAAGTGGCCAAAGTATTGGAGCTTCAGCTTCAGCATCAGTCCTTCCAATGAATATTCAGGGTTGATTTCCTTTAGGATTGACTGGTTTGATCTACTTGCTATCCAAGGGATTCTCAAGAATCTTTTCCAGCACCGCAGTTCAAAAGCATCAATTCTTTGGCGCCCAGCCTTCTTTATGGTCCAACTCTCACATCCATACATGATTACCAGCCAAACTGTAACTTGACTATATGGACCTTTGTCAGTGAAGTGATGTCTCTCATTTTTAATATGCTGTCTAGATTTGTCATAGCTATTCTTCCAAGGAGTAAGTGTCTTTTAATTTCGTGGCTTC
This sequence comes from Cervus elaphus, assembly GCF_910594005.1. NCBI lineage: Eukaryota > Metazoa > Chordata > Mammalia > Artiodactyla > Cervidae > Cervus > Cervus elaphus. The sequence goes on from NC_057832.1 coordinate 113,145,306, forward strand.
GGTCACCCTCTGCATTGATTTTGAAGCCTAAGAAAATAAAATCTGACACTATTTCTGCATTTTCCTCATCTGTTTGCCATGAAGTGATAGGACTGGATACCATGACCTTTGCTTTTTGAATGTTGAGTTTTAAGCCATCTTTTTCACTCTCCATTTTCACCTCCATCAAGAGGCTTTTTAGTTCCTCTTCACTTTCTGTCATTAAAGTGGTATCATCTGAGGTTGTTGATATTTCTCCCAGCAACTTTGATTCCAGTTTGTGATTCATCCAGCCCAACATTTTGCATGATATGTTCTGCATATAAGTTACGTAAGCTGGGTGACAATAGACAGCCTTGATGTACTCCTTTCCCAATGTTGACCCAGTCCCTTGTTCCGTCTCTACTTCTAACAGTTGCTTCTTGTCCTGCATACAGACCTTTATTCATATTTTTCAATACTAAGTTAGTTACAACTTCAGTACAGAATTCCTCTTTGTTATAAGGTTATAAATGCTTAGTGTTGGAAATTGAGCTTCTTTGAGGAAGGTTAATAGTCAAATGCAACTATTAAGGAGTTTTATATTTGGAGACATCAGAGAATCAGCATCATAGATGCCCAGAACCAGTAGTATGTCTCCCTTTATCCCTCATCCCAAATGCAGAGCCCTATAGCATCATCCTGATTTTCCTCAAGCAGCAGAAACCTTCTGTGACTGGGCTGGAACTATTGAGTGAGGCTGGGTGGTCTGTCATTCTCTATGATCACAGAAGAAATTGGGATTCTCGGAGACAGAAAAGTTAGTGGAATTATGACCTAACAGAGGCCCAAGTTCCTGCGTAATAAGTGGAGAACTGGGTACCTTATTATAGCAGAAGAAATGATATGACTTTGAAAATTTATGAGACTCCTGATTACTGGCCCTAAAACCTGAGGGCAATTCTCAACTTTTCCCACCATTGTCTTAAGATCAGTTCAGTCGCTTACTTGTGTCCAACTCTTTGTGACCCCATGGACTGCAGCACGCCAGGCCTCCCTGTCCATCGCCAACTCCCAGAGTTTACTCAAACTCATGTCCATTGAGTCGGTGATGCCATCCAACCATCTCATCCTCTGTCATCCCCTTCTCCTCCTGCCTTCAATCTTTCCCAGCATCAGGATCTTTTCCAAGGAGTCAGTTCTTCACATCAGGTGGCCAAAGTATTGGAGTTTCAGCTTCAGCATCAGTCCTTCCAGTGAATATTTAGGACTGATTTCCTTTAGGATGGACTGGTTGCCTCTCCTAGCAGTCCAAGGGACTCTCATGAGTCTTCAACACCACAGTTCAAAAGCTAATTTGAAGCTTTCCCTTTGTTAATTGGAAGAATTTTTCGAAAGGAGTGACACAAATGCATGGTAGGTAGTGAGTGAGTGATGCAGAATGATCACCGTGTTGCTTTGCAACTCCTTTAGGCAAGTTTGAGATTCCGATGTTGACTCTACATAAAGGGCCATCCATGAAAGATGTGTGCAGTGTGAATCTTGAAGCCGGATCTGGATTCTGTAGACTGATGCTGAGTTAAATCTCAGAGAGTTTAGGGTGGCTCAGTGGTTAAGAATCTACCTGCAATGCAGGAGCCGCAGGAGACATGGGTTTGATCCCTGGGTGGAGAAGATCTCCTGGAGGAGGGAATGGGAACCCACTCCATTATTCTTGCCTAGGGAATCCCCATGGTCATAGGAGCCTGGCGGGCTACAGTCCGTAGAGTTGCAAAGGACTGAAATACACACACACACACACACACACAGAAAAGAATAGCTTTATTGCTTTGCCAGGCAGAGGGAGCTACAATGAGCCAATGTCCTCAGAACTGTGTGTTCTAACCTGGAGCAGGCAGAGAGAAGTTTCATAGTAAATGGTTCAAAGAGGGCACGATCAGCTCATGGACATTCTTCTGATTGGTTGGTAATGAAGTCAGTGGAGGTCAGCATCGTCAACCTTCTGGTTCCAAAGGGCCTGGGGTCTACAAGCTGCTGGGCAGCATACTGTTAGCTTCTCCCGCCAGATAGGGGTTTCAGTATCTGCACAACAGCTCAGAGACTCTGTCGTGTGTATGCTTGAGGGGGAGTCATGACTCTGCTCCAAGGCTGCCCTGTTGCTCCTTCTATTTCTTGCCTATCTCACACCCCACCCTTCCCTAATTGACAACTGATTGAACCTGCTGTTGGAACTCAGGAAAGGTAATGGAGGCTGAATTAAGCCCATTTCCTGTAATCAAGAAATGGGGGACACGGAAAGACTTTGGTGCCCAGCAGCCCCACAGGGTCCTGGCTCCTCTTGATCTTGCCGACTAAAGAACATTCACAACCTAAAAGTTGAGAGTTATGTTTTCTTCGGTAGGAATTTTTAGGACTTCAAGCCTGGGTGGCGGCATCTCAAGTAACCCTGAGAGAACCGCTCTGAGGAGGAGAAGACCCAGGTTATATTGAAGCTTTGCAACAAAGCACATGTCACAATGATTATTGTTAATGAAAGAAAATCAGATATCTCAAATTAAGGAATGTAGTGCTTTTCTATGTATGGAAAGATGCAAGAAGTCTGGGCTCACTGAAATCATTCCTTTGATATGCACCTCAGCTATTGGGGCCAATATCCTGTGTTTGCACATCTGAGTTTCCTCAGGGCTCACCAGCTCAGTGGAGGATGTGGCTGAACCGCTGATGACCGATGTTCCTTGCTGGTGTGGCAGAAAATATTCCAGTTCCGCGTTTGAAGATATCAGGCAAGAAGACAAGTTACCTGCTGCCCACAAACTATTACATGAAGGTAGAATGAGAAGACGTTAACTGCAGTAAACACTCACATTCTGTAAGGTCGGGGATGGAAGTTCTGTCCATTTACTCTTCTTTATGGCATCCTCTCACGAGAAAGAGGAACATTTTCTTCCACTTTCTGGCCTTTCTCTGCTGTCCGAGGGGAGTCTCACATTTTTAAATATAAGCTCTCCCACTACATAATTAGTCCAATTCTTCTAGTTTCTTTAGGAACTTCTACCCACCTATTTGCATTATTAAGTCTCTCCCCAACCCCCCATGGATTTCATCCCCTCTCCTTGAATGAATTTCATCGATATATGTATGAAGCATTTTGTGTGCAAAGCAGGATGCCTAGGTTATAGAATAACATCGATGCAGAAGACTCTTGATCCTCAGTGGTGCTCATAATCTCATGAAAATAGGTAGGAGAGAGATATGGCCTGATAACTTTTTCAAAATTAATTTTGGGTTATGCTGGGTCTTCACTGCTGTGCTGAGGTGAGTGGGGGCTACTCTTCATTGTGGTGCCTTCTCGTTGTCGAGCATGGACTTTAGGCACCCAGGCTTCAGGGGTTGTGGCATGTGGGCTTAGTTACTCTGAGGCATGTGCGATCTTCCCAGACCAGCGGTCAAATCCACGTCCTCTGCATTGGCAAGCGAATTCTTAACTACTGGGCCACCAGGGAAGTCCCTGGTAAAATAACGTTTTGAGATACTAATTTGCACAGACATGTCTTGGTAATACTACAGGCTGAGTTCTAGACCATTGAGGTAAAGTGAATATCAGAATAAAGTGAGTCACATGCATTTCTGGGTTTCCCAGTACATCTAAAAGTTATGTGTACGCTATACTGTAAAATATTAAGTGTGCAATAGCATTATGTATTTTTAAAATGTATGTGCCTTAATTTAAAAGCATTTTATTGGTTAAAAATGCTAAGCATCCTCTGAGGCTTCAGGAAGCTGTCATCTTTTTGCTGGTGGAGGGTCTTACCTCAGTGTTGATGACTGCTGGCTGATCGGAGTGGTGGTGATTGAAGATTGGGATGGCCGGGGCCATTCCTTAAAATACGACAGCGATGATGTTTGCCACATCAATTGACTCTTCCTTTCATGAATGATTTCTCTGTAGCATGAAATACTGTGTGGCAGCATTTTAGCCACGGTAGAACTTGTAAAATTAGTGTTGATCCTCTCAAACGCTTTCATCAGTAAACTGTCTTAATTTCTGTGGCATTGTTCATTCTCAGTCCTTTTCTTTTTTTTTTAAAGATTTTTTTGACATGGACCATTTTTAAAGTCCTTACTGAATTTGTTACAATATGTTTTATGTTTTGGTTTTTTCTGACACGAGGCATGTGGGCTCCCTGACCAGGGATCAAACTTGCACGCCCTGCATTGGAAGGCAAAGTCTTAACCACTGGACCACCAGGGAGGTCCCCTCAATCCTTAAGCAATCCTTTGACCCTTTGCTCTCTGAGCATGCATTCTCTTGTATCTTTCTATTTCTTTCTCTTCAGTATCTGGAGGAAATTATTATGGGTTCTAATTTTGGCCTCTAGTGTTCTCCAAGTCTTATAAGCATAGGCAGAGAAGGAATTTATTGAAAAATATATGAGTAATTCAGAACTTCAGGGATGGGGAAGGCTGAGAATGTCATATATGGAAAAGTGACTCCGCAGAAGTCAAGTTCCCACCCAAGTCAGAGTCTGGGTTGGGCGTTCCCACAAGCATCTTGACGCTAGGGAGGTCAGTGCTGTGAATTACATTTCTTCACTCTCTCTTGCGTCTTTGAGACTCTCCTTTAAGACCCAAAGTCCTGGGTGGCAGCACCTAATTAAGGTGGTCTTGATACTTCCTGACCCTCTAGCCACTAAAGGGTAGAGGCAGGAATAGTTGGTTTCTAGGTTCCGATAGTGAGAAGTAGAGGCCTCCTCCCACCAGAACCACACAGTAAGGGTCCTTCCAAAATAGGAAGCTGTCTGGAGGCTGAATATATAAACAAACTTGCCCTCTGAGTGTTATTTCCTGCCTCTGTTCTATCAGGAAATTCAGGCTCATCCTAGGTCTGTAACTCTGGCCCTCCTGCTCCTTTGTCTCCTGTCCTTACAGTTACCTTCAGAGCCTTCCTCTTGATTGTTCCGAGGTCCTCCAGGCTTAGAAAGACTGAGCATACCATCTCTTTCCCCTTCTCATCCTGTGTATTCCCTCAAGAATCACCAGGGAAACTAGTTAAAAACGCAGATTTCCTTGATTCACCCCCTCCCCCACCATCCTGAAGTTGTGCTTCTGGGGCAGCGTCCCTGCTTCAGGTTTTGTCAGGTGGCCCAGGCGGTTTTGCTACTTGTGATGGATATTCTTTTTGAGAAGCAGGGTTCTCGTCTGTTATAAACTCTGGCTAACGTTTTTCCTGGCCATCTCTCTCAAATCTTTCTTTTCCTCAAAGCCGTATACCTTCCTTATTGTGCACGCTGTTTTCAGGACCACGCTTCTCCATTACTGGGTTCATTATCTGTGTGTGTTGCCATCACTGGTGTAGAACCTCCTGTCGGCAGCTTGGGGGTCACCAGGCAGGTAGAGGGAGACTGCCATTTTCCACTGCCCTGGAGATTTGACTGTTCGCCCAGAAGTGGGGTTCTGTGTGCCTGCTCTGGGTGATACAATAGAGGTTACCCAGAAAGGCACAGGTATGGACCAATTGGAACAGATGCTGACTGTAAACAGTGGGTACCTGATGCAAACCTGACCTGAATCCTGATCGTCATAAGTAGTACGTAACTCTCTGATTGGGCTTCTGGTTCTGCAGCCCCACAGGCCTTCACGGAGGCCCATCTGCACAGTCACGCCACAAGCCAGGTGAGTTGTCAGGAGATGTTCTGCAAGATGCCTGTTAAACGTGACCTGCAGTAGAAGCCATTCCCTTTCAGGAGGACTTTGGGACTTTAGCACACGCCCTGATGAATTCCTTTAGACACCCTCCTTTCCAAACTTCATGCTGAATTCAAAACTTTCTCTTTCTCCTGCCACAATGCTATTCGCAGGAAATTATTCTGAGGATTTTTTTCCTTTTCACTGCTCTGCCGCCAGCAGTAGTCTTACCTCCCCTCTTTCCGGTCAGCAAGGGGTTAGAACAAAGAGGCTGCCTCCCTCTGCACGGACAGTTTTTTATTAAACAATTTTCTTTTGTCTTGTACTTTATATATTGATGTGGTTTTATGTCTTTCATCACCTTGACATATTTTTGGTAGATTTTAATTTAAAAGTTGAGGAGGGAGGTCTCCTTTCCTTGATGCTTTGACCTCCGGATTAGAAGATGGTCGTAGTAAATCATTGGAGGCAAAGAGGGGAGAAAGTACCATTTATTCCGGGCGGGCTCTACATCATAGCTTGACCTTAGACTCACAAGAATGCAAAACACCAGGAGAGAAGCCAGCACGTGTCTGTTCCTGACCTTGAGCAAGGGGCGGACCTTCACAGGAGTGCTGCTCCCATGTTCCCAGGCGGGAGGAAAACCCTGCTCCTCTGGATCAGATCGGAGCCTGGCGGTGCCCCCAGCCACTGAGCGCACGGCTGAATAAATACAGAAACTTAGAGCATTTCCAGTTGACCTCGTCACTGTGGCACGTACAAATCGAGCTTCACACACTCTGCGCTGTAAGAAATACCACGTTTCTTATGCTCTCCAGTCATTCTTATTTTGATGATAAATGTCTCTTCAGGCTGCCGAGAAATTTGACGTGTCTTTCTGCAGGCTCCTCCCGGGTTCTGGGCCTCATATACAGAAGGAACCCCCTGACTTTGGTCATCTGTCCCTATAGGTCATCGCTGGAGCATCTCTTGTCCTTGTCCACAGCGTCTCCTCTGGCCTGAGAGCTCTCGGCACGGGGGGAGGGAGTCGCTGGCAGAGTGGACGAGGGATCCTGTCCTCTCTCCTCTCCGAGACCTCACTGCTTTCCCCTCCCATAGTCTTCCCCTTGGTCCGGCCCTTTCTGTCACAGATGAAGGCCTTTCTGCTCATCTGCTTTTCTGACCCCCTCCACTTTCCCCTTCAAACCTGGTAGAGGGGGGTGGGTTTTTTTTTCCTTGTTTTTTTGGGGTGCACTGTATGGCTGGCACAATCTTAGTTTCCCAGCCAGGGACTGAAGCCGGGCCCTTGCAGTGAGAGCATGGAGTCCTAACCTCTGGACCACCAGGGGATTCCCTCCAGCCTTGTCCTTAAACTGGATGGTTAGCAACCCAAATGTTAGTTTTCCTTTCCTTGAGAACAGGGGAGACATCTCAGCCAGTGAGCGTTCCATCCTTGGGGTGTAGGAGAGGAAACCCAGACAAATAATGAAGGCCGTGCCCCGAAAGGCCTTTACAGCTTGGTAAGGAAATGGATACAGTGAGGCGGAGCTCCGTCCCAGCTCTGCTTGGAAGCAGCCAGCTTCAGTGTCCGCAGAAGGAAAGTTGCCCTTGAGCACGTGGAGCCTTTCAGGGGTAACACCTCTGAGTGGCAGAGTCGATAGTCACCCAGGGCCGAGAGAACGGGCCATCTTGCGCTGACAGTGGAGGATCCCCCGTGGAGAGGCCGCTGTAAATCCTCTTCTTTCAGCCTTGCTTTGTCCGGGGGACACTGTCACTCCGACCTTTGGCAGCAGCCGTCAGAAACTGTATCATTAACACTGTCGATGTTGAACATCCTGTAGAGAAGACCAGCCCAGGAGAGCAGATTCAAGCATGTCCATGTGCCGTTTGATCTTGAAGCTACTTCCTGTGTGTGAATCCAGGGCCTGTGTGTTGACATACATTTTAGTTAGGGCTTGGCTGCCACCTGGTGGACGGCATCCTCCAATAGGTACATTTCAGTATTGAAGAGAGCAGGAAGATGCCTGTGCCACTGGTCACTGGTACGCTTGGATGCCTGGAAAAGATATTCTGAAATGGTTTGGTTGCCCGAGGGGAATTTAAGGACCATTGTTGTTGTTTAGTCGCTCAATTGTGTCTGGCTCTTGTGACCTCATGGACTGTAGCCCGTCAGGCTCCTCTGTCCATGGGATTCTCCAGGCACGAATATTGGAGTGGGTTACCATTTCCTTCTCCAGGGGATGTTTGCAACCCAGGGATCGAGCCCCAGTTTCCTGCATTGGCAGGAAGATTCTTTGCCGCTGAGTCACCAGGCAGTGTGAATATAACTGTGTTTATGGCATGTATGTGGAGTCCTGTCTCTCTGCAAATAGGATTACTCATTAATCAAATAAGCCTCCAACAGCAGGGTCAATGCCTTCTATTCCCAGCTCTGAGGTTGTGCAAGTGAATACCTAGCTCTGCAGAACCATTTTGAGGCCAGAGTTATTAGGATTCTTCCTTCCAGATGCAGCTAGAACGGAACCCTAATGATTCCAGCCCAGGTGTGAAAACTCCTGGAAACCACCTCCTCGTAGAACAGATCACAAGGAACGAATTCCATCGGGAAAGAATCCCCATCTCCCTCTATCAGATGACTGCCCTGTAAGCAGAGAATGTGGAAAAGGTAGAATGGAAAGTCAGTCAAGGTCGATTTTTGCGGGGGTGAGCGAGGCCTTGGTTGCCGTGCCCGGGCTGTCTCTAGTTGCGGCGGGTGGGGGCTGCTCTCCAGTTGTGGGGCGCAGGCTTCTCCCTGCAGTGGCTCCCCTGCTGTGGAGCGTGAGTTCCAGGGCGCGGGCTTCAGTCGTTGTGATATGCCAGTTTAGTGCCCCTCGGCATGTGGACTCTTCCCAGATGAGGGATCGAACCCATGACCCCTGCACTGGCAGGCAGAGTCTTAACAACTGGGCCACTAAGGAAGTCAGAGTCCGTTTTAACAATTCTAGGTACCCGATAGATCTTCCTTAAGTTGACTTCTTCCTTTTAAGTGTCTTAAAGGACCGCACAGGCCAAGGGAGAATGATCTATCTGCCTTTGCATTCTGGAACCATTGAGGATAGAAGAGACATCTTTATATTGTATGACTTACTATAGTATATTGCATCAAATTTATAGCCCTTCCCAGATTCCCTTGGCTCCTTTTTCTCCAGGCCTCTAGATGTTGAGACCATGAGAGTCCCACCACTGCTGTCTCCTCGCTACCACCACTGTCCACCTTGTTCCCTCCAGGGTGACTAGGGGTCTAGTCAAGTCACATATGGACACCAATGGTGCCCTCATCCTGGGAGAGGCCACGGCAGGCCACTGAAGTGCCTGGAATTCGGCTTCCCTGGTGGCTGCTTGGAAAGTCTGGCAGCGAATCTGGTGGAAGTGCAAGGGGTAGGGACTGAGCTGTGGGCAGAGGACATAGCTTGTGCAGAAGCCTTGAGAGAGCGAACAGAGTTCGAAGACCTGGAAGAAGGAAGGGTGGCCAGAATGTGGCAAGCAGGCAGGAAAGAAAGGCAGAGGACAGATGACAGGGGGCTTTGTGGTGTCATCTGGGACCTTCACCCACGTGCAGAGGTGAGCCTGGTATTGCTGCTGTTTAGCTGCCAAGTCCCGTCTGACTCTTCGTGACCGCACTAACTGTAGCCCGCCAGGCTCCTCTGTCCATAGGATTCTCCAGGCACGGATACTGGAGTGGGTTGCCGTTTCCTCCTCCAGGGGATCTTCCTGACCCGGAGATCGAACCTGCCTTTCTTGCATTGGCAGGTGGGTTCTTTGCCACTGAGCCACCAGGAAAAGCCAGGCCACATGTAGAAGAGTTATACCAGCGGGGTTGCCTTTGAAGAAGAACGCTCTGGCTGAGGCGTAGAGAGTTGGTTGGAGGGAGATAAAACTTGGGAAAGAGAGACCAGTGAAGGGTTTGGGGGAACAGAGGGGAGCAGCGCTGATGGTGGCAGGTGGTGGCAGATGACTGGCAGACAGGTGACCAGAGATGCCCTTCTGACTCTGCCTCTTGATCTGGGTGAATTATTTCAACCTTCTGATGTTCTTATCCACGTGCTGGGGTTCAAGTTGCCTGCTTCCTGGTCTTATTCTGAAATGAAATAAGGTCATATGAACGTCCTTGCTAAATAATAGTTGCTCCAGAAGTCCCATTTGGGTGTGAGGTATGAGGAAGGGTGACCTCCCTTGGTGAGCACGGCTGTCCTGCCAGTTAAGCTTGGCCGCCCCCACGGCCTCACCAAGGCAAATCCTGGCTTTCCTCACGTTGGGCAACACAGGTGACTTCCCTGAACATACAGAGGCTCATCTTTAAGTACCACCTCCACCGGGTGAAGGATGGAGGCCGAGCTACTTCTGGTAATAGAAATGTCAACCCCACATGACTGGCAGGCCACTTGAAACAGCCGCATAGAGATGTGCCAGCTGGCATTTGCCACTCGCTCTGTGGGGCATGGACTGAAACACAGGCTGGTGAACACAACCCTCAAGCGATGATGTGTTCCTGCAGTAAAAAACCAGGTGATGGATTTGAAATGCAGGTTGAACTTAATCATTTGGGTGAGGTTATTTCATAGCTGGCTAATTTAGCAAACCAATTTTAAGGGTGCTAATTAAAAATTGCCCGAGGTTATCAATTTGCTGCCAGCATGCCAGAAAAAAAATGGACATGGAAGAGTTTCAGTCCAGCTAATTATTGAATAAGGCATAAGACTTGATTACCCTGTCAGGGGAATTTTTTAAATGGGGATACTTTTATTTGAAACATGTCTTTTTATTTAGGGGAAGAGTTATCAAAAGACTAGAACGATGTATAGAATCACATATGCCTTATTTTGGGCTTCCCTAGTGGCTCAGACAGTAAAGAATTTGTCTGCAATGCAGGAAACCCAGGTTCAATCCCTGGGTATTCTTGCTTTATTCATCATTATGTGTTTTATATTTTGAATCCACCTGCTAATGCAGGAGACACAAGAAATGGGTTTACTCCCTCGGTTGAGAAGATCCCCTGGAGAAGGAAATGGCAACCCACTCCAGCATTCTTGCCTGGGAAATTCCATGGACAGAGGAGCCTGGTGGGCTCTAGTCCATGGGGTCGCAAAGAGTCACGTCTGAGCACCACAAGCCCCAGTCATTAGGGCAAACTTTTCTTACATACTCACTGAAAGACCTTGGGGTTCTGCTTTCTAGTCTGGATTGTAGGGAATGGCACTGAAGCCTGAAACCCAAAGTACATAGTTATCATTTCTGTATCCGTCATCAGAGTCTCATGTTTTCGTTACAGCATTTAACATTTAGCATTTCACACGCTATTGGCTGGTGAACTTCTTGATGCCTTTCCACTTTCTTTTGAAGGTTATACAAATAGTCATGTCCAGGAAATCAGCAGAAGAATTAGACTGTGAGCTCCAAGGGGACAGGCACCATGATTGTCTTATTCTGTGCTTAATTTCCAGGGCGTGTCATGTGGCAAATTGTCAATAAGCACTGGTTAAATGCAGGAATCCATAATGTGCCAGGTGTTGCTCTCGGGGCTTGGGATGCATCAGTGAATAAAGGAAAAATCCTTGCTCTTTTGGAGGTTACATTCTACCATGAAGAAGAAGTAATATCATAAATAAGTACATCATAAATAAGTACCTTACATGGCATGTTAGGAAGTGATAAATTCCTTGGAAAAAAAAATAAAGCAAAGTAAGGGGATTGAAGGGCTTGCCTGGTGGCAGCAGTGATGAAAAATCCACCCACTAATACGGGAGACAGAAGAGAAGAGGGTTCGATCCCTGGGTCAGGGAGATCCCCTGGGATAGGAAATGGCAGCCCTCCCCCCCCCCCCCCCCAATATTCTTGCCTGGAAAATCCCATGGACAGAGGAGCCTGGTGGGTAATGGTGCATGGAGTTGCAAAGAGTCAGACACAATTGAACGTGCGTGTGTGTGTGCACACACACACATACACACACACGGGATTGAACCCCAGAGATGAGGTGATGTGGAGTTGGGATAGTTGGGCATGTTTCTTTATTAAAAACATGCTCCAGGTAGGCCTTGTTGAGCAGATGAGATTTGAGAAATGATTTGAAAACGCCAAGGACAGTAGCCTTGTGGACATCTGGGGAGGAGCATTCCAGAGAGAAGAGAGAGAGCAAATGTTCTGAAGAAGGAGTACAAGTGAGTGTGTTTCAGGAATAGCAGGGATGCTCATAAAGCTTGAACAGAATGAGTATGGGGCTTAACACTTCTCTTAAGCTGCTGCAGGGTTTTGGGGAGGGAAATGTCCCTGATTAGACATGGCAGCTGTGGTGAGAATGTTGGGACAAGGGGAAAGAAAAGTAGAAATAGGGACCGTTGTTGGGAATGCAGTGATTCAGATGAGAGGTAATAGTGCCTCGGACCACGGTGATTGCAGCAGAGGAGGTGAGAAGCGGTCAGATTCTAAATGGCATTTTGAAAGTAGAGCTAGTGATTGTAAGAGAATATGGAGAAACCCAAAGCATATTGTTTTCATGTCTTTATCAGTCATCAGAGTCTGATGGTTTCATTAGAGCATTTAACATGCTTTAAAAGTGGCTGTTGCAATTCGTATTGGTGGTCTAGGCTTGAAAACTGGGAAGGATGGGGTTGCTATCACTGAGATGAGAAGGCAGTCTGTGGAGCAGACTTTTGGAAAAACAGCGTAAGTCCAGTGGTGGATGTGCTGAGTGTGGGAAGGCTATTAGATATCAGAGTGGAGGCGTCAGGAAGACAATTTGATAGGTGAATTTCCATGCAGATATTTTCTGAAGTCATAAGTACTAAACGAGATCATTAAAAATGAACAGACATGGTGAAAAAAATAGTAATCTCTTTGATCCTTTGTATTCCTGTGGTCCTGGTTATAACTTGTCCTTTTTCATTTCTGATTTCATCGATTTGGGCCTAGAAGGCCCTTTTTTTCTTGATGAACCTGGCTAAAGGTTATTCAGCTTTGGTTGTATTTTCAATTAACTGGTTTTTAGTTTTATTGATCTTTTCTATTTTTCATCCTTCATTAATTTCTGTTCTGATCTTTATTATTTTCTCCTAATTTTTGGTCTTATTTGTTCTAGAAACTATAAAATAGTTCTTTTAGGTATGAATTTAGTTTTTATTTGATATTTTTTTTCTTATTTCCTAAGGCAGACTTCTATCACCAAAAAATTTCCTTTTAGATCTGCTTTTGTGGCATTACATAGATTTTGGACTGTTGTGTTTTTGATTTGTCTCTAGGAATCTTTTGATTTCCTCTTTGATTTCTTCAGTGACCCACTGATTGTTTAGTAGCATATTGTTTATTCTCCACTTGTTTGTATTTTTGCTGTTTTTTTTTTTTTCCTTATAGTTGATTTCTAGTCTAATAGCACTGTGGTCAGAAAAGATGCTTGATATGATTTCAGTCTTTTAGAAAGTTTTGTGAATTTTGTTTAGAATTGTTTTGTGGCCTAGCTTATGATCTGTCCTGGAGAATATTTTGTGTGTCCTTGAAAAGAATGTGTATTTTGGTGCTTTTGGATGGAATGTTCTATGTATACTTATTAAGTCTATCTTCTCTAATGTTTCATATAATGCCAGTGTTTCCTTATTTATTTTGTGGATGACCTGCCCCTTAATGTAGATATTAAAGTCTCTTACCAATATTGTGTTACTGTCAATTTCTCCCTTTGTATCTGTTAATATTTGTTTTATGTATTTAGGTGCTCATATACTGGGTGCATGTATACTTATAATTGTTATATCTGCTTGGATTTATCCCTGTATCATTTTGAAATATTTTTCTTTGTCTCTTATTACAGTCTTTAGTTTAAAGTCTATTTTGTTGGAATAAATATTGCTATTCCAGCTCTATTTTCATGTCCACATTCATAGAATATCTTTTCCCAACTTCTTACTTCCAGTCTGTGTGTCTTAAGGTCTGAAATGAGCCTCTTGTAGGTAGCATATATATGGATCTTATTTTTGTATCTATTCAGGCACACTATGTTTCTTGATGGGAGCATTTAGTTTACTTAAATTATTGATAGATATGTACTTACCATTTTGTAAGTTATTTTGGGGTTGTTTTGTGGCTCTTTTTTATTCCTTTTTTCTTCTTTTGCTCTTTTGTGATATAAGGTCTATTTTTAGTATTATGTTTGGGCTCCTTTTTCTTTTTTGTATGTGTATCTATTATAGATTTTTGGTTTATGGTTACCGTGCTACTTATTTTCATAAGAAATATAGAAAAAGACAGAAGTATAATAAAAAGTTACCTACAGTTTCATTATCCAAAGCTAACCAAGGTAAAAATTTAAATATTCCTCTTCAAGTATTGTCTAATATTTACATAAGTGTGATCAAAATGTTCATATGCATTGTGTCCTTTTTGCTCTTGACATTAACCTATTATCATAAACTTCTCACAAACATGTTTTTCTTTACTGGATACATAAACATTCATCTTCTGCTACATTAACTATTGTGTTAATATTTAAAGGTAATGCTCACTAGCATTACATGTGGATTAGAAAGAGAAGCAAACTTCCCTCTCTTTTTTTCCCCCATTTCTTTCATCCAAGATGAATGTTACCACTTTCCCCCTCTTTTTCCAGTCTTTCTTGTCTCCATTCCCATGAATATTTCTTTTCTTTCTTCTCTCTCTCATCTCTCTTCCTCTTGGCCTTCTTTCTCTGTCCCTCCCATCCTCCCTTCCTCCCCATCATCTATTCATTTAATTATAATGTATAACTCTTATGGCATCATTGTACTTGTCTGCCTTGCAGTAGATACTCAAATTTGTGTTTAAGGATGGTAGTATGTCTGTTTGGAAAGGTTCATCTAACTGGATTTTCTGCTTTATGGAAAGTTAACTCATTATTAAAATGAAATGGCACAGGGTTAGTCTCTTCCCTAGGACTTTGGAATTCTCATTGAACCAGGGAAACTCATTTTCACCTATATTTTTTGATATGTATTCTTAAAGAGGTCAAAGACTTCACCAGCCATAAATATCCAACCTAAAAACCTGACTACCAGATGCAGCAGCAGTAAATTTTCAATGAGGTCATAAGAATACATTTGTTAAAAATACAAAGTTAAAATTGCTTCTGATGCTCTTAGGTAAGCAGCACACATCTAGAATGTAGCATATCCTTGCCCTCAAGCTTCATATAGATATAAAATCTTGGATTCTGGGGGAGTTATTCAGTGTAGAATCTTGGAAATTAATTTAAAGGCCAGATACTGCAAGTGTTAGTCCGCCTCGGATTGAACACCAGGGACTTGCCATGTCAAGAGGGAGTGAGTCCATTCTGTGGTTGCTGGAGGGCAGAATTGTTAGGGGATTTTTTTTTTAATTAAGATTAAATGTAAAGAGAAAGTGAAATTGTTGGTCGCTCAGTCATGTCTGACTTTATGCAACCCTATGGACTGTAGCCCGCCAGGGTCCTCTGTCCATGGGATTTCCCAGGCACGAATACAGGAAAGGGTAGCCATTCCCTTCTCCAGGGCATCTTCCTGACCCAGGGGTCAGGTCTCCTGCATTGCAGATAAATTCTTTATCTTCTGAGCCACCAGGGAAGCCCTAAGATGAAATGTGCCTCCCCTAAAATCTACGAAAGGTCCTGGTATATGGAATATGAGTAAGTGGAAACTTAAGTACCTTGGGGGCTCCTGTAATTCCTCTTTGTAGTCAATCCATTCATCCTGTCTTCTTGAATCTGATATTATTTACTTGGTTTTTGTGTTGTGGAGCTTCAGCTCCTATAAATTACACATCTACCCAAGAGAAAGGTGAAAAAGCCTTCGAGCAACATGTGGAAAGCTAATATTTGTTCCTGAAAATTGAAATGAATAACCATAGCATCAATGTGACTAACACCACTTATATATTTATATGGATACACAGTTATTTAGTAACACCTAATCTTGAGAATAAATTATGAAAATGATTTGCATTGCCATGTCTTATAATTTAGGGTAAATTTTTATTTTTGTGGAAAACTTACTTTCTTCCTAAAAAATTTCTATCCTTCCTCCATTTGGCCTTAAAAAGAATGTATTGCCTTCTTCATGGTTTTAATATATGACTTTTTCTCATGAAACTCATTGTTAGTGCCAGTGACATACAAATATTCAAACTGACCATGCTGCTCAATTCCTTGCAATGGAATTGAATAAAAACTTGGATTAAAAGGTCAACTTTAAACTATGCATAATAAATTCACTGAGTAAAAGCTATCCCAACAACTTTCTGCACCATTTCTTCCCATCTCATTATTCATGTAGGCGTCCCTGAATTTTAAGGAGTGCAAATAAAAGAGCAGAATGTGTAGACCACTGGGGCCTAGAAAATTTTTTTCATGAATAGGGAATGAAATGCAGATTGAAAAGTATTTCTTAAATTAATGAAGTCGATACAGTTGAGAGAGAAATGATGAACACTTAATATTTCCTATAGTGCAAGAGTAAAACCTCTCCATTATTATAAAAAAATCTCTTACTCTATGGCCTTTATATATTTGGTTCCATAGCCATAGTATTGAGAGCCTTACTGTTCTTGAGATGATTATTTGTAATACCTAATTTTTATAACTAATACTAAACTTACTTGGATTACCTAGCAGGGTGTAGTGGGACAAAGCATGGGGATTTCTAGAAGGGACAGGTGAGCAGAATGTCTTAATATTATATTACGTAGAATGCTTGTTCATGCATTATACAAAGATATTCTGAGTAATTGCTTGTATTAATAAAAGTAACATAAAGATAAGTTTTTTGGATAAGGTCGAGGTTTCTTGATTAAAAAAAGCTAATTCTTTTGTGTATTAATAATTTTTGTAAGTTAACAGTATAAGTCTGAAACAGACTCACAAAATAAGGAGATTTTGTGTGAGTAATGCTGTTGGAGATAACATACCATTTTAAAAAATGATTTTAGATTACCCAGGCTAATTTCATATCCATGTTACAGTTTTAACTTGTGAAACAAGTAGATGTAAATATAATCAAAGAAAATAGCAGAACTGATTGTCATGGTCTGCAAGTATTTGAAAATAACATGACTTCTTATCTGTAATCTATTTCAACTCATGACAGTCAATCATTCCTGGACTCACCAATGCTAGAAATAGCTCCAGCTATAAGATTTACCACTCCAAACATTTTCTTTGTTCCTTCTTATTTTTCCATTTTTTTCCTGGCAAGTCAGCCCAATTAAAAGTGCTCTTCATGTTTATTTTGATGGTGATTGTTTTAATCCAGACCATTCTTCCAAACCTCTATTATAACTTACCCATGGCTTTCATTTTCCTTTATCTATTCATTTTAAGCAACTTCAAATTCCTTGCCTTTTGATTTCCCTTTGTTTACTGGCTGTGTTTTGCCTTGGAAGATGTCTTGGAGCCCAGCTTTGGTGCTGTGAACATTACTTCCTTCTTCAGATACATGAGTAAGCAAGTTTATAACCAGGGCTGTCCAATCTGGAATTAGGACACTTATCTTTAGGACTGAGGAACCTATTCAAGAGAAACGTTGGCATCTACTTAAATCTTGGGTAGAGTTAGGGATCAAGGAAGGAAAAGAGTAATATTTTTCGGGGGCTTGGGAAGCTGCAGTATTTTCCTAGGGCCTGGGTCCAAGTAAGGAGGTTAGCTAATGTACGTGGTACTACCCAAATGTTCTTTGCTGCAGACAAGGCCCTATTCTAAGATTGAGGGTACAGCAGATAACGAGGAATGCAAAGTCCAAACACAAACTCTCAAGGGCTTTATATTCTAACAGAGGATTCATAATGCTAAACAACCAAGCACAAAATTAATTACGCCATTCAGATGGGACTCTGCTCAGTTCCTGCAGAGCTGTATATTCCTAATTGCCCATGTTGATTGTTCAGAAGCAAAACTGGCTATTAAATATTCTCTAGTCTTTAGGGTTTAAAGATTTTTTTAAAAATTTTATTTATTTTTGGCTGTGTTGAGCCTTTGTTGCTGCACGGGCTACTCTCTAGCGGCGGAGTCCGGGCTTCTCATTGCAGCGGCTTCTCCTGTTGCGGAGCACAGGCTCTAGGGCTTCGGGCTCCGGGAGTTGTGGCTCCCAGGATCTAGAGCACAGGCTCAGTAGCTCTGCAGCATGTGGATCCCTGATCTTCCTGGACTAGGGGTCGAACTCGTTGTCTCCTGCATTGGCAGGTGGATTCCTATCCACTGAACCACCAGAGAGAGTTCTGACGAAACAGGGTCCATGGGAGAAGGGAATGGCAAACCACGTCAGTATCCTTGCCTTGAGAACCCCATGAACAGTATGAGAAGGCAAAAAGGTAGGACACTGAAAGAGGAACTCCCCAGGTCGGTAGGTGCCCAATATGTTACTGGAGATCAGAGGAGAAATAACTACAGAAAGAATGAAGGGATGGAGCCACAGCAAAAACAACACCCAGTTGTGGATGTGACGGGTGATGGAAGTAAAGTCCGATGCTGTAAACAGCAAGATTGCATAGGAATCTGGGATGTTAGGTCCATGAATCAAGGCAAATTGGAAGTGGTCAAAGAGGAGATGGCAAGACTGAACGTTGACATTTTAGGAATCAGCCAACTAAAATGGACTGGAATGGGTAAATTTAACTCAGATGACCATTATATCTACTACTGTGGGCAAGAATCCCTTAGAAGAAGTGGAGTAGCCATCATAGTCAACACAAGAGTCCAAAATGCAGTAGTTGGATGCAGTCTCAAAAACGACAGAATAATCTCTGTTCATTTCCAAGGCAAACCATTCAATATCACGATAATCCAAGTCTGTACCCTGACCAGTAATGCTGAAGAAGCTGAAGTCGAATGGTTCTATGAAGACCAACAAGACCTGCTAGAACTAACACCCCAAAAGTTGTCCTTTTCATTTGGCCTTGAAGTACAAAATGAAGCAAGTCAAAGGCTAACAGAATTTTGCCAAGAGAATGCACTGGACATAGCAAACACCCTCTTCCAACAACACAAGAGAAGACTCTACACATGGACATCACCAGATAGTTAATACCGAAATCAGATTGATTATATTCTTTTCAGCCAAAGATGGAGAAGCTCTATACAGTCAGCAAAAACAAGACCGGGAGCTGACTGTGGCTCAGATTATGAACTCCTTATTGACAAATTCAGACTTAAATTTAAGTAAGTAGGAAAAACCACTAGACCATTCAGCATTTTCAAATCCTAAAAGATGATGCTGTGAAAGTGCCAGCAAATTTGGAAATCTCAGCAGTGGCCACAGGACTGGAAAAGGTCAGTTTTCATTCCAATTCCAAATAAAGGCAATGCCAAAGAATGTTCAAATTACTGCACAATTGCACTCATCTCACACGCTAGCAGAGTAATGC
This sequence comes from Cervus elaphus, assembly GCF_910594005.1. Taxonomy (NCBI): domain Eukaryota; kingdom Metazoa; phylum Chordata; class Mammalia; order Artiodactyla; family Cervidae; genus Cervus; species Cervus elaphus. The sequence continues at coordinate 113,164,314 of NC_057832.1, forward strand.
TAAAAATTCTCCAAGCCAGGCTTCAACAGTAGTGAACCGTGAACATCCAGCTGTTCAAGCTGGATTTAGAAAAGGCAGAGGAACCAGAGATCAAATTGCCAACATTTATTGGATCATCAGAAAAGCATGAGAGTTCCAGAAAAGCATCTACTTATGCTTTATTGACTATGCCAAAGCCTTTGACTATGTGGATCACAACAAACTGTGGAAAGTTCTTCAAGAGATGGGAATACCAGACCACCTGATCTGCCTCCTAAGAAATCTGTATGTAGGTCAAGAAACAACAGTTAGAACTGGACATGGAACAACAGACTGGTTCCAAATAGGAAAAGGAGTACGTCAAGGCTGTATATTGTCACCCTGCTTATTTAATTTATATGTAGAGGACATCATGAGAAATGCTGGGCTGGATGAAGCCAAGCTGGAATCAAGATTGCCAGGAGAAATATCAATAACCTCAGATAGGCAGATGACACCACCCTTATGGAAGAAAGTGAAGAAGAACTAAAGAGCCTCTTTATTAAAGTGAAAGAGAAGAGTGAGAAAAAGTTGACTTAAAGCTCAACATTCAGAAAACTAAGATCATGGCATCCGATCCCATCACTTCATGGCAAATGGATGGGGAAACAGTGGAAACAGTGACAGATTTTGTTTTTGGGCTCCAAAGTCACTGAAGATGGTGACTGCAGCCATGAAATTAAAAGACACTTGCTCCTTGGAAGAAAAGTTTTGACCAACCTAGACAGCATATTAAAAAGCAGAGACATTACTTTGCCCACAAAGGTCTGTCTAGTCAAAGTTATGGTTTTTCCAGCAGTCATGTGTAGATGTGAGAGTTGGACTATAAAGAAAACTGAGCACCAAAGAATTTATGCTTTTGAACTTTTGTGTTGGAGAAGACTCTTGAGAGTCCCTTGAACCTACAAGGAAATGCAACCCGTCCATCCTAATGGAAATCAGTCCTGACTATTCATTGGAAGGACTGATGCTGAAGCTGAAACTCCAATACTTTGGCCGCCTGATGGGAAGAACTGACTCATTTGAAAAGACACTGATGTTGGGAAAGACTGAAGGCAGGAGAAGGGGAGGACAGAGGATGAGATGGTTGGATGGCATTAGGGACTCAAAGGACATGAGTTTGAGTAAGCTCCAGGAGTTGGTGATGGACAGGGAAGTCTGGAGTGCTGCAGTCCATGGGGCCGCAAAGAGTCAGACATGACTGAGCGACTGAACTGAACTGAGCCACCAGGGAAACCCTAGAGGTATTTTTAAAAGAAATAATTCAGTTATAAGTTGTAATCTTACTCTGATCAGTTCCTTTCACTGTGAGTTAAAACCCTTTTCAACCTTTGGACTAACAGTGTTATGTGAGATGTCTTGGTTCTCAGGGACTAGCTATGTGAGAAATTACGAAAAACTTCTTATTTCTTAGCAGCAGGTGATCTCAGTGCTTGTGGATATTTTTCAAGGTGTTTGCAGGGATGGTCTTACTGTTTTTGTTTGCTGTGTATGGTACAAAGACCTTGCTTTCAGTGGCAGAATTAAGGACACAGGGAACAAGTCCTTGGATCTGTTTACTTCTCCATTACCTGGGAAGAAGAATGCTGTTGCCTTGACCTCTCTCTGGAGTTGTAACTGGAGCTGTTTTGTGCACGGTGGTGAGTTGGCACATTAGCTCTGAGCCCCGGGGGTGCCAAGCCAATGCTGAATAACTGATCAGGGCTGCCTGCAGCACTGTTTTCAAATGACTCAGGCTGGGGCTCATCACAGAAGAAAACTATGATTGATAAGTGCAGTCTGCTGTGGGCAGGGAAGGGTAAAGTCTACTGAATGAGCCAGGAAGTTTCCATTCCGTATATATTGACTGCCAGGGAATGGCTTGACCTTGCAGCTTCAGTTTTAATCTTCCCCAGGTATGGCGATCATTTATTATAAGTGGAATGCTTTAGACACAACTTAAATAATCTAGCTTTCCTCACCATTCCTAATGAAGTTAAATTGATTTTATTATTCCCCAATAAGATCACATTTAGACTGTTGTCATTGGTGGGTTATTCTTCTTAGCCCACATTTGAGAATAAAAACTATTATTAGGTGGTGAAGATAAAGTGGTAAATTATATTCACATTTCCTAAATTTGGGAAAGACACGTATGCCTAATGCAGAACTCTTAAACACACACATTCTCTCGCTCTTTTAAAAAATGTCCCTGTATGCATTTTACTTTACCCTTTGCTGTTATTTTTTTCAATCTAAAAAGATTTCTAGGTGTTTTTCAGTCTATAATAAAATTATCAGAGGGCATGAGTGTGTATAGACTAGGTTACAAGACAGATTGTATTTCTTGTGGATCATGATCAAAACAATTTGAAAGTCACAATTCAGACTTTATTTCCTTTATAATCACAGAGCCTTAGGGGAGAGGAGTGGTTTCTTGCTGCTTTATGGACTGGGCAGATAGCATATGTCTCAGTCACATCAAATCCATGCATGGCTTTATTTTGGTTGTTCCAAAGCTTTGGAGGCATGAGTTTGGACAGGAGTGGTAAGCCAGGTCTGTTTAAAATGCATTCCACACATACAAGATACGAAACCTTGAGCAGTTACCTTCACGAAGGCCCAGGCGATCATGGACCAATGCCCTGGAACAAGTGAAATGGCCTTAGTGCCCCGCCCAGGAGAAAACTGCTCTGTTTCCTTAGCAAAAGTTAAGGCATGAACACATATTATTCTGCCTGACCTGTGTCCAGGGGTGTGGTCCCTCCCCAGTTCCTTGAACCGCAAAGAAAACTTAACTACATTTTACACTTCAGTATACAGTGCTGCTGCTAAGTCACTTCAGTCGTGTCCGACTCTGTGTGACCCCTTAGACGACAGCCCACCAGGCTCCCCCGTCCCTGGGATTCTCCAGGCAAGAACACTGGAGTGGGTTGCCATTGCCTTCTCCAAAGCATGAAAGTGAAAATTGAAAGTGAAGTCGCTCAGTCGTGTCCAACTCTTGGCGACCCCATGGACTACAGCCCACCAGGCTCCTCCGTCCACGGGATTTTCCAGCCAAGAGGACTTAGGTGCAGACAAATCCTATTTGATTCCACTTGTACAGGGTACCTAGAGTAGACAAATTCACAGAGTCGGAGTACACTGGCAGATGCCAGATGCTGAAGGCTGCTGGGTGGGGCTATTAGTGTTTCCAGGGGGCAGAGTTTCAGATTAGGAAGGTGAAAAATTCGGGAGATGTTTTATATTATGTGACCTTTACTACAATAAAAAACATTAACAATTTTTAAAACTTACATTTCACAGTCACTTGTGACTTCAGGGTTCCCACAGCCACAGCCATCTTCAGAGGTTCCCAGCCGCCCGAAGAGGAGTGATGTAGTGTTTTCACTACTCAGACCCAGGCAGCCAGAGGGCATTTTGGGGTGATCATCCCGAGTAACAAAAGCTCCCAGTCTGACTCGTGTGGAGGAGTAGCAGTGAAGTCAAAAGGGCCAAGGAGCACAGGCCACTTTGCTGGCAGAGCCTGGCTTCCTGTTTCTCTTCCGGCTGCAAGCGGGAGGTCAGGATCTGGATTAATAAGGGGGTGGCAGGAGGGGCTGCCTGGGGAGGCTCGGAAGTTCACAGGGGGCCCCCTGAGGTCTGTCTTCAGTCTCCCTGTGTCAGCGTAAGAACAGTGAGTGAGTTCTTGTTTGAATGATGTGATGTGCTCGGTCCAGCCTGACTCTCTGTGACCCCATGGACTGTAGCCCACCAGGCTCCTCTCTGTCCACGGGATTTCCCAGGCAGGAATCCTGGAGCCGGTTATCATTTCCTCCTCCAGGGGATCTTCCTGAGCCAAGGATCGAACCCGCGTCTCCTGCATTGGCAGGCGGATCCTTTGCCACTGAGCCACCAGGGAAGCAATGATGTGGTGAGGAAGCACATAAAGGGGAAATTGCACTTTGGGAGTTTTAAGGGACGAGTGAAGTGAAACCGCTCAGTCGCGTCAGACTCTTTGCGACGCCATGGACTGTAGCCTACCAGGCTCCTCAGTCTATGGAAATTTTCCAAGCAAGAGGGGTCAGATGCCTAGCTCTCCTGCAGCCTGGCAGGATCCGGAGAGGAGCCCTGTCCTGTGGGAAAGGCCTCCAGTGGGGAGTCTGGGATAAATCTCAGTGCTTTCGTTCCCCCTCACTTCAGCCAACTATATTCTTCTTGCCAAGCATCCACTTAACTATCGCTGGCAAGATTTTCAGGGTACATAGGGCACGAGTCTCTTGCAGGAAAATCTTGGAACAGTGGACATACGTTCATATTTCATAGGCTGTGAATACATCTTTAGTAATGAGTAGATGACAGCTGAGCCTGGAACGGCCAGTGAACCAGAAATCAGTAACCGGTGCTGGGAAGGTCAGGCCCTGTCCCACTGCTCCTCCCTGCTTGTAGCGTCGTCCTTTGGGGTGGGCACCGTCTAGGGCAGTGGTCGGCGGGTCTTGTGTTTTCACTCAGTCGTGTTCGGCTCTGTGATCCCATGGACTACAGCCGGCCAGGCTCCTCGGTCCATGGATTCTTCAGGCGAGAGTGCTGAGTGGGTTGCCATTTCCTTCTCCACCTTTCCTGTTGGTGGCTCTCAGTTACATGAGTCAACGAAGGAGTTGGTGCTTGACTGAGCTTTCTTTTTTTTCCTTAAGCTTTTTAAATTGAAGTAGGAAGTACGGGCTTGCCTGGTGGCTCAGTGGTACAGAATCCACCTGGAGATGCAAGAGACGTGGGTTCGATCCCTGGGTCAGGCAGATCCCCTGGAGAAGGAAATGGCAACCTACTCCGGTACTCTTGCCTGGAGAATCCCACGGACGGAGGAGCCTGGCGGACTACACAGTTCATAGGGTCGAGAGAGTCGGACACGACTCAGCGTGCGCGCACGGGACAGGCTCTAGCTGAGTAGCGGATTCAGTGTTTCAGGCGTCCTGCTTCAGTTTCATGTGTATTTCTTTTCTAGATTCTTGTCCGTTATAGGTTATTACAGGATATTGAAATACAGTTCCCTGGGCTCTAAAGTAGGTCCTTGTTATTTTATAAGTATATAGCAGCGTACATCTGTTAATCCCCAATTCCCAGTTTATCCCCCCTCCCCGACTCCTTCCCTTTTGGTAGGTTTGCTTTGTATCCCATGCCCTCGCTGCCTCTGTGGTGGGCAGGGGGTCCGTACAGGGGCCGGAGCTCTGGGCTCTGCCTTTGTGTGGAGAGGAGGCAGAAGGTTGGAGAACCGGCTCTCCCACCGTGGCCCCACCTGTGCGAGCGCTCACACCCGTGCTCTGGTCCCTTCTGCTTTCCTAGAGGGCTTCCTCGCCAGTTTTCTGCACTTTCTCTACCGTGGAACTAGTTCCTTTCCTCTGCTGGTTCTTTTTTCTCTAGCGTGTGCAACGATCTTTGAAAGCAGTTTAACCTGTCCCTTCTTCCCCAAGTCCGGCAAGGTAGACAGGTGCTACCTAGAATCCTCATGTTATAGATGGGGCAACAGGTCCAGAGAGATTTAAGTGTGAACACGTAGCACGGGGGCGCTAGAAAGTAACTTCCGTGACGGCTAGAGAAAGTATTCACCACCACCCCGGGTTGCTCTCGAAAATCAGGTGTGTGAAGAACTGCAGCTGGGAATCAACCTTTGAGCAGTTTTTTTTTTTTTTGGGGGGGGGTGAGGTATGTAACATTGATTAAGAAAGCTTGGTCATCATAAAATACAGGTGAGAAAATGGACTGTCTTCTTGAAAAACTGACCACAGACAGGCACGTTGGTAACTAAATATTTTTATTTCACATCTGGATTCAGTTTCACATGTATTTGCATGAATAATTTAAAAGTGATCTCTAATGATTAACTATGCACACCTGCATGCTAGTTCAAGGGGTCCCGCTTTCATTCCCCACTCACAACACAACCCTCACTCTGTCGCAGCACCAGAGAGGAGAGAGGCCGGTCTCTTTCTTTACAGCAACGCTGAGTTTGCGTTACGTAAAGCAGCTGGGTGGGTTCTACTTGTTTTAAATTTTAGTAATCAGGCTAGTGATTTTTTTATTTATCATTAAAAGATAATACCCCAAGCTGTTAAGGTCAGAATCAAATGGTGCGGTTCTAGCATCCCAAGCTAGGAGGAGTTATTTTTTCAGTGAGAGGGAATCCACATGACTGAGAAAGCTAATGTTATTGTTAGACAGAAGCAAGCATTTAAGGATCGACAGGAGGAGGTACATGTGCTGGACACCACGGAACCTCAGAGCTTCCTCAGCTTCAAAATTACAAACTGTTTCCTGGGGGTACATGGCGTGATTAATGAGTAATCAGGACTGAATTTTAGAGTGAGATGATCCACGTTAACTTTCCAACTGAATCTAATAGAGCATATTTACTTTAACAAATAACGATTCCCCCCCACCCCTGTCACAGTAAAACTGGAATTTGTCATTTATAGTGTTACCTGAATGATCAAAACATGACAGTCTTTAAAACTAGTGGGCTTCCCAGGGGACAGGTTTCGAGTCCTGCCAGCCAAGGTGGACTGTTCTTCTTGAGCATGATGTTGTTGGCAAACGAGGTATGTCAGAGGCACAGCGACGGAGGTCAGCACTGGTCAGTTTTTGATGGCCATGGTCCAGAGCAGGGGATGGTCAGTCTCCACAGTCACAACACCAGATCCGTCGTAGGTGTTGGAAGTGCTCACCAGTGTTCCAAAACCAAGCATCTGATGTGCTGTAAGAACATAAGAAAACAAAGGTTTGGTGACAGCCAACATCCCTCCAGTGTAGAATGACTTTGTTGAGAATTACCAAAACGTAATTAAGCACACACTTGGAATTAATAGATGATCTATAAGTGAGATTCTAAAGCTGAAAGTTTCTGTAACTTGCTGTGACCACTCCTCCTAGAGTTGGCTACAGGTTATTTATCCGTTTGGAGTATATGTCCGTCTCAACACTAAATTTCAGTTAAGTGTTTTCTTTTTCTTCTTTACCAATTGTAAGACCAACATCCATTTCTGTAATAGGTTACTTACTTCCTTGCCTGGGTGCAATTTTAATTTTTTTGATAATTCAGAATTAACATTTTAATATTTAATTAAGCTCTATAAAAAGGCAGTTTTAGTTAAGAGTATAAATGATATGGGACAGAAAGCTAATTACTTAAAATAAAAAAAAAACAGTATAGGATTTTGGTCATTTTTTCCTCATAAAGAAAGAGAAGCCAGTGTGAACAAGGCTCACTTTCTGTAAAATTACTCGGAACTCAGAGGTCAAAAAGCAGACTTTCAGGTCATTACTTAATTGTCAAAATAAAGGTTTTGGAGTTAAGTTGTATTATTAAAATGTATATATTTATAAATTACATAAATCTGTACACAAGTATATATATATATTTCCTAACAAAAGTTTGCTGAAGTTAACATGTAGGAATCCATTGGTAACCTCATTTCTCTTTGCTTATAAAAGAGCAATTCACATTATTGACATGACTTTAAATCATGACTGTCCTATCACCATGCCCTGATATCATCAGAAGAAATCAGAAAGGGAAAAATAAATGTTACGCAGAGAAATAAACAAATGTCCGGAGCTAGAAAAGGCCTCTTTTCCTTCCAACAAAGTGCAACTATGAAGTTACACAGCTTTGAAGTAAATAAAATAATTCAATTATAATGGTCACTGCCCGCTAGAGGGAGCCTGTTATCTTCCTGAGGAAATCTTGAAAAGGCAATTTAAAAATTCAGAAACAGTATTTTAGGATAATATATCATCAGTATTACCAGTTCACACAGTTTACTTATTAAAAGTCAAACTATTTCTTTTTCATAGTTGTCAACACATTTACTAATGCAAACAGGAAGTTACAAAGTGAAACTGCAGGAATGCAGAGTCAGCCTCGTGTGACTGCTGCCCTAAGAGGCAATTCAGTGGTTTTGCCTCTCCGGTAATAAAGTATGGGAAATTCTGAAAGAGCTGGGAATACCAGACCACCTGACCTGCCTCTTGAGAAACCTGTATGCAGGTCAGGAAGCAACAGTTAGAACTGGACATGGAACAACAGACTGGTTCCAAATAGGGAAAGGAGTACGTCAAGGCTGTATATTGTCACCCTGCTTATTTAATTTATATGTAGAGGACATCATGAGAAATGCTGGGCTGGATGAAGCCAAGCTGGAATCAAGATTGCCAGGAGAAATATCAATAACCTCAGAATGCAGATGACACCACCCTTATGGCAGAAAGTGAAGAGGAACTAAAAAGCCTCTTGATGAAAGTGAAAGAGGAGAGTGAAAAAGTTGGCTTAAAGCTTAACATTCAGAAAACTAAGATCATGGCATCTGGTCCCATCACCTCATGGGAAATAGATGAGGAGACAGTGGAAACAGTGTCAGACTTTATTTTTGGGGGCTCCAAAATCACTGCAGATGGTGACTGCAGCCATGAAATTAAAAGACGCTTGCTCCTTGGAAGGACAGTTATGACCAACCTAGATAGTATATTAAGAAGCAGAGACATTACTTTGCCAGCAAAGGTCCGTTTGGTCAAGGCTATGGTTTTTCCAGTGGTCATGCATGGATGTGAGAGTTGGACTGTGAAGAAAGCTGAGCACTGAAAAATTGATGCTTTTGAACTGTGGTGTTGGAGAAGACTCTTGAGAGTCCCTTGGACTGCAAGGAGATCCAACCAGTCCATCCTAAAGGAGATCAGTCCTGGGTGTTCATTGGAAGGACTGATGCTGAAGCTGAAACTCCAGTACTTTGGCCACCTGATGTGAAGAGTTGACTCATTGGAAAAGACCCTGATGCTGGGAGGGGTTGGGGACAGGAGGAGAAGGGGATGACAGAGGATGAGATGGTTGGATGGCATCACTGACTCGATGGACATGAATTTGAGTAAACTCCGGGAGTTGGTGATGGACAGGGAGGCCTGGCGTGCTGCGATTCATGGGGTTGCAAAGAGTCGGACACGATTGAGCGACTGAACTGAGCTGAATCTGGAGCTTTGCTTAGATGAGGTTTCTGAATGATATGAATAAGCATGTCCATTAAATTTATAAATCCAGGCATAATTACCTATACAGAGGGTTAGGGTGATGGTTGTGGAGGGAGTCACAGGAAGTCTGTTAAGGAAAGAAGCCTTGTTCTCCTAAAGGTTGGGGAACGGTTCATACATTTCATACCATTTATTCAGAAAGGCAATTTAGGGGGCTTCAGAGGACTAGCTTTAGAGTTGGAAACTCCCCATTGAAGCACTGGGTACACACAACCCACCTGGAATCGACACGGTGCGTTTAAGATTCTGGTGACTAATTAGGTTAAAATCCTAGTTTGTATCTGGGCTCAAAGAACACGAGTACAAAATTACTTCTCTAGTTTGCTGTTGCACACACATTCCTTTCTGATTTTCTGAAGGCAGAGTAGGGACTTTGGATTATCCAGGGTAGACAACTATATTATATATATTGGTTTTTCTATGACACTGTTGCATCCTAAATAATTTTTAAATATGACTTTGCATGAAATATTTGAGTTAAGGCCATTTTTATCCAATCTTATAAATCATGTTTTCTTTTTTTGTGTGCGTGCAATGTTTAAAATTCCACCAGGATCAGTTATTAAACTACATGTTTTAGTTGGCTTTGGGTGCTATAACAAAATGCATAGGCTGAGTGGCTTAAATAGTAGACATGATTTCTCGCAATTCAGGAGCTTGGCAAGTCCCAGATCAGGGAACCAGCATGGCTGGTTCTGGAAAGACCCTTCTCCCTGGCTGGTTTACATATCTGCCTTCCTGCTGTATCCTCACACGGTGGAGAAATCTCCTACCTCTTCCTCTTTTTATAAGGGCGCTAATCCCACCATGAGGGCTAATCCCATCACGAGGGTTCTCATCTCCCAAAGGCTCCAGCTCCAAATACTGCCACATTGGGGATTATGACTTCAATATATGAATTCAAGAGGACACACACACTCAGTCCATAACAATGGTTACAATTAATGGAAAGGTTACAATGAAATTCATGTCTCCACCTCTATGAAAAGTAGAATAAACATGATAGAAAACAAAGACAAATAAACTGAAAACAGAAAATCATGAAACCCAGTTTACTCTGGATTGTTTATTTTTCAAAGAATTATGCTTTTAGACAAGACATTCAAGTCTCTTTTAGAAGAAAGAAAAATTTTGAATAAAGTATTTGAAATTAATACCGAACTCCCCTCTCCCCAAATGTTTGAGGGTCGATCATGAAATAAAATACATAAGATTGGCAGACAGATAACTTCCTGTAGACAGCAATAAAACAAATTTTTATTATTTTTTGCTCTATTTTAAGATAATTGACATATAATACCATATAAATTTAAGATGTATAGCACATATAATGACCTATGCATATAGAATTAAATGATTTACAAAATTAGTTAACACCCATTACTTTATATAATTACCCTTTTTCCCTTGTGATGAGAACTTTATAATGTCTGTTCTCTTGCCACCTTTCAAATGCACCACGCAGCATTCGCAGGGATTCTCACCATATTGTACATTATAGAGCCAGTACTTGTTTATCTTTTAACTGGAAGTCTGTATCTTCTGACCCCTTTCATCTCATTCTCTCTACTCCCTGCCTCTGGCAACCACAAATTTGATATTTTTCTATGAATTTGAGTCTTTCAGATACCATGTATAAGAGAGGTCATACAGTATTTATCTTTCTTATCTCACTTAGCATAATACCCTCAAGGTCTGTTCATACTGTTGCAAATGGCAAGGTTTCCTTTTTACGGCTGAACAGTACTCCACTGTCTATACACCACATTTTCTTTATCTGTCTGTTGATGGAAACTTAGGTTGTTTCCACATCTTAGCTATTGTAAGTAATGCTGTAATGAAGATAGGAGTGCCATTATCTTTGGACGTAGGGATTTTGCTTCCTTTGGATATACACCCAGAAGTGGGATTGTTGGTAATATGGTAGATTTATGTTTAATTTTGAGAAACCTCCATACTGTTTTCCATGGTGGCTGTACCAATTTACATTCCCACTAACAGCACACAAATGCTCCTCTCTCTCCATGTCCTCTCCAGAATTTGTTCTCTCGTCTTTTTGATGACAGCCAGTCCGATAGGCATAAGGTGATAACTTAAGAGTGGTTTTTAGTTAATTTTCCTGATTAGTGATGCAAACTACCCCTTTCATATGTCTATTGGCCCTCCGTATGTCTTCTTGGAAAAATGTTTATTCAGGTCCTTTGACCATTGGTTTTTTCAGTTCTAGGAGTTCTTTCTATATTTTGAATATTAACCCCTTCTCAGTATGATTTGCAAATAGCTAATCCCATTGCTTTGGTTGTCTTTTTGTTTTGTATTTTGCTGTGCAGAAGCTTTTTCATTTTTTTATTTGCTGCTTGTGCTTTTAATTTGCTGCTTGTTTTTTAATTTGCTGCTTGTGCTTTAGATACCATATGCAAAAATCATTGCCGAGACCCATGTCAGGAAGCATTATTCCTGTTTTCTTCCAGGAGTTTTACAGTTTTATTTAATGTCTTAATCCTTTACTAGTTAATTTTTGGTGAGTGATGTAAAAATAGGGATCTAATTTCACTCTTTTACATGTGAGTATCCAATTTCCCAGTACCATTTATTACAGTTTTTCTCCATTGAGTATTCTTGGCTCTCTTTTTGTGTTAGCACACTGTATATGCATTGGTTCTCAATCCTGCTTCAGTGGTTTATGTATCTGTTCTTATACCAGTAGAGTGACGCTTTTATTGCTTCCCTGGCGGTTCAGACGGTAAAGAATCCGTCTGCAATGCAGGAGACCTGTTCGATCCCTGGGTTGGGAAGATCCCCTGGAGGAGGGCATGGCAACCCACTCCAGTGTTCTCACCTGGAGAATCCCCATGAACAGAGGAGCCTGGCAGGCTGCTGTCCACGGGGTCGCAAAGAGTTGAACACTGAGTGACTGAGCACAATGCTTTTATTTTTCTATCTTTACATAGGCTGGTTTGAACTCAGGAACTGTGATGCCTCCAGCAGTGTTGTTTTTTTCTCAGTATTGATTTGGCTGTTCAGGGGTTTTTGTAGTTTCATATGAATTTTAGGATTTTTTTTTTCTTCTGTAAAAATGCCATTGGAATCTTGACGGGGATTGAATCTACAGGTGGCTTTAAGTGGTACAGATATTTTAACAATATTCTTTCAATTCATGAGCATGGAGTGTCTTTTCATTTATTTTACTCTTCAATTTCTTTCATCAATGTATTATAGTTTTCAATGCAGAGATCTTTCATCGCCTTGGTTAAATTTATTGCTAAGTATTTTACTGTTCTTGATACTATTGTAAATGAGAGTTTTTCCCCAGATAATTCATTGTTAGTATATAGAAATATTTTTGATTTATGTATCTTGAATTTCATATCCTGCAACTTTACTGAAGTCATTGACCTAACAGTTTTTTGATTGTTTAGGCTTTTTTATACATAAAATCATGTCATTTACAAACAAATTTATGTTTTCCTGTCCAATTTGGAAGACTTTTATTTTTCTTGCCTGATTTCTCTGGTTTGGACTTCCAGTGCTATGTTGACTAGAAGTGATGAGTGGGCATCCTTGTCTTGTTCCTGATCTTAGAGGAAAAGTCCTCAGTCTTTCACCTTTGAGTATGGTGTTAGGTGGGGCTTGATATATATGGCCTTCCTTTATATACTGAGGTGCATCTCTTTCCTCTAGCTAGTTTGTTGAGACTTTTTATCATGAATGGATGTTAAATTATGTTGAAACTTTTCCTGCATCTATTGAGATAATCATATGATTTTTATCTTTCATTCTGTTAGTGTGACATATCAGAGAAGGCAATGGCACCCCACTCCAGTACTTTTGCCTGGAAAATCCCATGGACAGAGAAGCCTGGTAGGCTGTAGTCCATGGGGTTGGTAAGAGTCGGACACGACTGAGGGACTTCACTTTCACTTTTCACTTTCATGCCTTGGAGAAGGAAATCGCAACCCACTCCAGTGTTCCTGCCTGGAGAATCCCAGGGACGGGGGAGCCTGGTGGGCTGCCGTCTATGGGGTCGCACAGAGCTGGACACGACTGAAGTGATTTAGCAGCAGCAGCAGTGTGACATATAGAATTTATTGGTATGCATATGTTGAGCTATTCTTGCATCCGGGAATGAATCCTGCTTGGCCATGGTGTATGATCCTTTTAATGTGCTGCTGAATTGGGTTTGTTGTTTTGTTGAAAATTTTGCACCTATGTTTATCAGGGATATTGGTCTGTAGTTTTGTTTTTTTGAGGTGTCCTTATCTGGTTTTGGTGTCAGGGAAATGCTAGCCTTGTGACATGAGTTTGAAAATGTTCTCTCTTCTTCAATATTTGTGGATATTTTGAGGATTGGTGTTAATTATTCTTCAAATGTTTGGTAAAATTTATCAGTGAGAAGACATCTGGTCCTGGACTTTTCTTTTTCAGGAGATTTTTGATTACTGATTCAATACTCTCCTAATAATTGGTTTGTTCAGATTTTCTATTTCTTCCTAATTGAGTCATGAGAGGTTCTGTGTATCTAGTAATTTATCTACTGTTTTTGTTGTTGGTGTATTGTTGGTCACTGAAGCTTCTTTATGAACCTTTGTATTTCTATATTATCAGGAAATCTCTCTCTTCCCCTTGGTTTGTCTCAATAAACAAATATTTATTTTTTCAAAGAGCCAGACCTTAGTTTTATTAATTTTTTCCCTATTGGTTTTCTGGGCTCTTTCATTTTTTAATGCTTTAAACTCTATTTCCTTTTCTGCCTAACTTTAGGCTAAGTTTGTTCTTCATATTCTTGAGGTGTAAAAGGTTATTTGAGATCTATTTTCTTGAGGTATACATTTATAGATATAAACTTTCCTCTGATACCTACTTTTGCTGTACCTCATAGGTCTGTATGTTTGGTTCTATTTTCATTTGTCTCAAGACACTTTTTCTCATTTAATTTCATCTTTGATCTATTGGTTTTCTAGGACAGTGTTAAGTATTTAACTTCCATGTATTCACAAGTTTTCTAGTTTTCCTTCTGTTATGATTTCCAGTTTCATACCATTGTGGTCAGAGAAGATATTTGGTAAGATTTCAGTCTTTGTGAATTTGCTAAAACTTGTTTTGTGGCCTAACATATGATCATGCTAGATAATGTTCTGAGTGCACTTGAGAAGAATGTGTATCCTGCTGTTATTAGACACAATATTCTGCGTATATCTGTTACAACTTAGTCAAGTGTTCAAATCCATCATTTCCTTACTGATTTTCTGTCTAGATGATCTGTCTTTGTGACCCCATGGACTATACAGTCCATGGAATTCTCCAGGCCAGAATACTGGAGTGGGTAGCTTTTCCCTTCTCCAGGGAATTTTCCCAACCCAGGGATCAAACCCAGGTCTCCCACATTACAGGTGGATTCTTTACCAGCTGAGCCACCAGGAAGTCCCCATTATTGAGCATGGGGTATCAAAGTCCCCAACTATTTGTTGTTGTTTATTCCTCCTCGTAGTTCTGTTAATGTTTGTTTTATATAGTTATGTGCTCTAATATTGGGTGGGTGCCTAAATATTTACAATTGGTGTATCTTCTTGATGGACTGACCCCTTTATTGTTATATAGTGACATTCTTTTTATCATTTTTAACTTCAGTTGCTCAGTTGTGTCTGATTCTTTGTGACCCCATGGGCTGCAGCATGCCAGGCTTCCCTGTCCATCACCAACTCCTGGTGCTAACTCACACTCATGTGCATTGAGTTGGTGATGCCATCCAACCGTCTCATCCTTCTCCTCCTGCCTTCAATCCTTCCCAGCATCAGGGTCTTTTCCAGTGAGTCAGTACTTTGCATCAGGTGGTCAAAGTATTGGAGCTTCAGCTTCAGCATCAGTCCTTCCAATGAATATTCAGGGTTGATTTCCTTTAGGATTGACTGGTTTGATCTTCTTGCAATCCAAAGGACTTTCAAGAGTTTTCTCCAACACCACAGTTCAAAAGCATCAATTCTTCGGTGCTCAGCTTTCTTTATAGTCCAACTCTCACATCCATACATGACTACTGGAAAAACCTTGACTAGACAGACCTTTGCTGGCAAAGTGATGTTTCTGCTTTTTAAAATGCTGTCTAGGTTGGTCATGGCTTTTCTTCCAAGGAGCAAGCATCTTTTAATTTCATGGCTGTAGTCACCATCTGCAGTGATTTTGGAGCCCCCCAAAATAAATTCTCACTGTTACCATTATTTCCCCATCTATGTGCCATGAAGTGATGGAACCAGATGCCATGATCTTAGTTTTCTGAATGTTGAGCTTTAAGCCAAGTTTTTCACTCTCCTCTTTCACTTTCATCAAGAAGCTCTTTAGTTCGTCTTCATTTTCTGCCATAGGATGGTGTCATCTGCCTATCTGAGGTTATTGATATTTCTCCTGGCAATCCTGATCCCAGCTTATGCTTCATCCAGTCTGGCATTCTGCATAATGTACTCTGCATATGAAATTAAAAGACGCTTACTTCTTGGAAGGAAAGTTATGACCAACCTAGACAGCATATTGAAAAGCAGAGACATTACTTTGTCAACAAAGGTCTGTCTAGTCAAGGCTATGGTTTTTCCAGTGGTCATGTATGGATGTGAGAGTTGGACTATAAAGAAAGCTGAGTGCTGAAGAATTGATGCTTTTGAACTGTGGTGCTGGAGAAGACTCTTTAGAGTCCCTTGGACTGCAAGGAGATCCAATCAGTCCATCCTAAAGGAGATCAGTCCTGGGTGTTCATTGGAAGGACTGATGTTGAAGTTGAAACTCCAATACTTTGGCCACCTGATGCGAAGCGCTGACTCATCTGAAAAGACCCTGATGCTGGGAAAGATTGAGGGCAGGAGGAGAAGGGGACGACAGAGGATGAGACAGTTGGATGGCATCACTGGCTCAATGGACATGGGTTTGGGTGAACTCCGGGAGTTGATGATGGAGAGGGAGGCCTGGCATGCTGCGGTTGATGGGGTCGCAAAGAGTCAGACACGACTGAGCGACCGAACTGAACCCTGCATATGAGTTAAATAATCAGTTGACAATATACAGCCTTGACGTACTCCTTTCCTGATTTGGAACCAGTCTGTCTAGTTCTAACTGTAGTTTCTTGACCCGCATACAGATTTCTCAAGAGGCAGGTCAGGTGGTCTAGTATTCCCATCTCTTGAAGAATTTTCCACAGTTTGTTGTGATCCACACAGTTAAAGGCTTTGGCGTAGTCAATAAAGCAGAAGTTTTTCTGGAACTCTCTTGCTTTTTCAATGATCCAATGGATGTTGGCAATTGATCTCTAGTTCCTCTGCTTTTTCTAAATCCAGCTTGAACATCTGGAAGTTCACGGGTCATGTACTATTGAAGCCTGGCTTGGAGAATTTTGAGCATTACTTTGCTAGCGTGTGAGATGAGTGCAATTGTGCGGTTGTTTGAACATTCTTTGGTATTGCCTTTCTTTGGGACTGGAATGAAAACTGACCTTTTCCAGTCCTGTGGCCCCTGCTGAATTGTCCAAATTTGCTGGCATATTGAGTGCAGCACTTGCACAACATCATCTTTTAGGATTTAAAATAGCTCAAAGGGAATTAGCTTAAGTGTCTGTTTTTCCTGATATGAGTATGGCTACTGTTGCAGTGGAAAGGAAAAATGAGGAATGAAGTTTTATTCTTTCCCTTTCTTGAGAACAAAGAAGATAAACAGAACAGTGAGCAAGGCCTGAACATTCGTAGTTTTTTGTTTTTACTTTAACTGCTCCTAACTCTGAATGTCTATAACTAAGTTTGCTTTTCTGTCCCTTAACTCTGTATGAGCTATACATTTCACACCTATTATTCTTTGACTCTATGCCAAATACATCCTGTAACTGGTGCTCATCTTTAGAGCAGTCTCTTGTCTTGTAGTTGCCCATCAGAAAGAAGGCTGCAGAGCCACAGAATCGTCAGACTCAGTTACTGGGTTACTGACACCGGTCTATGACTGGTTTTGAAACAATGCAAGAGGAAGACGACAAGATCCAAACACCTTTGTTCCTCATCACCGACTCCTGACGGCAAGCCTTTATCTTATATAAGCCCCTAGATTCCTCATGGAGCGGGAAGCACATTTCTTGAGGGAAAAGCCTACTGTGTTCCCCTCTCTGCCTGCTGAGAATTAAAGGCACCTGCTCCGTATTGTTTATTCGGCTTCAGTGGGTAGAAAAAGCCAAATTTGGGGGCAGCAATGCTACCTTTCTTTTCTTGGTTATCATTTGCTTGAAATACCTTTTTCCATCCTCTCAGTCTCAGTCTGTGTTTTTAAAGTGAACATTTTTGCAGGCAGTATATTTTTTTATTTTGCTTTTTAAGTCAGTCAGCCAATTCTGTGTCTTTGATTGAAGAATTTTATCCCTTATGGTTAAAGTACTTATTGCTGGAGGACTTACCACTGCCATTTTGTTATTTTGCTGTTTGTAGCTCTGATGTTCCTTGCTGCTTATCCTGCTGCCTTTTTTTGTGATGATGACTTAACTGTACTGGTGTACTTTCACTTTTTCATGATCTTTTGTGTAACAAGTTTTTCCTCTGTGGTTACCATGAGCCTTATATAAACCATCTTACAATTATGATATCCTATTTTAAGCTGATGACAACTTAACTTCAATAGCATTTCTGCAATTACAATTTACTTCTTCCTCTGTTACAATTTACATTTTTGTATTGTGTATACAGTAACAACTATAGAAGTTACGGCTTAATATTTTTTAAAAACTTTTAAACCAGAGCTGTAAGAGAATTATGTGCCACTATTACCATATTAAATAATCTGACTTTGATTATTTACCAATACTGGGAAGTTATATACCTGTGTTCATCTGATTTTTATGATGTAAATGAGCATTATTTTATTTCTGTGTGAAGAACTCCCTTTAGCATTTCTTGTAAGACAGGCCTAGTGGTGATAAACTCATTCAGCTTTTGTTTGTTCAGGCAATTATGCCTTCATTTCTGAAGGACAGCTTTGCCAGGTATAGAATTGTTGACAGATTTTTTTTCTTCCAATATTTTGAATATATTATCCCATTCTCTCTTGGCCTGAAAAATTTCTTTTGAGAAATCTGCCTGTTATGGGAATTCCCTTAAATGCAATGTGTTGCTTTCTCATGCTGCTTTGAAAGTTCTAAAAGTCAACAACAAAAAAGACTTATTTGGGTCCCTCTGTTGATATTTGGTGTCCTTTGGGCCTCATGAATCTAAATGTCCATTTCTTTCCTTATTTTTCAGCAAGTATTGCTTTCTATGGGCTTCCTTGGTGGCTCAGATGCTAAAGAATCTGCCTGCAGTGTGGGAGACCTGGGTTTGATCCCTGGGTTGGGAATATCCCCTGGAGGAGGGCATGGTAACTCACTTCGGTATTCTGGCCTGGAGAACCCCCATGGACAGAGGAGCCTGGTGGGCTACAGTCCGTGGGTTTGCAAACAGCCGGACTTGACTGAGCAGCTGAGCACAACACACATTGCTTTTATGTATTTTCTGCCCCTGTATCCTCCTGGGGTGCACGTAATACAGACGTTGTTTCTTCTGACGGTGTCCTGTCAGTCACATAGGCTTTCTTCAGCTCTTTTCCTCTGATGGGATAATTTCAAATGCCCTGTCATTGCTTCTCTCTACTGCATGGTCAATTCTGATTTTAAAGGTCTCTACTGCATTTTTCGGGCTCAGTCATTATATTCTTTAGATTGAGGACTTCTGTATGGTTTATTTTTGATGGTTCCTATTTTTTGTTGATCTCATTTTGTTCATGCAGTATTCCCCCCCCCCGCCCCGATTTCATTAAGTTATCTGTCTTCTTACAGTTCACTAAACTTAAGAGGATCATTCTGAATTCTTTGAATTTCGTGGATTTCCATTTCTTTAGGGTCCTTTTTTTGGCATTTTATTACAATAGATTCCACTGGTACTATTATGTTTACCTGATTTTTCCTGATCCCTGGTTTCTTACACTGGTATCTGCACATGTGAGTAAACAGTCTCTTCTAGACTTAACAGGTTACATTTGGCAGAGACAGTCCTTCCAGTCAGCTCAGCTTGGGATTGTGGAGATGTGACCTGGTAGACCTCTTGGGCTGGTGGGGCTTGCCATCAGGGTGGTCTTTGTGGGCAAGGCATGCCTGAGCTCTGAAGTGGTAGGGTGTATACGATGGCTGGACAGGACTGCTGGCTTGGTTCTCTGGCTAAGTGAGGCTTTTGGAGGGGGTTCTGTGGTTGCCTGGGTTCTCTGGTTGGGCTGCCTGGATGGTCAGGACTGGGTACTGTACTTGTCAGCAGCCGTGGTTATGAATTAGCTTGCCTGCTTGACCTGGACAGCCGAATGGACCCCAGAGTTAGCACAGCCCACTGTTTAAGGACCTAAATTGTGCACCAGATTCTCTGGCCAGACACAGTTGCTGGTTTTGCAGTGCAGATGGTGAGACCCACGGGTTCTGTTCTCTGCTCAAGTACCACTGTAAGTGGGGCTGCAGGATGGGCTCCACAGTTTCCCATGTAAAGAGGATGCTTCAGCCTCACCCTTGCGTTCTAGGATTGTCACAAGTGTCTTGTCTGTGGACAGTTGTTAGGGCTTCCTGTGAAGGCGACCAAAGTGGGGAATGACCTATGTTTCCATCTTCATGATGTCACTCCTTCACAGATTACTTTTTCATTTCTATCCCAGAAGACTGGCTGGCTGAACATTTAATTTCAATTCAACATTTAAAACATTCAAATTCAAAATTTTTTCCATTTTTGTTTGTACAGAGCATAGAGGACCTAAATATAGTTGTTCTAAGACAATCAGTCAGCCTGTTTTTAACTGTAGACAAAAAATAAAAGTGATAGCTATATTTGAAACCATAAGCAACAACGTAATGTGTGATAAACATAACCTAAAATTGCTTGCTTTGTTTGAATATAAAAGTTGTGTCTTATCTATTTGCTTCAAAGACATCACCGTCAATTGTTTTAAGGAAAAACCGTAGTCTAATGATAATAAGAATATTGGCTTGTGGGGACTGGTTAAATTCCTCTTCCAATGAAATTTACTGTGAATTATATTATGGAAAACGAGGCATAGTCTGACTTTGAGGTTTTCATAGTCTGACTTTTGAGACTTTCATGTTTTAGAGAAATAGAACTTAGAAATATGGGAAACATTAACATTTTCATCCATTATCTCAAGCTTTTCTTTCCCAGAGCAAAGGATGAGAACTAGGCACTTAATATTCTGTTGCTCTCAGTGATGTCCCACAGCTTTTCTCCAAAGCTGGAAAGACTAAAGACTGCAAAGCCGAGGTTGGCAAATTGGCAGAATTAAAATATTCAACTCTTTTCCTGTCAGCTGGAGGGAAGGAGGGCCATTTGCCCTGGATTCCAGCCCACCTTACTTCTGTAAGTAACAGAGTGAGGCTGTGTTCTTCTGAAGTGGGTGAGTGAGTGCGTGCTAGTCACTTTAATCACGTCCAACTCTTTGCAACCCTATGGACTGTAGCCCGTCAGGTTCCTCTGTCCATTGGATTCTCCAGGCCAGAATACTGGAGTGGGTTGCCCCAGGGATCAAACCCGCATCTCTTGCATTGAAGGCAGATTCTTTACCGCTGAGCCGCTTGGGGAAGCCCCTCTAAAGTGGGTGACAGTCTGTAAAGGAGTCCTTTGGAGGCCTCTGATGCACTCAAGCATAGGAAAGCAAGAGCGGGAAGCACTTGATCCCTCTGCATCTGTGTGACTGTTCTGCTTAGATGCCACCAAGGAGGCATCTCGCTGTCAAAAACTTATGAGCCCCTTCATAATGTTAGTAGGTCAGACCTAGGATTAAACCTTGGCTCTCCCACTCTCTAGTTCTATGAACTTTGTTATTTAACTTTCCAACTTCAGTTTCCTCATATGCAAAGTGTGGATAATCATGTCTACCTCATAGAGAAGCTGTACAGATTACAGTCAAAATTCTAACACATAATAAATATTCAAGAAAATTTCATCCCTTTTGCTTTCCCCTGTTACTCTGCCAATAAGATCAGAATTTCCTCTCCTACCTTAACAGTCTCTTAAAATAAAAAAAAAAAAGATATCATAATTTGAACATTTAGCAAATGCCTTAATTCAGTTACTACTTTATAGCCAGCTGATAGACAGAATGAGATAAATTCTGCCAGGCTAGGCTATGTGTGGTACTTAAAATAGTTTCAGGTGTCGCCTGCATACATGTATAAACTTATGTGTTTGACTTGTAATCACGAAGGTTACAGACCCTGTCCTGGCACTAAGGAAACAGACGTGAATGTGTATGCCTTCAAGGACTTTACACTTTAGTAAAAGGTAAAGATGTGTATATAGTCTGATTCAGGAGATAGGGTGGAAGCGTGAGGCAGGAGCTAATGAAGTTGGAGCCAAAATAGGTTGTATATTCTAATGGGAGGCCACAGACTCCCATCCCCCAGAAGCCTGGCTTCCCCTAAATCTGTAAGTTTAAGAAATTATTAAAACGGTAATGCAAACATATCTAAAATCCAATAAAACTGAGGGAGTAAAAGAGAAGGAAGTGAACAAGCGTTGTTTGGGAGATGCTTGGCAAAGAAGTGGTACTTCGGATGAAGTAATTCTCCTTCATTCAGGACGCTATTGGACCACTTACTGTGTTCAAGGTACAGCAGGTTTTTATCTGCAATTTACAGATGAGGAGAATGAAGCTCAAGAGGTTAAAGCCACAGGCTGTGATGATCATAAAAGTTGTTAGACACATGTTACTAAGGGAGGTTAAAGCAGTACTTTGAAGAGCTCTTAAAAAAAGAAGCGATGCTGGTCTGTTTCCCTGAACTGCAGAACTGTCAGCAGCCTGACAGAGCAGGCTAAGTGGGTGACTTAGTGAGACCGATAAAACCACTTTCAAGACTTAAAGGAATATTGTCTCTTCCATACAGACACATGTTTAATGAACCTATTATGATGAATCTCTAGGTTCCCTACCATTCTGGAATATTAGGTTAAGTTCTAGCTAGGAGTTAATTAGACTTACTGGACATCATTAACTATTTCAGACATAATGGAACCACTGTATGCTCTATATCCATCAATTATTCTCTGAAGATGCTCAGCCTATTTAGAGTAATGGCTGTACATTAAGAAAATGTCACTCAGGTTTCGTTAGCAGAAAAGCAAACCATCTGCCTCTAAAACCAATTCTCTGTGATTGGTCTTTACATTTTTAATTTTTTGAACTACAGATTTTAAAAATGTCTTTATGTATATAGGTGAGACAGACTTTCTATTTAAAATTGCTAATTTACATTTTAAAATAGGAACTCTGAGTAGGAATATTATTAAAAATAAAACATGTCATCTGCAAACAGTGAGAGTTTCACTTCTTCTTTTCCTATCTGGATTCCTTTTACTTCTTTTTCTGCTCTGATTGCTGTGGCCAAAACTTCCAACACTATGTTGAACAGTAGTGGTGACAGTGGGCACCCTTGTCTTGTTCCTGATTTCAGGGGGAATGCTTTCAATTTTTCACCATTGAGGGTGATGCTTGCTGTGGGTTTGTCATATATGGCTTTTATAATGTTGAGGTATGTTCCTTCTATTCCTGCTTTTTGGAGAGTTTTAATCATAAATGAGTGTTGAATTTTGTCAAAGGCTTTCTCTGCATCTATTGAGATAATCATATGGTTTTTATCTTTCAATTTGTTAATGTGGTGTATTACGTTGATTGATTTGCGGATATTGAAGAATCCTTGCATTCCTGGGATAAAGCCCACTTGGTCGTGGTGTATGATTTTTTTAATATGTTGTTGGATTCTGTTTGCTAGAATTTTGTTAAGGATTTTTGCATCTATGTTCATCAGTGATATCCCACTTTTGGGCATACACACTGAGGAAACCAGATCTGAAAGAGACACGTGCACCCCAATGTTCATTGCAGCACTGTTTATAATAGCCAGGACATGGAAGCAACCTAGATGCCCATCAGCAGATGAATGGATAAGGAAGCTGTGGTACATATACACCATGGAATATTACTCAGCTGTCAAAAAGAATTCATTTGAATCAGTCCTAATGAGATGGATGAAACTGGAGCCCATTATACAGAGTGAAGTAAGCCAGAAAGATAAAGAACATTACAGCATACTAACACATATATATGGAATTTAGAAAGATGGTAATGATAACCCTATATGCAAAACAGAAAAAGAGACACAGAAATACAGAACAGACTTTTGAACTCTGTGGGAGAATGTGAGGGTGGGATGTTTCAAAAGAACAGCATGTATACTATCTATGGTGAAACAGATCACCAGCCCAGGTGGGATGCATGAGACAAGTGCTCGGGCCTGGTGCACTGGGAAGACCCAGAGGAGTCGGGTGAAGAGGGAGGTGGGAGGGGGGATCGGGATGGGGAATAAGTGTAAATCTATGGCTGATTCATATCAATGTATGACAAAACCCACTGAAATGTTGTGAAGTAATTAGCCTCCAACTAATAAAAAAATTAAAAAAAATAAAAAAAAAATAAAATAAAAAAAAAATAAAAATAAAACAGCATTTATATTTTGCTGTTATAAAATAGCATTTATATTATGGTGGTTCTTGAAAATTTTCAAAAATTAAATTGATATATTGCTTTTTCATTTTTTTGAAGGCAGAAAGTCAGACTG
This sequence comes from Cervus elaphus, assembly GCF_910594005.1. Classification (NCBI taxonomy): domain Eukaryota; kingdom Metazoa; phylum Chordata; class Mammalia; order Artiodactyla; family Cervidae; genus Cervus; species Cervus elaphus. The sequence goes on from NC_057832.1 coordinate 113,188,012, forward strand.
TTTCTAGTTTTGATGTGTAGAGTACATGAAACTTCTACTCTCTTAGCAAGTTTCAAATATTCAGCTCACTATGCATTATTAACTGTAGTCACTATGCTGTATTATCACATCCCCATGACTTACGATCACTTTCACACACTTCTCCCATCCTTTCACCCCACCCCACACCCCCACTTCTGGCAATCACTAGTATGCTCTTTGTATCTATAAGACTGGTTTTTATTGAATATTTTAGATTCCACATATAAATCAGATCACCCTGTATTTCTTTCTCTGTCTGATGTATTTCACTTAGCATAATGCCCTCAAGGTCCATCCATGTTGCTACAAATGGCAAGATTTCCTTCTTTTTATGGCTGAATAATATTCCTCTGTGTGTGTATAAAATCTCACATTTTCTTTCTCCATTTATCCATTGACAGGCACAAAGTCCTTAAAGTTATTTCCATGCCTTGACTATTGTAAATAATGCTGCAGCGAACATGAGGGCAAAGACAGCCTTTCAAGTTGGTGTTTTCCTTTTCTTTGGATTAAATACCCAGAAGTGGGACTGCTGGGCTAGATAAAAGTTCTATTCTCAATCTTTTGAGGAACCTCAATACTGCTTTCCATAGTGGCTGCACCAATTTACATTCTCACCACAATGCACAAGGGTTCCCTTTTCTCTACAGCCTCAGCAACACTTGCTATCTTTTTTGATAAGAAGAGAAGTCCAACAGGTGTGAGGTGAATATAACTGACTGTGGCTTTGATTTGCATTTCCCTGATGATTAGTGAGGTTGAGAACATTCTCATGTACCAGTTGGCTACCTGTATGTATGTCTCCTATGGAAAAAAGGCTTTTCAGATCCCCTGCCCATTTTTTAATTGGATTGTTTGGATTTTTACTATTGAGTTGTATGAGTTCTTTATATATTTTAGACATTAGTACCGTATCTATGATTGGCAAATATTTTCTCCCTTTTAGTAGGTTGAGTTTTCATTTTGTTAATGGTTTCCTCCACAGAAGATGGCTTCCTTTCCTGCACAGAGGCTTTTTATAGTTTAGTGTAGTCCCATTTATTATTTTTTGCTTCTGTTATCTTTGCTTCTGGTGTCAAATCCAAAAAAATCACTGCCAAGTAAATGGCAAGGCACTTTTTCTGTACATTTTCTTCTTGGAGTTTTATGGGTTCAGGTCTTATGTTAAAACCTTTAATCCATTTTCAGTTCATTTTTATGTATGGTGTAAGATAGAGGTCCAGTTTCATTCTTTTGCATGTGGCCATCTACTTTTCCTTATAGCATTTCTTTCTCCATTGTATTCTTGGCTTTATTGTCAAAAATTAGTTGACCATATTTGCATGGGTTTATTTCTGGGGCTGTTTGGGTCCACTGATCTGTGTGTCTTCTTTTATGCCAATATCATACTGTTTGATTATTATAGCTTTGTTATATAGATCAGGAAACATGAATGCCCTGGCTATGTTAAGACTGCTCTGGCAATTGGTGGTCTTTTGTGGTTCCATAGAAGTTATATGATTGTTTGTTCTATGGCTGGGAAAAATGCCCCTGGAATTTTGATAGGGACTGCAATGAATCTGCAGATTGTTCTGAGTAGTATCGACATTTTAACAATAATAATTCTAGTAATGGGACGTCTTTCCATTTATTTTGTTGCTGTTGTTCATCACTCAGTCCTGTCTGACTCCTTGTGAGCCCATGCGCTGCAGCACGCCAGGCTTCCCTGTCCTTCACCATCTCCCGGAGCTGGCTCAAACTCATGTCCATTGAGTTGGTGATGCCATCCAACCATCTCCTCCTCTGTCGTGCCCTTCCATTTATTTTAGTCTTATTCAATTTCTTCTAACTATGTCTTACAGTTTTCAGTGTGGAGATCCTTCACCTCCTGGGTTAAATTTATTTAGGCATTTAATATCTATGTATTCTTTTTGATGAAATTGTAAATGAAATTTTTTTAGTTCCTCTTTCTGATAATTCATTATTAGTACATTGAAGCACAACAAATGTTTGTATTGATTTTTTTGTATCCTACAATTTCACTGAATTCACTTATTGGTTCAAACAGGTTTTCGGTGAAGTTGTTAGGGTTTTCTCTATGCAATGTCATGTAATTTGCAAACAGTAACAATTTCACTTTTTCTTTTCCAATTTAGATGCCTTTTATTTCTTTTTCTTGCCTAATTGTTCTGGCTAGGACTTCCAATACTATGTTGATAAAAGTGGTGAAAGTTGGCTATTTTACATGCATTTAATTCAATATACAAACAAATTATCATTTTAATACATCACCAACATAAAAAATAATTATTGAGATTTTTTTACTTTATCATATTAAGTCTCTGAAATCTGGTATGTAATATATTTACACTTACAGCATATCTTAATTTGGACAAGTCACATTTGAAGTGTTCAAGAGCCAAAGGTAGCTAGTGACTTCCTCTTATTATAGGAATGAATCAAGAAACACTCAGATACTTAACATATGCTCAGCAGTGAGAAAGACTGAGTCTTCTGCCCTTCGGGATGAAGGTTTAAAAATATGTAGCAGAAATGAAAAACAAACTGAAAATGCAAACCTAACTTAAAATCAGCAGCAGAATGTATGTGTGTGTGTGTAGTCGCTCGGTTGTGTCCAACTCTTTGTGGCCCATGGACTGTAGCCCACCAGGCTCCTCTACCCACGGAATTTTCCAGGCAAGAACACTAGAATGGGTTGCCATTTTGAACTCCAGTGGATCTTCCAGACCCAGGGATCAAACCTGCATCTCCTGTACTGACCAGAGGATTCTTTTTCTTTTCCATTTATTTTTGTTAGTTGGAGGCTAATTACTTTACAATATTGTAGTGGTTTTTGAGACAGCCTAAATATTTTGATACATTGACATGAATCAGCCATGGATTTACATGTGTTCCCCATCCTGAACCCCCCTCCCGCCTCCCTCCCCACCCCATCCCTCTGGGTCTTCCCAGTGCACCAGCCCTGAGCACTTGTCTCATGCATCCAACCTGGGCTGGTGATCTGTTTCACCCTTGATAGTATACATGTTTCGATGCTGTTCTCTCAGAACATCCCACCCTCGCCTTCTCCCACAGAGTCCAAAAGTCTCTTCTGTACATCTGTGTCTCTTTTTCTGTCTTGCATATAGGGTTATCATTACCATCTTTCTAAATTCCATATATATGCATTAGTATACTGTATTGGTCTTTATCTTTCTGGCTTACTTCACTCTGTATAATGGGCTCCAGTTTCATCCATCTCATTAGAACTGATTCAAATGAATTCTTTTTAACGGCTGAGTAATATTCCATGGTGTATATGTACCACAGCTTCCTTATCCATTCATCTGCTGATGGGCATCTAGGTTGCTTCCATGTCCTGGCTATTATAAACAGTGCTATGATGAACATTGGGGTGCATGTGTCTCTTTCAGATCTAGTTTCCTCGGTGTGTATGCCCAGGAGTGGGATTGCTGGGTCATATGGCAGTTCAATTTCCAGTTTTTTAAGGAATCTCCACACTCTTCTCCATAGCGGCTGTACTAGTTTGTATTCCCACCAACAGTGTAAGAGGGTTCCCTTTTCTCCACACCCTCTCCAGCATTTATTGCTTGTAGGCTTTTGGATAGCAGCCATTCTGACTGGTGTGTAATGGCACCTCGTTGTGGTTTTGATTTGCATTTCTCTGATAATGAGTGATGTTGAGCATCTTTTCAAGTGTTTGTTAGCCATCTGTATGTCTTCTTTGGGGAAATGTCTGTTTAGTTCTTTGGCCCATTTTTTGATTGGGTCATTTATTTTTCTGGAGTTGAGCTTCAGGAGTTGCTTGTATATTTTTGAGATTAATCCTTTGTCTGTTGCTTCGTTTGCTATAATTTTCTCCCAATCTGAGGGCTGTCTTTTCACCTTGCTTATAGTTTCTTTCGTTGTGCAAAAGCTTTTAAGTTTCATTAGGCCCCATTTGTTTATCTTTGCTTTTATTTCCAATGTTCTGGGAGGTGGGTCATAGAGGATTCTTTACCGCTAGTGCCACCTGGGACGCCCTAGTAGAATATAAACCACATCCCGTAAGGAATATTGTGACTCCTTCCTGGACATGTGGCAGATAGTCCTCTAATTGTACCACTTACTCCAAATCATCACCTCTCCTTCCCACTCCTCTAAATGCCTTGTCTGATCACAGCTCTCTCAGGTGAAAGGATACTGAGGGACTCCAGTTGCCTTTAAGCTTCCTGCCCCCGACCCTACACATAACGGCCTGACAGTTAAGGCCCTTCATCGTCTAGCTCCTCCCCTATAACCTGCTTGCCAGCAGCCCCCATGCTACTTGCTTTTCCCTTAATAAACCTAAATGTAAGACTAGATACCAATAAATTCTTAGAGGAGAACATAGGCGGAACACTCTCTGACATAAATCACAGCAATATCTCTAGATCCACCTCCTAATAAAAATTTAAAAAAAAAATTCCACAAACAGGACCTAATTAAACCTAAAAACTTTGGCACAGCAAAGGAAACCATAAACAAAACAAAAAGACAACCCACAAAATGGCAGAAAACACTTGCAAACAAAGTGACTAACAAGGGATTAATCTCCAAATGTCTCAATATTAAAAAAAAAACAAACCCAATCAAAAATGGCTAGCGGATCTGAATAGACATTTCTCCAAAGACAAGTTTAGCCAAAAAGCACATGAAAAGATGCTCCACATGACTAATTATTAGTGAAATGCAAACCAAAATTACAATGAGATATCACCTCATACAAGTCAGAATGATCATCAGAATGTCTACAATCAGTAAATGCTGGACAGAGTGTGGAGCAAAGAAATAGAGATACACTCCTACACTGCTGAGATAGAGAATACTGAGAGTAACACAAGTAATATATTCAGTAATAAAAAGAATCTCCAAAGGCATGTGGAGAGAGGAAAACCTCTTCTTTACTGAAGACTGTCAACTACTAAAGGAGTTAGCAACAGAAGCAGAATATTAGCAAAGCATCATTTTGTACCTTCCAATGTAATAACCGGTTCAGGTGAGGACTGCCACTGGATGCTAAAACCACTGAGTAAAATGTTGGGGAGCAAGATATTTACAGTCTCCAAGTAATACTCCATGTAGTACTTTTAATTGAAAAAAAAGGGAAGGTAGCAGACAGATCCTGTGAACATCATCTTAACCAAGCAATCAAGCTCAGCATCACCAGTAAAAGGACAAACTGACATTATGTGCCTACCGATACAACGCTGGGGTGAAAACATCACTTATTGTAGTAATTTTTGCCAAAGAGGCTTCAGCTGAACATAAACATGGGGAAAGTGTCAGAGTAATGCAGACTGTGAAGCATTTGACAAGCTAGCCGGTCACGTCAAGAAAGATGGAAAAGAGATTTTTCTGGACTTTTAAGAGAGACTAAACTGACATGACAATTAGACACAATGCATGTTTTTTTTTTCCTAAGTAACAAAGAGTACATTATAGGGAAAATTAAGAGTGTATTATAGAGTACATCATAGTCTATGAGTATAGACTGCATAACACTATTCTATCAATGCTGTATTTTTTTGGAATAGATAATAATAGCATTGCTGTTTCATAGGAAAAAATATCCTTGATCTTAGGATATACAAGCTGAAGGATTTCAAGGATCAAATATGTATTCAGCATAATCTGAATTGGTTCAGAAAGAAAGTACACACACACACACAGAAATGGAAATACAGGAGAATGTTAACAGCTGGTAAATACAGGTAAAACGAGTATAGATTTTGCTGTATTAAATTTTTTCTTTAGGTTTGAAATGTTTCAAAATTAAAATTCCAATATTAAAATTTGGACAAAAATTTTGGAAACAGGCTAAGAACTTGTGGAGGGAAAGTGTTTTCATCTTGTTCCTCTTGATTCCCCCAAAGCTGAAGTGATGCCATTATAAGAATCAAAGCAAGAGACAGATGCTCACTGATTTGAAGGGCTTTAAAATAAATCTGAATGGAAGACAATGAATGCCAGATTGAGGAAGAAGTCACCTGGCCTTTGATACCTGCATCACAGCTTCTTGGAAGAGCCATAAAAAAGGCGGGTTAGAACCCTGGGTCAGGAAGATCCCCTGGAGGAGGGCATGGCAACCCGCCCCAGTATTCTCGCCTGGAGAATCCCCATGGACAGAGGAGCCTGGGGGGCTACAGCCCATGTGGTCACAGAGTGGGACATGACTGAAGCAAATTAGCACACACGCACGCAAGAGAGATGCAGAGCGTTCAGCCTGCTATGTGGGAAGGAGTCCTTCCTTTGTCAACCTATTGAAGCTCAGCAAGGACAACCTTTACTTATTGATGCAGGGGGACCTGAAAATTAACCTGAATTATGTCCCAGAACTTTTCAGCACCTGGGCAGTGATAAGAGGAGACTTACTACTCATTGTTATGCAGGGCTCTGATAATAAGTCCTTTCTTTCAGGATGTTATCTCTCAAAAATCCTCATCTGTAGACTCCTCCCAAGGTGAGCACTGGTCACCTCTCTATCCTGACAACTAATCCTTCCTTGAACTCAAATGACTAAGGAAGGGCTATTATAATTCTCTTTGAAAGTGGCTGCATTTATCTTCATCTCTCAGAAGTCACACATTCTCCTTGCCCTTGGATTAGAGCCTTCATTAGAAGGCTCCTGATGTTCAATTTTTCTCCCATCTCCCACATTTCCTGTGTCCTGTCTCCACAGCCGGCTGTCCGAAACACAGATCAAGGAAATGCTGCTGCTTGGGGGAATCAAGGCTGATTAGGCCAGTTAGAAAAATGCCTCCCAGAATTAGGACTTCCAAATGCTCAGGCTTCTCCAAAATAAAGAAAAGTTATCATTTTTCTTTGTTAAAAAGAAAATGTGTTAGATCACTAAATGCACTAAATTCTTCTCAGAGGCCCCAGATTGCAGTTAAAGAGCCAAATAAAGCTATTTTTAGAAAAAAAAAAAATACTTTCTGGGTTTATGAAGTAAAAAGGGCCCTCCAAATCCATAAAATGTGACCTGTTTACATTCATTATTGGTGGCAAAATGAATGATCTGTGTAGAACTGGCCCCAAATTTTTCAGTGTGACGAGTCCGTACCAGATTTAAGTGTGCATGCAAAGAGGCGGACGTTAGTCTGCCCAAAGGCCGCTCTGAGCGGATGTACGTTGCTCTGTTTTCCTTCACCTTCCGGGGCCCTGCCCCGCCACCTGTGGGTGCTGGTGTGCCCCCAAAACATTCACACAAGCGGGAGAACGTTGGCTATATATAGCAGAGGTCATCCCAATTTGTTGCTGACCGGCTGTAGAACACTTGACAAGTCATTCTGTGCTCATGGCCTCAAGTACCAACCAAGAAAACAGGGCTGAACTTCCCACTGTAATATTCTAGGGCTTTTTCTAAAAGTTCCTCAGGCGACCTCAGCATCTACGTGCAAAATGCCAGGAATAGCTGTCCTTGGTTACCTCTACCACAGCTGTTGTGAAGATGAAAGGGTTAATGTCCATGAAGGGCTTTGACTTCTCCATAAAGTATTGAAAATTTGTTGTACTATCATCATTTCATCTGCACGGAAGCAGCTTTAAAGTGGCATTTGCTTCTATCCTTCAAATGTCAACAGAGATTATTCTAAGTCCATCAAACAGATGGAAATGGCATAGAAAAGTGAAGAAAGAAAAGAATATGTGAGGTAGCAAAGGATAATTACTTAACATCAATCTCAAACCTGCAGGTGACATCCACACAATCTATGCTGTTTTAGAATTTACCAGTCAAATCAGATAACCCTTAGCAGACTGACAAATAAAAAACATATAAACATTATGCTTAGGAAAAGGCATAAACATACTGGGAGGACTGTTACAGGATGCTGTGAGGGACGAGATGAGAAGAATGACATGTGTGGGGCTGGAAGAAGACAGGGGCAGCCCCCAAAAACTGCTCTGAAGGACATAACTCACTTGAATAAGATTCGATTAAACCAGTCTATAAACCAGCCTATTTATGTGCTGTGCTCAGCTGCATCTGACTCTTTGCAGTCCCAGGGACTGTAGCCGCCAGGCTCTTCTGTCCATGGAATTTTCCAGGCAAGAATACTGGAATGGGTTGTCATTTCCTACTTCAGGGGAATCTTCCCCACCCAGGGATCAAACCTGAGTCTCTTAAGTCTCCTGCGATGGCAGGCGGATTCTTCACCACTGCGCCACCTGGGAAGCCCAGTCTATTCATGCTTCATGCATAATGACATTGGTAAGAACTAGGATATATGTTGTTCTAATTGGTGAAGGGACCTAGTAACCTTATTGATAACCGTATAGATTTCAACTGGCGACAGTATGTGATGGTAGGAGGTAGATTAAAGCTGTCACTTTGGGTGTAGATGAAAGTGGTGAAAGTGTGGAAATCATAAAGACAAAGACATGTTTTGGTTTGTGACACTGGAGAGGACAAGGTCAGGGGTATCCATGCAAATAAAGCCAGGTGACCCCAAAAGGAGATGAAGGCCTGGTAGAGGAGCCTGGCGGGTTACAGTCCATGGGGTCGCAGAGAGTCGGAAACCACTGAGCTACTGAGCACACACATCATCATATATATTTAAGTTTTCTTGTTACTTGAAAACAACCCCAAACAAAATGGTATGGATTTTCAAAATAACCCATGTGTAGAAGGAACCTCTCCCTAAAGGGAAAAACAGGACCACTTTGGAGAATGGTTTACAAATTCTGACCACAAGGTACCCCTATTAGGTTACAATGAGGGTTTTTTTTTTTTAAATATCTGTAACAGTGTACATATTTACACATATCCCTATCTCCCCCAATACACACACCAATATGTGAAAAGGAAACTTGCTATTATTTTCACCACCTAAGAATTAGAAAAATCTCTGCATGTATACACTGATAAATCTTAGTAGTAAAGGGCGGCTGCCGTCAGAAGCGGATTCTCCCTCTGTGGCTGGCAACACTTCTTAGTTAAATTAATCCGAGGACTCTGAGTCCTTGAGTTTGCAAACGGTGTTGAAGTTCTGATGAACCATGTAAATCTCTCTGAGACTCTGGCTCAGTCTGGATAACTCTGCTAGACCTGCTGCTCCCCGGGGGCCCCCTGCTGATGAAATGCCTGCTTCCCACAGGAAAGCATCTCCCTTGCTGCCTGCTCCCTGCGTCCTCTCGGGCCCCGCCCTCTCTAGATTCCACGTCAACTGCGGTTCCCTGGGACTGCCTCCCACTACCTCCAGTGCTCTTCCCACCAGGGCATCAGTACATTCCACATCAACTCTAGTGAGAGATGATCCTTCCGATACCTCTCAGCTTGAACCTCTTGTGAGACTTGAAAACGAAATCCCAGTGGTCACAGTTGCTTTTCACTGCCTTGTAGAAAAATATTGACAGAAACAGTAGATAGGTGTTTATGATCAAAGCAGAGTTCATTAGATTATGTGGCTACTTTTAGAACAGAATTTCAGTTAGTGAGAGTCTGCCCACTGTCTTTTAGGAAAAACCACACTTACGTCAAATGTTTTATTACTAACAGAAACGATTTGTTATGGTGAGGGTAATAAAACAGTGTCTTCTTTGTCCATAAGTGTACAAATGTATACAGCTTTTCTAATAAATTTCATCATGACCTATTTCCATTTTTAATTTCCTCTCACTGATACACAATGATAATATTTCACATTAGAAATAGCTGGCATCTTATTACATGAATATTCTAATGAGTCTGAAAATATTAGCCATTCTTAAAAGCAAGCTACTTTAATGCACAAGTAATATATTCCCTCCAGCTCTAGTTGTAATAATCAATCCACTTTTCAATATTCATACCATGGATCCCTTCCTGCTGGCAGCATGAACTTCTCTCCTTTCTTGATGAACTTGCTTTGCATTAACTATTTGCATACAAAGGTTGCATATTATATTATCCCAGGCTCAAATTAAGACTTTCTAATTAGCATTTACTGTATCAGTGGAATAGTGGCATGTATATCCTCACATGTTAAATGTTTAAATGTCTTTTTCTCCCCATCAGGTATATGACTTGGGCTGACTTCTTTTATCACAGAATTTCTAATCTGGAAGGGCCCATGTCTATGATCTAGTTCAGTGGTTTAACACAGATAAAAATGAAGCTGCTCGCACTTTGACCAGTTAGGATCCTAGGCTCAGAGCTTTGTCCATTTGGCTCTGTTGTTGCTTAGTTGCTAAGCTGTGCTATATCTATAGGAAATGCATTAGGTAAAAATTAAGTTGAAAGGCAGCTAATCTACATTCACTTTTAATATGGGAAAGTTATTTCATGGTATAGAAGAAGGCTTAAATGCCAGGGCTTTTATCTGTAATTCTAAAAAAAGTGATCTCTATCACTAGAGAAAATGGAAAAAATTAATTTGTAAAGAGTGGCTGTATTTTCAGCTATCAGAATGAAAATTAATGTTTCAAAATATCTGACATCAGGTATACCCAAATCAGATGACTATAACATTTTTCTGTAAAAAAGGGATGGAGAATGGTGATTTTTGGTTATATTAAAAAAATCATTCCTCAAAACCTGAGTTATATAATTCTTATAAGCTAAAGTTATATCAAAGCTGCAGGTTAAGAAGTGATATTTATTTGGCATGATACAGCCAAATTTACAACAATCTATTTAGTAAAAACAATCATTGCTAAAAAACTGAATTATTTTTAAAAACTGTTAAACCGTTAAGTATATACATATAGAAGCAGCTTGAGAATATTTTTTCTATATTAGTAATTAAGAAATAAACAAACAATCCCATATATTCCCTGCTAGCATCTTTCCCTGACAGGAAGATACATGCCTGGTTCCTCTGATGCCATCTGGCATCTAGTCGGTAAGAGGCCTCACCAGTAGGCCCCTCTGATTCTGGTCCTGGTTGTGCCTTGCTGATGAGCAGATCTAAGCTCCTCACTTTGGTCCCATCAATAGTAGACGGAACATCCCAAACCACCCTCTTGATGGTTACAACTGTGACTTCTCAATTTTCTGCTCTTGATCAGACATTTTTTTTTCCAAGAAGCAATCCAGGGCAGTAACTATCTTTCCCCATATTCTTCCTAGAACATCTCAATCATCTCGAAAAACGTGTCTGATCTGAGCTCCTGTGGTCCTCACTCACGAACGCTCACTAGGATGCCTGTGATGCCCTCCGATTACGGGCAGATCCCCGGCTGCTGAGATGACGGACATGATCGTGAGGCCTCTGTTCTCTGCACTTAGTTGAGCTTTTCCAAGGAGTGACTACAGAGTGGCTTCTCCTTGGGCACAGTGGCTGCCTGACGGATCTGGAATAACGTTTGTCTCTGATGCTGGCTTTAGGGTGGCTTCACTTCTGAGCAGTGGCCAGCAAGCCTCCTGTGTCACAGTCACATTCCATTAGTGCTAGAATGTCCCACTTTCTATTTCCTGACAGACATGGCAGTTTCCTTTCTTTGAATCAAAGGGGCATTTCCTACAGAATGCATTGCAGGACTGTGGACTGGTTCCGAGTTGCTGAAGGCATTAATCTGAACTGGTAAACTCTGTCTCTTCTGGCCCTCATTCCATAGAAGTCTTATTTTTCCAAATAAGCCCAGAGATACAGACAACCTAACTCAGTCCCTGTTTCCCTGTCAAGGAATGAAGAAGCCATCTTGGTAGACTGTCTTTCCTTCGAAACATCTTACAAAAGATGTGTAGACTTTCAGCTGGGACCAGGGATGAGCATCCTCTAGATCCAGGCATGAAGTCAGGCATGAAGTCAGGCATCTGGACACACATCTGTCTCTGATGGATGCCCAGGTGGACTTCTTCCTGGCACCCTCCTGGGCATTTTTCCCAAAAGAGTGATCGATCTCTTCTTGATTCAGGATTTAAATGTGCTTCAGTGTTCTAAATAAATGCTACTTTGTTTTCTATGGCTGCTATTTTGGTAGATCTTTTTATGCTGCTCTAATATTTTAAATAAAAAAGGGACAGATTTTAAAAAGTTTTGCACAAATGCAAAATGCTTTTTTAAGCAGTAATTAGTCTAGTATGGCTCTTATAATGTGCAATGCAAGAATGGTAATGTGTTTATTTAGGACTATTTAAGATAGCTTATGGGGCTTCCCTGACAGCTCAGTTGGTAAAGAATCCGCATGTAAATGATTTTATACAACATGGAAAAATATGTAAAATCTAAGTAAAAAGATATCTTTACTCTAAAATAAAAGGCTCATATATTAATCATATTGAACCTTGTTAGAAGATACCTACCAGAGTTGGTGATATAAGCTCATGACCCTCAAATGCAGAGTTGTAATGCACCACTAAATTAATATACTGGTACATTCTGCAGGCAGAGACATTAAATTTTTAACAGTGCAATTGACTGCATGTAGTTCCACCTTCAAACATGACATTTGTGAAAAATTGCAAAAGCCATGCTCCTGGTATGTGATATATGTTACTGGTTTCTAAAATACTAAGATAAAAAGATCTACTTTCTGTTCTGATGTAGCCAAAACCCAGTCTGCAAAGAGATTTACACAGTCTCAGCAACAGTCAGGAGATCACTGCAGGAAACAAAACACTACACTGTCTTCTGAGTTTCTCCCGTACAGCTAATTCATGACATTTGGAGTTAAAGAGATAATATAATTACAGTGGGGGAAAAACTGTCCCTTAAAGCCCTTTTTAAAAAAGAGTATAGTAAATTTCTGTTGTGTTGATTTGATTGCCATTTTAGGATACCTGAAATATCTCTCTGTACACCTGTGATTTTTTTTTTTAAACATTTAAAAAATATATGACAAAGGCCAGTTACTGTCATCTACATAGACATTCATATGCTTTGTGATGCAAAAGACTAAATTCTTAGGGGTAGACGGGGGAGCTATATGTAGAGTTTGAAAAAAATTCTTAGAATTGCACTTGTGTTAAGTGTAAAATTTATTGTGAAAATCAGACATTAAGAGTGATCTTTTCAAGTTTATTAAAATGAGTCATGAGCTTTACAAAGGTAAGAAACACTGGACTAAGCAGGCATTCAGTAAGAACGCTTGAAAGGGGGTTACGCTGACCATTCTCCGTTGTGGTCACGGACTTGCTGTGCTCCACAGGAGGAGACTGACGTCATAGCGCATGCTGGCAGGACGCCTGGCTGGAATTAAGGGTGCAGTGTTACGTGCAAATGCAAAGCCTTGGTGCCATGAACAAAAAAACTTTATGATAAGGAGGTGAAGGATGCTATTTTATAATTATGCGTAGAGCTGTTCTCAACTTGTAGAAGTTAGTCTGCCAATTTGACAAATTCCAGTGAAAACCAGGAATCCCTAATTGTTTACATCATGCAAAAATACTTATCTTAAAAATATTAATTCTAAAGTTTGCTCATTACTCAGAATCATGGAAGCCCAGGAGAGATGAGGTTTGTTTTGCTCTCCATTGTACTGCATAGTTAGCAGAGTGCTGGGTCTAAGGTGGACTTATTATAAATATTTATTGAATGAATAAATGAATATTTATTGAATGAATAAATGAGTATCTGAATACAACAACCAACATAAAGACTGAGAATGACTTTAGTACTGATCCAGAATGACTGCTGACCGGGAATCTGGTGTCTGTTCTACCAGGTCCCAGGGTCTAGGTATCAGGTAATGCATCCAGAAAGCCAAGACACAGACCAACCCACACTCCTTTGGTACTGATCCATCCTGAGGATCTTTTACTGACTTCTTTTCCTAGAACTCAGCATTTCCTTACATGGTTATGACAACTGAAGCATGCCAACTCCAGGTGTTCCAGAACTTATTTAATATTGCTTCTCGGCCACCTGAAAGGTGAGTCCAGAAGCACTAGAGGGGAACATGGCCAGAACCCTGTTCCCATTATTTCCCTTTCCAGCCTTTGAGTTCATGTCATAAAATACCACAGATCCACGGACAAAACTTTGAGAAATGTGTTTCTGATAAACGAAGTGTTGTGTTAAGCTTTTCAATTTAGCACAACGTTTATGTAGAAGTCGTGGCTCTTCCTAGCTGGTATCAAGGTGTTTCCCTCACTAGATGTAAAAAGCACTTTCTCTATGGCTCAGTGGTTTTACTACTGGAGGAAACATCCCATTAAATTTTCCCATCAGGCAGTAAGGAGAAGAGAGATTCATTATGTGAAGAGAGGCAAGGTAAAGGTTTACTATATAATCAATCAGTGGTAATACACTCTTGTTTCTCCTATCAGAGAAACTGCTCCTCACATGTCTTAAGGGAACAAGGGAATTTCTTCAACAGTAATCCTGAAAGTATGCATATTCTGATATAACATTAATCATAACATTTATCATGGATATGGTTATAGATCTGTAAGTTTAAATTCCCCTTAAACTCTTGTAAGCCCGAATAGTCATTATGAATAGTAAGTTTTCACAATAGGTTTATCATGGTTTTATACAGCTCTGTGGAGTCATTAGTGGAGGGTCTGAGTTAATATCCTGCATTATTTGAACTCTGTGATTCTAGATTTGAAGGAGAAATCTGCAACATGCTTGATGATGGGGAGGTCTTAGATCAGTGAAGATGAGAACCCTGGACTGGAAATCAAGTCTCAGGTAGCGGAGACAGCCCTCATCCTCCCTGGGGTCTCAGTTTCAGTCTTGCTAGGTGAGCTCCTAAGTCTCTATGTCCTGAGACATCAGGCCTGCTCTTCCACTTACAGGGCCTAGGTTCACCTTATGCAAGGCGGGAAATGATGTGGTTAAAAAAAAAACACAAACCTTTTCCTTTACAGTACAGCTTGAATTTCCATTAGTTCCTAAACTGTATTCCTATAGATTTCCTTATGCTTATACCATTACTATTTTCCGGGTCTCTTCTGTCTCTTGAGTTCTATCTTCTCAGATGGTAAAGCATCCATCTGCAACACACTAGACCCAGGTTCAATACCTGGTTTGGGAAGATCCCCTGGAGAAGGGAATGGCAACCCACTCCAGTACTCTTGCCTGGAAAATTCTATGGACGGAGGAGCCTGGTGGGCTACAGTCCATGGGGTCACAAAGAGTTGGACATGACTGAACAACTAACACACACACAAAGGAATGACAGATTCTAAGCAGCAGGACCTTTTAAGTTTCAGAATGATAAAGTGGTGAGAGACTGAGTATACAGACAGACAATGGAAAGACCACATGTAAACAGAATCTCTGACCTACAACCTGCAAAAACTTGCCGAAGAAGCCAACCTCCTATCTATAGTAACCAGCCCAGGAAGTCAGACTGCTGTATCTATTAATAATCCATGAAGCCAAACAATAATTTCATAACAACTGAACCCAAGTAGCTAAGACTTGATCAATAACTGACAAATTACCCAATTTTTGTCCCTGTTTTCAACTTTTAGACCAGCCAAAGAAATTCAAATATTGGAGGATGGAGGGGAATGAGAAGTGCTCACCACACTGAGAAGCTAACTTGAGACCAAAAACATGAGGCAGGACGTTCCATATAATTGATGGATCAGTTTACTGTAGGGTGACTTAGAGGCTAAGATGGGGCAGACAATGTGCAGAACCATTTGAAGCTGCACTCTGTACCACCAAGGGGCCATGGGGACAATTTCATGGTTAGGGTCTAGGGGTATGTGCTTGGAAACAGGAAGCGCATTTCTAGGTCAAGATTTATGAATGGGTCACCAGTCCTGTGGGCACTGGCAATATATCAGCAAAGGTTTTTGTCACTGTCTGGAGACCAGCAAAGCATACAGGCCACCTGGACTTAGTGATTGCTAAACAATATCTATTAACTACAAACCCCGTGACAACAGAGACATGATTTATCACACAGTCCTAGGTAGGGTCAGTGGAAGGACAGGAGGAACTGTCTGGGCCCAAGATGGTGTCAGTTATATTAACAGTTGTACATCAAACATGCTCCTCTAACCAATTACACAGGAGAGTCCACTTCTAGCTAGCCTGGCCTGCAGCTTCTCCAGGCCAAGACTCTAATCAGGGTGACTTCAAGTCTTCCACTTCCCACTATAAAGCTTCCCTACTCCTCAGCCTGCCTTTGGGCCACTCTGCAAGTGACTATAAATAAGTAGTCACTCTTGTTCTCATTTGGATGGCATTCATTTATTTCCACAGTGAGACTAAGACAAAGAGAAAGCACTCATCTTCTGCTAGGTCCTCTGTTGAGGCAATCTTTCTTTCTTTTCTCGGTCAATCATTTTTAATTGATAACTACTATTTAAAAACTTCCACATACTCAAAACCTTCTACACTATACTTTGTATTATCCACTCTGAGGATATGATTCTATTTCAATTTCTTAGGGAAACAAGCCCAAGAAGAACTGCCTCAGCATCTTCTCAGCATTCACTCCCAATAGCTATAGTTTCATTCAGTCAGTTAATTTCTCCCTTCCCCTAGTTACCATAGAGAAGGAAACATTTCTTCTGTCTGATGCTCTGGATCCCACTGTCTCCAACTGGCTCACACTCTGACCTACTGATTACTGAGCACGTTCTCATTTCTTCATATTCTTCCCATCTCTTCCCTTTTTACTATGATCACCAAGATGTGTTCAAGGCTCTACCATCTGAAACTCTGTCACTCCCTCTCTGACTCCAAGCCCCTTGCAGCTCTCCATCTGTCTCTCTTAAGCACATCAGAGAACAGACACTGGGATTCCTTATCTGTTCTTCAATTTCCATTCATTTCACACCCAGGTGCAATGTAGGTTCTACTTGTTACTTCACTGAAACTGTACTAAGATCACCAATGACTTTTCCCCCCAAAACAAGGTGTATTCTCAGTGCCTACTATTGTGGTTGACCTGTGGAAGAAACTCGTCTTCCTTTATTTCTTAACTTTAAAAATAGTTCGGCATTACTGAGCTGTGAACTAGCTTTAGCTGTAGCTAAATTAACTTACACAGTCCTTGTAACAAACAGATGAAGTAGGTGGTGTTATTGTTCTTGAAATTACCTGATCCATCCCAAGATCCATCCTTGCCTTTTCCCTCTAAAATAACAACAGGGGTAGACAGAAAAAAATACCCTGAAAGACCCAGATTTCTGCTCATTTCCTGGCACATGAGTAAGAGCTCAATA
Organism: Cervus elaphus; assembly: GCF_910594005.1. NCBI lineage: Eukaryota > Metazoa > Chordata > Mammalia > Artiodactyla > Cervidae > Cervus > Cervus elaphus. The sequence goes on from NC_057832.1 coordinate 113,205,110, forward strand.
AATGTTGAGTATTCTTCTTCTAGCACCCAAAGCCATGGTATAACATGGAGTGTACTAATACATTTTGATTAAGTGAATGTGCCCAGAGAGGTCAGAAAAGTGATGCTTAAATAATTATTTCTGCTGGGAGCTATGGCCTGCTGGGGCTTTAAAGGCAAGAGGGCATTTTTCTTGGACCAGGAGGCTGCCAGAGGCCTTTACCTGGTCCTATTGGTCTTAGAAAAGAATAGGAAAAAAATCTCATTTTTCCTTTCTCTGTGATACATACCTACTCATTTCTAAAATGGCAAATTTATTAATGGTGTTACTTGGTAATCACAGTCATCTTTTTGAGAAAAGGATTTATCTTTATCTCATTATGGCAAATATTAGATTATAGGTGTGAAATGAAGGGGGGAGAGCAGTTAAGTCTTTTTTTCCTTATTGTTTACATGTATAAATATTGAAATTCATAAGACGTAACTTTGAAAATCTGCTACTATAGGAAAATAAAGTGTAATTAGAGTTGAATAAAACAAAAGGGGAAATGAGAGCATCGACTTCCTGATTTACTATCTTGCCTTCCCTCCCACTGGAATCAATTTACAGTGGATAGGAAAGATCCCGACAGCAGGAGGAGCAAGGGGTTCTTAACACAAATTATAAGGAAAGGAACTCCCTTCGAATTTTAGGAACTGAGCCAAGGGAGAAAATTAGAGTGGGAAACTATTTACACCGCACCATAATAGTACTCACGTCACTGCCTGAGCGCCTCAAAAATCCCTAATCAAATAAAGGCATTAGCATTTATTGTCTTTCTGCCTAAATATTGTTAAATGCTTAGGAAAAGTCCCCAGAAGACAGTTACCAGTTTGCCAAGAGGTCCCAGGAAGAACTGCTTGCCAACTGTGAGATGTATTTCCTTAGTGTAAGAGCAAGGGAATGTGACAGGATCCATGCTGTTACAGACACTGTGTTACTTTAATGATGCTGCCCTCACGGAGAGAAAATTATACCAAGAAAAAGAGTCAGGAAGAAGCAAACAGTTCACTGGATGCTGACATTAAACAAAGGATGGGTTTCTGGCTCGAAATACAATACAGGCAAAAATCTGGGAAGAAAAGTATAAATTATTTAGATAAGAGTTTAACTCAAATGTGGAAGGGACATGGAGGAAAATCATCAGATAAACTGCCCAAAGCAGGAAACCTGGGTGGCTGTGATATCTTTTTGGAGCCAATGGCGGCCATGAGGGTATTCTGAAATTGTCATGAAAGCTAGCTGGGAGCTACCAGCCAGCTACCACTGGCTGAAGTGCTGACTAACAGACAGACAAACAGAACTCCTCCCAACAGCAGGATTCTACATTTTATCATTGTTGCTTTTCAATTGCTCAGCCATGTCCAGCTCTCTGTGACGCCCATCAATTGCAGCAAGCTAGACCCCTGTGTTCTCCCTTACCTCCTGGGGTTTGCTCAAATTCATGTCTGTTGAGTCAGTAATGGTTCTAACCATCTCATCCTCTGCCATTAATAGTAAATATTACTATCTTATCATCATAACTGAGGATGGACTCATCACTGGAAAAAAAGTTGAAAGGTTTCCTTTATTCAAGAATAATTTAAAACATGGGGAAATAGAAAAGTAAAAGATCTGAAAGATCATAAAACCAAAAAGTCCTTAAATTCAGTATTGATAAGGGACTTCAAAGCTACATTTGAGCAAAGCGGGAAAAAGAGTTGATCTCTGCTTGGAGAAGACGGTGTAGCATCAGTGACTCAGCTCTCCTTGGGGAGAGGGTCCCGTGTGTCACGCAGGAAACAGCTCAGGGCACAGGGATGGGGTTCTGTCTGCTGCACTCAGATCACTGAAAAGGATGGTTCAGTCATGCTCAGTAATGGGGTACTTTTCAGAGATTATCCTTTTACATACTGTCAAGATTAACAAGGTGAAGTGTGGGCTAAATTAGGATTATACAGACAGATGGATTGGAGATAGTATCTTCCCCAAAGAGGACTGATCAGAGGCTTTCTAGAAAGACATTGAATATCGCAAGGTTCTGTCCTTGGGACTATATCCATTCAAGTCTGCATCATCATCTTGGAATAAAACCCAGAAGATCAGTCAGTGGGTGACAAAACACTGAGGGAGGTAAACTAAAGAAAGAAGCGAGATTCACAATGATCCTGAAAGTTAAAGTTAGGAGCCAAAAGCAATGGGGAGAACTGTATACTTTAAAAGCGTGAATTTTATGGTATGCAAATTAGTTGTTTGTTTTTTTTACAAAAGCTACTATGTAAACAAATGAACAAACTAAAGCAATTACAGATGTTTAACTGGAAAATGTAAAGCTTCATATTTGAGTTAAAAGAAACCTTCCTCCTGGGCAGGAAAAGCTCCACTGGTGATAGTCTCTGGGTGTGGGTGGACACTGAGCTCAATTTATGCAGACAGCATGCTCCGCTGGTCTGAAGCTTCCTGAGGACCAGACTTACCCATGAATCCTCAGCACCTCCTGTCATGTGCACACAGGATAAAAGCGTAATGAATATTTGTTCCACATGTTGCTTAAAAATAACCATAATAGCCAAAAACTAATGCAACTTTAAGTTACAAAAGCTTAAATGTAGGAGTTTCTGTCTGTGCACCTGATCGGTTATTTATCCCCATGGCGCCCTGATGGAGAAACATCACTTCCAAGAGTCAGTTCTGCACAGGAGGAGGTCACTGCGCTCTCAGTCAATTACAAGAGGAACTAAAGCAATAAAACAGAAGATAAACAAAGTTCATCTACTTAGATGGGGCGCTTCCCACAAGCCAGCAGAAAGAAACAGCCTTCTGAGGTCTTTATTTGTGGACAAACTTTGAGGGGAACTGGCTGTTTATCTTCCACAGTTATGGGGTTTCTGGGCCAAGACTCCCCAGATAAGGCATGTTTCCTGGGGACCTCAGGAATTAACATCAGTAAGAGACTGTATTTCTATTATTGATCATACAAGAGACCTAGAAGTTAGCATTTACCATCTCTAGCCTTGCATTTCCCTAAGTTGTAGGCTTTTCTAGAAGTGCATTAAAAATAATTTCAGAATAATGCAAACCCAGTCAAGCAAACAGCCCTACATCACTTTCCAAGCCATAATTCTCTCTTATTTTTTCATTTTTTAAGACCTGCAGCCAGAAGAACTTCAATAGGAGACAGAGAGGTGAATTCTATGTGAGATGAACCAAGCCTCTATCATCTTGGTATCACTCTCAGAAATATTCTAGCTAAACAAGTGGGTTGATAGTGTGTGGCCATATGCATCTGTTTTAGATTATCTTGACAAGTCCAGTTAGTCAGTCCAACCAAGTCAGCTCAGAAAAAGGAGTCTTATGAGTCAAAATAGAGGATTCCAATCGGGTTGGGTTTCATAGACCACAGTTTGCATTGGCCTGAGACTCATGGAAGACAATCTTTATTACGTAGTCCTGAAGATATGAAATATTTAGTCCAAGTATGGTTTGAGATTTAAAAACAAAGCAAAGGAAGTTAATACCAATTTGTAGTAGGTGGGACTGAAGAAAGCTATAAGGGATGAATCTTGAGTAACTAAATGAATTCATGTAAGAAAGTGAATGCATCCTTAAATTCTTTAAAATGATTTGTTTATACAAAGAATTCAAATGACCCATTGTTTATCCTGCTATGCAAATCCTTTCTCTTTAACTATATAATAAAAAAGATTTGATGAATAACCACATGTTCCAAATTAGTAATATTGTATTCAAAGAATCATTAAGCTAACTTGCAAAATGTACTAATAGGTATTAAAAGTTACAAAGTCCTTTATCCTGGCCAGTCTTCAAGACTTATTTGAGATGAGAATACAGACTTTTAATTATTATGCATGATACATTCTTCATGTATCTGCCTTTGAATTTGAGAATTGGTTTGAAAGTTTAGGGCAAGAAACTGTGGTCTACTCAAGTCTCTCTATGTATCTGAGTATACCATATTTAATATCCACAATATGTTCCCTGCCTCTGGCTGCTCTGTCGTTCCCTAAAACCTACTACTCATCTTAAAGCAATTAAAATGTACAATGCATTGCTCACTCTGCTTTCTTTGAAAAATGTGTATCTTGGCTGTTGGGACACAGGGAAAAGAGATGGGCCCTTAGCAGCTCTGTAAGCCTGTCCCCATTTCAGTAGTATTCCACGACATACACTCAAATGTCACCACTAATATTTATGCTTCTGCAAAGTGACATTTTCTTTCAAAAGACAGGATTGATGGGCCTAGAAAGAACCGGATCAAGCAAGAGTTGTATCCTAGACTATTAAGCAATAGAAAACCACTGTATAAATTTTTATAAGGAATGACTGGATGAAAGCAGTAATTTAGGAATAGTTGGCAAATATAGGAAGAGTAAATATAAGAATTGGAATAGGATACTTTTACATTTAACTGACTATATGCTGTTGCTCTGCTGAGGCAACTACTAATCCTTTGTAAGCAAAAACCGGGCTTTAGATTATTACTCCCACAGCACTGAACTATTTACATTGATTGATATAGTCAACTGCTCATGTGAGAAAATGATGCCTTGAGAATGTCCAGCTAGTGTTAATGATGGTCAATCTGGGATCTTATGATTAGCAAAGCAATGATTTCAGTTCTTGTGGCCAAGGCAGCTTCATTCACACATTTCTCCAACAAATATGCTCAAGTACCTATAGCTGTTATGGAGGAGGAAATGGCAGCCCACTCTTACTGGGAAAATCCCACGTGGTCACAAAGAGTCAGACATGACAGAGCATGCACACACACATACATCTACACCTATTAAGTGAACATTGGCCATTTTTTTTTAAAGGTGTAAAAACAGTAAAGATGTTCCTATAACTTGATCGCTTTTTGAGTAGAAGAATTAGGGGATGAAGATGTGAAGGCTAAACCTATTGTATCTGTTCCTTGGGCTAAGACTTTTGATGTATGAGTTATGTAAAAACTAGAGGGCTTTTTTTTCTCCCCCAAATGTTTCACTGGAAGATTTTACAGGCTGATCTAGATTATCTTACTGCCTATAGCAGAAGCTTTCTTGGGTACAAAATGTGGTTCAGAGTTGCAGGACTCTTCATCCAGATCAGAGTCTGCCCCTTGACACAGCTGTGGCCATGTGACTTTTAGCCAATGATACCTGAACAGAGAGGACGGTGCACCAAGTCAGAACACGGGTCCTGGGAGGCTCGGCATGTTTCTGTTTGCTATCTTGAGTGTTTGGCACTGCGCTGAGAAGAATGTGCTGCACTAAATCCAGAGAGAGGTGTCAGGAGCATGGCCATCCAGATGCCGCACCCATCTATTTTAAGAGGCGGAGCAGTGACAGCAGGTGCTATGAAACAAGTCATTTCAGATTAGCCGAATCCCACCTGAGCTGTAGCTGCATGAGCGAGGCAAGTGGCTCTAGTTATCAGTCACTGAGTTCTGAGTATGAACACAGCATCTTTGGGCCAGCAGCTTATGGCTGCAGTGGCCAAAAATGGATTAGAATTGAAGTCTGCAGGCTCTTTATTCTACTGTGGATTTTATCTGTCATTCTTTACCCCCCTGCTACCCTAGCTATGACACTTACATATAGAACTTAAACTATGCAGTTTTGGTGCCTTTTTTTTTTTTTTTTTTTTAGCAGCTTAATAGTTCTCGGTTTAACTGCCTTGGCTTCCCTTTGCCTTTTGTACTTTTTGTTAGTATGTATATATTTTCCTATATTTTGGAATCCCTTTTTTCCATCCGTAGGGCATTATTTTCCTTCTTTTCTTAGATACCTAAACTCATTCAAATAAAGATCTCTTTCTTTAACATTTCTTTCCTCCTTAAGATCTTTGTTGACTTTGGGGAGGGGCAAAGGAACCACTGATGATAACCTGTTACCCTCATTCTTATTTTTGTTGAATAGTACCCAAACCAGGTTATGACAACTTAGAAAATACCTCTAGAACTTGCTGTGTATTTTTTTTTTCCTTGTAATAGAAGCTTATACATCAGAATGTGTGAATGAAAATGCAAAGTTAGAAACGGATCCATGAAGTGTTTGGATACTCTGACAGCTGCAATTTTTCAACATAAATTACTGCACTTAGCTGCAAAGCCTCTGTCATAGGGAGACAGGACACTTCCAAAATTGCCTGCTGCCCTCTTTAGTAATAATCTGAGTTTTCACAATCGAGATATCCCATGATAAAAGACACCTCGATGCACACAGATGGAAGAATTCAGACTTTATGTATATCCCTCAGAGTATGCACATGCTACTCTATTCATCTTCCCTCCTTGTCTAGATGTGGCACAAGATTATTCAGGCAAGAAGATGTGGGCAGGAGAGGAAGCTTAGCAGTAAACAGGTGAGCCTGTCCACTCTCTCACTTTCCTTTTAATCAAAGAAAAGACTTGACAGAATTCACTGTTAGCCTCTTTTTTTTTTTTATTATTATTTTTTTTTTCCAGTGGGTTTTGTCATACATTGATATGAATCAGCCATGGATTTACATGTATTCCCAATCCCGATCCCCCCTCCCACCTCCCTCTCCACCCGATTCCTCTGGGTCTTCCCAGTGCACCAGGCCCAAGCACTTGTCTCATGCATCCCACCTGGGCTGGTGATCTGTTTCACCATAGATAGTATACATGCTGTTCTTTTGAAATATCCCACCCTCACATTCTCCCACAAAGTTCAAAAGTCTGTTCTGTATTTCTGTGTCTCTTTTTCTGTTTTGCATATAGGGTTATCGTTACCATCTTTCTAAATTCCATATATATGTGTTAGTATGCTGTAATGTTCTTTATCTTTCTGGCTTACTTCACTCTGTATAATGGGCTCCAGTTTCATCCATCTCATTAGGACTGGTTCAAATGAATTCTTTTTAATGGTTGAGTAATATTCCATGGTGTATATGTACCACAGCTTCCTTATCCATTCATCTGCTGATGGGCATCTAGGTTGCTTCCATGTCCTGGCTATTATAAACAGTGCTGCGATGAACATTGGGGTGCACGTCTCTTTCAGATCTGGTTTCCTCAGTGTGTATGCCCAGAAGTGGGATTGCTGGGTCATATGGCAGTTCTATTTCCAGTTTTTTAAGAAATCTCCACACTGTTTTCCATAGCGGCTGTACTAGTTTGCATTCCCACCAACAGTGTAAGAGGGTTCCCTTTTCTCCACACCCTCTCCAGCATTTATTGCTTGTAGACTTTTGGATAGCAGCCATCCTGACTGGCGTGTAATGGTACCTCATTGTGGTTTTGATTTGCATTTCTCTAATAATGAGTGATGTTGAGCATCTTTTCATGTGTTTGTTAGCCATCTGTATGTCTTCTTTGGAGAAATGTCTGTTTAGGTCTTTGGCCCATTTTTTGATTGGGTCATTTATTTTTCTGGAATTGAGCTTCAGGAGTTGCTTGTATATTTTTGAGATTAATCCTTTGTCTGTTTCTTCATTTGCTATTATTTTCTCCCAATCTGAGGGCTGTCTTTTCACCTTATTTATAGTTTCCTTTGTTGTGCAAAAGCTTTTAAGTTTCATTAGGTCCCATTTGTTTATTTTTGCTTTTATTTCCAATATTCTGGGAGGTGGGTCACAGAGGATCTTGCTGTGATTTATGTCGGAGAGTGTTTTGCCTATGTTCTCCTCTAGGAGTTTTATAGTTTCTGGTCTTACATTTAGATCTTTAATCCATTTTGAGTTTATTTTTGTGTATGGTGTTAGAAAGTGTTCTAGTTTCATTCTTTTACAAGTGGTTGACCAGTTTTCCCAGCACCACTTGTTAAAGAGGTTGTCTTTTTTCCATTGTATATCCTTGCCTCCTTTGTCAAAGATAAGGTGTCCATAGGTTTATGGATTTATCTCTGGGCTTTCTATTCTGTTCCATTGATCTATATTTCTGTCTTTGTGCCAGTACCATACTGTCTTGATGACTGTGGCTTTGTAGTAGAGTCTGAAGTCAGGCAGGTTGATTCCTCCAGTTCCATTCTTCTTTCTCAAGATTATTTTGGCTATTCGAGGTTTTTTGTATTTCCATACAAATTGTGAAATTCTTTGGTCTAGTTCTGTGAAAAATACCGTTGGTAGCTTGATAGGGATTGCATTGAATCTATAGACTGCTTTGGGTAGAATAGCCATTTTGACAATATTGATTCTTCCAATCCATGAACACGGTATCCACCCTGAACGCGCCCGATCTCGTCTGATCTCGGAAGCTAAGCAGGGTCGGGCCTGGTTAGTACTTGGATGGGAGACCGCCTGGGACTACCGGGTGCTGTAGGCTTTTGAAAATGCCACTGTTAGCCTCTTACTGGTGCCTTCCGACAGCATTAGGTAGGGGGAACTCTTTTTTCTAGCATCACACCAACAAATTTATTTTAAAATGCATAATACTTAACATGTGTTCCTCAAGGCATTATCATTTCTGAAACAGTATGGCTAAGTGTCTTTACTTAAGAGATTTTTAAGGACTCATTTTTCTCATTTTTTAAATACAGTATCAATCTGCCCTTTAGAGATATTTGAGATATACCATCACACAAATGCAAAGTTTCGTATGCATGCATGCTCAGCTGCTAAGTTGTTTATCTGACTCTTTGCAACCTCATGGACTCTACCGCCAGGCTCCTCTGTCCATGAAACTTCCCAGGCAAGACTACTGGAGTGGGTTGCCATTACTCTCTTCAGGGGATCTTCCCCACCCAGAGATCAAACTCACATCTCCTGTATTAGCAGGCAGATTCTTTACCGTTGCGCCACCTGGGAAGTCAGATGTTTTGTGCATATTAATAAGAGTCAAGTTTTGGAGGTGTATTAATAGTTGAATTCTGGTGACCTTTCAAATAAAGTAGGATGGGCTAACACCTTGTCCTAGATCCATGTAAGTCAGAAGCCTAATATCTCTCCCTGCACCAAGCTGCTCCTGAAGAAGTAAGTACCTGCCCACATGACCCACTTCTAGGAAGCCAGTTTGAAGACTGCTATCTATGATGCCAAATTTCAGAGCTCCTTTTTTCCAGGACTGCAAGAATAGAAACTGCTGGTTTAGGGATTATAAAACAGGATCATGAAGAATAAATAATTTCCATATTTACCACACTTTCTGCCACAACCCAAATAGGCTTGTAGAGACAAGACCAAAGATATTTACAGTCAATTTATTTCAGATATGGGCAACGTCATGAGCTGTCAATAGATGTCCTGCAGTCCCCAGCTTCAGCAGCAGGTCAGCAGTAGGGTCATCTGTGACATAGGAAGGGTCCCTGCCCATAGATGCCCACCTCCTAATACCCAGAACCTGTGAATACATGTTACCCAGTGAATGTGGTTTTAAAGTTGCAACTGGAATTAGATTTTCTAACTTGCCAACTTTAAAACAGTGAGTGCACCCTGGATTATCCATGGTGAGCCCAGTGTAATCAAAAGGTCCCATAAATGTGGGAAAGGGAGGTAAGAGTCAGAGATGATAGTGATAAAATGTGAGTAAGACGTGGTCTAACACTGCTGGCTTGAAGATGGAGGAAGAGAGCCAAAAGCGAGGGAATGTGGGAGCTTCTAGAAGCTGGAAAGAGCAAAGAAAGAGATTCTTCCCTGGAGCCTCTAGAAAGAGACACTTGTTGGCCAAAACCTTAGTTCCAGGCTGGTGAGACCCACCTCACACTTCTGAACTACAGTGATAAACCTGTGTTACTTTAAACTGTGGCATTTGTGGCAGTTTTGTCACAGCAGCCAAAGGCAACAGACATTTCATCTCATTAATGAGACAGGTTCAGGTGGTGGTGGTGGTGGTTTAGCCGCTCATTTGTGTCCGACTCTTGCAACCCCATGGACTGTAGCCCACCAGGCTCCTCTGTCCAGGAATTTTCCAGGCAAGAGTACTGGATTGGGTTGCCATTCCCTTCTCCAGCAGATCCTCCCAACCCAGGGATCCAACTCAGGTCTTCTGCATTGCAGGCAGATTCTTTACCAACTGAGCCACCAGTGAGACAAGTCACTACCTAAATTATGACTAAAAGCTATCTAGACTGTGCATAACTGAGAGACAACAAGAATTTAAAATGTAAGATAGCAATATTATTTCAATGCAAGTAGCTTTATAAAAGAAAAGAAAAAAGATAGAAAACTGGACTTCATCAAAATTTAAAACTTTTGTGCATCAAAGGGCAGTATCAAGAACATGAAAAGACCACCCAGAGAAAAATAAAATATTTCTAAATCACGTGTCAGATAAGGGCAGTATCCAGAGTATAGAAAGAACCCTTACAACTCAACAATAAAAAGATAACACAGTTTTTAAAAGCACAAAGAATATGAATAGGCAGTTCTCCAAAGAAGATATACAACTGGTTTAAATAATTTGAAAAGATATTCATCATCATTAATCATTAAGGAAATTAAAACCACCAGATACCATCTGAGACATAAAGAACAGACTTGGGCGTTGCCAGGGAGCAGAGTATGTGGGGGAAGGATGGAATGGGATTTTCAGATTAGTATATGCAAACTACTATATATAGAATGGATAAACAACAAGATCCTACTATATAGCATACGGAACTATATTCAATAGCCTGTGATAAGTCATAATGGAAAAAGGTATGAAAAAGGATATATGTATATATAGAATCACTTTGCTATACAGTAGAAAGTAATAACACTGTAAAATCAACTATACTTAAAAAAAAAACACCTACTAGATACTATTAATAATTCACACTCATTATGATGGCTTAAAAAAAAATAAGTATTGGTGAGGATATTCCTCCTATATTACTGATACAATTATAAACTGTTATACCCACTGAGGAAAAGAGTTTGGCAGTTCCTCAAAAAGTTAAAACAGAATTACCACATGACCTAGCAATTCTCTTGAGAGTCCCTTGGACTGCAAGATCATCAAACCAGTCAATCCTAAAGGAAATCAGTCCTGAATATTCATTGGCAGGACTGATGCTGAAGCTGAAACTCCAATACTTTGGCCACCTGATGTGAAGAACTGACTCACTGGGAAAGACCCTGATGCTGGGAAAGATTGAAGGCGGGAGGAGAAGGGAATGACAGGATGAGTCTGTCATGATTGGATGATTGGATGGCATCACTGACTTGATGTACATGAGTTTGAGCAAGCTTCGGGAGTTGATGATGGGACAGGTAAGCCTGGTATGCTACAGTCCATGGGGGTCACTGGGAAAGACTGAAGGCAGGAGAAGGGGACGACAGAGGATGAGATGGTTGGATGGCATTACTGACTCGACAGACATGAGTTTGAGCAAGCTCCGGGTGTTGATGATGGACAGGGAAGCCTGGAGAGCTGCAGTCCATGGGGTGGCAAAGAGTCAGACACAACTGAGCAACTGAACTGAACTGAACTAGCCAATTCTACTTCTAGGTATGTTTGAGTCAAGAGGACTCAAAATGTATGCTCACACAAAAACTCATACATGAATAGTTATTGTAAAATAATTACAGACTTACAGGAGGTTGTAAAGAAATATACAGAGAATTTCCAGGCCCAGATAATTCTATTAATAACATCTATATAATACCCAATCTATAATGCTAAAAATATTGTAACAGTCTGTTTTATTTTTTGGCCATGCCACACAGCATGTGGGATCTTGGTTCCTCAACCAGGGATCAAACCTGCTCGCCTTGCACTGGAAGGTGGAGTCTTATCTCCTGGGCCTCCAGGGAAGCCCCTGGTCTCTTAATTTTGTCTGTATTAAAAGTAATATAGTGATGACAGCCTTCTCTGTCAAAAAACTTAAAAGGTCAAACAACACGGGTCATGATAAGCATATAGCACTTTATTAATTGTGCTAATAAGTCCAAGGATCTGTGGAGAAAAACCTGAGTAATATATCTTTCTATGTTTCTTCCAATCAAAGAGGATTCATGTTTCTACTTTATAAAGAGACATACAACTTTCTCATCAGGTCATTGTCAAGTTATCTTTAAAATATAAACAGCTATTCTCCACCTCTTAATCAGAGGAAAGTCAAATATATGCAGCAGAATACAGAGGAATAGAACTAGCTGAGTACAAAGCCACATGTCTTCTTTCCTTCCTCCCCAAAATGCAAAGATCAGAATGCTAAGCGAGAATACATGAACGCACGTTCTGATTTTTTAGAGATAGCAAGGATGTGCAGATAATGAAAAAGACCTCATTCCCCTTCCTGCATGTATCAGCATAGTTGTGAGCATATGTATATAAAAATGTTAGAAATACAAACAGGAGCAGTTTTTTAAATTAAAAATATAATAATAATCCCTGATGGTTTCTATCTTATATTCTCTCTGCTGTTAAGTGATATTTTCTTAATTACTTGAGAACTGTCTTTTTTTTTTTTTTAAATTTTTAAGTACATTATTGACATGAACTCAATGCCCAATACCATTTTCCCTCCCTAATACAAGTTGTCTTCTTATCACTCAGGGTACATGGCAACCTTAAGGTCTGAGAGTTTCAATTGCTAGTATTGGAAAGTATCTAGCTCTTTGGCATGTACTTGCATTTTTTGTACAATGCAAGGTACAGTACATGGCAGGTGTATGTGTATGTACACCTCATACATGGCAGGTGCTAAAACAATCACTACTAGTTTCAGATGTGCTGACTTGGTCTCCCAGCTCGAATCCACATGCCTTGAAGGCAGCATGTGGATCACCTGGGTTCTAGTTAGCAAAGCAGAGTCCCAGGCCTCACTTCAGATCTACAGAGCCAGAATCCACATTTAACAAAACACACTAAAATGTGAGAAGTGCTAACTTAAGTCATTCTTTGAAAAATCAACCGCTCCATTTTATGTCTCTTTTCCTTCACCACCAGCTTTCCTTCCTTTTTGAAACACCCAGGGTTCAGTATTTTTTTGAAAAGACAAAAACAGAACCGCATTTCTCTCCATGCCCTGCCACCTTCAGTGACTGAGCCCTCCTCTGCTGATCAGACTCCCAGTTTGGTTTCTCTGGTTACCACACTCCTGGGATGAAGCCTATGCCCCACTCCCTTTACTTTTAATTTTCTCATTTCCGTTTCTTTGGTTACCACACTCTTGGAATGAATACTCTGTTCCTGTGCCCTTTACTTTTAATTTTCTCATTTCCTTCTTAAAACTCAGAAACTTGACTTTCACTCCTGTGTAGTTCCATACACATATAAAGCACTAAAAAAATGCAGATAAAACTTAGACCCATTTTTCTAACATGCACTGTCCCCACTGCCCCCTAAAGTTGGCACTTGCCATCTACCTCAAGTTGTTGTGACCACTGACTTTCAGTACCCCCTGAAAGTTCAGGGTGGAGAGTTCAGGAATGAGGCACTCTGTGCTCTGGGAAAAACTAGTAATAGCAGAACAGGCCTTCAGAGAGTCAGAATATTTTAAGAGAAGACATATGAGCCCAATTTTCCACCTCCTCATATCTAGAATTGAGCACCGAAGAACTGATGCTTTTGAACTGTGGTGTTGGCACAGACTCTTGAGAGTCCCTTGGACAGCAAGGAGATCCAACCAGTCCATCCTAAAGAAAATCAGTCCTGAATGTTCATTGGAAGGACTGACGCTGAAGCTGAAACTCCAATACTTTGGCCACCTGATGCAAAGAACTGACTCATTGGAAAAGACCCTAATGCTGGAAATGATTAAAGGAGGGAGGAGAAGGGGGATGACAGCGGATGAGATGGTTGGATGGCATCATCGACTCAATGGACATGAGTTTGAGCAAGCTCTGAGAGTTGGTGATGGACGCCAGGGAAGCCTGGCGTGCTGCAGTCCATCGGGTCGTGAAGAGTCAGACATGACTGAGAGACCAAACTGAACTGAACATATCTAGAAAAGCATATCTGAACATATCTAGAAAAATCCTTGATGTTGATGACTGCTCCTTGTGAGTAGCAGAACCTTCTACAAAAATGTGTGCTTGACTACATGCACCCTCCACTTCACCAAAATCACATGTATATACGGACCTCCCCCACGCCTCTTTGGAGCAGTCTCTCAGTGCTGTCTGAGGTACTGTCTCCTGGGCTGCAGTCCTCTTTTTACCCCAAGTAAAATGTAACTCAGCTCTCACGTCGTGCTTTTTTTTTCCTTCAAGTCAGCACTATACTGATTGGAAATTCTCTCAGCAGCATTTGATGCCTGATGATTTTCGTGTGCTCACTCCTATCCTGTATCCACTCAAGATCATTCACAGATCTGTGCTCCTGCCTAGCTGACTGGACAGGTCAAACTTACCACATGCTCTCCACAGCACTGCTCCAACCTTGAAAAGTAGAAATGTTAACATGTGTACAGAAATAACCCATGAATATGGAAGCTCAGATGGTAAAAGAATCATCCTGCAATGCAGGAGATGCAGGTTCGATCCCTGGGTCAGGAAGATCCCCTGGAGGAGGAAAATGGCAACCCACTCCAGTATTCTTGTTGCCTGGAAAAGTCCATGGACAGAGGAGCCTGGTGTGCTGCAGGGCTATAGTCTGTGGGATTCCAAAGAGTCAGACACCACTGAGCGACTCACATTCACTATGTACAAAGAACTCATGAAAATAAAACAAAATGAGGCCTGGTAAGGAAAGCATATCTATTTTTAGATCTGGTTCCTGAAACTTCCAGTCTCCTAAATCCTAGAATGCAGGGGTTTACCTGTGTAGTCATGAGACAGAAATGAAGAAAAGGACAGAGCTGTCAGCAGAAGCCATGGGATTCATCACCATCGAGTGTTACAGAAAAAGCTGACCCTGCTGAGGAACCAACCAAACCAAACCAAACCAAATTCTCCTCTTAACCCCAGTGACTTTCTTTCCTTTATTCTTCCTTTTCCACTGTGGTAAAACAGTTCACGTGAGATCGACCCTCTTAACAAATTTTTAAGCATGCAACAGTTCTGTTAACCACAGGCAGAGTGTGGTAGACCAGAGCTCTACACATACGCATCTTGTGTAACCGAACCACTGTGCCCTCTGAATGGCGTTTCACACAACAAAGGTCTGAAGGCTTAGATGCTTTGAAATTAACTGGGTACCACAACACACTCACCGTCTATGGATTTCGAGCAGTCTGCTTGCTAGTGATTGGTGGTTATTCATCAGGCTGGTTTTTGATGAAGAAAAACGAAGAGCAGAGAAGCAAAGAACCACAGTGGAAGTTAAGGTGCTCGCCAGCCCCCCTCGGACAGATCATGGAGCAGCCACCTGATCTGTTTATCTCACACACGCACGTGGAGAGTTCGCTAATGCTTCGCCTCTGGAAATGGGCCATGACTTCTGCTGACAGATTATGAATTGTGGAGTATGCCAGCACCTGGCCGGACAGAGAAGAGTTCATAAATCAGGCTCAAAACAGAAACGCCTGACTAAAATTCTTGAGTTCTTGGAGGGGCTCACAAAGGATGTGTAAGGAGAGAACCAGGTAAACTACATGTGTGTACATATGTGTGTATTGGGGGTATGACAGAGTACTGATTGTCCGTAGGCCATTGTTAAGGTTCTGCAAAGAAGTATCTTTGGTTGGTCAAAGAGTTTTGCTTCATCATGGAACAGGGTGGGAGTTTGAGGTCAAGAGTGGAGAGTTGCTTGCAGAAAGATTTGGGCTTGAAAAAGGAAACTGGCTAGAAAAGCATTTTCTAAGGCTTTAATAAATTCCAGGGGCCTTTACATTTAGTCTTGCTCTGATTTTTTAATCTTGATGTTATTTCACCATTTCCTTCTAATATTTCTCCAAAGGAAATGACGGTCAGACATGTATCTTAGAGAAATAACTGATTCAATAATGAATCATCAGTAATTGTCAGATCATTTTTAGTCAGCAATAGCCATCCTAAAAAATCAATTGCTCTACTTCAGAGAAATAATTCTATTTTAAGGTTTCTTATGGAAACCTATCTTTAAACACTCAAGCATTAGTAACTGAATGGCTTCCCTGGTGGCTCAGCTGGTAAAGAATCTGCCTGCAATGCAGGAGACCTGGGTTCGATCCCTGGGTGGGGAAAATCCTCTGGAGAAGGGAAAGGCTACCCACTCCAGTATTCTGGCCTGGAGAATTCCACAGACTGTATAGCCCATGGGGTCACAAAGAGTCAGACAAGACTGAGCAACTTTCACTTTCACTTTTCTCCTTGCCCTCTGTATGAGGTGTACAATGCATCATGCTCTGTGCTGTAACGAAAAACCCCAAGATATATGAAATGTAGAAGGGGAGACAAGCATAAATTCATTGAACGTTTAATTAGATTCAAGAAATAGTGACAAAAAAAATAAATAAATAGAAAATAAAAAGAAAGAAATAGTGACTATGTTATGTAGTCTTGACTTCCTAAGTGGCCAAATGGTAAAGAACCTGGCTGCCAGTGCAGGAGATGTGGCTTCAGTCCCTGGGTCAGGAGATTCCCTAGAGGAGGAAATGGCAACACATTCCAGTATTGTTGCCTGAGAAACCCCATGGACAGAGGAACCTGACAGGCTATAGTCCATGGGGTCACAAAGAGTCGAAAAGGACTGAGCATGCATGCACTAATACATAGTCTACCTAAGAGGGTGGATAAGAGGTCTTTCCCATAGTCTCAGATGGATGGGTAGCATTTGGCTGAGAGGAGCGAAAAGCATTTTGATCACAAACGCTTCATTTATTAATTCCTCCAAATCTTTAAAACAACAGAAAAGAAAAAAGCATTATTTTTTTCATTTGTGAGCTAATATAGTATTTAAAGCCCAAACTTTAAAAATTTAATTATTTAAGATGTTTAAAATATATGAACCAATCAGTGATAAATCTGACAAAAAAACTTGGACTTTAAAATTAAAAGTTAGAGGATTTAGACCATCTGATTCTGAGACTTATGATAAAGCTTCAGTAACACAGACACTGTGGTAGTGGATTATATAGACAGATCAGTGGAACAAAATGTAAATAATAATTTATGAATTAACATAATGAATAATTAATATATGAGTAATTAATTTCAATAAAGATTTCAAGGCAACTCAGTGGGGAAAGGAAAAAAAATCTCCTACAACTGGTGCTGGAACCACAGGAAAGCCATTTGGAAAAGTATAAACATCAAGCCTAACTTCATCACTTACCAGAATCAGTTTGAGATGGATGATAGATTTCAGTGTAAGAGCGAGCAAGCAAGCCCAATGAAACTTACAGAAGAAAACACAGGAAAATATTTTAGTGCCCTTGGGTTAGAAAGATTTCTTATTTAAGAAAAAGCATGAATTACAAAAATTTTAAAAGATCAATAAATTGGATTTCATAAAAAAAACTGCTCTTCAAAAGAGACTTAAGAAATCAAAAAGTAGCCCTATACTGGGAAAATATATGTGAAACATAAGTCCCCAAAGGACCTGTATCCAGACTATGTCAGAACGGGATTAACTCACGAACAACAAGAGTCTCTCTTGGTCACAGAAGCATGTTTCACAGCCTCCCTGGTCTCTACTCAACAGATGCCAACAGAACCCATATTAATGACAACCAACAATGTCTCAGACATTGCTAATGATCCCCTGAGAAGCAAAACTGCCCCAGATGAGAACCACTGATTTAAGTAACATTTTACTAAGAAAAGATATATGGTGACAAGTAAACCTATATAACCTATGAGTATCAGCTACAAACTACTGAAAACCATTAGAGTGATTGATAAAATTATATAACATACAAATATTAACAAGATAAAAATATGAAAATACCATGAAAGAGATTTTACATTCAATACTAAAATATTGCAAAAGTAGAGGCTTTGTGGTAACTGATATTAGTATAAACAAAACCAGTGTTGCCTTAAGTTCTGCATTGCCTTTCTGAGTACAAGTAACTATAAAGAAAACTTTAAAAAAATTCTATACTTTTCTACCTGAATACAGTATTTGAAATATTTATATATATGTAAAGTAGGTCACATTTTATCCAAGTTGTCATCAATTCATCCAATCCTTGACATGATATGTAATTTTTAATGATGGGCAAAAAATTTTGGAAGTACTCTATGTAAAATTCACCTAAGTATTATAATAAGACCAAAAGTTATAACGACACACTAAATATTACCAAAACTAAGGGCAATATTCCCCCCTTTTCTGTCACAAAATAGATAACTTTTGCTCATAAAAACACAGTAGGCAGCGAGTAAGAATTTTCTGTGGCATCTTCTGATAAGAAGTATCACTGCCAACCCCCACAAATTCCCAAGACATTTAAAAATGAGTGATGTAGTTACCAGTTCTGAAATAAATCATTTTTATCCATGCAAATTCATCAGTCTTAGAGCCATGGTAGAAAGTTTGCCTTCTTTCCCTCTGTGTCTGAGAGGCTGAAATATCTGACAGTCATCTCAACTAAAACCTTTGCAAGTCCAAAATCAGATTCACCCCCTAGGTCTGTCATCTCTAGCATCCAAAGTGGTCATCTGGTCCATTTTGTGCTGTGCTTAGTCGCTCGGTCATGTCTGACTCTTTGTAACCCTTTGGACTGTAGCCTGCCAGGCTCCTCTGCCCATGGAAATCTCCAGGCAAGAATACTGGAGTGGGTTGCTATGCCCTCCTCCAGGGGATCTTCCCAACCCAGGGATCAAACCCTTGTCTCCTTTAACTCCTGAACTGCAGGCAGATTCTTTATCGCTGAGCCATCAAGGAAGCCCCTGGTCCATTCTACTTAGTTCAGTTCAGTTCAGTTGCTCAGTCATGTCTGACTCTTTCCAACCCCATGGGCTGCAGCACGCCAGGTCTCCCTGTCCATCACCAACTCCCGGAGTTTACTCAAACTCATGTCCATTGAGTCAGTGATGCCATCCAACCATCTCATCCTCTGTTGTCCCCTTTTCCTACCGCCTTCAATCTTTCCCAGTACTGGGGTCTTTTTGAATGAGTCAGTTTTTTGCATCAGGTGGCCAAAGTACTGGAGTTTCAGCTTCAACATCAGTGCTTCCAATGAATATTCAGGACTGATCTCCTTTAGGATGGACTGGTTGGATCTCCTTGCAGTCCCAGGGACTCTCAATAGTCTTCTCCAACACCACAGCTCAAGAGCATCAATTCTTCGGTGCTCAGCTTTCTTTATAGTCCAGCTCTCACATCCATACATGACCACTGGAAAAACCATAGCCTTGACTAGACAGACCTTTGCTGGCAAAGTAATGTCTCTGCTTTTTAGTATGCTGTCTAGGATGGTCATAACTTTCCTTCCAAGGAGTAAGTGTCTTTTAATTTCAAGGCTACAGTCACCATTTGCAGTGATTTTTCTACTTAAGGTTAATTCAATAAAGGACAAGGGAATTATTCCACTAACAAGGATCTGTAAATTCCTTGTACTTCCTAAAAAATGCACTCTACTTTCCACAAAGTAAACAGAGTTTATACTGCAGATTTCTTGTATGCTGGCCTACCTATGAGAACAAAGATCATTGTCACAGGTGTTACTTAAGGGATAACAACCCAAGAGGAGCATGCATTCAATAACTAGGGACTTGGTTCATTTTAGGTGGCCTTTGAAGGAATAATTTAATACCTTCTACAATTTGATAATGACAGGAAGAGTGTACTTTGTCCCTTGAGTAGGACAAAGTCTGCAGAACTTAAAAATCTGGACTCATATATAAGAGACCACTTATTTTGTTCTGCAAAATGTTTCTCTTATGCAAACAGTATTTTGTAAAGACTAGGAAATAAGAAAAATCACGCCTAACCTTATTACTCTAAGTATGTGACCTCGCTTTGTCGCTATGATTTATGAATGGGACTTGTTTGTTTGTTTTGGACAGGTCAGTGATAGTGCATGCTGGGGTCCCCAGTCTCCACCATCTACTCCCTGATGATCTGAGGTGGAGCTGATGTAATAATAATAGAAATAAGTGCACAATAAATGTAATGTGCTCGAATCAGCCTGAAACCATCTCCCCACCTGCCCAGAGAAAAACTGTCTTCCATGAAACTGGTCCCTGGTGCCAAAAAAGGTTGGAGACCACTGTATATTCGATTTTATATTCAGTTTTTAGATTATTTTCAAATGAAAAATTGTTTCTTAATAGCAACTTTCTCTTTCGTCAAGCCAAAAATAGCCACTTAAAAAGGGATGGAGAGGAGAATTTTTTAGATCTCATCAAGAGTTTATAAATAGCTTCCTCTTCTTTTGAGGATATTCTGGAATCTCAGCAGAGGGGTAGATTGTCTCCGTGCCTTTCCTGATTCTGCTTCTTATTCAGTGACTCTGGGTCTACCCGGTGGTGCCAAATTACTACTGGGATGCTTAGAGCTTCAAAAATTCAAGTAGACACTTGCATATTCTATCATTCATTTCATCTCGACCATAACTGTGGTGATTTGCCCTCTTACATTTCTACTTTTACTTTTCTTGTGCTTTCTCCCCCTCCCCTTTTTTCTTCATGGTCCACTGTCTGATGGTTTCCTGCTTTCTATTTTAAGGATCCTTTTTTTTTTTTTTAACTGCTTAAGAATTCTGTGACTGTTAATTTCTCCTTTGATCATTTTTATTTCTTTCATTTGACTTCCTTAGGTATACTGTATTGGGCTTCCCTGGTAGCTCATTTGGTAAAGCGTCCACTTGCAGTGCAGGAGACCCAGGTTTGATCCCTGGGTGGGGGATACCCTGGAGAACCTACTCCAGTATTCTTGCCTGGAAAATCCCATGGACAGAGGAGCCCGGCGGGCTACAGTCCATGGGGTTGCAAAGAGTCAGACATGACTTAGCAACTAAACCACCATATTGTATTACTCCATTTATAGCCTGAGTTAAAAACAGATTCTTTTTTTTTTTAAGAGTGCAAGTATTAAAAGCTAAATATTTTCCTGAGCAAACTTTATTCTAGCTTATGCAAGGATTTTTTTTTCAGTTCTTAAAATATGTTGTGTATTCCTTTTGATTCAGGAATTGCTTAAGAGTAAATTTTTACTTTCCAGAATGCTATTATGAATTTATGCATTATTATAATTTTTGCACTGGGTCAGAATGTGGAATGTTTAATTTTTATTTCAGAGTAGAAACTGAAATTTCTGGTCACTGAACAGTCAATTTTGTAAATTTCTAAGGCAATTTAAAAATTATTTTGGCATGTAACTTTATTCATATGCATATATTTATAGTATATTTCATATATACATTATAAATAAATATTATATGTATTCATATATATATGTTTATCTATAATGTAAACCTTACTAACCATAATTCAGATATTTCAAATCTTTTTGTTATTTTGATCTGTCATGGAGTGATCGAGGTTAATTAAAACCTTTAATCACTATTGTGTTTCTATCAGTTTATTTTTTCATATTCCTATAATCTATGCTTTACGGATACTTATAATCTCATTATGCCCTTTAATATTACAAATTCCTCATTCATCTCTCTGTTGATATAGTTTACTTTGAATCCTACTTTAATAAAAATCTCAACAGCAGCTTCATTCTTGTTAGCCCTTTTAATTTTGTTTAAATTTAACCTTTATGGGTCATTTTCCTTTTTAAATGGATCTCTTGTACCTATTTAGCATACAGTTTTTTTTAACCCAATCTTTCTATTCGTTTTGTTTACTCATGTTTGGTTTAAGTTCTTATTTTTGAAGTTAGAAGTCATACAACATACTCTTATACACAAAAGTGTCTGTCCATCTTCTAGATTGAAAATTACTGGACAGTCAACACTTATTGACTTCTGAATCCTTTACAAGTCTCAGAGCTGTGCATAAGGGTTGGATCCAAAATACATTTGTTACCTGGCTTGAACTGAAATGTTAGAATGAGTGAACCTTCAGTGGTAGAGTTTGGAAAGCACTGTTCAGAGGGTAAAGCGTCTGCCTGCAGTGCAGGAGACCTGGGTTCGATCCCTGGGTCAAGAAGATCCCCTGGAGAAGGAAATGGCAATCTACTCCAGTACTCTTGCCTGGAAAATCCCATGGACTGAAAAACCTGGTAGACTACAGTTCATGGGATCGCAAAGAGTCGGACGCAACTGAGCGACTTCACTTTCTTGATAACCCAGGGGTGATAAATCTGGGACAAGAATCTTGCTGGCCTCCCTCAGAGCACACCACCTCCATTGCTACATCCCCCAACAGCGGGCGCCTGCTACTTCTGCAGCTGACAGACTAATCAGACAGACACACCTTTGGTCAATAAGAAATAAAGCACAAGGCCCCTCCCTCCTCAGACACTCTGCCATTACTGCCAGTCAATCTAGAGGCAGTGATAATTTGCAATGAGATTTTTAACTGCTTCACTTGCTTCTCTTAGATCAACATAATAGCTGCAAACAGCAATAAAAGAATTAAATCCAACAAGTTTAAAATTCAAAGGAACACAGACAACGCTTAGGCCTTAAAAGAACCGCATCAAGGCAACTGCATTCCTTCCTTTTCTTGTTCCACTTAAGGCTCCTGTTATTTCTGCATCCCTCCCAAAGCCATTCTTCATTTACTTTAAATTCTAAGTTGGTCTTCCTAAACATCCTTTGAGAGACATATTTCTGAATTCTTTAAAGCAGCCTTGAAGGAATGGGATTACAGCCACTGGACTGTTCTGCCTAAACTAGGCTCAAGGAGAGACTTGAAAACACTTTTTAAAGTGACTCTAAGGTTCGCTGGCTCATCTGTTCCACCCACAGTAAAAACAGCATCACCTTGACAATCCTGAAGGGGACGGGAGAGTGGGGGGAAATGTGAGTTGGTTTGTTTTGTAGGAAAATAATTCTATTTTTTTTAAGAAGGCACATAAGCTTAGAAGCTATTTTATTAAGTAATATATTATGGTTCTAGACGGGCTTCCCTGGTGGTTCAGATGCTGAAGAATCTGCCTGCACTGGGGGAGACTCAGGTTCAATCTCTGGGTCTGGAAGATCCCCTGGAGAAGGGAATGGCTACCCACTCCAGTATTCTTGCCTGGAGAATTCCATGGACAGAGGAGCCTAGCAGGCTATAGCCCATGAGGTTGCAAAGAGTGAGCAACTAACACATACACATGGTTCTAGATACAAGCAGAAAAAACAGTCTGAGCTACATGCAAACCCAAATGCTAGGCTGGGACAGTCTGTGCTGAATAAACACTGAACAGATAACCTGAATAGAGCTACAAGAATGAAAACTCACGGTATTGGGAAATATCTCGAGAAATCTCAGGAAGAAAGCCCATTGACCTAGGGAAGGACAATTCCCCTCCCCTCTGTTGAGGACTGACTTTGAAAGGCCATTAAATGTGGTCTCCATCTTAATCAGTTTTCAAGATTCTTATGGGTAATTTCTTCACAACAGATTAAATGACATTGTTTTTGAAGCAGATATCTAATCAATTAAGTTTTGCATACTCTTGTAAATAAGCTAAAATAAAAATTAAAGAAAATGAAAAGGGTGGTAGTGGCGGGGGTGGGGAGAGGAAAATGTATCAGGTGTCTGAAAAAGTAAAGATATGCAGAGACATTCTGACACTCCACAATTTAAGTGGTTTTACTAGCAACAAGCTGAGAAGAAGATAGAAAATGTCCTTTATTTCTGGAACCTAATTAGGGTGTGAAGTTTGCTCTGATAGCTGTGA